>NC_141155.1:121827760-122566926 GCF_053477565.2 Lygodium microphyllum
GTAGCCTTGGATGCATTGATGGACACAAAATGTTAATATCGAATTGAGGGATTCTAATATAGATGTTATCAATGCCTATTTGAGGACTTCATATGCAACTTGGCATTTTTTGGTCCATTCCCAAATTACCAAGATATTTTGTCTCACTATTATAGCATAGTTTAATATAAATTGCATATAGTATTTGGTATGGCCTAGAAAGTATTGTATGCCCTTAAGATTTGTTGGGTGAAAGTGAATAGAATACTTCAATGGTATATCACAATCTTACAAATTCTTTAATTGATTTAGATTCCTATGTTAAGAGGGATTGATGCTTCATTTTATATATATATTATTTTCCATAGGTTTTGATTATCATGACTTTAGAATTGATTGCTATTACAGTAATCAACACAGGGCAAAGCAAATATTATATCTTCTATTCTACATTGTCGGTAATTCTTTTCTCTTTTGTGTTCGAAAATTCATGTGAAGGATTAGTTATTTTTTGTTAAGAGGGATTGATATTTTTCTTATATATATCATTTTCAATAGGTTTTGACAATCATAACTTTACAATCTAGTGTTCTTGCAGCAATCAACATAGGGCAAAACAAAGACTCTATCTTCCCTTCTACAAATTAGCTTTTAGGTAAATTTACCATCTTTTGTGTTGGAAATATTCATGTGATTGATTAGTTACTTTTTGTTTTACTTGAACTACTATATTTTAAGAACATGTAGATGCACTACAACATATAGATAAAGCATGTAATGTTGCATGCTTGAAATTATTGATTTTTTGGCTATTTTTTATTGCAAACCAAAGGCTGCAATGGCATGCACAATCTCATAGAAAGTAGCATAGTGACAGTGATTTTTTAGTTGAAGAGACTAGCAACTAAAGATTGAAGTTGAAGATTAAAGTGATAGTGATAGTAGTACATTGTGAAATGTTAATGGCTCTTCATATCAAGTATACCCTTTGGAGGATGGTTCTATGAACAAGAGAGAATTATGGATTATTATTCTATTGTATCATTGTACGAGAGTATGTGAGAGAGTGATTATGTGTGTGAGATAGCCATATTTGATATCAATTCATTGTATACATGAGAGATTGTGAGATTGTGATAGAAGAAGACTATGAAAAATCTATTGAAGACAATCATTGCAATTCTATGAAACTATTCCCATTCAATATTGGAATATGGATGTGTTTAGTTTTTCTTGTTGTTCGTGAGAATAAAGAATATGATATGTTTTGCTAAAGATAAACCTTTGGGAGAATTGTCTTATGATGTTATGTGAAGTTGTTTTCTTTGGTTTTATTTTCCTTGTGAGGTGAGATCAAGTGGATAAGAAGATGATTTTTGGTGATACAATATATATTTTCTTACATTTTTTCTTCATTTTATTAGTATTCTCTCAAGAGATTCATGTTTTGGTGTATAGGTAGGAAAAACTACTATCAATAAGTACTTTAATGGGTTGAAAATGAAGGAAACATCATTATTGGAAAGGAAAGAAAGCAATGGAAAACAATAAGATCCCTACAACCAAAGAGGAATTGAAAATTTTCATAGCAAAGGAAAAATTCTACAAAAGATTTATCCCCCAATGGAGAAAATAGATTGCTATCTTAATGCAAGCTCTGTATGAGAATAGTTTTCTTTGTCTTGAAGCTATCGAAGCTTGCACCATTGTAGCAAACTATCTAGGAAAAAACTAGATAGACATAAACGAATGATAATGATGAATAAATATGGCAGATTTGGCCTTCATTAAAGATTTACCAAACAACATCAAGTGGGAGATTGTGAAGAATCTTCAAGATGCATTGACAACCTATCACAATGATGGTATAATGGCTATCCTAAGAGGGATGAATTTGAAAACTTCAAAACCAATTTCCTTCCCCTCTATAGTAGCATTTAAGCTAAACTAAGAGAGTGTGAGAAAGAAGAAGTTGATGAAATGTTAGAAAGAGTCTCGAGGAAGTTACTATATGTATATCCTCTACATCACATGTGTTCAAGGCCTATTTATAAATATCCTTATCTGTGAATTTTTCCTAAATAAAACATAACCATTTTCTATTCAATCTGTAAATAACCCCTTTATATTACACCCTTATGTATGTAAAAAATGTATAAAAATTGTATTTTAAAAATACCTTATTTTGAACCCACATGATGCACACATATATTCATGAGCAACTTACCCGAGGAAAGAGTAAGAAAGGAAAAAAGCCCTCTGTCCCCTTCTGTTGAGCGATGACAAGTTGGTTGGTGCCAATTCTCTAATAAATGAGTCAATAAAGAGACAAGCATTAGAATATCTCGAGAGGTACATGAGAAGACAAAAAGCTAAGGCTAGAGCTAAAAATGAATCATTCAAAGAAGAGTCATTTGACTCTCTTGCGGCACTCTTTACTAAGTCCCAATGATTCAACCAAACCAAGGTCCCCTTTGTAGCAAAATACGTCTTGGAAATGTTGATAGCCATCTTGTCAATGTAGCTCCATTGCCAAATTTTAAGGGAGTGTACAATGAAGACCCTAATCTTCATGTAGCTGAGTTTATGGTACCATGTGTAGCCAACAATGCTAGGACCTATAGCCTTGATCGGTAATATTCTCCACCACTTTCAAAGAAGTGGTCTTTCTATGGTATACAAGATAGGTACCAGCATGGACTTTCAATACATGGGACAAATTGAAGCGAACTTTCCACACCAAGTTGAGGTATGAAGGACTTGAAGAGCAAATAATAGAAAAAGTCATGAATTTAAGGTAATTGACTCGAGAGCTAGTCGAATCATTTGTCTCTTGAATGGAGTCAATCATGAAGAGATGGCCAACAACCACAACCTAGAATCAATAGCTAGCCAATGATGAGTTTTGAATCAGAATCAGAGTAGAGGCTCTTTTGCATTAACTCAACTTCTTTATGTAATGATCACAGAGGCATCCCAAAATCCCACTACAAGTGTGTTAGAAGAAAAAAGCCTGAAGAACTATTTGTCAAACTCGATTTCTAATATAAAAAAGAAGTTGATGGATATGATAATAAAATAGTTGCTAACCCTAAAAGTAAATATTGCTAGCATTTCCAATGCTACATGAACAACCAAAGATGCCCTTAACTCAAACCATGGTGCAGAAAATGCCACCAATCCAAACATTTAGCCACCGAGTGTGCCTAGAAACCAACAATCCCAAGAGCCTTTTGTTCCTATTGCTTTTAATAAAGAATCATATAGAAGATATCTGCTCTTTGAAAGAGATGCACAAAAGGAGAAAGGAAGAAGAGGAAGAAATGTCTAATATGAGTCAAAAATGATAAAGAGTTTGGGTCCACCAACTTTGGACCTAGAAGACTCCCATCTGAAAGTTATAGAGGAAGATGGTCTAGTAGTTGTTAGAGATAGGAAGTGGAATGCTATAAGTGTAGCAAAAAATTTCACATTTTCCCAAATTTTCTTAATACTAGAATATCAATGGGTTATATGCCATTGTTAGAAGATGCAAAAGGGGAGGGCCACACTACAAAAGATTACTCAAATCTAGCTCCTATAAATTCTAGTACTATTGATAGTCAACCAAAGGTACAAGAATTCATATCCAACTTAGTGGAGTTGAAAATAGCCGCTATTATGCATGCTAAGAAGAAATATGTAACAATTCCAAAAGAAAAAAATCCCCCAACAAAGACAATAAAATTCAAACTCCCAATAGAGCCACATAATAATATAGCACAAAATAGTATAGTGTAGAGCACACTAGTGCAACAAGGGACTCTAGAGACCATTTAGAAGACCATTCATGAAGAAGAGTAGAAGGTCTAGGAGTTAGAAGAGGTAGACATACCTCTAACCTTAGGAGAGGCCAAAATGTAGTTTATTCTCAAATAGAGAAGGAAAATGAGAATGGGCATTGCCCCATTCCCAAGCCATTTGGAAAAGGTAGTGAAACCCTTAAAGAAGTATGACCTAATTAATGATCTCAACACATTCTAGCCTAACCTAGCCTTTCATTAGTTATTGATGCTATCCCCTATTTGCAAAAAAAGATTCAAAATCTTCATAATAAGAATACAGGGATTCAAGATTTCCAATTCGGCATATTTTTTAAAGACCAAAAAAGTTTTAGTGCTTGTGGAAGGAAGTGAAAGTGGCTAATGCTTTCCTAGATCCTAGCATTCCAAAGACTAGCATATGGATTAAGGGTGTTTTATTGCAAATGCATTAATTGGTGGAGGCTCTTTTGTGAATATAATGATAGACATTGTTATGAAAGATTTGGGATTACTGAGTATATAGCCTACCCCATGGCTTATCTAATCGGTAGAAAGCCTTTAGGCATCCTTCGCTATGTCAAGAGAACATTGATTGGAAGAGATTGCTAGTTGACTTATTTAGTAGTGAAACCCAACTCCAATGAAAGTTCTTATCCACCACTATTAGAAAGATTGTGGCTATTTGAAGCAAGGGCTATAATAGATTGGTTCAAGGGAACCCTAACCCTCAGTAGGGCACCAAATAAAGTAGTCATGAAGTTGTATGGTTTTCAAAAAGTAAATGGATCCACCTCCCTAGAAATCCCTTTAGAATCAAAGAAATTCTAGAAGGAACCTCAATAGAGGAAAAATTTGTGAAATCAATATTTTCTAGAAAAATTGGAGTAGAGTCCTTAGTAGTTGGAAATGTAAGCCAAGTACCAAAAGAAGCCAAATCCTTGACCATGGGAGAATTCTATGTGACCTAGGAGTGACCTTTGAAATCTATTTTGATATAGAAATTGAAGTTTGGATATACTATTCTCCCTACTAAACGGCCATTTGGAGCCATAGATAAACAAAGATCTTGGAAAAAAAATCATATTCTTCTCTTATAAACCCTCTTCATTAATAGCTTAGAAGGTGTTTGAAGAGTATGATTTCCAAAGTGAGGATGAAGAGTGTATATAGTTAGAAGATGACACTGATTATGATGAAGTTATAGTGTCTTCAGTGGTGGCTAAAGATCCTACCATGATGGAGACACTAACAACATTTCCTTTTAGACTAATTTATGGCCCTCAAAACATGCAAACCATGTACAAGAAATGGATCAAGAAAACTAAAGATTCCTTTTATCAACAATTCCTACCATGACCACCAACCCTTTTCAAGAAAAGATGTTGATGATGCCTCATACCAAAGAGCACTAGATTTGCAAAAGCAAAGAACTTTGAATGTTCCTTTTTATATGACATTTCCAAATGTATCATCAAAAGATGAATCATCCAACCAAGAAGTGGTTTTTCTTAAGGTATAGTAAGAAATGGCTTCTATTTTAGCCTTCACTGGCATCAAAAGAGTTACACCCCAATGCAATAGAACCTTCCAGTGAAGCATTAAAATAGTTTGATTTGTATCTAAAAGCCATGCAAGGTACATTTACAAGACAAATGGAAAGTGAAAAGAAATTGACCTTTATTGATGCAGATGAAATTGAACATCGTCTCAAGGTGGGAAATGATGTTCCCAAAGATAAGTTATGGGCCATGAATAAGCTACTGAAGGAGGACTTAGACGTGTTTGCATGGTCATATAAGAATATGAAGTGGATTGATCCCACTTTATCTCATCATCAAATTGACTTGGAGCATGATGCCAAGCTAGTACAAAAAGGTTAGCATAAAATGAATGCTAACTATTCAGCCTTAGTGAAGGCTAAGTTATTGAAGCTTTTAGAAGTAGAAATTATATACCCAATGGCCAACAATGAACGAATTTCACCTATTGTGATAGTGTCCAAGAAGACTAGGAGGCTTTGCATCTGTATGAACTTCCAAAAGCTCAATTTCAAAACCAAGAAGTATATTTTTCATATCCCTTTTACGGATTAGTTCCTAGGTGCGCTTGTAAAACATGAGTTGTGCTCCTTACTAGACAATTTCAATGGATATAATTAAATGCAAATCATCGAAAAAGATATGTCCAAGACAAAATTTACAATAGAATAGGGAGCCTATGCATACAAGATGATGCTATTTGGCATGTGTAATGTTGGGTACCTTCCAACAAGTGATGGTGGCCACTTGCCAAAATCATTTGCATAATTTCATTGAAGTTTATGTAGATGACTTTTGTATATTTAGCCTAATGTGTAAGCCATGGGGACACTTATAGTATTGTTTTAATTAGTGTAAGGAGTATGGGATCTCCCTCAACCCTGATAAATGTATATTCAAGATTAAAAGTTCTTTGGGCCACATGGTCTTTGAATAAGGAGTCATAGATCTAGCAAAGATCAAGAAGATTGCATCTTTGACAACATCTACTAACCTCAAATAGTTGACGATATTCCTAGGTGATGTGGGCTATTATAGAAGGTTTATTGCTCACTTTGCAACAAATGAGGCTCTCCTACATAAGCTTCTCTAGAATTATATAAAATTTGTATGGATGTTTGAATGTGAAGAAGCCTTTATTACTTTGAAACATTTCCTAATTGAAGCACCCAACTTGCAACCTCCTAATTGGACAAAGGAATTCCATGTGCACAATGATGCATCAATAGAAGGGTTAGGAGTAGCCCTATGCCAAAAAGGGTCTTTGAAGTTTATCAACTTGTCTACTATGCAAAGGCTACAAGGTTACCAACAATGATAGAACTAGAATACTTGGATACATGTTTGTAACTACTTGCCATCAACTCACATTAAGTTTTATGTGGATCATGAGACTATGTTGTTTCTAAATCAAATGCGAAAGGAAGAACAATGTGATGGAGGCTCCTTTTCCAAGAGTTTAATTTCAAAGTGATTACAAATCCTAGTCATTCTCATATATTGGTTTATCATCTTTTGTGAATTCCTCAGAGTGAAGAAGAGAAGCAAGATGATATAAACCTTGCAGCCAATGCTTCCCTGTTTCTAGTTGAGATAGTTAACCCATGATACTAGATATTTCCAACCTCTTGGCCACTCAATAGTATTTTGCTAGAGTCTCTAGTAGGGAAAAGAATAAGCTCTTGTTGGAATTATCCCCCTACACTATGCTAGGTGGCACATTGTACAAGAAAGGTAAAAGATCAAATACTGTGGAGATGTGTCAGACAAGATGAGATTAGGATTGCACGGAAGGCTTGCCATGACGAGCCATGTGGTAGAACCTTTGTAGGAGAAGAAGTAGCTAGGAAATATCTTATTGTAGGTTATTGGTGGCCATGACTACATTATGATTTCTATGATTACTGCAAGCACCCTGACATGTGCCAATGGGTGGGAAAGTAAATAAAAAACAATGCCATTTTGTTTCAACCTATCCTTTATTTAAATCCATTCAAGAAACAGAACATTCACTTTATGGACTCGACTCACTTCTTGACAATGATTTCTGACTGTCACTCCACATGGGACTATTCCTTCATCTTAGAGAATTCCACCTTTTCGATGCAAGAAAGGAAATGCTAGCAATCTTTGCATTTGATAGCTTTTTTTTTGTCATTTCTATGGTAATCCCTTTTCTTTGTAACATGATATTTTTAGCTACTATCTTCCTCCTCTTCTCGGCATTCTTCTTTCTAATTACAAATCCATTGGTAATTGACAATCCTATAATACTGGGGATGGGTTTCTTTCATTTAGTCCTTGTGATGTCAGTAACACATATTGGTATCATGTCCTCATCATGAATCATTTCTAGCCCCGAGGAGCATGAGGGCACATGCGGGATAATAGCCTTACTCATGCTAGCCTTCTACCTAGGATAGTGAAGACATATGGGTTATCTTCCATTTGACTCATTCATCCCTAGAATATTGAATTGACTGGGGATAATAGATGTGTTCATCCCATATCCCCTTGATAAATGGTTTTCACACATCCTTGGAATTTGGCCTCACAACAAGAGGGACTCATTTACACAAGCTTTAGACCTTGGATATGTATTCACATATGCTTTCTTCTTCCTATTGCTACAAATGCATGTTCCTTACAATGAGGTTATCCCCATATCTAGCTTTGGTGAATCCCATGATGAATAGGTCCTTGAGGTTATAAAGCATGCTTTTTTGCTTGCATCAAGCCATGTAAACCACATTCTACCCTTCTCACTTAAGTAGATATTGAAGGCCTAGATCTTCTTGTCATTGGTATTGAGGTTGTGCACATATTCAAATTGCTCTATGAAGCTTTATAGGTCATCATCAGCTCTACACTTATCTATCTACTTGGCAACTAATTGGATTTTTTGTTGATGCAACTGTGGGTCCTTCTAACAATGAGTTGGCCACATGCATTTTGATATAAAGGGTGTATAAATTATCTAAAAATCTCCATCATACTAAGTTAGTCACCAAATTGATAGGAGAATCCAGTGACATTTGCATTAGACAATAATTGTCTTATGTCATCCATCTCTTGCTTGCATACTCTCTTTCTCACACTAGGTGTGCTATCCTCAATTCTTTGGGTACATCTCTTAGCAATTCTTCCTTCTTCATCATGTTATACCTTTGCAAAGCTACTAACTATGTGTCAACAAAGCTTTCCAAGACTAGGTCAAATTGATTTTATATTCATTTGTCATTGTTTCCTTGAAGTTTTTATGTTTTACCCTTACAATTTCTATTCAGTCCTTAATTGTTGGGTTCCTTTTATCATTGATAGTCTCCTTAGATATGTTTATCTCAATTCTAGAGTTCTCATTCAATTTCAATTAACAACTTGGACCCTAGTAGTGCCTTATTCTCAATCAAGCTTTTGCTTCCTTTTTTTTGTGTAGTACAAGTTATTCAATGAGTGCTTACACTCAATTAGGCTATTCAGTTTCTTTTGACAAAGCATGATCTCAAGGACAAGGAGTCAATTCTACAGTTCACTTCCCAACTGCTCAATGGTTGCAAATAGGATGGTTACACAACTTTCAAGAATATGCACTTTCCCACCCCAAGTAGTCATTGATCAAATCCACCTAGACAATTTGTCAATTCCCTAGACAATCCCCACAACTAATACTCTACCTCTTGACAAATTTTCATCAATACATTAATTTTCATGGGAAATTTGGCAAGGCTAAGACACCATGAATTTGACCAATTGTTGACTCAGTTGCATTCCCCTAGTTTTCTAGGATAGTCTCCCTCATGACCTACTTTCTAATGAGTAGAGAGTGTTGTAGATATGGCTCAATTAATGAGTTGACCCACTCTGATAGGTTGGCAACTTGTCGGGTCATGAGGTCAACATGTGACTCATGTTTGAGTGAGCATACAATGGAGGTTATGCGTCACAAATTCCAAGGTTGACTAGCTGATGAGTTGACAAAGTGTCACTTGGCATAGATGAGTTCTTACTCCTATAAGGGCTTTTGACAAGCTTATGTTCTAATGGCTAGACCAATCTCATGTGGATGGATTGCTTGGTTAGACTATGGGCACTTGATGGCTTGTCAGTCGATGTGTGTCAAGTAGACAATGGATAGAACCCCAAATTTCAATTGCCAAGTTGACAACTGAGATTCTTTCTTATTTGGTAAGTTGACTCCAAGCTGGTCAATTGACAAGTTTCTAACAAACAGACAATTTTTGAGTTAGCAAATTTGAGTCTCAAGTTGATAAGTTTGTAGTTTAGCATGTTAATCTATTGATGATCTTTCTTGTTTATAGTTTTATTAGTAGATTGACTAGTTGATAAGTTGATAGATTAATAGGTTGATGAGTTGGCTATTGTTTGTGTTGATAGGATGCCAAGATTTCCCTAATGAGTAACTTTCCTTAAAGAGACCCAACTTCATATGTTTAAGTGTTGGAAGTTGATAAGCTTTGTGTTGATATATTGACAAGTTTGAGCATCACCAAGCTAACAAGTTTTTCAATAGATTGACAGGCTTTTCCACAAAGTTAATGATTTCCCCCCCTCTTGATGACTTGGCAAGTTTGAGAACTTTGGTTGGTCAAGTCATGCTTGACATATTTGGACAGGTACATTTGAATTGACAATTTTAGTTTGATGAATTGTCTAGATAAGTTTTGAGTTGATGGGCTCACGTTGACAAGTTCATGTTCACAAGTTGAGATTGATAGGTTGAGGTTGATGGGTTATAGATTAGGAGGCTCAAGCTAATGGGCTTGATCTGATAAGCTTTAAGTTGACAAGTCTAAATTGATAAATTGAGATTGGCAAGTCAAGTTTGAAAGGTTGGATTGATAAGTCATCAATGATTATTTAAGATCAACAAGTTAGGATTGATAAGTCTAACTTGACAAGTTTTGATTTAACACATTAAGTTTGACAAGTTAGGTCGACACACTGGATTGACAAGTTTCCTTTGAGAGACTAAGGTTGATGGCTTGAGATTGATGATTTTAGGCTGATGAGTTTTGATTGAAAAGTTCTCCTTAACAAGTTGGGGTTAATGAGTTTGTACTGATGAATTTTTGTTGACAAGATCAACTTGATGACTTATGATTGAAAAGTTTTAGTTTAATAAGTTTAATGGATAAGTTTTGGTCCTTACATTGATAGGTTTACATTGACAAGTTTGGATCAACAAGTTTTCGGCTGAGAGGCTTCATTTGATGATTGTATCAATCAGTACATGTTAACAATTTTACTTTGACAATTTTCCATCAACAAGCTTCCATCAATAAGGTTTCATTCACAAGTTTGAGTTTATCATTTCGCATTGACAAGTTTACATCCATATGTTCACATTGATAGTCTTAACTTGACAATTTCCTATCGACAAGTTTCCACTAATAAGTTTCCATTAACAAGTTTCCATTGTCAAGTTCCCATTGACAAGTTCCCATCAAGAAGGACACATTGATAGTTTTACGTTTATAATTCTAGGTTGACAAGCTCACATTGATGGTTTTAGATTGACAAGTTCATGTTGACAATTTTATTTTAATAGTTTCTCATCAACAAGACCTCATTGATAGATTCCTATTGACAAGTTTACATTGCAATTTCTTAGTGACAAGTTTTAGTGACAAAAATATTCTTCCATTATTTCAATAGTAAGGACAACTTACAATAAACAAATTCTTGACAATAACCACATTTGATTGCAACCTCCCTATTCAATGCTTCATTTTCATTCTCACGGTCTCTTCCTTCATTGTAGCACCCCCCAAATTTAATGCTGATAAGCATAGAGTTTTGAATGTTGGAAACTAATTAACCATGAATGATACCTTGTTGTTGTTATGATGATGGCAACTCCTCCTTAGGTCCACATCCTAGTGGCTCTTCTAGTTATTTGGTAGCTTCTCTCCCCTTTGTGGTAGCTCCTCCTTTCAATTAGTACCTCTTAACTCTCCTCCTCCTTTGGTGGCTCATATTTTTCTCCTTTAGCCAAATCATTGGTGGTGTTGTAATGGTACAATGGTGGCAAAAAGACTTAGGGGCAATGCAAGAGTGGATGGAGAGAGAGGTGTGAGAAGAGGAAGTGGTTGAGAGGGGAAATTGTGGATGTTGGTGGTAATTTGGAAGGTGGCTATATGGTGGAGGGTAGAGAGGGATAGTATAGAGAGTGAGGTAAAGTGAGGTTTTGTGGTGAAGAGAGTTTATGCAAGGTGGGCTATAAATCCATTCTTCCCAATATTTACGCTTTTGTAAGGGCCACCCCACTTGGGTTCTAATTTTCATAGAAATAATTTTCATCATGCATCATAGTAAAGGGCCAACTAACCCTTAATTAAATTTATATTTTGTAGGGTGTAGATCATGAAGGACTTTGATATGCTTCTTTCCCACCTAATGTAATAAAACGTGCAATCTAATCTCATCAATATGTGCTAGGGAAGTAATCTATTCTTACAATGCTTCCTCTTTGCCTAAAGAATGATTCCATGCAAACCTTATTATAAGCACTTAATCTCCAAAGAAACGATGCACTCTTTTCCATATACTAACTTGAATGGAATGTGGCATCTCACTCATTTGAAATTTATGTTATATGCTCAAATGACTACATAAGCCTTTCACCACAATGATGTTTTTCTTCTGACATAGTCTTAGATAAAATGACCACAAGTTGTTTATTGGTGTTCTCTACCTACCCATTCACTTAGGGATTATAAGATACCATTTTATTACGTTTACTTTTAAAGATTTTATTAATGCTTTAATGGCATTATTCAAAATATGTATCCCTTGATCAGAAACAAGCTCCTTAGGTGGACAAAAATATCATACAATCTGCTTAAGAATGGAGCTTGCTATCTCCTTGGTATTATCCTTCATCATGGCACGGGCTTTAGAGAACTTCATAAAGTAAGTTGTTGCTACAAATAATATATCACTTTTTATTTTTAAACAAAAGATGTATTGGTCCAATGAAATTGATGCCCCACTTTTCAAAGGGTACCATCACCAAAATGGGGCTAAGCAATCGCTTACAATTTTCCCTAGCATCGTGTCTCTAGCAAATATCACAATGCCCTATCGACTACCAATATGTAGCTCTTAAATCCTTTTGGGCAGTAAGCCACCCAAAAAAACCATGCGCTGAATTGTGTCATTCTTTTAAAATAAGCAACACCTCCTTAGGCACTATGCATCAAGGATAAACTTTATCCACATCCCTTTTATACATGATTTTACACAAGATACTTGCTATTAGGGAAAAGTGAAGTGCCTATTACTGCTTGATCTTCCTCCTCTTAGATTTAGAAATATCCTTATCAGACTTCCCAAGGATTAATAATGTGTAATGGATGCATACCGTGATGAGATTGAGGCTATATCAACCTTGCATAGGTCCTCACAATTAGTGGTACCATCCCACTCTTTCTTAGGCTCACTGAAATCTATAAGCATTTAGCAATCTGCTACAACTTTGGTGGCTTTCTTCGACTCTCAGAATTGAACTCTTGTAAGGATATTAACCACTTGGCCAAGTGGTCAGGCAATTGAAACTTATTCAACAATAGGTGTAGCCCCTCAATCTTAGTGAAAAATACCACCTTTCTATACATAAATTTCTTGGTGGAAAAAACCATGATCAATTTGACTTTTTCTAGATAGCTATAATTAAGATTTGAAAAAGTAATTAGATTATAAGGCTATGGTTGCCAGAGGTAGCAACTAATGTTATGCATTTTTGCAACTGTAAAAACATAAAAGACTTTACCCTTTTTGGAGCCTTTAATGCTAATGTCTAAGATCATTTCGTCTTGGCATCTTCAAATGACACTACGTTGCATGGTCCAATCCACTCAAAAATGTGGTTGTGTGACAAAATATTCATTAGAGATAATGAACTCTTAGCTAATACATTGATGAACCTATGATCATAACCTACAAATGAAACAAAGCTGTGAATCTCCCAAGGGTTGGTGGGTGGGATCATTATTACAATGGAAGCTACCTTTTTTCAAGGTTGATAGCAAGTCTAGTTACACTCACAACATGCACCAAGAATAAACCATAAGGCACCCCAAAAATACACTCCCAAGGATTTAGCTCTATATAGTACTTGCACTAGTACTCAAAGCACTTGTGTAAGACAATGAGATGTCTATCATGGTCGTGCTAGCCTCCAAATGATGTATAAATACTTTAATCTCTTCAAGGCTGGATATATTGGCAAACATCTTATCAACTATCCTCCACCATGATCCAAGAGCATTACATAAACCGAAAGCCATGCAATGGTACATATAATTACCAAATTGTAATGGATGTTGTTTTGAGCTTATCGTCTTCAACTATGGCCATTTGGCTAGAGCCTGCAAAATAGACCATGAAAGTATACATCTCTCTCCTTGCCAACTGATCAAAAACTTGGTTGATAAAGGGCAAAGGATAGTAGTCCTTGATTATCTGCTCCTTTAGCTCCTTAAAATCCATGCACAAGTGGATTTGGTTATTTGTTTTCTTTCTAATAACAATCAATGAGCACCATTCAATATGTTCCACGTGGAAGATCGGCCCGAACACAGTATCTCCTAAAAAAGAGGCTCTCTTAGCTCAAAAGGCATTTTCCTAACATTTTGTCTTGCAAGTTTACTACCTTCTTACAATGAGATCGTATGCATGGCAATAGTCAAGGAAAAGGAAATCTCCTTCAATTTGCCTTGCAAATACATTCCTGAACTCCAATAGAAATTCCACATAAATCTTGTGCTCATCATTGAATAATATATGATTGGGTGGAGATCATTGGGAGTCCCAATATCAAATTCTACCACATTGGCAGCATAGATCCGTTCTTTTGCCCCTATTGACTCATCTAAAGACACCTAATAGACTTCGTGGTAGAACCCTTGTTAGGCTCACTAGAATTAGAGTTTCTATCCATGAAGGCCCTACCAAGTGCTTCCCTTTCTATAGTGGAAGGTAAAGCCCTTTCATGTAGTAGTGGACATTCATGATAAACATCTAAAATTGTCCTATTTAACCCATGCCCAAATATTAACTAACCAACACGAATGTCAATAAAAAAATTAGAGCATAAGATCCATGGCCATTCAAGCAACAACTACTATTGATAGCTTTTTCTCTAGAAAATTGAATCATATGAAATTCTAGGCCACACTTAACATGAGCTACTATCACATGCACTTTGGATACCATCCCTTCTAGTTGTCTTAGATTGCTATTAGCCATTTTTAACATAGTAGTGACATCTTTTTCAATAGGTAGACCTAATCTCCCAAAGAAATCCATGATCCTTATTTTTATGGATGAACTTGGGTCCATTGCACTTTCAATCAAGATTCCATTGACATAGGCTTTCACCCTACGATAGTGTTTCTCTGCATGTTCCCACAACTCACTACCGACTAGGTTCACACCAACAGACTCCACAACATTAGCATGTGCATAGGATTTCTTTAATTACTTGTGAATGCTTCTTGACAATTGAATTAATTGTAGCAAATTGGCTTTCTTTTCTTTCCAAACCATCCTCTCCATTGGTTTCCTAATAGCATTACTAGCTTCCTTCACTTTTGATTTATGCTTTCTCTTAACTATAGGCTCCTCAAAATCACTATTGGATTTAAAAGGGCCCGCATGGGTATTAGTGTCCACAACCTTCTTGTCAACATTGCTAGATTTAGATTTAGCTTTGCTCACCGGCCTTTTGATCTTCTTTTGCTTTTTGGCCCCTCATAATTGCCCTAACATCATTAGAAGCAGTGTTCTCACTTATTGGAAGTGTCTCTACCAAATTAGCCCCATGTATAACATATGCACAACACATTGGGACTAAAGATATACTCCTATTCCTTTAGGAGTTTTGACCTACAAAGTTGAGACTATCTCTCACCTAGCCTACTTACACATCCACAAAAACACACACTAACCTATCAATGATAGATTTATTCAAGATTATGTATCAAGTGGCACATACCAACCACTTACCTTTTTGTAGTCACAATATGTTGACAAAGTGTCCCTCCATGATACATGCATGTTCCTCTTTGCTCATGACCCGTTTTTCATGGTTGCCATTCATGGGATTAGTAGTGTACGCAAGCTTGGAAAGGAAGAGAGAAAGAGATCTTTATGCAACACACCCCTCACTCTCTCACTTGCACACACTCTTACGCACATGCACACGCTCTTGCCAAGAAGAATCAAGAGAAGAATATGAGAAAAGAGGAGATAGCTTTACTCTTTGTCCCTCACCCTCTCACAAAATTCCTCCCCTTCATAGCTTTACTCTTTGTCCCTCACCCTCTCACAAAATTCCTCCCCTTCACTCACTCACATAGACAACATCAAGATGATAGGGAGCAAAAGTTACCACACACATTAATAGCCTTTCATTCTCTCTCATTACTTTTATACAAAGTTTTTGGGTCTTCCACCCCCTTTGGACATCCAGCCCACATTTGTGGTTTGTTGACCACCCAAATTGCATGCACCTTAGTGTTCCTATGGAACTCACTTGTATTTTTTTCAAATAATATTTATAAGTCACACAGGTTGAGCCTGACCCTCATTTTCCATAACAACAACTTTATCACAAGGATCATTATATGACATATAATCATACAAAAAATTATTACACATAATTATTGGATGCTTTCACCCTTTTAAACACTTGCATGAGTTAACATTATATGCCTCCTAGTTGAGTGCTACTCCCATGGCACATCATGGTGTAGAATTGAGTGCTACGGATCGTTGTACTAGCATGGCTTTGTTGAGATGTTGTAATATTTTGGAGGGTGATAGAAGTGATGTTGGAATCTTGTTGAGGTTGAAGAGGGTATATGGATGTTGTGTTGATGTGGAAGATGGCAGGTCACAAATGTTGTTGGGTGTTCAACAAACCTTCAATAACCATGGATCTTCACAAATTTGTTGTTCCTCTTCCTTAGGGTTTGTCTACTTTGTTGTACAGTGTTCATGTATGTGCATGTGCAACTGAGAGATGGACTAACCTCCAAGTAGGCTTGGTGCATTGTCCCACACTTGAGGACCTAGTTGGTGCATGGTTTTATTTTGCAATGAAGGCTCATGGTTATAGGTCTTCCAAGAAAGCTAGGAGTGTCTTGCCATTGATGTTCCCTAAGATAGTGCTATGGGGGAGAGGGCTAGGGGGTAAGAAGTGGAGCTAGCCAAGTTAAGGCAACCATATGCATCTAATTTGAGGACCTCTAGGTGCATTGCTCATTTTCTCTTCCTTTTATTTCTTTATTTCTTTTGTTTTGTTGGGTGGTTGTAACTTCAATTCTCCAAGTGTGGTTGTAAGGTGAGGCTAAGACACCCCTTGCTGACATACCTCAATGATTTTGTAGTTGGAAGTGGGATTGGAAGATTGCTCACTTGGCCAATTTGTAAATTTTTTGATGCTGCATTGGCCAAGATTAATTATGCTTTTAGCTCTATTACATTGTTACTATTGTGGGTGGTGATTTTATGGATGTTCCTCTTGTAGAGCTCTTATTGTTGCAACATTACAAACTTATGTGCATCTACTTGCACCTTGAGCTAACTTTTGGTGGCTAGTGGTGGATTGGCTAATTCATCAATCAGATTTTCAATATTTCTTCAAAGCTCTTTCTCACTTCGTTCTAAGCTCTAGAGACCACTTCAATAGGACTTGTGTCCACATTTGATTGTAGACCATCACATGCCATTTTTAATTGCTCTTGGGTTTGTCAATTCTCCCAAATGTCCTTTTCATGCAAAGCTACCTTAGCCTTCTACTATGATTGCATTCTTAGGTTTGCCAACTAAGCTTGCATTTCTTCATGTTCTTTTTTTAGCTCTTTTAGTTCCTTGTTCTTTTCCTTTAGTGCATGATCTTTTTTCATCATCTCAATTTAGAGGTCCTGCAAATTGATGGTTGGCTTGTACTATGAACCATTGATAGACCTCCTAAGTCTTTCCTAATCTATCTTGTAGCTCTTGTCCACCCTAAAGTGCTTCCTTCTTTTCCTTCTAAGTTCTTCACATAGTAGTCCTAGGGCTTCTAGGTTCCTTGTTGTGCTTAGTATCAAACCAAGTTCTTGTGAGCCTAAGGTGACCTTTGCCTAGCATGGTCCATTAGCTTGTGTAAGAGGTGTGGCTTCTTGAGTGCTTCTAATCTTCACTAAATTGGAGATTTCATTTTGCAAACCTTGTACTTGATTTACTAGCTATTGAATCATTTCTTGGTCAAGGCCTTACACACTTTCAACAATCTTTTCTTTTCCCTTGGTCGACCTATCTTCCCTTTCTACCTTAATTGTTTGAATTTGTTGAACTTATGTGTGGTTGATTTCTCATCTTTGATCAACAAATGACAATGAATTGATTCTTGAATGCTCTCAGTGTGTTCCTTCATCCTTGCCTCTATTATGATTTTTTTTACTTTCTTTCTTAGCAACACAAATTGTTGCTCATTCCTCAAGGGTGTCTTTGTCATAGGATCCTAAGGTAGATCAACTTTCCTCACTCTCTTCTCTTGTTTTCTTTTTCTTCATGCCGGGCGACTACTCTATTCTTTGCTAGAATCTTAACTTCTTCTTTCTATCTCCTCTTGTTCTGTTTTCCTTTTTCTAGCTTATTTCTTATGCTCTCTTTCTTTCTCCCTCTCCTATTCCCTAGTTCCCCCTATGTGAGATTTCTTTGGTGTGATTATGGATCTCCCCATGAGTGTAACTATCCCAAGGAAGCTAGTGCATCAACAAGCAAAAAAGTGCTAGTCCCACGTTTATCACCCTAGTGAGTGCACTAGAAAATCCTATTACCATCCCCTTGGGTTCCTAGGACTCGCATCAAGGTACTAGACTAGGGATTTTGTTGCCTTGATGATAGTTTCATATACTCCTTATATCCATATGTCATTTAGATCTCTAGCCAAGAGTCAATCAATATGTCTTCTATGAGGTGTTTGGGAATCCTTGTTTTGGAAGAATAGGGTTTATCATTATCAATGAACCTATGATGAAAAACTTGGGCTACTATGCATAACTCCTATTCAACAATGGCATTGAATTCTACACCATGTTGCATGAGATCGGGTGATTTTTTCCATCTTTGTAGAATATTGGGAAATCTAGTGCAATCTTGGTATTCTCCTTGCTTATTTTGTATTCCCAAAATGATCTCCACAAGTTGTGGTGTGAGAGTCACTTTATCTTATCAATCACCTATTCACCCCTTGGAAAGTAGGCCAACATGCTTGCTTTAGAGTTAAGGCCATAATTACAAATGAAACTCAAGCATGTGATTAGGTGTGTTGGTTCACTATAGACTTTAGTGTAAGTTTAAAGGCCACAGCATTCCACAAGTTTCCTAGCCATGTTCTTGTCACAGTAACCAGCTCCTCAAAGTGTCTAATGAGCCAAAATTTAAGATCTCGTAGACGCCATATGGTGGGTTGTAAGTTGTACTTGTCTCATCTATCTATGGTAAGGATAATTTTTAATTCTAGGGTCATTGAATAATGTGGAAATTTTAGGGTCAATCATTCTTATAAGAGGAGTTGTCATCTGCACATTTTAACAGCAACACATTGTGAGAATTATGGGAACAATGACAACTCCATGATTGTTGGAAAACATAACCAAGGGACTATTCAAAATATTTTTTATTAAAACACAATTTTGCATAATTTAATACAAAATTTTGCATGGTTCAATACAAAAAAAATTGCATGATTTGACACATTTTTCTCCCCTTAAATCGAGGATAAACACCTTCTTAGCTACATGCTAACCCCTTTCTTTTTCAATTTTTTATTTCACAATAAAGATGAAATATGAGTTAGTATGTACAAGAGGTGACTTTCTTTAAGAGATATCATTTGATGTGGTGATTGGAGGAAGCCTCCACTTGAAGAATTTGGGGTTGAGTTGGAGTTTGGCAAAAGTGCATCTAAATCGAATGATTGGCATTATAGCTTAAAAAGATAGGTTACTAAGTCAATCAACAATTTCGGGCCCTCTATGCAACTTGTTACATGGATTTCTTCTTCTAATAGTATTTTTTCCAACAAGGGGTGTTGCTCCAATTTAGATGTGTAAAAAGATAGTGAGAGAGAGATGAGGTAACAAGGAGCAATGAACTCCCATATTCTTCATTATTCCATGTACTTCACACACATACAGAATGACTAGAAAAAACTAGGTCTAAGTGACTTGATGACTACTCACATTGACTAAGTCTGCTAGAGTTAAGTGTATCGGACTTATTGACTATGACTCACATGCTAGAGACAGCTGGACACTAGCTATCATGTTGGTGTACATGAGTTGAGCTTGAAGTCTCAACACTCCCCCTCAAGCTTAGACTAGTTGTTGTACTCCAAGTAGCTCCCTGAAACAAACGAGTTTCCCTTTACCAAGTGATTTGGTAAATATATCTACTACCTAGCCTTCTATCTTCACATGAAGTAGATCAATCTATCTTGCAAGTACCATTTCCCTAATGAAATGGTAATGAACCTCTATGTGTTTGGTTCTAGCATGATAGACGAGGTTGCTAGCCAACATCACACTACTAAGATTGTTACAATGCAATGTGACTTTGCTGTCCAATTGGATACCCAAATCATGTAGCAATTTCACAAGCCAAACTGCTTCATATGTCACTAAGACTGCACCCCTATATTCTTCCTCTGTACTAGATAAAGCAATGGTAGGCTACTTCTTACTACTCCAGTTGATCATATTGCTGCCCAAACTGAAAGCACAACCACCGGTTGACCTCTTATCATAGACACAACCAACCCAATCAACATCTATATAACCTGTCAAGTCAAATGATTTCCCATGCTCATAAAACATCCCATAATCAGCAGTACTCTTCACGTACCGCATAATCCTCCTGACGGCATCTAAGTGTGGCTTATGAGGTTTTTGTATAAACTAGCTAATCAGCCCCACTGCATAACTCAAGTCAAGATGGTTAATAGTAAGGTAAATCAAGTTGCCGACCATCTAGTCTGTACATAGTGACATTCTCAATCTTAGTCCCAACATCAGTTGCAAGTTTGACATTCTGATCCAATGGTGTTTCCATGGCTTTACACTCCATGCCATATTTCAGTAACATATCATGAGCATACTATTTTTGTAACAACCATATACCTTGAGGTGTAGACACAACCTCAATCCCAAGAAAGTACTTCAGCTCACCAAGATCCTTGACTTTGAATTCAGCCTATAACATTGCTTTAATTTCAGCAATCCCATGATCATCATCTCTAATGATGATCAAATCATCTACATAAACCACCAAAAAAACATAACCATGCTATGTCTTCTTTGTAAACAAGCTGTGATCTGCATGACCTATCTGAAAACCAAGCTATTATAAACAAGTGCTTATGTGAGCATTCCATGCTCTCGATGCGTGTTTCAGTCCCCCCATACAAGGCCTTTTTTAGCTTACACACATATGTCAGATAGTCAGGGTGTACAAAACCCTCAGGCTACTCCATATACACCTCTTCAAGCAAGTCACCATTCAAGAATGCATTTTTGACATCTATCTACCATAATTTCTAGCCCTTATAAGCCACTAATGCAATGACTATTCCCAGCGTTTCCACCTTGGCAACCAAGCTAAAAGTCTCCTCATAATCTAGGCCATACTAATGTGCATATCCCTTTGCAACTAGCCGGGCTTTATACCTTTCCAACAAACCATGTGCCTTGCATTTCACTTTATAAACCCATTTGTAGCCAATGGATACTTTTCCGTCAGGTAGAGAAACCAATTCCCATGTCTCATTTTTAGCCAATCCTGTGTATTCCTCATCCATGGCAGCACACCGATTCTCATCTGTAATTGCCTTACTAAACTTCATAGGCTCTCTATAGCCTGACATTTTAGTCATACATGTATAATGTATGGCTAAATATGCATTGTATGTCAGTCTATCAACTAGTTTTCTAACCCGTTCAGACCTCCTCAATTGTGATGCACTCTGGGCTTGCCTCTCATGAGGCAGCACATACCTACTTTACCTTGCATCAGGCATCATAACTAATGGTATGCCCAATTCATTGTCAAGACTATCACTATCATGTGACTCATATCCAGTTGTAAGCAGACTAGTCACATTGTCAAACATCTTTTCTTTTCCTTTATCCAATCTTCCCCTCAGTGACATATCTGTGTTAGTGGATGCAGTAGCATAACTATGGAATCGTCCTATCCAAGAACTAACAGTAGATGAACCATCAGTCCACTCATAGACGTACTAGCTAAAGGATAATTTTCAGCATAAGTAGGGTTGGCTAGTCCATTAGAGACCACTACATTTGGATTACCATATCACAAGGCCAGCTCATCAAAAACTACATCCCTATTGATCAAGGTTTCCCAAATGGACAGATCATAGCATTTGTTGTAAGCCTTTCTCTCCTATGCATAGTCAAGAAAAACACTTTTGTTAGTGTTTGGGTCTAACTTCTTCCTCTTTTTCATCAGGCACATGTATGTAGGCAATGCAACCAAATACTTTTAGGGGACTAATATCAGGGGCTTGTGCCCATACAGTTTCTCATACACGGAGTCAAGTCATAAACCCTAGCCGTAGGTGTTCTGTTCAGCACATAAACTGCAATAATCACTGCTTCAGCCGAATAAGCATTTGGTCGATTCTTTTTAGTAAGCATTGCCTGGCAGCTTCCATAAGCACCTGATTTTTTCTCTTTGCCACACCGTTCTGCTGAGGTGTGTAACTGCATGTGAGCTATCTTTTTATGCCATATCTAGCAAGGTACCTATCAAACTCTATGGATACATATTCTCCACCTCTAGACGTGAGATATAACATCCAAGTTCATTTTCAGCATACTTCTTAAAGTCCTCAAAGACATCGACCACCTCATCCTTGTGCTTCAGAATGTACATCCATGTGTATCATCTGAAATCATCAATGAAGGATACATAATACCTGGCACCACCAAAAGACACATTATGGATAGGACCCCATACATCCGAATGTATCAACTACAAAGGCTGAGAATTGTTTTTGACATGTCTCATGAATGTGAATCTTGCTTGTTTCCCAAACTAACAAGTAGAGTATACATGTCCAAGAACAGTGTACTTGAACTTCGGCAAGCCAAGTACAACCTCTTTTTGCTACATATTTTTTAACTTTTGTACATTAACATGATTGATGTGTTTGTGCCAAATTTCTACATCCCGAACTGCTCCATTATCATGGGCAAACATTGCTACCTTCAATTCCGAGATAGATGCGTCCAAGGTAAACATTCTGCCATCTCTCTTGCCTTTGGTAAACAATTTACATCCATTGCCATATTCTTCAATAAAACAACCATCCCTGTTGAAAGTGACTTGCAGATTATGTTCTACCATCTATCCAATTAACAGTAAACTCTTGGTAATAGAAGGTACATCATGTAGCTCTTCTTTCTACCATCAGGCACACGAGTAACGAAACCACTCATGTATGCTGAATATCACACTATGTATCCTCACCAGTACTTATATACAAATCCATGAGACCTACTACTAACTCATCAAACCATTCGCCATGAGGAGTCATATGATTGGGTGCTCTTGAGGCTATATACCATTTCTCATCTTTGCCTTGCTTAGACGTATTCTTTGATACATGATGCATAGCAAACAATCTATCTCCCTAGTCATCCTGAGTACCACTGGAAGGTGCATAATGTCCATGCTACCTACCTTTTGCATTCATATCAACTTGCTTTTTATGACAATCTTTCATGATATGCCCATATCTTCTGCAATAATGACAGTCTTTATCCTTGTTAGACTACTCATCCGATTGCTAAGAGCCACCTCTTCCTCTAGGTGATCTCCTCCTGCCTCTAAAGGCTCTAGATCCTCACTGTCCTTGCGTATTTGAGTTGTGCCAAGCATTTTGCTATTGTTGTCCATGTGTGTTTCGTGTGTCTCTTCGACCCCGGCTCCATGAGTTCTACCACCTCTAGCTCGTTAACTAGAGTAAAAGACAATGTCTCTGCCCTAAGATGTGCTTGAACCTATATTCAAGCCAAGCTTTACTTCTTCATGTAGCAGCAGTGCAAGTAACTCATCCCAATCAAGGGCTTCTACACTTATAGAAATGGACATATCAAATGCCTTATACTCCTTGCCTAACCCATTCAATGTCACTGCAATCATATCATCCTCTGAAACACGAGATCCAATAGTAGCCAGTTGGTTACCTATGGTCTTCATTTCCATCGTGTATACTTAAATGCTCCTGCCATTCCTAGACATGTTGTTGAACTATTGCTTCACCTATATCTTCCTTGCATGTGTGACATTACCATAATTCTTCATGAGTGCATCCCAAGCATCCTTGGGGAATGGAAACTGGTAATCTGCATAGCCATCGCATAAGAAATGCACAAAGAAAATCAATGCAATACTTTACTAGCTCTTTCCAACCACTATTGATGAGCTCTCCACTGTTCCTATGTCAGATTCTGTTCAAGCAATTTGGGTTTAGCTTCAGCCCCCGTACACAAATCCCTATAACCTCTGCCAATCAAAAAGTTATGCACCATGAACTTCCATAGAGTAAAGTTTTTGTCATCAAGCTTCTCACCAACAATTTGAGTGATGTTATCAGTGCCTTGAGCATTAGCCATAGCTACAAATTTAGTGCTCACTAAATGTCTGACTCCCTACACAGACCCCTCAAGTATTTATGACAGTTTTAGTTCAATAAGCTACCACAATAAAAACCAGCAATAAACAGTGTATTTTAGCTCACATGTATGTCAAATACATCCCTAGTCATGTGCCAAAACATCCAGATGTAGTGGCATTCCAAATAGACAGCATGTGTCTGCATCGTAGACATGTAGGTATCCACAGCATTTAATGACTAGCACCAATTTGAAATCAACAATCTGTAAATAACCAATTGTGTATTCTCTATTGGAATGAGAATATTCTCAGCTCAAACAAGCCACAACCACAATATCTAGATGTCATAACCTCTGGGAGTCAATACATAACTCAACAAACACCAATGCTTGTCTAGTTCTTCAGGAAACAATGTCATGCATGCTTGCTATAGACTGTTAACAGTCACTCCCTACAATCACAATAGTAAACCAGTTCAAAACTAAGCATTTAATGCTCACAACATTTCCAAAGTCATCTAGTAACCATGTTACCTCATCCATGTATGGTTAGGACATCAATGCTTACTCCTATGAGCTTCAACCACCTTAAAGTCTCATATTATTCCAAGGTTATGATGATAGTATGTCTACTATGAACTGCCTATTCATGAAGCTTAATAGCTTCCACAAGTGCTTAACCAACCAAATGTAATGGCATAATCACTTCTTAGTCATGGTACCCTTTGTAGGTATGACATTCATCAACAATGAGCTACCTTAATCATTGCCAATGTAGAGGAAGCATTAAGTACATTTCATGCTAAACTAAGTGATTTTCAGAACTACTTGGTTGCATTTATTTCTACTGTAAGCATGAGGTTAATACAATATTTAGATGGTGTTTGCTAATGCCATACCAATTGTACTATTCAAGTTAATGCTCAAGACTTGTTGTCCAAGCTCACATGATCTGCTCAATTGTCTTTCAATCTATAGAAAATTGGTGCATTTTCCCATTTTTGTCCACATTGATTTCTACTACTGTTTGATCTCCAAAGTATTCATCCATGCATACTCAAGGTGTGGCAAAGATGCTACTCTCCAATAGTTGTTGATGACATTGACTGAGATCTCCATGCAATCTACCTGAATGTGCACTCTTTTTTGTTGCTTGTCCACATTGATCTGGCCACTCTTGGCGCTATCCATAACATTGGACAAAAAAACCACGTGTTTGTTGCTCTAGCTCAATGCTACCAATTCTGCAGACTTCGGTTGATGATGAGTCAACACTACAAGCACATGTCAACTCTATGATGCCGCATTCAATCTATGAAAGACTAGTGGCCTCTTACATCAACTACTATTGATCCTAACTCTTCTATCTCAATGGGTTTGCTACTCTTCAGAATATGCTATTCACATAGCTCACTTTTTGAGATCCATTGCATGCCATTAAACCCTTCATATGCTGCCTCAATAGGCCTTGTACATTAGTTGCATTGGACCAAAGTCACAGAGCTTCCTAGAGCACAATGGCTCTGATACCATGTAAAAATACAAGGAGAGAGAGATGAGGCAACAATTGCACTAAACTCCCATATTCTTCATTATTCCATGTACTTCACACACATAGAGAATGACTAGAAAAAACTAGGTCTAAGTGACCTAATGACTACTCACACTAACTAACTCTACCAAAGTTAAGTGTACTTGACTTATTGACTACAACTCACATGCCAGAGACAACCGGACACTAGCGGCCATGTCAGTGTACATGAGTTGATCTTGAAGTCTCAACAAGATGGGTATGGTAGGTATCAAGCAATAAGCATGGTTCAAAGTGAAATTTTATTGCAGCGTGGGGGGTCATGCTGCATGGTTTTTATCAACTGTCATTGTTCTACATTGGCCGTTAATCAACTATCCTTAATGGAAATATGAAGGCAATGATTGTACCAAACCCTAAGAAATAAATTTCACGATTCACATTTTTGTTGGATTTTGACTATCCTAATGGGGTTATTTGCCTTCATGTGGCTATAGCTAAGATGACGTGCATGGTTTTAGCATGTCTCTAGAAGCGTCATAAGAATATTCCTCTAATTTTCTTCACTCTTATGAAAGATGTGTTTGCTATCTTCCTAAGAAGCCTTCTAATGTGAGACTAGGCCTATCATCTACCTATCGGTGATTCCTATGTATGGTCTAGTGAGTGTTTTGAATGTATTTTTAAGTTGAGTGAAACAATCTACCACTAGAAGATTGATTTTACTTGCAAAATCTATTGCCATTTTATAAATTGATTGGCAAGTGGAAGATTCTTTTAATGAAGCTAGTGGTGGTGGCCTTGTGACACTTGTTAAGGGCACTGTAGTAGCACTCATTCTCTGATTTGCTTTTGGTCATAGTGTTGTTTTTGTTTGTAGGTTGAGTGGGCCTCTTGATCGTGGCTTTTACATCCTCCTAGGTGGGGTTTGAGGGTGATTTCCCTTCCAAGAATTGTGTTTTAAGATCCATTTCTTTTAGTGCAAGAAATGACGTTATAGTTATGTTTTGACTAGCCTAAGGTTTCTACACCCAGATAGTTTGTTTAGGGACATCATGGCTTAGTAGATTTTAGGTTTATAGACTACTTGGCTGCATTTGGCTTCACACTAGGGGATTTTGTTGGCCGATGTCGATGAGTGTGAAGCGCTTGTTTGGGAATCCAAATAAAGTCATTACCCTTGTAGTAGTCGTGCACATGCAAAAACACCTTGGGTAACCAAGTGGAACTCGTATAGGAGTTACATTTAGTCTATTGGTGGCTCTTCCATGTCTCATTGGAAGTTTCTAGCACTAATTTTTGTGGGTTTCCATAAGGTTGTACATCTTGTGTACTACTAATCAGTAATAGTAGGTATTTATATTGGGGCCAAGAGAGTTCCCTCAATAGACCGTCCATTCATTCTGTAGGCATCATTGGCTTGCTTGTTTTGGTAGGACATAATAGTTTATTGGCCAAGTCTCCCTTACTAAAGGTAGAGCCAATTCTGGCTCCATGGAGATTTAGGTGGATCCATTATTTCACAAAATCTACTTAACATTGTGTTTGGAAATTCAATGGATATCTTAGCAAGGTTTCAATAGTTGCCATTAATCTTTTGGTTTTAGTTGGAACAAAAAATAGCATTGGAATGCTTTTGGTTTCGATAATCACCATTAATCTCCATTTGCCTACTAAGACTAAATATGATGAACCTTTGTATGGATTTACTTTTGCATTTGGATAATATCAATTATTGTTTTTTAATCTGTCACTAGAATTCGTAAGGCAAGATGTTAATGTCTACCCCTTCATCAACATGGATGAGGATATCTTTTGAGATAGTTAGCTTGAGATGTAGATATGCTAGTGGTATAACCATTTCCTCTTTCTCATCCAAGTTAGTGATTGAGATCACTTGGATGTGGAGAGTTTAGTATATGCTTGTGTTTTTTTTGGTTTCTATTGATGTCTTTTGAGCTTTTTCCTCATTCATGGGTGTAGTAGCTTTCTCATGCTAAGGATGTCCAAGAGGTTAGAATTTCTTGATTTGGCTTCCATTGAAATGATTGATCTTAACCCAACCTATATAGTTATCCAACAATAAGCTAATAAGGCCTTGTTTTTATGAGTAAGCATGCAAGGCAAGTGTTTTTTTTTAAAGGCATTTAGGTAATCCATTCATCAATATGTCAACAATATCATCATTCCAATATGGTGTTAGGTCAACTTTGAAAATCCATGCTTCTTGTTGTAGGGCAAACAATTGGGGATTTGAAAGATTACCATCCATCCCATTTTCTTTTTCTCCACTTGTTACTCTCGACATGTGGTCCAAGATGTAATGCTACTTGCCCTTGCTTCCAACAACATTGAAGTCAAACTCAAGCAACAACAATAGACATCTAGCAATGCATCATATAGTAGCACACAACTTATTCACCAAATATAGCAAGGCTTGATGATCTCCAAAAAAATGTGAAAGGGATAGCAAGGAGATAACAGCAAAATTTATTTGCAGCATACATCATGCCAAGTCCCTCTCATCCTATGAGATTGAGTAGCTCATTTTAGTTTATATGAGCTGTTATGACTAGCCAAATCTCACAGAAAAATCTATGTTGTATTCTCTTGGCTAGCAAAACATCACTCCAATAGCAAGCTTGGATGCATCAATGTGGACATGCATTAGGAAAAAAAAGATCTCACAAATGGGCCTTTCAGCGCCCCCCCTCTCCTCCTTAAAACAAGGAAAAGAGGAGAGAATAATAGTAAAATAATCCTCGTCTCTCTCCACTTTTGCAATCTCGTTTTGCCTTTTTTATATTATCTACAAAGATATACTCAGATTCTTTCTCTCTCCTCATTCAAGAAGTTTTTTTCAACCAAATTTTATATTCAAAAAGGAGTTAATTACAAGAGTATGGTGCTTCGTTTTCAATGCAAAATGATTAGTAGATACGAGGTAATTGATTTTTTAATTGAGAACAAGGAAAATGAAATTTTGGAAGTTCCTTTTAAGATATTTTGCGGATTTTTTATATCCTAGCTTTTGGTCAAAAAACAAACCAACTAATCAAATTTCGTGTTTTTTGGAGATGTTTTTGGATGCAAAATAGAAATATCTAAAATATGAATAGTCTTGGACATCCCTACCCTCTGAGCTATTTCCCCCCATATCTATACTCTCTCATGGCTCTATTGTGACCTCCTCTTTGTGTTTATGCAACCTTCATTAACATAGTGAATTACTTACACCCTCCTTTCCCTTGGCACCTTTGTGTGCCTCTCTGTGCATCTCCACTCTACCTCTTGTGACAACCAAGTAGGCTCCCCATTTCTATTAATAGTAAAATGAATACAAAAAAGAAGGAGCTGCATATTGAGGTAGAAATTGAATATGCCCCATTATTCAAAAGAACCCAACATACCAGTGTCAACCCTCAGGTTTTGCAAAGTTACAGGCAAATGGGATTGAAACATGTGGATTTGTGGGTTGATGGGGGACCCAATTGACCCCTTAAACAATAGACCTCCAACTTTCTCAGGAATCACAAATTTTCTGAAGTATGTGTGCGAGGATGAAAATGGGTTACTTGGTTGTACTAGGCGCCTCAATGATCAGGCGTTCAAATTATTTATAACTTGCCAAGAAACCATTAAAAATTTCCATGATGTGATCGTTGCATATCAACTTCATATACAATAGCTCATAGGACAAGTGGTACAACTGAATGACACTATAATTCAACAAAACAATCAAATTATTTCAATGCAGGACACTATCCATGACATTGGTATCTCATATGAGGAGGCAAAGGCAAAATTGGAAGACTTGAGAAAGATCAACAGCAAGCTAATACAGGAGCGCAAATGAAAGAAAAAGCCAATCGATGAGTTAATTGTGAATAGTGGCTAGTGGAAGCGACATATCAAAGCATGTAAGGTAGCTCAAAAAGAGAACCTAGGTGAGGGTGAGGTTGGATCGTGTATTAGTAGATTGCTGAAGGCAAGTACACTGGAAAACGCTTTGAGCAATCGTAAGTTTAAGGCTGTGAAGGAAAAGGTGATTGAGTGCACATTAAAAGATGTGTCAAATGAGTTCTTAACTGTGGATGCACAATCTATTTGTGGCAAGGCCAGCATTAGCACAATGACTCAAAGATATTCAAAGGTGTGAAGGCCGGATTTGGTCGTGTGCTGAAGAGAAATAGAATTGTGCCTCTTCCTCAACGTTCAAAGTTAATAGAGGCTCAACGGCAACTTAATACAAAGGTTTTGGAGTTGATAGGAGATCCCATGCTTGTTCAACGTGTGGAAACACTAAAGGTTGGTACCAAAAATGCATATGAGGTGAAGTTCACCAAACTCAATAATTACTATTTAGATTTGAACAAGGTGCAGTCGGCAATGGTAATGTACTACAATATGTATGTTGAGGAATGTAATGGTAAATTGCAGTTTGTTATAAAATTAGATGAAAGTGAGATCGTCAAAGGAGTAAAGCTTGAATGAGTTAGTGTAACTTTGATTAATAGAGCTTTACAATTCGACAAGAACAACCTAGGGAACTCTAGTGTTCAATCTGAGCGCCGTGTGTGGTGGCTCGCTGCATTTGAAGTTCCTAAGGAAACATTTGAGGTGTTGCAGCTATTCTTTATGCACATAAGCATTCCAAGCATCATCGATCGTCAGGAACATGGTGAGATGCTCTCGATTGAAGGGTATGGTCGATACTTGGTTGAATGGCATCTTGCAAAAGACTTGATAGCTTTAAAATGCATGTGTGGAATCTCCAATGGTGCAAATACAAAGAAATACATGCCTATATTGCTTGATAGAGAGGGTGGAAGGAAAGGACGAAAAAAGGAACTCGTGAAAGGTGACAAGTGTTGCACCGATGCGCAATAGAGAAGATCCCACTTGGAAGCCCATCTTCAACATTCTCTTGGATCGTATTCACATTTTTTCAATGCATGCTTTTGTCAGAATCATGGAGAAACTTGTATATGAATACATTTGCTTTGCTTATAGGATGCAACCAGAAAAAGAAGCCATTGCAACGTCTAGGAATGTGGAGCGAGTGCTATCAAAAATTGGGCTACATAAGCATCAAGTGACGATTGAAAAAGATGAGAAGAGATCAGGAAAATCTGGTAACTTTTCAAAAAAGCCTTGCTTTGGAGGAGCAAAGGCTAGGAAGTTTCTCTCAGTACCCATCAATGAGGAAGGGAATGTCATGTTTCGTAGGCCGCATGACTACGATGGGTGGAAAAAGTTACATTTTGCAGTTTCCTGATCGAAATAATGGAGGAAAAACAAGATTGGCCAAAGCTAAGGTTTGGATAAGTCTTAACAAATTGGATCCCTTACTTTGCAAGATGGTGTTTAACAATGAAGATAAGCAAGAATTTATCAATGCTGTGCATAGCTTCTACGAAAACATGGTGGAATCATGGGGCAAAAGCTCTATCACACATTACATGGTGCGTACTAAGTTGATATTTTAAAATTGTATGGATTGTATAAACTATTGAGTATAGTTTTACTCATGTGTGATATATGTCTTTGTAGCATATCCTTGAGGCACATGGGCCATACTTGGCAAAAAAGGAAAGCATCGGAATTTGGTCCACACAAGGGATGGAAAATTCACATTGGATAGCGTGTGGTGCATACCAAAGAAAATGGTGGAGGGGTGAATGGTAGCAATCCAATGATCCAATTGCTATCTTGGTGGTATAGGATTATAGTAGCGGATGAAGCTAAACTCTCGCAAAAGAGAGCAAATGAAAGTGATGATGAATTGGCTGCAGACATGATGGAATCACATTGTGTCACTAAAAGAGTACGCTATGAAGCCTCAAGTGCCAAAGAAAACCATGCCAAGTGGCTAGAAACAAGGCTTCGACAAGGCAGCAAATGGGTTCAAAAAGAGCTAAGATAGTAGGATGAACAATGTGAGTCAGTGATAATGCAATTCATAGTTTAAGAGAGAAAGAGAGAGTGTGCATCTATGTGAATGAGTCTCACAGTTTAGGGTTATATAAAAGAGGGTTTCACTTTCTATCTTATTCATTGAGTTCTCACATCTCTTGTGCAGGAAAGAGGCTAGGCCTAAGGTAGTTGCAAATAAGCTTCCACTCAGAGCCCCATATCATGTTCAGCCCCTTGGAGCATCTACTAGCTCAGATGCACCCCCTTCTCAACCTAATCCACCTTCCTCAAGTCGCCCTCACAAGGGTCCTCCTCAACATCCCCACAAGAAACGCAAGTGGAAGCCAGGTATAGTGGCCTTGAGAGAAACTAAAAGGTATCAACACTCTTTTGATCTCATCATTCCGAAGGCGAGCTTCTCGAGACTTGTTCGCGAGATTGTGCAAGACCTCTACCGCACAGAAAGAAGGAGGTGGTTTTTGGCACAAGGTTAGGATAGATCTAATTGCTTCACAAAAGAATGTCTTCATGCTCTACAGTGTGCTGCAGAGGCCTTTTTAGTTGACTTGATGACTGATGCTCAATGTTGTGCAATACATGCGAAGCACATCACTGTAACTCCCAAGGACTTCCAACTTGTAGGAAATCTTCAAGCAGTGAAGGATGCATTCGTTCCAATGGAATGAACATAGTTTGCAATGTTATCTTTTTTGGCATAGTGTTATCCTCGTGCATTGGACATATGACTATGTCCCAGTGCAAAACTATTGTATGCGCCCTTAACATATGAATTAAAATTTTACACTTATCCTTCTTGCTCTCAACTTTGACTGTGCATCTTCACTATATTTTCAATTCTTACTTACAGTTTTGTTAGCACTGTCAATTTCAATAGGAATAACATGCAAAAATTTGCCATTTCTTGTTGTAGACTTTACTCCTAATGCCTCTATATAGTTTTTGTGGTGCGAAGTTTCTAAGGGCCAGTAGTCACGATGTTGATTTCTCAATTATTAATCCATCCATAATTTTGGTGTGGGATAATTTTTAAAATACTAAACTGTATCGAAATGCGATGAAACTTCACATGCACACTCATTAGGTGGCCAAGAGCCCTTTTTTTTTTTGAAAAAAAGTGCTTGCAAACCCCTGGTCCAAAGTCTGGTGTCTGGAGCTACTTTCCTGCCAGGAAAGTAGCTCCAGAGACGCCACTTTCTTGGAGCCACTTTCCTGCCAGGAAAGTGATTCCAGACGCCACACTTCACACCAGGGGTCTGCATGCACTTTTTTTTTTAATAATTTGGCCTCTTGGCCACCTAACGAGTGTGCGTGTGAAGTTTCGTCGCATTCCGATACAAGGTTATGGATTTAAAATCACACGATGGACAGTGCGTATGAAGCTGCATTAACCCAGTTTTGGGGTTTAAATGGGTTAAAAGTTTATTCTTCTTCTCATTTTTACATCTTGATTTCTTTGCTTCCTCCATTTTCACATCCTTAACGTTTGTCTCTTCTCCATCTTGCCCTCCTTGAGCTTGCATGGTACGGACCAAGCAAGCATGTCATCGTTTTGGCCCCGGGAAGACATCACGCCAAGGCCTGCCACCTCGAGCACAAAGTGGAGCCTCCTCTAGTGCAGCAACAGGTGCTCCCCGTAGAGCACAAGGACCACCACAAAAGAAGAGAAGATGGAAACCAGGCACTGTCGCCCTTCGAGAGATAAGGAGAATCCAACGCAAATACGAGCTTCTCATCACGAAAAGTTCTTTTCATAAAGTTGTTCGAGAAGTCATGCAAGACTTGGAGCTGAAAGGGATAGGAAGATTTTGGGCACGAGTGCGGGATGGCCCACTAGCAGGAAGGTGGAATGTTGTAGCCATGGAGGCCCTACAAACCATTGCAGAGGGGTTTCTCATCGACTTGTTTGATGATACACATCTTGCAGCCATCCATGCAAAGTGTGTCATAATCACAGATAAAGACATGAACTTTATCATTCGGCTTTGACACGGCAAGGGGACTCCGCCATAGTTTACTAGATTAATGATGCAAGGTTTTAATGAGTGTTACAGCGCCATAACATCTTGGAAGCCTAAAAAAATTTGTATACTTTGCCACATTGCAATATTTATTTATATATACATAATATCTCATGCGATGTGTATTGAATTCAAATAATTGAGTAAAGTTATTTTGTTTTGTTTCTTGAAACGCATGACTCTTAATTTTTGTTTAACGTACGAATGCATCAAAAGTAGTAATACGTATGGATACAAGTTACATTATTGCTTATGTACAATCGCAAGTACAGTACTACGCGTTGAATTATGTTAATATATGCGGATGCGTCATTCACATACCACATATTATTGTCACACTTACACAATCACAAGTGCAGTACTACGCATTGAATTATATTAACGTATGCAAATGCGTCATTCACATACCACACATTATCGTCACACTTATATGAACTACATATTTATTTAATAAATGTTTATTTATAGGGACAAAGTAAAGTATCTTATATTCATCAAGAAAAATACATGTGATGGTTGTTAGTGATGGTAGATACAAAAAGCCGATAGCCAATAAGAACTCTCAATTGTTCCTTGGCTTTTTCATCGGTGGAGAGGAGGGGCTAGCTTCTGATGAAAATTTAAGTTCCTTCTTTGCTTCAAAAATGATGCGCTCCCCCTTTAGCTCTTTCTCCAAGAGAAGCGGATCCGAAACTTTAGCGAGGTTGCCTAATGTCACAAGCACACACATTGCTCCACCCCGCATTTGGTCAAACAAGTAAAGAAGCTTTGACCGCTTGATTAGCACCACCTTCTCCAAGCTAGATGTCACAGGTATCACTTAAAAAGGTCCAAACTTGGTCAAAGCTCAAATTTTCATGATTATTTATTGCCCTCCTAGGGAGCACTTCTTATGGAAGACCACCAAATCTGCAACAAGGTTACTGATATACTCCTTAAGAGCTGAATCCTTACATCGATCCACATATCGAGCTCCTCCTTGCCTTGATGCAAACTCATCTATATACAGTATGTCTTGAATGACAAAGTCAAATCAAACAATATATTTTTAGCAACTAATCTAGAGTTATCAAAGAGAGATAAAACTTGATGGTAGGGTGCGTCGCCAGACGCCAGACTTCGAACAGGGCAGCTGCAGGCATCATTTTTTGCCAAGATTTCACTGGTGGACTCCGGGGGACCCTACGCACCCTACCATCAAGTTTCATTGCATAAAAATATGTGGTAGTTAGAAATCTCACCTTCTCCAGATCATCTTGTATCTTCATTTCCTCGTGTGTCAGGGAGGCACCTCTTTGGGCAGAGGGATCTACAAACTCCTTGGTAGGAAGCTGGGGCCTTGGTCCGAACAAATCATGCTGTAGTGCTTTAAATTCAGCATCGGGCAACAAGGTAATATTCTTCAACCAAGGTAATATGCTCCTGTGCTACTATGATCTCACTCACAATATCTAAGCTTGTGCCATCATATCTTCCAATCTCTGCCATTATTGGATGTACATCCATGTAATCATAATCGATCAGGTCTTCCACTGAATCCCTGACTAGGATAGAAAACAACTCTTCTTCCTTCATTTCCAAGTATTGCAGTACATCTGATAGAAGTAAGTATTGTACACCATCTACTTCAATGGGTGTCAAGGAGGCAAGGTTGGTTTGTCAACTTGTGGCTGTTCTGAAGAAGATGGCACCATGAGAGCCAACCCTTGCTCTGTCACCACTCAATGTTCCTCTTCAACATTTATGAGCTCTTCAATCGATTCTTCTCCCGTGTATGTGATAGAAACAACCTGTGGAGTTGTATCTTCATCACTCTCCTCCTCTAGGGGTGTATCCAATGTAAGGAGGTAAATTGCCAATGCGCAATCACACTCCACGAGATCCAAAGGTGATATACCTAGTGCACTTCCCATGGGAACAGTGCATACTCTATGCGAAGGATCCACATGGGCCAGACACCTATTCACCACTTTTTGGTGATTCTTCCCTGCCTGAAATACCATGAGCTATTCCAGAGGCACCCAAGTCATGTCGAATCCCTCGATGGAGTATGTGCATATAGCAATGGTGCTCACAAAGTCTTCCAAAACCTGAAGGGGGGGATCCAGTGATGAGAGCAACTTTCAAGGTTGAAGTTCTTAGAGAAAACGTGGAATATCTCATCACCCTGGTTGGCAAAGATAGTCTTGTGGATCCACTCATCAAAGTGTGCACGAGCATCCATCGTAGCAGGTAGGAGGGATGTGGTGGATATAAAGAGATGAAGAGAGAAAGTGTGAAATGAAACAATGAAACAAGAACTAAACTAGTTCTACCTTAAAAACCTTAAGTTTTAAACCATTAAGGGTTGTTCACATACAATATTTAGTTATGGCTTTACTTACATCTTTGTAAAGTTTACATGCATATGTAAATGTGTTGATATGAAAAGTGTATAACAAGTGTATGATTTTGCATAAATACCATAATTTTTAAATATTACAAGTTTGTAAATATTCTATTGGCCAAAAAAATCCAAAAATTTACAAATGTTGGATATTACAACTTGTGGTGTTGGGATTTTTAGGGAGACTCTACAATTTCTAAAATATGTGGAGCCATATACTTTCCGCTGGTAACAGTATCCTCAGCTCGACTTCGAATTTTCCTACCATCTAGTTTAAAATAGAAGCTAACAAGTGGATTCTACATTAACATTGTAATTTCTTGGCACATTATACTCAAGGGCCAATCATCCTCCATTTGCAACACTTGGGGCTCGCGGCCCTCACAAATGACAGTAACATCCACAGCTACACTTTCACGCATGTCTTGATCAAGGCACAACCATTTACCCTTGAGCATCCTCCATCTACGATACTTGAACACTAGGCATAAAGTTTGTCATGCAACAAAGTACCTGTAATTGGAAAGGAAAGTTAGCCGATTCATTCCAAAGTAAGATAATAGTCAACTACGAGAGAAAATTTTTACATGACAGCCATGTCCCTTGTTGTGACCCGACACTCCACTGTGTCAAGACTATGAGTTATTTTTTATGTCCAAGTTTTGCCTAGAATCCTTGTTACATAATCCTCTGATGTATTTTTTATGACCTATATGCTTTTGGTACGTCTCAAAACCTTACATTCCTTGAACATGTGTGCAAAAATTGCAATCGGTATGAACCAGCTTAGATGTACATTCTTTGACCGGTGCTTGGCTTCATAAAATTCAATATGTCTACTTAAATATTTATGCTACACATGTGCAAAATGTCACTACTACACAATGGCCATTCTATGCTATTGAGATTCGATATGTGCATAGACTCTAGGGTTCAATATTCTCGACTCCCCTTGGGTAATATGTACTTGGAGTCATAGAAGAAAACAAGGTCCTCTGCGAGTTGCTTAGTTGTACGCCCCTCAAAGAGCAATCTACCAATTTCGAGGTGGTAACACTTAAAAGAACCAGTGAAACTCTCAACATTTTGCCATCACAGCAATCCGAAGGGTATACTTCTGTAAACACAAGACAAGTTGGTACATAGGTATCATGAAATTTCTCATTCTCAATGAGTTGCAAATAGTTATTGTTTGCAATGTTTTGTTGAAAGGGCACAGTGGGCGCAATATGTATTTGTTTTTGCATGAATACATGTTGTACAAACGCCTCTGTTACAAGGTGAGAATCAACATTCCTTTGTCTGAGAGCTAAAATTGCAGGTGCTTTCACCCTGAAAGCTCCATTCATACTTGGATGCATATGTATCCAAGACGAGCAATGATACGTATCAGTGATCCAATTCTCTTCTTCATTTTTTGTATGTACTTCTATCGAGAGAATGCTTGTTCTTCTCTCAAGCATTATAACCTACGCATTAGATGTAAAGAAGTATGTATTAACCCCTAAATAATAAGCATTTTAAGTCTGTCCAGTAATCACCAATATGCCATACAAATCAACATGGCATTAAGAGATGTTTACACTTTTGTAAACAAACATAAACATCGATATCGAAATGCATGTGGATATATACATCAACACAAAGTATATATTTAATTTCAAGGCATCACTTTAATCATACCATTTACATAAAATATAATTAAAAGAATAGCACAAGAATACTCAGAGAAATTCACCAAAATAAAATTTTTTTTAATGAAGAGGAGTCTGATTTGACTCAATACATTGTATGAAATGTAGATATTATAGAGTAGTTGTTACAAGGATAGCAGCCACATGGCATGCAAATCTTAATAGGCACATTGGACTGACACCTGAGATATTCTAAGACTCAACACATTGTGTGTTATATGGATGTATGATACAAGAGTTTCATGGATCATTGCCAATTGGCATGGAGATCCAAATGGACACATAGGACCAATAAAGCAGAGGATTTTTGAACCATCAACTTCCAGCATATCCATATCATCCAACACAAAGGAATCACTCACCACATCAAAATAGTTGATGTAGAATTATATGCTTCACCTAAACCTTGTACAATACCTGCATGTACAAAAAAACACCTGCATGAATCCCTTTTAACAAAAATACTTGCATGAATCCCTTTTAGCAAAAAATATCTAGATAACTGCATGAATAGAAGCAATATAAAACAAGGCCAATTTACCTATAAGCTGATTTGCGCTAAAGATAAGATTAAATCATTGCTAATCAAAACTGATTGCAAATGATGGACATAAGAAAACATCAATCCCATCAAATATAAAAGTCGCTAATTAAATGAATGAATTTTGGCACCACAAAATATGGTAGATTTACCTGTAAATTGAGCTATAGAATCTCTGCTCTACCTTGTGTTAAGTGCTACAACAACAATTGATCCTTAAGTTAGAACTAGCATCAAACCCTATTGTAAAGATAGTAGAAAAGGGATAATGTAGAGAGGAAGAAAGAGAGAGTTTGTGTGAGTACGCAGGAGAGAGAAAGAAATGAGCACCCATCCAATCTTGCCCAAATTGATATCTGCAAAAGACAATTTTGCAAGAGTTAGTATTTACATGAAGGTATTCTGAAAAAACTGTAGAAAAGAGAAAACATAGACAGATAAAGAGAGAGGGAGAGAGAGATAAGCACTTATGCAATGTCGCCCAAAATTATCTATGCAAACAAAACAACAACAAGGGTTAGAACTAACATTGTGTTGTATTGAAAAGATATCAACAAAAAAAAAAACAAATAGAGAGATAGATTAACATATTTGCCTCTTGTTCCAAATAAACTTTGCAAGAAAACAACAATTAGAACCAACATCAAATTCTATTGAAAACACAACATAAAATAGAAACAACATATAGAGAGAGGGGGGAAAGAAAGGAGAGAGAGATGAGCACCTCTGTCTCTTGCCCCAAACAACCTTTGCAATAAAACAACAACAACAGTAAGAAACGACATCAAACCCTATTGAAAAAATAGCAAATAAGAAAAAATGCAAAGAGAGATGGGCACCTATGTTTTGCCCAAAATCTGGAGCTGTGTGGAGAAGAGTGCAGAGGTAAGCAGAACGCTCAAAACCCTAATTACTCTCAATAGGGATCTTCAATGGAGACAAAAATTCACGAGTATAGAGAAGAGAGGGAAAGTGGTTTGTTACTCAACTTTTGGGTCAAACTGATTTCGTGAGAGGGAAAAAAATCAAAAATGAAAATTCTCCAAAAAAAGGGGGAGAAATACAAGGTGAAAGAAACACAAATTTTATGTACTATTCATTCTCCCTTTTTTTAATCCCCCACTACCCCTTTTTTTAATAGGAAACCCAAGATTTGGAGAGAGAAGATTCACCCTCCATGGATGTCAACATCTAGCCTTCCTATTGGACAATCCAAAAGGCCCACATCTTAAACTATATTATTTTTAAGGGCCCATTTGTGAGTTCATTTTTTTCCTAATGGAAAATCGGTTTCTAGTTAGGGGCACATAGGATAGGTGCACTAAATAGAGCCTTTTTTAGTGCTGTCTAAGCATGTTGGCATTTATGGATCCACTCCTAGTTTAGTAAGAGCCTATACAATGATCTAGTGATGGCCACATAATTGAGCATGAAGTGCATGTAGTAACTGGTGTGTCTGAGGAAGCACTAAACTCCTTTAGCACTTTTAGATGGTGACAGTTCCACAATCACTCAAAATTTTGAAGTGTTGATTGCTATTCCATTATTGGAAACGACAAGCCCTAGAATTTATCAAGTTTTACCCAAAACTAACACTTAAGTAGATTTAGGGACAATTGATATTGCCCACATTGCTCAAAGCTTCTTTAGGTGTTTGTCCCATGAAAAATTTGTGCAAAGGTCACAACAAATACTACAAGGTATTTGCAAAGCATGTATTTAAAAACAATACACATTAAATGTGATAAAAGGTTACTTGTGCGTACGTTAAATCCAAAGGCATGACAATATATGTAAACATCCCATTCAGCAAAGTGGTCTTATGTCTATCATCAAGGTGTAATTGCACTTTTATAGCTAGAAAATCCATCAAGGAAGATGTAAGCCTCTTTTCTTGCCATGCGCTCAACCATGTGTTCAATGTATGGTAGGGGGTAGTGGTCCTTCTTATTGGATGCATTTACCTTCTTGTAATTTAGTCACATTCAATTTTTTCCATTCTTGTTGACTAATACTACTACAATGGGAGATACCCAATCTGTATGCTCAATTTCATAGATGAACTCACCTTGAGAAGTTTCTCCAACTCTTCTTGTACGAAATCTACATAACTTGAGTTCATTGGATACGGTCTCTACTTTGTAGATTTGATCTTCAAATCTATTGGGAGAGTGTAGATGAGTACACGTGGTGGCACTCCCTTAATATTGATGTAACTCTATGCAAACATGTCATTGAATTCCTTAAATTGAGCAATGAGTTTTTCCTCATCTTTCCTTGCTAAGTCATTAGAAATATATGTTGGTTTAGGGGGTTGTCCTTCCTCTATAATACAATTTATTGATTCTAGTGGATACCTAAATTAGCTCACTATAATTTCCTTCGTGTTTTGCTCCTAATAGATAACCACACATTCCCTCTTTCTAAAGCAAGTAAACCTCTTAGAGAGATCTTGCGGCTTTCTTTTATTGTCATCATATGAGTCGCTAGTTTTTTGAGTTTCCTTTAGTTTTCTCCACCTCAAATACATCGATAGTTTGATCCTAGATTAAGAGAGTGAACTCGAAGTGAAAGCACACAAGAGGAAGTAAGAGCTATGGTGGAAAGAGTAAGAGCAAGAGAGATAGGCACACACAATATGTGGGAACTCCAAAAGTCACAATGTGTAATGGCCTTCCCTTTATTCAAATAGCATATGAAAGAATAAAGAATGAAGTGATAGTGATGCGTGCGTACCACCTACAATGTACAGGTGTGCGAGTATTGTTAGTATAGTAATACACAAGTGGCTAGGCACATGCACATTTTCCTCTGATGATCTCCCACTTAAAGGCAAATGTGTCTTAGTGAGGAGAGAACAAGAAAAAAGTGACAAAGTACAAATGTACATAAGTACAACAGGATGAGGAAAGATGTCATCTCATCCAATGCCTATCCACATCCTAAGGAAGGAAAAAGGCTCCACTGAGAGACTTTTCGTGAGTAGATCTACAAGATTTTGGTCCATTGAGATCTTGAAAAGGTCAACAAACTTGTCCTCAACAAACTCTTTGATAAAGTGCTAACATACCTCAATGTATTTCACCTTTGCATGGAAAATCATATTCTTGGCTAATTGAGTAGCACTCATAGAATCCAAATGTAGTGTAGAGATCACGTTAGTAATACGAAGGTCTGCTACTAACCACCAATAGGTGGCCTAACCAGAGAGCCTCCTTGCAAGCCTCAATGGCTACAATATAGCTGGCCTTGATAGTAGAGAGAGCCATGCATTTCTACACCCTAGATATCCAAGAAACAGCACCTCTAGCAAAGGTGAAGACATACCGAGAGGTGGACTTTCTACCGTCTGCATGTCCTACATAATCAAAGTTAGTGTATCCTATGACTCTTGTATCCTAGCCACCATAACATATACACATAGCTATTGTGCCCTTCATGCACTTCATGATACCCTTGATGGAATCCCAATGTCATATGCTAAGTGTAGCCATATAGCATACCATAACTTTCACTACAAATGTTATGTCAAGACAAGTGGCTATCATGGTATACATCAAATTGCCCACGGTGGATGCATAAGGGATCTTGGCCATCTTGGCCTTCTGCTCATCAAACTATGGACAATCAGCTTAACTAACCTTTACATAAGATAGTAGAGGATAGCCAATAGGCTTGCCATCCTACATATGAAACCGCCGAAGAGCTCTTTGGATATACTCCTATGACAAATAAGGAGCCCCTTGCAGCGACCGCATGTGATGTGCATCCCAAGAATATGTGAGGCCTATCCATGTTCTTCATCACAAAGCTCTTCTTGAGTTGATTTTTCAAAGGCATCCAACTCATCATGAGCTCTCCAAGCAATAATCATACTATCCACATATAGTATCAAATCATAAGATTGCCATCACAAGCCTTGGTCATGTATAAACATGGACCTATAGCACTACTGCTATGTCCTTGTGAAGGAATAAAAGCATCAAACTTGTGGTACCATTCCCTAGGTGCCCAATTAAGGCCATAACAACTCTTTCTTAACTTGCACACTAGGTGCTCTTTGTCTTTTTCTTCAAATCCCTTAGGCAGCAAGCATATAGATCTCATCATACAAGTCCTCGTGAAAAAAAGCCATCTTTACATCCATCTGATAAAGGTTCAGATCTAGTTGTGCAACCAATGCTAGTACCAAGCATAGGATTGTCATTTTGACCACTGGAGAAAAGACTTCATCAAAGTCAATATCATATTCCTGCTTGAAACCCTTAGCTACCCATCAAGCCTTATAAGCAAGCTTGGGGTGTCCAAGGATACTTCTCAGCTTGTATACCCACTTGTATGGCAATGTCTTCTTGTCATCGCTAGGAAAAGGAGCCAAATGCCACATATGGTTAGTCTGTAAGGAGTCAGACTAACTACATAGCTCTATCCCATGAGTAACTATCATCTACGTGCATGGCCTCATCACATGAGAGAGGCTCACCTGCATCTGTCACCATAACATAATCCATGGAGAGCATAAAGCACTCAAGCAGCTAATGTCTAGCTCTAGTAGAGCATCTCAAAGCAGGTTGATCCTGTACAACAAGTGAGGCTTGGGCCATTGGAGCATCAACTGTTACTAGCTATCTAGCTAGTAGTACAGGAGCAGATGGCTCCTCTCTTGAAAGATCACCCTGTGGTCCTTAATCAACTACTCAGACTACTTATCCATCTTTTTCTCATGGAAAATGGCATCATGGCTACGAATTTCCTTATGAGCTTACAAATCCCATAGGTGATAGCCTTTCTCACATGCATCCCATTAACCAAGAAAGATGCATTTCACAAACTTAGGATCCAAATTTTTACACTTGTCTTTGGAAACATGGCAGAATACCTCATAACCAAAGATGCACAAATGATCATATAATGGAGGTTTCCTAGTCTAGCCTCTGCAACCTCACAATCAATAGTAGTGCAGGGGGACTGGTTGATCAAGTATATATTGCTAATCTAGCATACTAATTGGAAATTGATAATCAGTGAGACTGATAGATTGGAAAGTTTTTATTGGCAAATTGGTACGACAATAATAACAGCCTCAATCCAAAAGTGCTAGGGTAAGCATGTCTAGCTAAGCATACTGTGGTTGTGCTCTTGAATCGTCCTGTTCATGCATTCGGAAATACCATTCGGGGAGAGGAGTAGGAAGCTGTCAACTGATACTTAATACCCTGCTTGTTGCACAACTGCTCAAAATCTTTTGAGATATACTCACCCCAATTATTTGATCTTAGGCATTTCAGTCTATATCTAGGTTGATTCTCAAGAAGAGCAAGCCAACGCTGAAAGGTAGAAAAGACATCTGATTTATGCTTAATAGGGTAATCCCAAACCTTATGTGAGTAATCATCAATGAATTTGATAAATTACTTTGCACTACCTAGCGACTAACAGGGCATGGGACCACATACATTTGAATAAACAAGAGCCAATAGCTCACCCATGCACTTCTGCCAGACTTCTTCTACATTACTACATGTCTGCCTACCATATAAACAATGATCACAAGACTCAAAACACTTATAGTCTAGAGGTGGAAGATACTTCAAACTAGTAAGCATTTTCATTCCTTTTAAATACATTTTTCCAAGGTAATGATGCCAAAGAGATACATGTGGAACTACAGCCACATCTAAAACATGGTTAACTAACCCAAACACAAGCAAAGGATAGAGGGTACTAGACTTAACACCATGTATAATAACAAGATTCCGATAGGTAATCTTCCATGAGGAATCACCAAAAGGGACAACATAACCTACATCATCTAAGGTGCCAAAAAAAGATAAGGCTCTTCATAACATACATCATGAAGAAGGAATATACTTCCTAAACCAAAATGCTACTAGACATCACCAATACCAACTATCTCCAATGCCAAGTCATTACCCAAATGGAAAAATCTAGTCATACTGCGATAGGAGTGAAACTAGTCTTCTTTATGAAGAATGGTCACATGAAAGGAAGCCCCTAAATCTATCAACCAACATTGAGTATATCCTGACAAAGCATCAGTCTACTGTGAAGTATCCAAAAAAGAAGCTACCAAGATAAGATCATCAGATATATCAAACTACACTACATTAATCTCCTCAATCTTGATACTAGACTTACTATGCACAATATTGCAATCATCATTCTTGTACTTTATCCTTTCCCTTTTCCTTATGCTTTGCTTCACACATTTTATGGCATTGTGGCCAAATATAACCTGCTTTCCCACAATAATGACAAGTAAGATCAAACTTATGGTCGCAAGACTTACTAAAATATTGTCCACGTGTCCTAGATTGAGACTTGTTAAAGTCTCTACCATGGCCATTTCCATCCTACTGGCCTCTCACACTCAAAGCATGTGATGTATGAGAAGCATCCACATTATTTCTATTCACATCTTCTAAAGAGGGCACTCTCAATATCCCCTATAATTTTAATCCATCCTAGTACAGAGAGCTGTGCAAAAAATGTCCCTCGACTCAGGTAGAGTACCAGGCAAAAATAAAAGATGCAAAGTATCCTTAAACTCAATATCCTATGAGGCTAAATGGCTGATGATGGAGTGAAACTCATTCAACTGTGGAAACGTAGAAGTCCCTTCCTTCATGTGAAGGTCCATCAATTGTTTCAGCCACCAGTACATTTGAGATGTAGAACTCTGCTTGTCATAAAGATTCTTAATCTATGTCCAAAGCTCATATGCACTCTGATTTTCAGTTACAATATTGTAGTGAACCTACTTAGAGAGTGATAAAATGATGGGGTGGACTTGCATAGCTCATCCAGTTCATCTCAATCCTCAGCCACAATGTTTTCGGGTTTGGCACCCCCATCTTTAAGTGGTCTAACCTTCAATTTTTGCATTAAAAAAACTTGCCATATTATGTGGCTCTTCCAATAGCTATAAGTGGTTCCATCCAATTCCTCAATATTGAAGATAGCACTATCACGAGAATCACTAGCTATAATGAGACCAAGTACAAAGAAGGGAAAGACGGTTTATTATAATACCTTGCAAATCAACCTTGGAGATAGGAGATATTGCCAAAGTAATGAGTTGTCCACAACCTATAAGCAAAATATTGTTAAGTCTAGGTGAGTGCCCTCAAGTAGAATGCATTAAACTGAAATGACGTATTGTTGTAATAAACTGTAGCAATATGCTAACAACCAATCATGAGCAACCAAGAAGGAAGAAGCTAAGAACAATGGCATTGAAGACTACCACGACTACAGTGTGTCAATAATCTTACATGCAATAGGCAGAAACATCATGCATAGGGTAGGTCTCAAAGGTAAATGAAGAGAATTGCCAGATGCATAACCCACTGAGAAAAGGTCAATATATAACCCACAAGCAAATAAATAACACCTTGATAGACATAAGTACCAAGTCTTAACCAAGAGATCAAATTAGCGCATGATAGGATTACTGCATTTAATAAATATCAAGAGAACACGTACATGTCACAACAATGCGTCCCACTATCTCATTGTAATAAGCTCAAGATCAATTGCATAAACCAAATGCTTTGTAGTACATCCAAGTGCAAATGCGGCTCAATACATAAAGTTGAGTAGCTCCCACCAAAGAAAAAGTTGAATGCCAAATGAGCAAACAAAGCTCAAAACATCATGTGAATGACATCCAAGTATTCAAGATCGACAAAGTATACATCAGGAAGCATTGAACCCAAGTAGTCTATAAGATTCTGACTGTAGCATCCAAGGATAGGAATGATAGCCAATGTCAAAGCATCCAAGCTCCAATCTCAACTTAGAAGCATGTCATAAACATATCCATAGGCATACATGACAACCAAAGTGTTGATACATCCAATGTGTGGTACCCGAATAGCTTCAAAGCATAATGAGCATAATCTTTATCAGAAAACTACTTGCTATCCACTATGAAAACCAAGGATATGACAGTCAAAACTGAGTGAATGCGAGCTCAATCAAAGCCCAAAAGCATTCTAAGACATGCATCAAGCATCCCCAAGTGTCAAGTAAACATTTAGATATCAATACCAAGCCTTGTATAAGCATCAAGTGATAAGAGGCATATGCTTTTTCCAAATAAATAATATTTAGGTCTATCATTACAACAATGAAATCTCTGAGAAAACTAAGCCAAATTGTGCTCAAATCAGCCCAAAAGCATTATCATACCATCCGTGCACCAAAATAGTATCTCCAAATCATCAAATATACATTATGGAATTTATTGTTTGTTGTCCAAACTAGAGTTGTTACGTTCTGTGTAAAATAGAGAAAAAAAACTACACATAATCAACTCTATGAGTACCCAAATTTCTAGATCTTGTCGTGCTCTTTGTTTCTAAATACAATAGTGCTATATCAAGCTGCCATAGTTGTCCACAACTTCTATAGCATGCTCTGTATCCACTCAAAAATTGATAAAATGGCTGTTCCTCAGCTTAATAAGCACTCAAAAATGCTCAACTAAGCCTTGGGAAGCTCCTCAACAAGTGCGAGCAAGTTGGAACAAGCCAGAAGAAGAAAAGATTCAATGCATACCTCAAGAGAAATAAATAACAACTACCATGAAACCTTGAGTTGAAGCTTTGAATTCACGCTAAAGAAAAGGAGGATGAAGAAGCTCCTCGAATGGTTGGCTCTAATACTAGTTGAAGGGAGTGAGCTTGGAGTGGAAGCACACAAGCGAAAGCAAGAGCTATGGTGGAAGGAGCAAGAGCAAGAGAGAGACACACACACAAGATGTGGGAGCTTCAACAATCACAATGTGTGATCGTCCTTCCCTTTATTCAAATGTTATTGAAAGAATAAAGAATGGAGTGATAGTGATGGGTGCCCATAACCTGTAGTGTATAGGTGTGCAAGTACTGTGAGTGTAGTAATACACAGGCAACTAGGCACATGCACCTTTACCCCCAACACTAGATTGCTTGGTTAAAGTCACTTATAGAATCTCTGGGGGAGTATGTACTCTTGTTTGCCTCTGAATCGGCCTCATCTAATTCATCAAATGAATTCATGCTTTTATTTTGCACTTCTATAATCTTAATAACATCACAAGCTGGGTTGATATCTATAAGGTAAAATCCTATTTGCTCATGATCAAGTACCTCCAAATATTCCAACCATTTTAGTTTCAATTTCATCTAACAATTCCTACATCCACAAGTAGTTCATCCATCTTGTTGGATTTTGCATTTGCCAAGATTTGCTTGATGATCTTGCCATCTGCATCATATTCTTTGGACTCGTCATCCTCATCATGTTAGGAAAGTGTGGTTTCTCTAGTTAGCATGACCTTATTATGTAGTTATTCATGAGTATTTTCCATTAGAATGTCTATGTTGATTAGGGGTATGATGCATGCAATCTTGGCTATCAAGAAACTAACCATTAGTGTTTGTGAGATCCTTCTATATTGCTTCCATCATCTGTGAAACTTTCCTCAAACTCGCTGATGTACTCATCTTCTAGCTCTTGAGTCTTCTTCCTTCATCAAGGACACAACTGAATTGGTTGGTAATTGAATAGTGTTTGGTGCAATCTCATCCATTTCCACTCACACTACTAAAGCAACTCAGGTGAGAATATTTCTTAACTCCCAGTGGTTGGCAAGGACATTAAATCCTATTACCTTAGGTTGAGAAGGTCTAGGATTCATCAAAATCATGAGAAGAGGTACCATTGATTCTTGGATACTAGGCAAGACTACGTGTGCAGATAGTTTATCTTTGCTAGTTTGACTTGGTGCCTTGTTTGTTTTTCTATATTATTTTTCTTTGATAAATGGTAGTCAAGCATGGTTAGGATGTGCATCCAATCTTGCTCATTGTCTAGGTAGGGGATATATTTGTTCGAGTTCATTGTGGCATGACAATTTGTGCCTCCTCTCAACACATCCTCTATGGCATCAAGATCAACAAGCATGGATTTCCTACTTTCCATTTCTACCCTTACTGTAGCCTGTCAATTCCCCAAGAAGACCAACCCATTACCCCAATCCTCCATGAGTTGGGCATTCCACATCCAAGGGTGACCTAGAAGCAAGTCATAGTCTACTCCCTTTTTCACCATGAAGTTCATTGTGAAATTGACTCCCACAATTTTTGACTAGCCAATCCTTGAGTGGTCAAACCTTATAACCGTCAATCGCTATTAGATTAAAATGCAAGTTTTCGATGGGTGGGTTTCTCCATGCCTCTACTACTAACTAATTGATTATGTTGACTTTGATGGCTATGTCTATGATCCCTCTTCTCAATGAGTCACCTTGAGCCTTCATAAGAAAGATGGACTATCTCTCAAGTCCCTCCCAAAAAGGGTTGACTCTAAGAGCTCTTGGAGAAGGATCTCTTTCTTTCATACTCGTACATTTCTTGAAAGCAGCATGATTAGCTCACTTGTTTGCATTCGTCTTTCCAATGATAAAGCCAGTTGCTAGATAGGGTTGTGGGACACTAACACTACCTTGTTTAGTTTGTGCTTTGTCAATGACACTGATCTAAATGGAAATCACATATTCATGTTTCATCATTTCTACCACAAAGAGACTCAAGGGTACATTGGGTACTATGGCTTTGCTAGTGCTATCTTTTCTCTTTGGGCATTCTAGATAAATACGGGTGATTCTGCATTCAAAACACATTTGGTCACCTTCATTTTCCTTTGATTGTTCTTATTTCTAAGGGCATCAGGTGGAGATGTGCCCAGTTTGGCAACAAGTCTAACAACAAGAGTCTCCCAAGTCCACATCATGCCTCACTCTCTGCCTCTTTCTAACATCATGATTGGTACCGGTTAGTAGTCCATGAGCACCATGTTTCCTTCCTCATTATAAGAGGCAAACAGATTCATATAATCCTCTTCCTTGGTGGTTTCTTCAACATAGTGAACTAGGATATCACTAGGTGGGTGGTGATGATCAAGGCCTAGAGGATTAGGACGTGGAGGCCATGGGATGCTAGGTGGGTTGATGTCAGCTCTAGGAGTTGTAGATCTTTAATACGGAGGAGCAGATAAAGCCATCCTTTGTCACATTGGATATGTGAGGCCTCTATTTGGATATGGTGCAAAATAGGGGGTGCCTAGGGGTTCTATAGGTAAATGTCTCATACTGAAACCTCCCACAATTGGTGCAAGTTCTACTCAATCTCATGAGTATTTATTTAGACAACTAGTAATCACCATTGTAATGTATGCACTACACATTTTATCTGTACAATCAGATTTTGCTCAAATGATCCGGTCATCTTCAGAAGCTCTTGTTATTTTTTTATCACATTAGCCATGAGATGTTGAGTTTGGGTGTTTCCTATCTTAATTTTACCTCTACTAGAACGAAATTCATGCTTTAGGCCTTTTCCTTTGTTCTCTCAAGTTCTCTCCTTGTGTAGATCCTCTATTTGGATTGCTTCATCCAAGAATCCATTGAGATTTGTGAGATCAAGATAGATGTGCTAAAACTGGATGAGAGGTTAAGATGAGAGCTAGTGGATAAGAGGTTGAGGGGATAGATAGTTGACAAGAGGCTGAGATAAGAGATGCACTAGGTGATAGTGAAGTGCTACATGCAAGAGTAAGATAAGAGAGGTGTCAAAACTGATATCAAAGCAAGTAACGAGAGCCAAAAGCAATCAACTGACCCAACCAACATATGACAAGCAATATCCAACTAAACAATGAAAGTAGCAGCCATGCATTTAACTCTTGCATATTGAGTTTTACATTTTTCAAGTTTTAATAAATTCCCTTTCTTCAATACATATACAGTCAAATAGTTATACTAAGCATGATATACTTTCAATCCACAATAGTGTCACACACATTGTTCAAGTAAGATAAATGTTTGTTTTGCAATTTGTATTTTGAGTTTTGTGTTTTTGCATTTCTCAATTTCCTTCCTTCAATACATATATAATCAATCACCCATAACAAGCAATATGCATCTTGAATATTGACACACAAATTGTTCAAGCAAGAAGAGTTGAGTTTTTAGTTTTGCATTTTATATTTTGAGTTTTGTGTTTCTTGAGTTTTTCTCGATTTCCTTGCTTCAATGTTTACACAATCAATTACCATAACAAGTAATACGAATCTTCAGTATTGACACAAAAATCGCTCAAGCAAGAAGGGTTGAGTTTTAAGTTTTGTGTTTTGAGTTTTGAATTTTGTGTTTTAGTGTTGTTTATGTTTCAATGAACACAACCAAACAAGCATGACAAGCATGATATATCTTCAATCCACAATAATGTAACATGGTTTGTTTGACCAACAAAGTTGGAGTTTTGAGTTTTATATTTTACATTTTACATTTTTGCATATTTGTGTTTTTATTTTTTCTTTGTTTTATTGTGTTTTTGAGTTTGCGTTAGTATTTTATCCTATTTTAATAAATCTAATATATTCAATCTCAATCCAATGAACCAATTCCTTCATATTCAACCTTCCTAAACTAGTTGCATGTGTTCTGGGGCATGCTAGTCACAAGCACAAGCAATCAATACTCCAATCCTATCCATACTCAAGCAAATAAGCCTCCTGTTGCGCCATACGATAGGAATGTGAGAATCTCAATGGTTATACTATCTATTATGCTAGCAATAGAACCAAAATGTTCAATTAAATACACAATAGTCAGCCTATTTGATATACTTCTATTCTTTGAGAAGTTACAACTTAATTAGGCGACACCTCTCACCTTGTCTTCTCAACACTGCACTCTAACCATGCTTCCTTCTCTCTATCCCAAGAAAACAAAAACAAAAGACTAGCTTAGAGGTATAGTGAACTCATCAACCTTACCTTCTGATGTTGTAGTCTGAAACCATCAAGACTCGAAGATTGTTCCAAGATCTACGCAACATGATCCAATATTGTCACTCCTTCACATCCACCATTAAGTATGCTAACAATGCAAGAAGAAAATAGAGAAGAGCTTCACCTCGCCAAATCCCTCTCTCTCTCCCAAATCTTGCAATCTTAAACACAATGACAAACTCAACCCTCTTACCATGAATGGGAAGAGAAAAAAAGTAAGGAAAATAAGGAAAGCAAGAACATAAAGAGCTTCTCTATCCCAAGTTTCTCACTCAAAACAACTCTCTCACTAACTCACTCACTCATTCACACACATACTCTCTCTCTCTCTCTCTCAATAGTGAAGTCAATATGATAGAATAATAAATGAAAAGCTTCAATACTTGCACTAACAAATCTTCCATAGATTAGATGCACCAAAAGGGTAAATATAAATGAAACCTCCCACTCTTATATAAATCAAAATTAGGATTAGGGTTAGGTCCCCTCTCTAGGGTAGCATCATGTTGCATTTTAAGGTTTGCATCCCGTTTAGGTTTTGGGGTTTACGCCCTAAGAATTAGGATTTGCGTCCTCACCAATCCACTTTGTGGAGTCTAGGTCTCTCTAATAGAACTTGCAAATTTTAGAGTATGCTAAAGATAACAATGACTAAGTGAGAGGAAGCCTAACCTATAAATAGATCATACATATGAAAAAGTCCTATAGTTGAATAAACGAAAACAAAATAATCAAGGTAGTCAAAATTCATGCACAAAAAACATGCACCATTAAATCATGCCAAAAAATAATGTACCCAACCTACTCTCACATTTATAGACACACATTAACTCATTAATCAATTAATACTCTGATCATGGGCAATTTGGGACAATATTATATACGATGATAACCACTCATCATAGTACATACAACAATGTCCATCAAAATGAACAATGGATATCTAAGTAGTGTGATCAAGCCACCACTAAGTTGCCTCTGATAGAAGATATCAATGTTGATGACACTAGCACTTGAAAATAGAAAGTAGTTATAGCAGCTCTCCATGTCTATCAACAAATGCTAATAGCATACATGACCATCCTGCTAGCAATGCCTTTGAGCATACGTGACCATGGATTTCCTACCTTCACTTAGATTGCCAAAGTCTCCCCTCATGTGAGCTCGAGAACTAGGAGCAAAGGCCACTCTCTATCAAGAAATAGCTCATCATGAATCTGGATGTCAATCCCAACTCCAAGATTTCAAAACTTACCAAACTTCACTTGATGCAAAAGGAAAGCCCCTCTGATGGTCCTTTGCAGCAATATATCTTTATAAATAAGACTCAACTACTCCACCTCAACATACTCTCACACTTTATTACTAGAAAGTCGTAGGGATGACCCCATCACCAGCTCTGTAAAAAGCAATAAAGTAAGGGATAGCTATACCTTGTAGACAAAAGATAAACCCTTCCGTACCTCAACTTTCACCTTGGTTGAAGGATCTAAATTTGAGCTGGACTCAAAGGATGATGACTCCTCATGGGAAAAGACTATATTTGATTGCTTCTCCAAGTCAACCATAAGTGCACAATAGCTCTTGAAACCATGTAACAAAGGTGGGCAATTCGTCGTGCACTCAAGCATGTTGGAGGATACAAAAGTTATGTTAGTTTCTTGAGAGTCATTCATCACTTGGATGGGCTTGAGAAGCAAGTGAAGGCACTATTTCGACATCAAAGGGCTTCGATTTCTCTTGGTGAGAGCATCGATAGTCGTCTACAAAGGGTTGAGAGAATTTTGGAGGAGAAATATGAAGGGGGCCTTTGTAATGGGGTGAGGATACAGGATGAGTTAGAAGAAATCAAGGGTTACATAGGGGAGATATATGACCATGTCCAAAAATATTGGCCATGTATTGGATCCTTGGATGATCATGATGATAAGATGAAAGATCTTATTGACAGTGCTGGTCATATAGAGGATGGTGTATGTGAGTTAATTGCTCACAAGAATGACAATGTTTCCCTTGATGTGCAACTTACTTCTTTGAAAGTTTCTCTTAATAGGTTTTCGGCAATGTTAACCCAGATGAATCGCCATGTGGGGTCATCCCCTTACACTTGAGAAATTGCCCTTGATGTGCAACTTGCTTCTTTCAAAGTTTATCTAGATAGGTTTTTGGCAATGTTAACTTGGATGAGTCACCACCTCATAAGCACATCCTTGAAAATCTCCATTTTGAAAAACATTGTCTATCTCTTCTAAATTGAAAATCGCCAGATACTTGATATATATAACCTCTGCAAGACTTTTTAAATGAGTTGTGTTTTATTCGATTGATGAAAATATCCATTTTGAAAAACATTGTCTATCTCTTCTAAATTATTAAAAAAATTTGAACTCATTTTAATAGTTTTTTTTTTCATATTTTCACCTTGGTATTCATTCATCTTTGATCATCGAACACCTTTGGATCTTCAACACATTCGAGCCTTTGGCAAGACCTATGTATGGATCTAGACGAATGAACATCCATTAGTAGGGCCGAGAGAGAGAGAGAGAGAGAGAGAGAGAGAGAGAGAGAGAGAGAGAGAGAGAGGAGGAAGGTTAGACAATACTTAGCCGACCTTTGTTGAGCGATGTGTGCATGTGCTAAGGCATGGCCATATATGCATTTGGTTATGCGTGTTGTGTTAAGATTGTGGGAGAGAAGGAAGGAGTCTCACTTGTAGCTCTCTCACTTGCACAATGGGGAAATTCACACAAAGGTGGAGGCTGAAAACAGTTTTCCTCTTCTTAGTTGTGTAAGCCAAAAAGAACTTTCGTACATAGAAATAGAAGAACCCTATATATGGGTCTCAAACCAAACTCAACTAACTAAGGTGACATACTAACTGAGCCACGAACTAGAGTAGATAAGGATAGCTATCATCTAGCTATTATTCATGGGTGGTGTACCAACCGCATCTGCAGCTAACAAGTCGGTGACATAAATGCACAACGGGCACCCTGACATATCACGAGTGGAGCTCGATATCTCAACACTCCCCCTCGAGCTCAATCCCAATTCCTGCACACCAAGAAGGTCTCTGAACTTGCGCAGCTTCTCTGCGCCCAATGCCTTCGTAAATATGTCAGCTACCTGATCCTGTGTGCCGACATAAACTAGATCAATAAGACCTAGTAAAACTCTCTCTCACACATAGTGATAATGCACCTCAATGTGCTTTGTTCTAGCATGATAGTCTGGGTTATTTTCCAAGTGTATACTACTCATGTTGTCACAATAAATGACAACTGGCCCATCTGTAGACTGATGCATATCATAAAGTAGCTTATGCAACCAAGCTACCTCACATGCAGCCATTGCTGCACCCCTGTACTCAGCCTCTGTGCTCGACAAGGCAACTGTAGGTTGTTTCTTGCTACTCCAAGTGACTGCAGCACTCCCAAAAGAGAACACATATCCACTGATAGATCGTCTATCAGAAATACTACCAGCCCAATCAGCATCAGTGTATCCATGTAACTGTATCTAAACCCCAGTCTCATAAAATAGTCCATACTGCAATGTGGACTTCACATACCTGAGTATGCGTCTAGCTGCATCCAAATGTGGTTTCCTTGGAGCCTGCATAAACTGACTTACCAATCCAACAGCATAGCTTAAATCTGGCCTGGTAATAGTCATATAAATCAAACTTCCTACTATGCGCCTGTACATAGTAGGGTCTTCCAGAAGCTCACCTGTATCTGCGCTCAACTTCACATTCTTCTCCAAAGGAACTGAAATAGGCTTACAGCCTATCATCCCATATTTGGACAGCATGTCCAATCCATACTGCCTTTGCAAAGAGCCATATCCCACTTGGTGAACTAATCACCTCAATGCCCAAGAAATAACACAGCTCTCCCAAATCCTTCATCTCAAACTTCTGCTTTAGTAGCATTTTTACATGAAGGATATCTTCATCACTATCACCTGTGATAACCAAATCATCAACATAAATGACAAGCAGCATAATACCTTTCTCTGTTTTTTTTCACATAAAGTGAGAAATCTGCCTTGGAAATCTGAAAGCCAATAGTGACAAGATATTGTCCTATCTTATCAGACCATGCTCTAGGTGCTTGCTTTAAGCCATACAAGGCTTTCTTCAACCTGCAAACAAACTCAGGACAAAGAACAACATGCACATAACCTGGTGACTGCTCCATATAGACCTCTTCTTACAAATCACCATGCAAGAAGGCATTCTTTACATCCATCTGATGTAAAGGCCATCCCTTTGATGCAGCCATAGCAATGACTGCTCTTATGGTTGCTATCCTTGCAACCGGACTGAATGTTTCTTCATAATCAATGCCATATGTTTGTGCATACCCCTTGACTACTAATCTCACCTTGTATCTGTTCACAGAACCATCTGCATTGTGCTTCACCTTATAAACCTACTTACAACCAATTGCATTCTTATCTTTAGGCAAAGGTACCGATTCCCATGTAGCATTTGCTTCCAAAGCATCCATTTCTTCATCCATGGCTTTCTCCCATTTTTCTTTTCCCATGGCTTGCTCAAAAGAAGTGGGTTCTGGTTCCTCTATCACTTTGACTATATAGGCATAGTGAATGGCTGTAAATCCATCATATTTCAGTCTATCCACAGGACACCTAGCTCTAGTAGACTTGCGCAAAGTAGGCTCACTTCCAGGTGCTCTCAAAACATCCCTGGTCTTTTTTACTCCAGGTGTAACAATAGAAGGAATACCCAACTCATCATCAATGCTCTGTTCTGAGCCACCGGATTCACCATCCACATAAGAGTGACCTGCATTCACATCAAATATGGATTGATCTATCTTCTCTTTTCCTTTTCATGAAACCTGCATACCACTATCTGCATTATTTTGAGGAGATTCTCCTGATCTCAATCTCATTGTCCATGGCGAAGAATGTGAACCACGGCTAGAGGACACTCCAGGTTCACTAATATTTTGTGACTGCTACTGTGAAATCCGTGCAGCATTACCATTTTGTGCATCTACATCATCAATCACATTTACTGGTTTATACCAGCTACTCATCTCATCAAAAATAACATCTCTGCTCACTGTAAACTTACGAGTAGAAGGGTTATAGCATCTATACCCTTTCTGCTCTGCAGCAGCAGAGAGTAGCCAATAAAGATGCACTTCTCAGCTTTTGGATCCAACTTGGATCTCAACTCATCTGACACATGAACATAGGCAATGCAACCAAAAATTTTCAAATGAGAAATATCTGGTTTCCTACCAGTATACCTCTCCTCTGGAGTCATCCCATGTATTGCTGTAGTGGGAGTCATGTTCATTATGTAGACTGTTGTTGCAACTGCTTCAGCCTAGTAAAAATCTAGCAAGTCTTTTTCGTTGAGCATGGCACGAGATACTTTGCACATGGGACCAGTGTAGTTGCAGATATTGATATCTGGCATAAACACATTGGTCATATTAATGTACAATGACTTAAATCAATGCAGGCCCAAAATATTGTTGCAGGATTGTCTAAATTCAAGGTTACAGAAATGCATAAGGTATGTGAAGCCTATCAATTTGGAAAACATGCAAGGAAACCATTTCCTAGACATGTTCAAGAGAGTAAGAAGCCATTGGAATTAATCCACTCTGATGTGTGGACTACTAAAGCTGCATCTATTGGAGGCTGTCATTATTTTGTCACTTTTATTGATGACTATAGCAGAAAAGTTTGGGTATATTTTATGAAAAAGAAAAGTGCAGTGTTTGGGCATTTCAAAACTCTTAAAGCTATGGTTGAAAAAGAAACAGGCCTGCAATTAAAATGCCTAAGGTCAGATGGAGGGGGAGAGTACCTCTCAAATGAGTTTGCAAGATTCCTGCAGGAGCATGCTGCACTCAATTCAAGCATGTCTGCATCCAACGTAAACATTCTGCCTTTCTTCTTTTCTTTTGCTATCAAGAGATATTTATTTTTCATATCCTCAACAAAGCATCCATGAGGATTAAATCTGACCTACAAGCCCTGCTCAACCATTTGTCCAATAGAAACTAGGTTCTTGGCGATATTCAGGACATGAAATACATCCGACAGATATTTCTTTTTCCCATCCTGCATAGACAAAGGAATTTTTCCAATCTGCACAATAGGATATGCAGTATCATCACCAGTCTCCACAAATCCTGGTTTTTCCATTTTCCTTGCATCCTGCATCCATTCTGCATGACCTGTCATGTGGTTTGATGCACCTGAGTCAACATACCACACATCGTTGCTTTCTTCTACACTTGTCACAGAATTGGTCATGTGCTGCACCATAAACAAATACTCATTTCTGTCATCACCCTGTCTACCATCTGAATGACACCTCCAAAAAGAGATATATATCATTAAGAATCATCCAAGATACATTGCAAAGGCATCAATGAAGATGATCCCTTTTGAAGGCTTGGTGGTTTCAAAAACGATCCATGGAGAAGGATTCATCTACAAATGTCTTGGGAGGATTTTGAAAGAACTGTAAGCAGCACATCCTTTCTAGCAAAACAAGGTATCTGCTAGGTAGACATAGGGCATGAAAGTACAGGACATCCAACTGGTGGGAGTCAATGTTCACATTGACATTCATACAAAGTTTTGGAATGGCCTTTTGATCATTATGGAAATGCCTATGCAGGTATGCGAGATACCAAGCAAAATGAGCTGTCAATCTCACCGAAGGATCTAGAGATAGTGAATATTGGTGAGCAAAATGAAGGTAGTTCTAGTATGCTTGACTAGCAGTTGTCCAATCTCCTGGAATTAGTGGCCAGTTAATTTGAGGTCCTGTAAGAGAATCAGTCGAGCTCCATCCTCTTCTTTTGGAAATCTGCTGATCAAACCCTTCATATTCACTAACCAACTGAGGGGGTTGAGAGATAGAAGTGGCAAGAGATGGAAGTGGAAGAAGTAAAAGAGGATGAAGAGATGGGTAGGCAAAATCATAAAAGAGGAATAAGTTAAAGGAGTGGCTAAAAATTTTAGGAAAGGTGTTAACTGATAAATAGACAAGATAGAAGGTACATGGATAGATGGAGAAGGGCATGGTGGAGAAGGGAAAAATACTCTATCTTCGATAAAAGAGCAATATGTAAAGATGGGAATTTGAGGAAAAGATTGAGGTTGGAAAAGAAGGGGTAAGATTGCTGTTGAATTGGTTTGATAAAGGGAAAGATAGGTATCATAACAGTGAGCCATTTGTTGGTAGTACAGTAGGCTAAGAACAGAGGGACCTAAGACAGATATTCTTTGATAGGCATAAAAAAAGGTTGAATCAAATGGATGATGTTTGGAAAGGTGAGCTAAGAGATCCACCCTCAGTTGGTTAGTGCTCTGTACATAGGTAGAAGTTGTGTTCTAACATTGATTCAAGACCACAGAATCAATCATTGAGTGCCAGGAATTATCAAGGCAAGTAGCCACTTTTGAGGAGTAACTCTGAAACATGTCATCTATTCGCAACTCCAAATAGTGGACATACAAAACAGCTTGTAAAACCACATCTCCCACATACCAGGCCATATCTACTTCATCTAGAATCAACAAATCTCCCCGTAGATACATATATGATAGTAACATGGTATTCGTCGGCACAGAATCTTCAAATACCATACGGACCACTTCTATCAGTAACTTAGAAGACCAAGCCCCACTCCAACCATCCTCTAGAAGAGGAAGATCCATCGTTGAAAGCTTCATGTAAAAGGCCAACTTCTACAATTGATAGTGGACAAAGAAAGAATGGTCCGGAGGAACATATTCCTGGAAATGCTCAAATATAGACCATAGCATATCCATCCTAGATTGCAATCTTTCCACTTTATCTTGGAATAAAGGACACAAGGTAGCCTATCTCTGGAGAACTGCCAAGTCCTGCGTTGAGAGAGAAGGGATCAGAGGAACATTGGGGCTTGGAGGAACAGACCGTGATTGGGCGAGTTGGTCTTACAACTGCTTGATTTGGGAGGCTTGTGATTCCACTGTGTTATGAGCAGTCTGTAAGGCTAAGAGCTTTGCATCTAAAAGAGTCTAAAACTCTTGAGCTTCTTTGGACATCCTCTCTTTCTCCTCTGAGATTTTAGTGACCTCTGATTGAGCTTTTGTTAACTGAATCTGCAAGGAAGACATCTCTTCTCTTTGGGTCTCAATCATGTGGGTTTGTTGCTCCATCTGCTTAAACAGATCTGCTAGTGTGTCTTTAGCGGAGGCTAACTCTGATGTTGCCTTATGCAACTGGTCTTTGGACTGCATCAGTTTTTCATAAAAGGAAACATACAGCTGTTGAACACAGGCTATCACTGAAAGTTCAAGTGAACTCTAGATGTCTTTACAGAGGAATGGAATGGCATCTTCCGATACTAAACTATTCAGTGAAGGGACTGATATGTGCAAGGAATCCTCTCTATGTGCCTTGAACAGGTTGTTACAGGTGAGATAAGCAGGGAGGTCACTGCCAGATGTAGCAGGAATTGTATAACTGAAGGAAGAACTGAAGGAACTTTATCTGCTATACGCTTCAAGCGTTTTCGTTGAATGACCAGGGGAGGAGGAGAATCCAGATCCTCTATATCAATAGGTTCTGACTCTTCTGAAGGTGGTGGAGGAGGTACTGGATCAGATAGAGGAGGTGGTAGCATACCCTTCTTTAAGCCTGAGTATGTCAAGAAAGCATACAGGTAGGATCCATATGTGACATTTGTGACATTTTCCCGTAGATGCATAATTCCCTTATTGCAATTTTCCATTCATGATGTCGTTCTGCTTTTTATAGCAGTCTTTAGCCATATGACCCATTTTACCACAGTAGTAGCATTCAACATTGCTGTTTGCATTTTGGCCTCTTTGCCATCCACCACGTCCTCTTTGGCTCCCCCTGCCTCTAGAGTTACCACATCCTCCTCCATAGGACTGGTTTTCTTGAGTTTCCTGCATATTCTGATTTCTACCACGGCCTCCAGATTGGCCTCCTCTACCTCTGCCTCTACCTCTTCCAGCATTTGAGTAGAAGACAGCTTCTTTTGAAGTTCCTCCTGAAGAAGATGTACCACCATTTCTCTGCTTCTCAGAAATTAAAAGAGCAATCAACTCCTCAAAATCAAGAAATCTTTCACGGATGGAAATGGATGTTTGAAACTGTGCATAATCCTTTCCTAGACCATTCAAGGTCACGGAAACTAAATCATCATCTTCCACTGGTGACCCAATGGACGCAAGTGCATCTGCAATCTTCTTCACCTTCATGTGGTAGTCATTGATGCTCATACTTTCTCTTTGCACATTGTGCAACTCTTGCTTGAGCTGCATTTTCCTAGCTTGCGTATTTGTGCTATACATTTTTGACAAAGTATCTCATGCCTCCTTTGGCGTACTTGCATCCTGAATATGCACAATCATAGAGTCTGAAATACTAATAGACAGCCAGAGTACATAACTTTTCTGGCTCTCTCATACCATCCTTTAAATGCTTGCATTTGCTGTTGATTGGGAACATCAGGAAGAACTGGTTCTTCTTCATTTCCTGCAACAAATTTACAATATCCTTTTCCCATAAGGAAATTCATCATTCTAAACTTCCATGCTTGAAAGTTGTTCTTGTCAAGCTTTTCAGTGACAATCTGTGAAAGAGAATCAGACGCCATTACAGAACACTGCAAAAAATTCTGTCACTGTAAAAAACACAGCTTCAACCTCACAAGGGCAAATCTGCAAAACTAACGAAAGTGGTATTTGACCACACAGTCACTTCCTAGTGACGATTTTGCATCAACAGGCAATAAGGATGATTCTGTAACTCCCAATATCTCTGCGCACAGGCATACGATGCAATTTCTACAGTAACTTTTCACCGACCTGTAGAACAGTGGTCGCATAGCATAAAACAGGGCCTTTTCCTAAGTGCGTGCAGAAAACTTTCGCCTCCAAAACAGGCCCCGATATGGCCTCAAATCAAAAAAACAAAGCAACCAAAGGGCTAAAGCCCTTTTCACAGCATATACTGCCCTCTTGCTACACCGCGAAGGGCGTCTCAATCTGAGACAATGCACTCTTGCTCTTTCCGGCTGTGCTACTTGCAGAGACTTGCTCCCAAAACAGAAAAATGAAAGCAACACTGGTCCTCTTACCAGAACACTGCGAACTTGGTTTGCTTTCTTGAGCTCCTTACCACGAACAAGGCTCTGATACCATGTCAAGATTGTGGGAGAGAAGGAAGGAGTCTCACTTGTAGCTCTCTCACTTGCACAATGGGGGAATACACACAAAGGTGGAGGCTGAAAACAGTTTTCCTCTTCTTAGTTGTGTAAGCCAAAAAGAACTCTCGTACATAGAAATAGAAGAACCCTATATATGGGTCTCAAACCAAACTCAACTAACTAAGGTGGCATACTAAAATTGAGCCACGAACTAGAGTAGATAAGGATAGCTGTCATCTAGCTATTATTCATGGGCAGTGTACCAACTGCATCTGCTGCAGCTAACAAGTCGATGACATAAATGCACAATGGTCACCCTAGCATATCACGAGTGGAGCTTGATATTTCAACATGTTGGGCCTAATACATGTGCATTCTTTCACTTTCAAGTCTAGGATATCCTTGAGACTAGCATATCTTCAAGTTTGAGTGATGCTTAATGGGCCTTTAGCGAATGTCATGTGCACATGTGGATAAATGGACATCCATTGGTAAGGGGAATCATTAATTGGCTTTTGGTGAGCACTGTGTATGTATGTGCTCATGCATGATTATTTACGCATGTGTTCATACATGACTATTCTTTTGTCTTTGAGTCCAAGACACTTTCGATTTAGGGTTTTCAGTTGGAAATGTGTTTGTCTTCAATGGCTTTGAGATTTCTCTATTGGGACTCTTATACTCTATTGAAAGTTTCGTGTAATCATCATGGAACAAAGCAAAGCTATGGATGATGTTCCAGACATAGTGCATTCGAATCCATTGAATGCAATTGATTCGGTTGAATTAAAAAAAAAACAGCCACAACATCATCTCTTCGACGCTTGCCTACTTGAAGCCGTTCACATGGGTATGGGAGATAGTTATTCTAATTGTATTTTCGTCAAGGTATTGTGTTCTTTTTGTGGAGATAATCATTTGTGTATTTTGTTGCAGCCAAAATGTGAAGTTTAATAGAGTGAATAAAGTTAATGTGTGAAAAATGAAAGAAGTGGCAAGGCAACAGGGATGGCATGTTACTAAATCCACAAGGACATCAACGATTCGAAGAAACACAAAGGCTGCTTCAATTTCTTTGGAGTTTAAACGCCTCAAGACCAAGATGAATGAGTTGATGGAATTGCATATGAGTTTATCCACATGTGTCGATCATGTGTTTGCCATTTACTCTACAGAGCTGCGTGAACAAGCTAAAGATTTGTACGGTGTTGTGTGTGGGACAAAGCACACCCAAAGTGTTCTTCAACAAGTCTCGAGTGGTTTGGGTGGTCAAGTGAGGGAACTTTCATCAATTGTCTCTAAGACAAGCAGGTTGATGAATTTGTTGTTGAATGATATGTGGGCATCGTTTTGGGGGCTTGGAGATGACCACGAGCTTGTGATTTGCCAGAGGGATTGTCGACTATCGTTCTTGCAGTTTCAAATGAATGTTAATAGGTTTAATGCCTTGCTACAACATTTGAGTCGTCAAATGAACGGCCCCAATTGAGGAGGAGTTTCTTGGATGATGCTTATGATTATTGTCTCGCTTATATCTTATTTTAAAGTGCTTGGGCCAATGATTTTTTTGTGATGATGTGTGCTTCCTTTTTGTGAAGCTTATATTGGTTTTGATGTAATGATGTGATACCTCTTTCTTGAGGTTTGGTCTATATAAAGAATTATCATGTCTTGCAATGTGGATACAACTTTTTTTATTTTTGTAGTGTAATGCATGCGAGAGTAATATTCTCTAATTGTATGGTCTAATTGTAATTGTAATGTCTGAATATTCACCTCTCTCTCTCTCTCTCTCTCTCTCTCTCTCTCTCTCTCTTTTCAACATTTGGATGAAAATTATGATCTATTGTTGTCTCACTTATGTTATTTTGAAGTGCTTGGGACACTTCTTTTTTTGTGATAATGTGTACTTTCTTTTTTTGTAACGAGACTAAATTGAGTAAAATGTATTGGGTATCTACAATGTGGTGTGATGTCTCTTTCTTGACGTTTGATTTGTACAAAGAATTATCATTATCATGTCAAACAATGTGGATATAACTATTCATTTTTGCGATGTAATGTATGTGAGTAATATTCTCTAATTGTATGGACTAATTGCAATGTTTGAATATATATATATTTATTTATTTATTTATTTATTTATATAACATTTGGTTCAATTTATTGGGAAGCTTTAGTCTATGATGCATTTTTCTCTCTTTTAAAGAGTTTGTAAACATTGATCACATTTATAATTTTGTGTATGTGTCCATTGTCTCTTTGTTGAAGGTTGATCTATAGTCTATAGATAGAATTATTATGTCTTGCAATCTAGAGAGAAAACTTCATTGATTTTTAAATGTAGTAGGTATCAAAGAGTAATATTCTTTGTAAAATACTTGGATATGGACATCTCTCTCTCTCTCTCTCTCTCTCTCTCTCTCTCTCTCTCTCTCTCTCTCTCTCTCTCTCTCTCTCTCTCTCTCTCTCTCTCTCTCTCTCTCTCTCTCTCTCTCTCTCTCTCTCTCTCTCTCTCTCTCTCTCTCCAATATTAGTTTCAATGTCTAGGAACTTGCTATGGATTGGAATATTGTGTATTCTTTCTCTTTTGAAGAGTTTGTAAATATTAAATACATTTTTATTTTTAAGTATACTGCCTCTTTCTTGAGGTTTGATCTATATAAACACTTATTATGTCTTGCAATCTATAGAGAAGATTTCATTGATTTAAGAATCCTAACGTTTTAGGTATATTGTATTTATGTTAAAGAGTGATTTTTGGGTTTGAGTTATAGGCTTTGGGGGATTGCTTGTCGATTAGATATTTTTTTTTTCGTCTGTCTATGGATTAGATATCTAATTGTATAGAACATATAAAAATATATGATGATTCTGATTTTGACTACTATTGTTCCTTGCACGTAGGAGGATTGTGCTGATTTAAATTGCTATGGTATTTTGGATTATGTGATTCTAGATTGATTTTACTTTTAAGTCTTTTTGAAAATAATAATCCCAATCAAGTCTCTCCTTGAAAGAATGCATGGTTTCTCTTTATGTGCAGGCTTTGTGAGAACCCAAACAATATGGGATTTTCGCATATTGAGCTAGCATGGATTATGTGTTACGTATTCATAGGCATAGACTCAACTCTACATGGCATAGATGACGACGGGGCCTACTAGGCTTAGGGCTCAAATGGCAAAACATGACCGGAGGGGGCACAAAGAGATGTGTTCTACTATAGTTGAGTGTCACAACATTTTGCAAGGAGGGGCTCTAAATCATGGTAGCTTGATTCGTGAGGGACTTCACAATTTGATTGAGTAGTAATTTGCTAATTATTATAATTGTGATGTTGAAAATCGCCAAAACCTAGGAAATCCTGTGATTAATGAGTCACATGTCAATACTGCTCTAACCTTTAGTCCTCGAAATTGAGGTTTTTGCTCCATTTTACATGCTTTGCCTGCAATGGATATTCATCCTGCAACTACAATATTACTATTTCAAGACCCGATTGTGCATTCCATGGGGAGTCTTTCTAAGATGTGTGAGCGATGTTCGGCTAAATTGCGGAGATGTGAGGCTCAAGTGCAAGGGTCAGTTTTGTTTGGTAAACATTGTTGTCAAAATGGAAAAGTAATGTTGTCACAGTTGCAATATCCACCACAGCTATTGCATGATTTGTTGCATGGTATGCATCCTCAAAGTAGAGTGTTTAAAAATACTATACGAGCATATAATAGTGCTCTTGCATTTGTGTCACTTGATGCCAATGTTGATGAGCTTTTTTATGTTGTGGGAAATTCTTATACCTTTAGAGTGCATGGCTCCATTTATCATCATATAGGCCCTTTGATTCCTAATGTGCAACGACAGGAAAGGCCAAGATTTGCACAACTTTATGTTTATGATACTAAGCATGAGTTATCTAATCAGTTGGATGTTATGCGTAATTTATTGCCAAATTTGCTTGGGAAGCTTCAGTCTATGATACATCAAACAATGCATATGCACAAGCTTTTAGATCTGTGGATATGCAATTGCAAAACAATCCCTTGCATGATTTGAGAATGACTATTTTTGGGGTTCAACATGCAAATAGACAATACTCAGCTCCAACTGAGGTTGCGGCTATCATGCCAGGACAAGGCGATGAGAATACTCTTAATCGTTGAGACATACATGTTTATAGTCGGGATGGACGATGTATTGCTATTTCAACTTGCATAGGGTATATATGCCAATACTATACGTTCTTCTTTTTCCTATGGGTGATGATGGTTTGCATGTAAAGGTACCTTATAGTGGTGTTAATGTTCTAATTAATATACATGGATTGTCTAATAAGGACTGTGTTACTCAGATGCAATTTTATGCATTTCGACTACAAGTGCGTGAGGACACTGAGGTGTGCATGTTGCCGGGTGGCTGATTGTTGCAACAATTTATTGTTGATGCTTATTGTAGTATAGAGCAATGTAGGTTAGCTTGGTGTCATCAAAATCAATCAGTTTTACGCTCAGAAGTTTATAAGGGCTTAGCAAATATGGTGGGAGTGATGGACCACCTATAGTGCGGAGTAAGGGAAAACCTAATCTGTTTATAACGATGACATGTAATTCAAAGTGGTTAGAGATAACTAATACTTTGTTGCCTAGACAGACTGCTTATGATCGTCCTGATTTGATTGATCAAGTCTTCCATAAAAAAACATGCTAATATGATGCATACATTGTTGAAAAGGAATCTGTTTGGGAATGTTGCAAGCTATGTTAGTGTGATTGAGTTTCAAAAGCGGGGGCTACCGCATTCTCATACTTTGCTAATTTTGGAGCACCCTTTTAAACCCTCTGAAGCATGCCATTATGATAGATTTGTTTGTGATGAGTTTCTTGATAAAGCAAAGTTTTCAGCTTTGTTTGGACCTATCTCAAAATGCAATGTCCATGGTCCTTGCAGTGCAATGAATCCCAAGAGCCCTTGCATGCGCAATGGTCGATGCACTAAAAAATTCCCTCGGAGATTTGTGAATGTAACAACTATTGATAGCTCTAGCAATCCTGTTTATAGAAGACGAGATGATGAAAAGACAGTCACAATAAAGGGTAATACTATTGATAATTGATGGATTATTCCATACAATCCTTACTTGAGTAAAAAATGCAATACACATATAAATGTTGAGGTATGCTCAATAGTGGTAGCTATTAAGTATTTGTATAAGTATATATACAAGGGACATGATCGTGCAACCATTAAATTTTCTGTTGGAAACTCAAGGTTAAATGGTACGACCTTTTGTAAAGTGGATGAGATCGAGAGTTATTTAGATGCATGGTATGTTTCTGCTTCAGAAGCATGTTGGTGAATATATGACTATGCATTGCACATTGAGAAGCCTGATATATAGCATTGTAGGTGCACTTTCCTTATGAGAATTATGTGGTGTTTCGAGATACAAACAATATATTAGATGTTATGCAGAATGAAGATATCAAGAAAACTACTCTTACGGAATGGTTTGTGTGCAATCGTATTCATCCAGAGGCTCGAGCTATTCGCTATCAAGACTTTCTGGTGTATTGGGTGTGGAATGCACAACGAAAGGTATGGACGAAGAGAAAGTGTGGAAATACGTGTGGTCAAATATACTTTGTGTCGTCCACATCTGGTGAGCGTTATTACTTGTAAATGCTCTTGACAGTGTCTCGAGGATGTATGTCTTTTGATGATTTGTGTACTATTGGCACCGTGGTATACAACACCTTTAAGGAAGCCTGCATTGCAAAGGGCATGGTAGAGGGTGATGATGAGTGTGATGTGTGCTTGGAAGAAGCTGCATCTGTACAAATTGGTGCCCAGTTGCGTACTTTGTTTGCTACAATTTTTGTCTTTTGTGAGCCTGTACAAAGCCTGATCAGCTTTGGGATAGGTTTATGTCACCAATGGTGGAGGATATTTTGTATAAGTTACAGCTAGAGCATGTGCATATATCTTCTACAATTCTACAACAAGAGGCATCAAAGAGGGCTTTATTGCATCTTCAAGATCTTCTACGTCGACAGCATGGGCGAAGATTGTTTGACTTTGATGGATTGCCAAAACCTCGACGAACAAATTTTTAGTTGTGTGCTAATCCTCTTTTAGAATATGAATATGCATATGATATACTAGAGCAACATAGAGTTTGTGTTTCTATGGAGGCAATGTTGAATGACGGACAAAGAGTTGCATATAATGCAATTATAGGTGCTATTGGTGGAAACTCTGAGGATGTTTTTTTTTTGGATGGTCCAAGTGGGTCTGAAAGACATTTCTTTACAAGTGTTTGCTTGCTAGGTTGCGCATTGTTCATCATATGGCATTAGCAAAAACATCATCTAGCATTGCTACTTTGCTTCTACAGGGCGGTCGTACTACTCACTCGAGGTTTAAAATTCCATTGAATCTATGTAATCGATCCATCTGTAATATTCCTATTCAGAGCGATCTTGCTCAACTCTTCAGACAGTCGAGTCTTATTTTATGGGATGAGGCTTCCATGATACACAAGTTTGCATTTAAAGCTGTTGATAGAGCTTTAAGAGATGTTATGAGTTGTGATAAACTATTCGGTGGAAAGGTCACTTTGCTTGGAGGTGATTTTAGGCAAATCCTGTCCGTCATGATGAAGGGCTCCCGTAAAGATATTGTTAATGCGGCACTATGTTACTCTCATTTGTGGCAGTATGTTAAGGTGCTAAGGTTGTCTAGGAATATGAGGATGTCAACCGCTGGTGGTATAATGGATAATGGATTTATTAGTTGAATTCAAGGGATAGGGGATGGAGTGGGTATTACAGAGAATTATGATAAGTTACATATTTCATCTAGCATGGTATTGAAAGGGCTCTCTATTGAAACCTTGGTTAATATTGTGTATGGTGAAGTGTCCACGATGAGAGACTTTGGAGCATATTTCAGCAAGCGTGCTATACTTGCAGTAGGAGATACAGAGGTGGCTTCTTTGAATCATTATGCATTGCAATTGATGCCAAGAGAAGTTATACAGTACTATAGTATGGATTCAATTACAGAGATGGGTGATAGCTCATTTTTATACTCTGTAGAGTATTTAAATACACTAGATCTTGGAGGTGGATTTCCTCCCCATCTATTGCTGCTAAAGATGAATGCGCCTATTATTCTACTTAGGAACTTAAATCCAGGAAAATTTTTGTGTATTGGTACACATTTGATATGTAAGGCATTCAATAAAAAGGTGATAGATACTAAGATAATAACAGGGACAAATGTAGGGAAACGAGTTTTTATTCCCAAGATCGCTTTTATTCCTAGCACCTTGCAATTTCCATTTACTATGAGGTGGAGACAATTTCCTGTTCGATTGGCGTTTGCTATGACGATCAATAAGTTGCAAGGCCAGAGGTTGTCTGTTATTGGTCTTTACTTAAAGACACCTGTATTTACATATGGACAGTTGTATGTTGCATTTTCAAGGGCGAAATCCTCATGCGGTGTGAGGGTCTTATTGGATGAGGATGGAAGCATTATGAATGTCACGACAAACATTGTGTACAAGGATGTACTTTAGAAGATGCAATAAAGTGCATTGCTTTTTTGCAAAAATACATACAGATATGAATTTTTTGGAGGGTGGAATTATATGCTTGCATTTTTACAGAGACGTATCTACTGAATTTTGATGGCTTTGTAGTCTCTGCTTTACGTATATGTGAAATGGCCTTTGTGCAATATTCGATTGGTATATACTCGGTAGTAATTGAGTATATATTTTATACACTGTATATAATTGTTTGCTTGACTTTTGTAGATGTCTACTCCAAGTTGGGGTTATTATCCAGCTTCTGAGTATCAGAAGGAACTACAGTGTATCTTGCGTGCAGTGACAACGCATGATATTATAAGAAGAATGCTTGCAAGGGTCATTGAGCGTTTATATGATGATGTCAATATAGAGATTTTACTTCCAGTTTTTATTGAGGTGGTGCATTGTGGGTATACTCAATGTTTTCAAGTGCATATGGGTGAAGTTGAGTAGGAAAAGAGGTTTCGACGATCTCACACTGATAGAATATCGAGGGGTTAGCCGACATATGAATTTAAGAACCTCGATTGTTTTGTGACGCTACATCAAGCTGTGACAATGCCTGCCGAGTGGTTTGCAAATGTTAAGCCGCCAAGTATTATTATTCCAATGTTAAGTAATCTTTGTCAATTGTTAGATGTGTTCACGTTTACGTTGTGGGCTTTTAAAATTTTAGGTACAAAAAAGAGAGGAAAGACTATCATGTCCCCTGTACCATCACCGGGATGAAGAGTGGCAATGGGACTTGCTTCACATGGGCATGCTGTGTTAGAGAATATAATTTTTCCCAATGATTCCTCAAAGAAAAGAAAGCTTCATTTTGGTTAGGCACCATGGGAAGTTTCAATATTTTTGTAGCGTTTGGATGTAGATGCATAGGTATAATCAAGAAGTGACACTTTGTGGTTTGTTGATACTTAGATTTAGGGTACAAAGTTATCGGCTCTGGAGCAAACTTTGGTTTTGGGATTTGCTTCACCTGTGTGGATTGTTAATACTGCTGAGAGTCTGTATTTGATGCTTCGATATGCTTAAACTTTGTGGTTCATTTCAGCATAGCAATGTTATTTCTGATTGTAACATCGAATGATCATGTATAGCTACTTCTAGCTATTGCGCAGAGTAAATATGGATGCAACTGCAATACTGGTACATGGTCATTGTATGTATATATAAGTCTGTACTCCTAGATGCATGTTTGGTCTTTTGTACATGCGTGTAAGAGAGAGAGAGAGGAAGAGAGGGAGGGAGAGCGTGAGTGAGTGTGAATTGAGGAGGGGAGAGGTGTAAAAGGGGTGAGAGATAGAGTAGAGGAGAGAGATAAAAGAGAGAAGGAAGGGAGAGGTGACAAGGGGGGAGGGAGGAAGAGATAGAGGTTGTGAAGAGAGAAGAAAGATAACAAGGAGGGAGAGAATGAGGATGATAGATGTGAGAAAGAGAGATGGGTAACAAATATACGAGAGAAGAGTCACAAATGGAGGGGGGGTGAAGACAGGTAGGGAGAGGAAGGAAGAGACAAAAAATAGTGAGAGAGATTCGGGATAGAGAGAATATGGTAAGCAAGCATATGGTTTCTTGTACTCAAGGATACAAAATATCATTTTGTATATCTCTTGTTTATGGTTTGATGCAATGTTATTTCCAATTGCAACATCCAAGGATCGTATAGAGCTACTTCTAGATATCATACAAAGTCCGTTGGGTAAAGTTTATGGGTTTGGTGCATAAAATGCATTATATACATATCTGAGTCTCTATACATCTAGATGCAAATGCATATCTATCCTTTTACGCAGTGTACACGAGAGAGAGAGAGAGAGAGAGAGAGAGAGAGAGAGAGAGAGAGAGAGAGAGAGAGAGAGAGAGTGTGTGTGTGTGTGTGTGTGTGTGTGAAAAGATAGGGAGAGATGTAAAAATTGTGTGAGAGATGGATCACAAACAAAGGAGAGATATAGACTAGGGGAGGAAGGAATACATTGTGGATATACTCTACGTTTTCAAGTGCATATGGATAAAGCTAAACAGGTTAAGAGCTTTTGACGATCTCACACTAAGAGTACCAAGAGAGTGAGCAATGTATAAATCTAAAGACCTCGATTGTTTTGTGACGTTGCATCAAGCTATGACAAAGCCTACCAAGTGGTTTGCGAATGTTAGGCCAGGTATTGTTGTTTTAATAATAAGTAGTCTTTGTTGATTGTTAGATGTGCTTATATTTACGTTATGGACTTCTAAAATTTTAGGTACAAGAAAGAGAGAAAATACTATCATGTCCCCTGTACCATCAACAAGACGAAGAGTGGCAATCGGGCTTGCTTCACCTAGCCATGCTATATTGAAAAGTGAAATTTTTTCCAATTATTTCTCAAAAAAAAAAAACTTTATTTTGGTTAGATCCTATGGGAAGTTTTAAAAACTTTGTAACATTTGAATGTAGATGCATAGGCACAATCAAGAAGTGACACTTTGTGATTTGTTGATACTTGAATTTGTGATGCAAGGTTATTGACGCAGTCTCTAGAAGAAACTTTGGTTTCAAGCTTTGCTTCACCTATGTAGGTTATTAATACTGAGAGTTTACATGTAATACTTAGACAAACTTTTGTGGTATGGTTCATACATCTTTCATTTGTGGTTCGTTTCACCGTAGCAATGTTATTTCTCATTGAAACATCCAAGGATCATCTAGAGCTACTTCTAATTGTTGTGCAAAGCAAGTATGAACACAAGTTTACAAGTTTGATGCATGGTCATTGCATGTATATATGAGTCTATGTACTCCTTGATACAAATACATATTTGGCCTTCTATACATGTGTAAGAGAGAGAGAGAGTGTGTGTGTGTGTGTGTGTGTGTGATTGAGTAAGTGTGGATACAAAGGGAGGTGTAAAAAGGGTGAGAGATAAAAGGGTTGTGAATAGAGAAGAGTAAAGCATGTGATGTTTTTGTGATAGCATTACCCATTGTGCGATAGGAAAGTGAAGCTGCCGTGCGATAAGCTCACTTCCCTTGCACCCTGCTTCATAGGAGAGCACGTTCTTATTATTATGTTAAGAAAGGTTATTAGTTTGGCGCACATCATAGGTTTCAGGCACAGAATTTGGACGCTTGACAAAGGCAGCGGCAAAATCGGAGGTCTCTTCAATTGTCGCCAATCTCATCTCGGGGCTTCTCCACACACTCCCCTCCACTCCCGGTAATTGCATCGCATCGTCTCGTGACCTTGGAAAGAGGGAAACTGGAGGCACTGCTACTCGTCATCGTGGTATTGGTACCTTGCTAGTATTGTGTACTGCACAAACAGTGTTCGTGCCTTCTCGTCTGTGCTGCTGTTCATCTACACATTCTCCCATGACTCAGTTCAAAGCGGCATTGCCACATACGCCTTTGATTTCATAACTATTGCTGGTATCTGGGCTGCTAGCAACCTTATTAGCCCGCAGCTCCCACATGGGCATTTGGTTTCTGTTTAAGTGAACCTGGACCCTAACCTTGCACACTACACAGTAAGAGCCCCATTGCACCACAGCTAACGAGAGAGCTACATAGAGCCTTTAATGTCAATGGCCAGTGATCTACTCCACGAAGTTAGCTGACATACAGAAAGCGCTCTCAATCATTAGCGCTACTAATCAATCATTAGACAGTATTTGCCTGGGGCCAGCATGGGTAGTGCAGGACTAAGCAATCCCCACTCCCCCTTATCCTTGTTGGGTGCCTTATATAGTGACTTTTTACAAGCCTTGCTTGCACTTAACTTATCCGCACTTTGATTTTTGTTTATTGAGCCGGGTGCCCAGTCAAGCTCAAAGGCAAAACCCTCTAGTGAGCTTCTCCGCGATGGCCTCTTCATGTACTATTCCATCACTCATAAGTGGAAATTCAACATACTTTGCAAACTCGCACATAAACCCAAACACTACATAAAGCACGTAAGTCCAAAGCACTGCATAAAGCACATGAGACTAACTATGGCGTCTTTACGAAGAGAAGGCACAATCTTCCCAAATTCACTTACATACATGAAAACCTGGAGGCAAGGCACTTAGATGCATGTCCCTGTAGATTTACAACCCAGATGTACAGGTTCAAATGGTTTGTTTTTTTTTCCAATGCAATGCCATTTCTGGCAGTTTATTTGATACCCTCACAGCGCCCCATAGCGTCTCTTAATTTCTATATAATCAGAACAAAGCTGAGGGGAGATGAACTCTTGATGGAGAGATGTCTGCCAGCCTTTAATATGCACAAGTAACTAAGTTACAATTTGGCTCCAGATAATCCTTTTAAAACAGGGCGAATGAACTCCTCATAGCCCTCAGTCACAGGTGACGCATTCAAAGGGTCCTTCCAGGCATCATTATAAAGGTTAGTGTACACATCACCATCATAGCGCCCTAATGTAGACCCTAGATAATGATCAGTATGGTCAAAGGCATCAACCAAAGCAACTGCATTTGGTCTAACCTGAAAAAATGAAGCCAGCCAGCTTCAGTCTTTTTCTTAGAGAGAACCAGCTTTGATATACCAAAGCCTTAGAAAGAAAGCAAAAGATGGAAATCGCATCTTATTTTAAATTGCAGTATTATGCTACACACACACCTGACCGAACAAGATGCGGAGCTGTTCTCTTGCAAGAGCAACCTGCTCAGCTTTTAGATATCCAGTGGATAAGAACTCCCCAGTGCGCAAGGTAATCAATGACAAAGCATAGATATTGCACAAATTCTGAAGCTGTTTCTTTACCCCTCTCCCTGGGAACTCTTTCTTCAATGCCTCAATGAATCTTTTTCAAAAGAAAAAAAAAAGCAAACAACAATGTTAGAGCACTCCAGGAACACACCACCAGACCCCCCAAAAAAATAAAAATAAAAAATAAAACAAAACAAATGAAAAAAGAGGAGATAACAATAACACTTCACATTGGATTGCAAAAACGGAACATATGGAGCTAAGAATATATGGCAACCCCTGAGAAGAGCAAGACATACTTTGTGACAACAATAAGCTCACAATGGGCACGTGCAGCTTCAACCAACTCCTGAGACATCTCAGCAAATCCTAGGATCCACAACATACAAGAAACTCTTCAATTGATGAAGAACAGTCTTCTATTATCAAAACTTGCGGATGAAAGAATGAGACGAAGGAAGTGATATTGCTACCTGTTTCCTGGTTGCCTGCTCTAGCAATCTGAGTCCCACAAACGACAGAAAGTCGCAAAGACCTGGCTTCAAAAGCATGCTGCAAGACTCTAGGATCCAACCAATCGATTCCTACCTCACAAAATCACAGCAAAGCCAAAACATTCCATGTCATACAAAGACCAACCAAACATTTCTAGATGCTATGCAATAAGCTTGTGTACAATTACAATCTGGAATCTGAAAGTGATACTATGCCAGGCATAGGAACATTAATGTGTAATGTCAGTCTAAGAAAAAACACAAAATATTCAGGCCATATCATGTATACTGATTGCTAGTGACACATCATTCATGCATCCCACCCCAGCCAATCGCTAAGCGTGATCCCACCAACTTCTTAAAGGGTCTTTAAAAATATTACCTTTTTCAACCTGACAATTCTCTTGCATAAGGCCTTCTACATTTCCCAAATATGCTGCAGTTCCAGATGGCATTTTCCCAGAGCCTAACTGTGAGACGCACTTCATTAAAAACCTTGCTACCTGTCAAAATGCACGAATAGCTGTTCGACTGATAAAACTATGAAAAACTGTGCAGCTTCTAGGTGAATGGTGATATAGTGATGGAACATTTGTGCAGATTCTGGGAAAAGCACATAAATGGTGAAGATGGTGATAGTGAAGAGGGCCAAATCCGGTGGTATTGCCACAGCACATGAAAAGTAACCTGGACAAACATTTGAATTGGATTCTGTATCAAGAATCTAGCAATGAGGTAGACCACAGTCACAAGTAACTGGCAGGAGGGCTTAAGGAGAAAGGAACACCATTTCCATAATTAAGTCTGGAAGGGCTGCATACCATGCCCCATTCCTCACTCTCATTCCCCCATGCCCTATCCCATCCCCTTGTTTGGGAGAAAAAAGGGACATCTCTTTCTTTCTTCTTTTCCCCCTATCTAGAGCAAAGATGTTTTCTTCCTGTCTAGAGCAGGGATGTTTCTTCCCTTTTGCAACCATAGTTGCCTGGAGTTTCAGAAATGGCAAAACAGAAACAAGTTTCGCAATTGCGAAATAGAGCAAAACAGGGAAATAGATTTTATGTCTATTTCTAGGAATATTTTAATATCAGACATATATGGGGGGGGTTATACCATTTGTAACTTGAATCTTTACACAAAAATACTTAAATTCCTCAACAATATAGAGTATACAAGTAACATCAGAAGAGATTTGAGGAGTACACATGATTCTACCAAAGTCTGTAAAATCACAATCCATGAGTTTCGAAAACTTTGAAGATTAGGATTTAGAACTCAGTATAAAAGACTGCAATATGCCATGAGTGATGATGTCAACAGTGAACAGTTGTAGACTCGTATTTTCATTTATGTCATATAGACTCAAAAAGGAGAGTACTAATTAAACAAGTGACACAAAAAATAAATGCATGCAACATCATTCAAATGCCAAATGATCCACAAACATGATCAATAAGTCTACAAAGTGTAGTGTAGAATGTATTACCAAAATGATCATGATCTTGATTCTCAAATCTATCTAGTATGAAACATGATGTATCCACTATCATCTATGTTCTAAAGAGTCACTCCACATCATCCAAATTTGGGGGAAAACCACTACAAATCTGAGAGAAAAGCTTTGAACAGTGTGGATATGAAAGGAGAAGGATTAGGCAGTGTAAGGATCATCTATGTTCTAAAGAGTCACTCCACATCATCCAAATTTGGGGGAAAACGACTGCAAATCTGAGAGAAAACAGCTTTGAACAGTGTGGATGGGGAAAGGAGAAGGATTAGGCAGTGTAAGGATGAGGGATTTAGGGTTTAGGGCTGTAGACAACAGTAGATCTGCAAGGAGGGATGCAAACAGCAACAGCAACCAAGGAGAGTGAGCAGCAATAAAAGAGGGTGGGGTACCTACCTTCCTGATAACTAACTACCAAATAGCTAGAATGCTGAAATGTGATAAGTGTCTACCACTTGCTAGAATTTTCTAAATACACTCTCAATCTCATTGTCATAAATGTGAGATGAAATCATATACCTACCTTCCTGATAACTATCTGCCACCTAGCTAGAACGTTGAAATGTGATTGAAATTCACAAATCATATTTTTCATCATGATACAAGACCCATTGTATTAAGATTAGCTCCCAGTGAATCTTTATCCAAATAGAAACCCTGGTTTCCATAAAATCATATTCACAGTTATACCCGTTCCAATGGAAGGGCTCTAATTTCTAAATGGACTTTAGAAGCCCCATCATAGGGATCAACTTCTAAGCCCAAAAGACATCACTGCAAGGAAAATCCAAACACACATAGTTATGATAGAAGGCCTATCATATCAAAGAATCTCACAATAGATGATGACGGCTAAGCTAAATCCCTCCAGCTTGAGATACACACACTAGGGTGTTGAGCCACCATAACTACGCCATGCACTCATACTAAGTTATCATCCATTAATGCCTAATTTTGTTCCATTAAAAACAGCCCCAAAAAGAGTCATTTGTGTGAAAGGCTTTTATTTCAATCAGTAGGATAAATACCCAAAAAACCTCTATGGAAGGAGATATGTGCATTCAAATATCCAAATGATCACTTTCAGATTCTCTCTCTTTTCTCCCCTCTAGCACTTCTCCACTCAAATCTCCAAATGATCACACTCTCAAATTCGTTCTTTGTACTCTCCCCTAGCACTTGGTGGTTGCTTCCCTTTCCCGGAACTGTCTCCTGTCTTGGAGTAGCCACCTTTCACAATCAAGCTGTTCCCCACATCACTTGAGTTGCCACCCATCCTAATTGGCTTCTACATATACTAGCACGCTACAATCCAGCACACAAGACTTGCTATGCACCTAAGTTCTTCAAATTTCACACCTCCTAGAGGCCATTGCTCATCCTTGGTGCTATCACTACCTCATTCGAGAGGCTGTCATTTGCAATTTATCATTTGTCCTCACTGACCTTGGAGATAACTTTTCATCACCATCAGCTACAAAGAGGATTGTCTTTTGCTCACTTCACTACAATCCACATCTATTTAGAGTTTACTTCAATATCCTACTACCAAGAGGATTGTGTTTCACTTTGGTGCCACTGTGCACATGTAGTGATTGATTCACGTACTAAAGTGATCATTATTTAGCATAAGGGCAAGGCCCATACTTTGATGTAAAATTAAAAGAAGAATCTATCCTTGTTGTATCAATTGTTGCTATTTCTAAAGTAATGGAAACTTACCTTTCAACGTGCTTGGTTTTCACTAAGGATAAGGTTGATAATGAAAATGTTAGAAACATGTCTAAGTTAGAAAAGGATTACCTATCATTTCTGAAAATGTATACTAATTGCTTTTCTCAATCACTTCCGGAGCAACCACTACCTGAAAGGCCAAAAGATCATGGCACAGATCTTATCTCCAGAAGTAGCCCTCCTAATAACCCACCCTACAAGGTAAATGTAGCTCAACAAGAGAAGATGATGAATCAAGTGAATGAGCTGTTAGAAAAAGGGTTCATTCAACCAAGCTCATCTCCCTTTTATTCTCAATGCTTTTGGTTCAGAAAAATGATGGATCGTGGCGTGATAAAGAATCTGCTTTTGATCCCTTGAATTAATTATGTTATGGTTAGATTGCAAGGGGCAACCATATTGATTTGAAAAGTGGGGATCATCATATTTACATCAGACTAAAGGATATACCTAAGACAACTTTCAAGTCATTTTTTGGATTACAGGAGTCTCTTGTCATGCCTATAGGACTTAATTAATTGGATGATGGATCACATCTTTAGGCCACATAGGGAATTTGTGGACACTTTCTTTGATGACATGCTTGTCTATTCAAAGAAAGACAAAGCATAGGCAGCATATCACCATTGTATTCAATAAGTTACGTTAAGCACAAGCTGATTATAAATGATAAGAAGAGTGAGTTTTCTTACATGAGATTCGCTTTTTGGGACACGTTATGTCAACTGATAGAATTCTTAGGGATCCTACAAAGATTGGGATAACACACTGATGGCTACCTTTGAAGAATGTGCACCAGATTCGTTTCTTGGGTCTACATTTCTATTACAAGTATATATGAAACTTTGCTAAAATTATATCTCCACTACATGCTTTGCAAAGAAGGGTGCCTTTTAAATGGCCAGCAGTGACAATTTCAATATTTGAAAAATTAAAAGAAAATATAACTTCAAATCCTATGCTTCTGTTGTCTGATCTAAGGAAGTCATTTGTTGTTTAGTGTGATGCATATTGAAACAGTATAGGGGCTATTTTAATGCAGGATAGTGAAGTTGTGATACATAAGAGTCATATTCTCCACAGTGTAAAAAGAAATTTGTAGGTTTATGAGAAAGAGTTGCTTGTTGTAATTCATGCACTTTCAACATGGAAACACTATCTCTTAGGGGTTGATTTCACAGTGCAAACAAATCATCAAACATTGCACTATTTTTTTTCTCAAACTAAGTTGTCTAAAAAGCACATGACATGGGCCAACTTCTTATCTATGTTTCACTTTCATATTGTGCACATAGATGGAAAAAATAATATGGTGGTTGATACATTTCAACTATCACTATGGTATATCACACTAAATCAGATGCTATGAAAGATCAATATGCTATTGATTTGGATTTTGCAAATGTATATGATCGGCTTAACAATGGCCAAAGACATAAGCACTTTGTACTTAGAAATGGCTTTTTGATTATGCATGGAGGACTATGTGTCTCAACTACTTGTGTCACAAAGTAGTTGAGACCTAAGATGATCAGTCACTAAGAGTCATGCTCCTCTTTATGCAAGGCATAGAGATATTGATGCTACAGTTAAAAGCAGTGGATCACTTCTTTTATTGGCCTTCTTTGAGACACGATGTAAAACATTTTGTTAGGATACGCATCATATGTCATGAAGTGCAAGAGGCAAACGATGATGCATTTTTCTACAGCCCTTGCCTATTCCTAATAGGCGTTAGTAGCAGAGCATTGCTATGAACTTTATCTTTGAGCTTCTTAGGACACCTACAAGGAACAATGGGATATACCGTCATTTGCAAATTCAATAAGTCCATTTCATTCTGGTGAGAAAAAAGATAAAGGTTGATCATATGACATGCTTATTTTTTACAAAATGTGTTTAAGTTATCATGGCATGCCAAAGTCAATCATCAGTGATGACTGAGATTCTCAAATAACCACTTTGTTTTGAAAGGGTCTGGTTGAAAACGTGGGTAACACGCTTGAAATTTTCTTCATCCTTCCATCTACAAATAGATGGTCAGACAAAAGAGAAAAATTCTACTTCTTTGGCAAAGCTCCATTTGAGGTTGTAGAAAGTGACAAGAAAGTGTCCCTCTATTTTATACACAAAGAACAAGATCTTTAAAACCTACTGTATGTGAAAAACATGGATGCAACCTATAGAAAGATTAAGTATACTCTTCAAAGGTCTCAAGAGAAACAAAAGAAGGTAGCCAATTGCGATAAAGATACTTTGCAATTTGCAAAGGGCAATAATGTATTGCTGCATTTGAAAAGGCAAGGCTAGAAAAGATGAAAGGTAGAAAGAGGTTGTATCCAAAGCTAACTAGGAGATACTATGGACCCTTCCAGGTGTTAGAGGGGATCAACAATGTTGCCTAAAGGATGAAACTGTCTCCACACTAGTGGTACACAATGCCTTACATGAGCTTGTTAAGGCCTTTTCATGGTGATATGCAAAAGGATATATGTGTTGAAATTCGGCCAGAGGTCGAGGAGCTGGATGAGATATTGGTACTTGAGCAAATTTTGACACATAAAGGGAGAAAGATCTAAGGTAAAGTTTCCAACAGATATTTGGTAAAGCTTCAGAACTATTCACCAATGGATCCTAAGTGGATAGAAAAGAATGACCTAGTAGACTATCCTCAATTATTGCAACTTTACCTCGAGGCTTTTCAATTAGAGCCAACTTTCGATCGGGGTCAATCAAGTGCAACAAAATAGGGGTCCGAAGCGTTGCCTGATGCTCAAGCAGGAGATAGCACTTCCACGCCTCCAATCATGGATAGCTCTCGTGTATAGCGAGTCTCGGATGTACTCAGCATGCATCCAAGGTACTATGAGCATTATGTCTACCATGAAGTCACTATTCAATATACTAGTCACTATAGTTATGTGTGCATATGTTATGGTTTTTCACTACAATTCTATATGCAATATACTAGTCACTACAAAATACAATTCTATATTCAACACACTAGTCACTACAATTCTGTATACATATGGTATGGTTTTTCACTCATAGCTCTAAAATTATATATTTGCATTAGAGGATACTAGTATGCAATAGTTTACATCAGTGTATGATCATCAAAGATTGATAATCAATTGTTGCTAGTTTTCAGTAGATGATCATTAGTTGATGATGGTATTCAGTTGATTTTTGGACAACAATGTGTTTTCTGAATGCCCTTGAAAGTTTAGCCATGGCTTATGCTCAATTTATGCTTTTCTATGGTTGCTTGGCCAGAACAATTGAGGCATGCTAATGAGAGATGCTTCTCGCAAAAGATTTGAATTATTTATAAGTTGCATATTATGGTTTTACTGGCTGGAATTTTTCAGCAAGCGTTTGGCATAAGCATGGTTGTAGTATAATTTGCTTTGAGACATTGCATTGCAATCAAGGGCGATTACAAGGATTTCAAGGGAAAGGTTTGTCACAAGGATATGAAATTTTGAAGCTTTGCTTAGCATTTGATTAAGAGATATTCAAATGTGCAAATGTGGCTTGCACATGTGAGGTGCAAGTTAGTTATTTCACAATGTGGGACCTAAGACCCCGAGATATCAATTGGTGCCAAAGGCAAAAGTTGGAATAAGTTATTCCTGACAATGTCAATTTCGAGACTAATGAGTGCTCTGGATTACTTGAGTGATAACTTAGCCTACCCAATTTAATTATTAGCTTATCAAATTATTTTTCTAAGCAAGAAATAATTATTAAATTAATTTTTCTAAGCAAGAAATAGTATTCTAAATTTTAATTTAATAATGCAAGAAATGCTAGAAAATGGATTAGAAAGGCTATCACTTAGCAAAATTCACCTATGCAAGTGGAGAGAAGACTGGTGGAAGGCTAGAAGAAACTCATTCTCGTTTGTGGGAACTCTAAAAGAGAGGTTGTACATGTGGTTACATGCTTTGGCAATCATTAGCAAGCCCTGGAGTAGCAAGAAACAGCCCTATGAGACCTTAGGACAGCAAGCAACAATTGGAGAGGCTGCCAGACAGCATGAAACTACAAGTTGGGGCTGGCGACAACCGTTTTAGGCCTCCAAACAATGTTCAACTGGCGGGAATGCACTCCAAGACAGGCCAGCAACTAACATAACCAGTTTTTGGCAATGAAATTCTGAATGTTCTTTGTCTACAGCTTTCCCTCTCATGCTCCAGACACTTCTCATCCTTTCTCAATGAATTCCAGCAATTCCTACCACAGGAGGTGGAGATTTTGATAAATCTCTATTGTAAACCCTAATCTACAGCAAAATTTAGGACTTGACAACCATCTCAATAAGCATGCTTAAAAATCAATGGCCTATAGACTTGAATTTCGATCACTGAAATAGGGGCAATTTCAGCAGATTCAAGTGATCATTCAACCAGCAAACATCTAGGGCTGAATTTTCCACCCAAGAAACACAATTGAAAGCCAATCCCTGAGCAAACAAAGGGGCAAATCAATTTGAAGCTTAGTGGTCATTTATTACAACAAGAGGCACTTGGATAAGTGGAGGAGATTAAAGAATCACAGTGCACTAAATCCATTTGCAATTTTAAGATAAAGAAATAGTGCGAGAGGTGCCAGTTTTGGGACCAACATGCTATCCATTATCCAAGATTAAGTGGTGAATTGTGCATTTCAATTTATGCGCTTTAATCGCATGTTGTAATTATTGATTAATCAAGTTATTACCACCCTCTCCAAGAAGAAAGGCTCGTTTCACTAGAGCCTGATTTTTTTCTCTTTATAAGTCTGCAAGACTTTGTCCCTGTGCATGTATACATACTCAAAGCACAACAAAGGTTTGGATTGAGCTCTCTTCTCTCTATCAATAGAAGACCTTTGCCAACTGAATTACCATTGAAAAAAAGCTCTAAATGTTATTGGTTGATGATTCTTCTTCCATGAAGGATCATATCAACAGGATAGAGGAGTTACAAGTTGAGTTTGCATCCCTTGGTAGGACGATATCATTTGAAGACATCATCATGATTCTCATCTCCCATCTCCGAAGTATGATTTCTTCTTAGTTTACTCACCTCTAGAGTTTGAGACTATTCTATGGGAGGAGTTAGCTCCACTTGGTTTGGAGAGCAAAGAGCAAATTCTCCATGTTTACCGAGTTCACTCCGTGTTCCTCCCCGCTAATCCTACTGTCTCACTGGTACGTCATCTTTTGACACGGAGTAGTCCACATCCCGCTTCTTCTACTTTTCCTTCTTCCGTGAGACTGCTAACTCCTTGCAGTCCTTCCACAACAAGTGACCCTTCTTAACACAATGACAACACTAGGCCTTCAACTTCTTCTTCCTCTCACCCCTCTGTGAAGCTGTAAAGGTCTCACTAGAACCGCCATAATGAGATGAGTCTCCCCTGTAAATGCAGAGATGTCTCATGCTCAAGCAGCATTGAGGACATATGTAAAGCTCACAAGTGTAGAGAATGTATGTGCTCTCAAAGCATACGCCACTCCATTATACTCCAGGGGGAGCTTGTAGAGTACTATGCCCACTAGATGTGCCTCTCGAAAGGCAGATTGCATGCGTCAAAGTTAGTCGTGTACCTGTGTAATATAGAGCAAAAATGACTAAATGGTGTCCTTGGACTCAAACTTCATTCATTGAAGCTATCCATAAAGAGTTACAGCACACATAGGAAAGGGTGCCTCATACAACATCCAAAGCACAGGTGTAGAGTATGTATGCACTCTCAAAGCATTCGCCACTCCATCATACTCTAGGGGGAGCTTGTAGAGTACCGTGCCCACTAGATGTGCCTCTTGAAAGGCAGATTGCATGCGTCGAAGTTGGTCGTGTACCTATGTAATATAGAGCAAAAATGACTAAATGGTGTCCTTGGACTCAAACTTTATTCGTTGAAGCTATCCATAAAGAGTCACAGCACACATAGGAAAAGGTGCCTCATACATCTAAAGCTTCAACCATATCTCTAGGGATATTCTACAAGAGGTAACTGCCGGTAGAACTTCTATGAAAATACACCGAAGCAGTGTTGAATATGCACGGGCATCGCCCGAATCCCATGTAAGCACAACTTCCTCATGGTTATCCTCATCAAAATATTCGCGAAGAGGAAAAGGACATTGAGGCCAAGTAATAGCTCCACATACACTGTACCAAATCCGCTTCTGCACAAACCAAGCTTTTATCATAACACTCCATGTAAGATAGTCAAGTCCATGTAACTTATCATCTGTAGAAGTGCACGGAGGAGCCATTTGGAAGGAAAAAAAAAGACAGAGGATAGAGGGTATACAAAGAGGGAATATAACCAAACCAACAACAAAGACTTCACAAAATGAGAGTTCACATGCAGTGTAACCAAAAATCTAATTAAAAACAAAAGCCAGCTGCTGCAAAATGAAGAAAAGGCAGTCAAAAATTGTCAACAACAGCAAAAAACGTCTTGTATAAACAATTGCCCAGCCACAGTTAGGGGTGGAAAACCAAAAACGCAGGCTGGTGGAGCATTGAATGCAGCAAACTGGCAATTGCAAGCTGAAATCCAAGTGCAAGCTGAAAACACAGGTTTGTTGGTCTGAAAAACACAAGCCTGATTAGCAGGGAGAAGAAAGACCTGTAATGTAAACGCCCCGAACAACGTAGTATGCTTAACAATTATGATATTCGCTTGTTTTCGAGATTTAATATAAAAGAGAATGAACACTTAAAGCTGAAAATGAAAATTACTCACAAAATTACAGCCATGAAAAAGTAAAAGTAATGGAGACAAGATTGAGGGTTGAAGATGGGCAAACCCCCCCTCTCCCCCCCCCCCGGCCCCCCGAAGGAATGTATTTCTGCTCAACCCAAGTCCCTTAGGGAAGAGCTCAGTTACAATCAACCTGAGAGTGAGAAGAAGTAATTCTCACTCTCACAAGATCATGCAAAGATGTACAAACACGCATGCATTATCTATTATGCAATGATAAGAACTGATTTCTTTACAGTATGAGAGAAGAAAAAAAGAGAAATCAGCCTTCTCCATCATTGAACAGTAGTACATGGATAGGGCTTGCTTCTTGTTGCTAAAATGGAAGAAAGAGCTTGAAAAGGAGGTGCTGTAATGAATTTACAAGCTTGTTGTCCTGTAAAACAGCAGTGATAGAAGAGGGAATATGGAGGAATTTGATAATGGAGAAGTGGGGGATGATGATGGGGATGGATGGGCCAGTTTCTGGCTATCTGTGGGTACTGTACATGAGTTTACAGCAAAGAAAAATGATGTTGAATGAAGAAAAACGAGCTCTTATTTATAGGAGAGGGAAGAGCTAGTACAAAAGGGGAAAGTGGAGTAGCACAAGACAAGTGTCCAGCCACATGTCATGAGATGTGACAAGTGGTGGGACACTTGGAAACTTGTGTGACAAGTGTCTTGACACTTGTCTCTTCTCTATGGCCTTCCTTTTTGGGTTGAATACTGTCAAGAATAGAAACAACCAAATTTAGTAAGCACAGTCAGAGTACAGAACTTACTATTTTTAGAATGACATCCCTATTTTTTAGGACTAGCATTTTTAGGCTAATTCGAGGCTCCTAAAATTTAGGGACCTCCTAAATTTTAGGGATCTCCTAAAATTTAGGGACCCCCCCAATATGGGTGTCATATGAAAGCTTTTTCCGTGTACATCGCAAAAACGGTATCAGAATCTTCATGTGACTTTCCTATGCAAAGAAATGTGCATTTCAAGCTTTCAGCCCACACATGCACATTATACAAGCATTTCATGATCATGCCATCTTGTTGATAGTAACTGTCTGTTCTGGTGGATCTAGCCCACACTTCAAGGCATCAATCCTTTCTGTGTGTGAGTCTAACCCTGATATGCGTGAGTTCTGGTCACAGGCGCCTAATCGGGCCATATAGGTGGAAGTGTGAACTATCTTTTCTCTAACCCACCGCGTGGGTCCACCATAACCTGTGACCACTCATCAGTGGCCAGCTCCAATGCATTTTTCTTTATATCTAATTAGCGCAAAGGAAATAAATTTAATAAATCATTATATAGACAAATTAATGAAAAAGGATACAAATTCTGTTTCTATAGAGTTGTGACAGCCCTCTGGCTTTTATTTAGCTGTCCTCAACTGAAAAGCTTCGTGATATTGCTGTAGAATATTTGGGTAATCCTTCATGAATTTTTCATCTACCCACTGTGCATCTGTTGTGGGTAGATTCTTGAATTTTAGCAAGAATTTTCGTGTCACAAGGCCACTTCTCGTGGTTCGATCCTTGAGAAACAAAATCTTTTCAGGTTCCAAGAGTTGCTCTGTTTCTTCAACTTTTGGGGGGTCTTCAGTAATGGGTTCCTTTGGTTCTGGTCCTATGTAAGGTTTTAGCAAACTTACATGAAAAGCATTGTGTATTTTCCAATGAGTAGGAAGCTCAAGTCGATAAGAAACTTCATTTATTTTCTCAATCACTTTGAAGGGTCCAAAGTATCTACTGGAGAGCTTTGGAAAAGATGAATTTTGACCAGAACCTTGTTTGAGCCTGCTTTTATCAAACTTTAGCAAGACATATTGACCTTTTTCAAAAGTCAAAGGTCTTCTTCGTTTATCTGCTTGCTTCTTTTGTCGCTCTTGGGCAACTTTGATAGTGGCTCGAACTTGATCCATTGTTATTTTTAAATCTGAAGCAAACTCATCAGCAGCAAAAATCTTATCTTTAGTGCGAATAATTGGAGGAGGAATCACTTTACCCTATACTATTTCATTTGGAGCTTTCCCTGTGGATGAGTGCACTGTATTGTTATAAGCAAACTCCAATAATGGAAGATATTTCTCCCATTGTGACTTATGTTCACTAACATAAGCTTTCAACATATCCAAAAGAGTGAGATTTATCACCTCTGTTTGGCCGTCAGTTTGAGGATGAAAAGCTGAGGAGAACTTTAAAGTGGTTCCCAAATTCTCAAATAAAGCACGCCAAAAGTTACTTGTGAATTTGGAGTCTCTATTTGAAATGATCTCAGAAGGCATACCATGTAATCTGAAGATATGTTGAATGAAAAGTCTTGCAACTTGTGCGGATTTCAATGTTTTATGACATGGAATAAAATGTGATTGTTTGCTGAATCTATCAATTATGACCCAAATCATATCATGACCTTGAGGTGTTCTTGGAATACCTGAGATGAAATCCATTGTGATAGATTCCCATGGATCTTTGGGCACTGGAAGAGGTTGCAACAATCCTGGAATCTTCTGCCTATCATATTTGGATTTTTGCATACCAGACAAGCCTCAATGAAGTTATGTGTATCTCTTCGTAATGTTGGCCAATAAAAGTAGCGCTCAATTGCACTTAGAGAGGCTGCCCTCCCTCTATGCCCTGCATAAGGGGGTTCATGACTTTCTTTAAGCACCTTTTGTCGAACAGGAAGAGTGACACAAAGGCGATTGTTCATGAGAAGGTAACCATCTTTGATGGAATAATCTGGATGAGAACCTCCTTGCTGTAAATTTGACCAAATTGCTGCAAAATCAGTATCTTCATCATAAGTATTCTTCATCGTTTGCAAATCTTCATGATGAGCCACTGTAATAGTTGCAATGCGAGGCACTCTAGAAAGTGCATCAGCAACTACATTTTGTTTCCCTGGAGTGTACATAATTTGAAAATGAAACATAGACAAGAAATTTTTCCATCTTGCATGTTTCTCCTGCAAATGCTTTTGAGTCTTGAAATACTTCAAGCTTTGATGATCGGTTTTAATAAGGAATTCATTGCCTAAAAGATAATGTTTCCATATCTTTAAAGCATGAACCACTGCTAAGAGCTCCTTTTCATAAATGTCATACCTTTTCTCCACATCATTTAGACGGCAGCTTTCAAAGGCTACGGCATGGCCTTCTTGATTTAGCACTGCACCAATACAATCACCGCAAGCATCTGCTTCCACCACAAATGGTTTTACCAGATCTGGAATGATAAGAACAGGTCCAGAAGTAAGAGCTGTTTTCAGCCTTGTAAAGGTTGCCTTCTCTTTTTCCTTCCATTGGAAAGAGATCTTCTTCTTTGTAAGGTCATGAAGTGGAGAAGCCATATGTGCAAAATGCTTGATGAAGCGGCGGTAATAAGAACATAAGCCAAGAAACGATCGCACCTTATGTACATCATGAAGATGAGGCCATTCTTGGATTATCCTGATCTTTTCAGGATCCATCTGAATCCCTTCAGAAGAGATGACATGCCCAAGGTAATTTATTTTATGCATGAAAAATTCACTCTTTTTACCATTTACCAAGAGTTGATTTTGTTGAAGTAATTGTAGAACAATTTCCAAGTGTTGATGATGCTCCTCTTCATTCTTGCTAAAGACAAGAATATCATCAAAGAAAGGACCGACATATTGTCGATGCTCTCTAAAGATGCGCTCCATCATTCGATTAAAGGTGGCTGGTGCATTGGTTAATCCGAAAGGAACCACCAAGAATTCATAAAGACCGTATGAAGTGCGGAAAGTAGTTTTGTGTACATCTTGTGGTATTACCCTAATTTGATGATAACCACTCTTTAGATCAATGCGGCTGAAAACCTTTGAGCCTCCTAGATAATCCAAAATGTCGTCAATTCTGGGAATAGGAAACCGATTCTTCACAGTGATTTTGTTGAGGGCTCGATAATCAATGCACATCCTGAATGTGCCATCTTTCTTTTGAACAAGAAGAACCGGTGAACAAAATGGTGAGCTACTTGGCCTAATTAGCCCAGGGTTGAGTAGATCTTCGACTTACTTTCTGATTTCTTCTTGTTGAGGACGGCTCACACGGTATGGTGCTATATTAGGAGGAGAACTGCCCGGGATAATATCAATATGATGGTCTTCTGGCCTTTCTGGGGGAAGCTGATAAGGAAGATCTTCCGAAAAACAATCTTTATACTTTTCCAAGAGCTGAAGTTGCTCTTGGTTTTCAGCATTCATATTATCTTTTACATCAGTGACATAAAGCAGACAACATTGAACACAATCCTTAATTGCTCTAGAGACTTGCATATGGCTTACCATAGGTATGGTGTCTCCAGAAACTCCAGCTTGGATCTCGTATTTCTTGCCTTTGTTGGTGAGTTCTACCTTCTTCTTCTTTTTCTGAGAGAAGATGGTTGAATCTACTCTATGATTCCAGGGCATGCCAAGAATCACATCGCAACCATCAAGGTCTCCGATACAGAAGGTATCTTCGTCACTGTAGCCTTGAATTTGAAACTTAAGCTTGCCAATGTAGGGTATCACAGTCTTCACTGTGTCACCTTCATCAGCATTTAAAGCTTGGCGAACTTCTGCCGGAGTGTCCATCTCTTCATTCTTTAATCCAAGCTCTTTAGCTAATTGCAAGGAAATGATATTTTCATTCGCCCCAAGATCTATCAAGAATAGTGTTTGCTTACCTTGCAACTGTCCCCAAGCTTTTAATAATTTGCGCGTCTCTGGAGTGTGAGTTGTGTTTGCAACTACATCACTGATAGCATTGATTTTCACTGGCGACTTAGGCTTGTTGTCAAAAACCTTGCTTTGTCCCTTGTTTGGACATTGCTTCGCTATGTGGCCTGTTTGTCCACATTTAAAGCACTTCTCTTCTTTCATGAAGCGTTGCTTTTCTTCTTCGGAAAGTTGCTTTGCTTGTGGGTATAGATTGGAGCGAAATTGAGGAGCATTAGGAGGTGCATAGGGCTTCATCTTCTTTTGATTTGATGGCTGCTTTTGCCGCTGTTTTTGTCCTTCATTTGGGGCTGAATACTTGTGGGAGCTTTCACTCAACCGCCAAGACCCACGGACCGCTTATTGTTTCAAGCGTTCCAAGCCGAGCACTAATGGCTACCTCTCACATAGCCGACGCGCCATCCATTTCTACGGGTGTAGTGAGCTTACCTTGATGCCGTTCGAGTTACCTCCTCTCCCGCGCACTCCGGTAGCTCCACGATCCAAGTGCAAGCTTCAAGCAAACTCCATCCTCAAGCTCCACACTCCAAGCTCCATTGCCGCGAGCAAAACAAGAGAAGAGAAGAGAAGAGAAGAAGAGAGGAGAAGATGGAGAGCTTCTCCTCCTCGGTCCCTCACCCTCACACACTCACTCCCTCACACTCTCATACTCCCTCTCTCAAGCACAAGCTCAAGCAAGCAAGAACAAGAAGAAGAAGAAGAAGAAGAGGAGAGCTACTTTTGGCCACACACAAGAATCAGCTTCTCATTCACTTTTCAACTTTATATACAAAACCCTAAATCCCTTTTTGGGCGGTCATCCCCTTTTCCCCTTTTTACATGGCCGGCCGTAGCCTAGGCCCTTTTTCCCATTGTCCTTCTATCTTCCTTTCCACCGCCCGTCTACATTTATAAATTGCACGGGTGAGAGCCCAGCGCTCCTTGAATTAAACCATGATGCGCTTGCGCTCTTTTACAAAAGTTTTGACTTGCGCTTTTCCTTGTGCGCCTTTCTCCCTTATTTAGGACTCTTCTCCTTGTGCGTCTTTGTCTTCCATTTCTCTTTGCCTTGGCCTCTGTCTTTGTCTTCTTATTTATCGTTTCCGGATTTTCCACCTTCATTCGTTTGAGGGTTAACATTACCCCCCTCCTAGACGAGTGCCAGTCCCATGGCACTCACCGTCATAGGTAGCAGGCTGTAGCATGCACCGAAGACGTGGGTGACAAGGACGCCTGTGGTTTCTCTGGAGGAGTGTTGGTGGTGGTGTGGTAGAAGGTCCTGGGGGCCTGTTGGTGGCCAAGGTGGCTGGTGGAAGATTGTTGGAGTTAGCGGTAGGGCTATTTTGTGTTGGGGATTGCATTGACGGCCAGCACAAGTGTTGGTTTGTTGGGGATTCTGCACACGATGATCCTTTGCCGGCTTGTCGGATGGTAAGGGATAAGCATTCAGAGTTGGGTGTTGATGAAGAGTGAACGACACTTTCGTTGGAGTCTCCAACACCTGCAATTGAAAACCTCTCCTGTGGTCTCTTCCTAAGGGTAGTGTTAGTCTTCTCTATTGTGCACAAGATAGAGTGCAATTAGTTTGGGAGACAGGTCAAACTCTAAGCAAGCTGAGAGTATTGTCATGCACTTGAGGACCCAAACTGTGTATATACTGCGGTGCAGATATTATGTGAGTGGTCGTGCATACTTAGATATTACGTAGTTACAAGACTGTCGACTTGGTTCCTTGTATAGCAACGGGTTAGTGTAGCAAGGAGCTAAGTTGATGGAAAATTTTGTTGATGAAGACGGGAAAAGTACACTTGAAGATTGCTTGAGACATCATTATGGTCTCGTCAAGGCCATGTAGCATAATTGAGCTCCTTGATGTCTAACTCTTGGTAGCTATTGACTACCTATAGTGCTTGAAAGGTATGGTGTACTTTCCCATTGTCTTTCATGCCTTGCTTACCAATGTGGATTGTAATGGCATTGAGATGAGTGCAAAAGAATTGTGCAAGTGGTTCCGGGTGACAGGTTTAACCATAGGCGAGGCGAGCTCCCTAGGTATGTCCTGCCCTTAATGTGCCCTGAACAATCGTGGGGGATGTACAAAGGGCTAGGGGATTAGGGACGGAGCCAGCCGACCAAGGTCACTAGACGTACCTAATTTGAGGACCCCTAGGTGCGATGCTGTGATCGTGTGTGCTTTTTTTTTTCCTTTTTTTTTTTGTGGAAAAAGTGAATACAATCAATGCCATTCATTGAGGCTGTTAGCCTTCCATTTGGATTGAGAAATGTTGGGATTCAAAGGCTATGAAGAATTGATATTACAGAGATGATTGTGTCACCAGCCTTGATGCTAGAGGAACTATTGTTGAGGTGAAGAGAAACACTTGAGATTTTGCAAACCTCTTTGTAACATGTGAGCTATCGAACAATTGAGGTAGCACTTGGAGTGAGCTGTGCATGAACAAAGGCAGAGCACCTTGCGAATTGAATCCTGAATGATGAAGAGACGTTCGCCCTTATTGAGAGCATGGCTCTTGCCCGAACATAGAGTTTGGCCAAGAAGGAGGAGGTAATCGATGATTATGCTTTGGCCATGCTCAGTCGCGCAATATGTGCTTTTTCTGCAGAGGTGTCCTTGGGTTCTCATCTAGTGGCATTTTCGTCATGGCTTTTGTTTCTTGGTATTCTTGTCACTTCCTCCATAATGGTTCTTTGTGGGGTTGGTGGTCTTATGGTGACTTGGATGTTAAACGCTTCTAGACATTGACTGTGTCATTCTGCATCAACTTGTCACTTCGTGAGAGTACATGCTCGCTTGCGTTAAGTACATCGGACCAATGCAATTATGTTAAGACATAATTTTTCAGAATGCTATGATGTCTATTGGGATGCCTATTTCATTGCATGTTAAGGTCACATACATTAACGAGAGGTACGCGAATGTGTACAAGTGGGGATCTTGCCCCTTTACTCATCAAAAAACAAAATGTTCTGGCATGCTGACTTGTCGAGGTACTTGTACATCATAGGGATTTAGTCTATAGGTACGAGGCGAGGTGAGTCCGGTTGGCTAGGCGACCGGGACGGTGCTAGTGTGGGGCTCCCATGAGGCTGGGCAGGGAACATGTCGGCCGGGGCATGAATGGTGTAGTCCCGGGCCGCTACCGTTTCCAGAATGTCTTTAAACAATTCATTGAATTCTTCCCTTTCCCGAGCTGCCCTTTCTGCCCTTGAGCATCTGGGGCCCGGGAGTGAGCTAGGGGTTCGTGCCACTAGTGCTGCCACCTGTTCCGCGTTTTGAGTCTTGGCTTTCTTGACTCCAGGATTCTTCGGCCTTCGCCCTGGACAATGGCGCTTAGGGCCTCGCTTCTTGGCATACCTCTTGAGCGTGGGCGCATAGCGCTCCGCTGGAGGGGCGCGTGCCACGTGCTCCCGTCGTCTGTGAAGAGCGTCTTTGCATGCTAGCTGCCCTTGGTTCTCCATGTTTTCCTCACGGGGGGCCTGTAAGATGCGAATCAAGGATTAGGATTTGTTACATGATAAGACCATTCATATGTAAGGGATTATAGTGCAGGTTATCAAGCGCATAGGACGAGAAGGGGAGGGGTAGGGCATGCAATGCTTGTTGTAGAGGGATGGCCCCCGTGATGTATATTTAGCCTCCTGCCATTAGCAGATCTTGGTTCACGCCGAGTTACATCGGCTGGCGGTCATGGATTTAGGCAGGCCTCCTCCTCGGAAGGATAGACCAGAAAGAGGGAAAGGTGTATAGAAAGGGACGGTACCCCATCTACACCATCAGAGTCATTGGTCAAGGCTTCCTATGGTGGTAATGAGGGTTGCATGCTCTTCACTTGGAGGTGGGAATGGTCACACGACTTTTAAGTGTGATGAGAGAAGGACCTGAGGAGCTTAGCCTGTCAAACCCAACTCTTCTCCCTGCGCTTGACTATCATTGCTTGTGTGTGTTGATAGTATCTATACAGGGTAACACAAAAATCATTGTTTATATATACATATATATATATACATATATGAATCCGTGTCACCTCACGAGGATAGAAACCAATTGTAGAACTCGGGATTGTACTGGAGCGGGTACATGCATCTAGTATTCGTGGCAGCTTACTCAATACCGATAGATATTTTGCCACATCGAGTAGCATTCTGTGACACTTCTATGTTCAACGAGGGCTTGCTCAGTTGCTATCTCATGCAAAGTTCTAAGAGTTTCCTTAGGCTTTAGCATAGCTGGGGGCTCAGGTCTAGATGAGCAAGATTAGTCAACGCTAGGATTGCTTATGCTCTCAAGGATTGTGCGTTTTTCCTGAGGTTTTGCTGCTATTTTGTCGTGGTTCTTCTCGGATGTGACTGGTATAGATTTGTCACCCTGTTGTGACGACGTTGTATCCACTCTTGATTGGTCGATGTGAGTTCTATTGTCGATGGATTGAGTGTTGAAAGCAACTGTTGATGGCAACGGCTGCTTTGATTTTTCAGAGCACGTAGATGTGACTGAGGTTTCACCGCTATTAGGAGAGACATCAATGGGTTCATTGGTGGATGGATTTGATGCTTTACTCCCCAGCTCTCCCTCGCTCTTGGTCTCAATGCTCTTGGGGTCCACAACCACCTGTAGCTACTGTTGTTTTCGATGTTTTCTCCTCTTTTTCTTGGTCAATGAAGGTGCATCTCTCAACGACTCCGGACCCTGGACTAGGTCAACCGTTGATGTGCTTGGTTGGGCCTCAGCATTCTCTTTCTCTAGTGTGTCCTTACGGGACATGGCCGTGGCCTGCTGAATAGCCTCGCTAGGTTGTGAGAGCACAACTACCTCCCTTTTCAGAGAGTCTAGCCCTTCAACCAACTCCCTTGTGTTTAACTCCTCTAGCCTAGGCTTTAGGCACTTTGAAAGTGCTGGAGTTGTCGAGGGATTTGGTTGCAACACCTCCTCCACAGGTGAACTACTAAGGACACGTTCCACATGGGGCATTGTCACAGCCAAGGGCTGTGCCTGCTGTGATCCCTGATTGGAAGTAGTAGCAGCTAGTTTAGTGGGCTGGCTACCCTTGGTGGATTGCGGTGTTAAGTCCTTAGGTCGATTGGAAGTGGTCATGTCTTTTGTTGCCCTTTGAGCATTCATCTGTGTGGATCGAGCATGAGTTGATCTGGTCACTTTGGGTTGCACATGCATATCCTTGGGCAGAGAGCTACGGCTAGTGTCATGTCCCCTCTCTTAGATATTTGGAAGCTTTGATGGAGATAGAGATTGGGAGTGAGCAGCCGTCATTGACGACTACTGTTGTACTTCCTGTGTCCGTTTGGAAAAAGAGGATGTAGAAGATCTAGGACTCTTGGGTGGACTTGGCACTGGCTGAATGATTTGTTCGTGGCTATTAGATGATTTTGCCATTTGCCCTGTTGAGCATTTACCCTTGCCATGAGCAATGTTGTGCCTATGATGCTTGATATTCTCTTGGGGAATCAAAGGCTCCTTGGGCACTAGTGACTTTTGCATATCCTCAACGATTACACCTAATTTCTGCTTGTCAAGCATGCTAGGCTGAGGCTCTTTCTTTTGAACACTCATATCTGGTTTCTTACCTCGAGACCTAGAGTTTCTCTTAGATTTCCTCCTGTGCTTCACTGCTTTTGATGCACTCTGGCCTTCAGCTGATGGAGACGGTTTAGCAGGTACCCAAATCCATTGGTTACCTGCGTAGTACCCTTGAGCACGTAGCAACGCTTTGGATATCCATCGCGGCGTTGTGCTGACCCTCCATCGATGCCTGCGTCTATAAGGCTTGGGCTTCTTTTGGGATCTTCTACGATATTTGTAAGTCCAAAGCCCGTCCTTGGCATTATCTCTTGACCTTCTTGTTTTGGGCATGGCCTCACTCACTGGTTCTCGTTGTTCGACCTGTGCTTGTATTAACTCTTCCAACAAGTCCTTGCTCTCGTCAGCAGGCTTGGCTGCTATGTCAACACCTTCCTTGCCTTTCCCTCGAAGTTCGATGAGGTCACCTTTGCTAAAGGTTGTGACTATCCTCACACCCGGTAGTGTCAGGTGTATCCTCTGTGCTACATAGTCAGCCTCACATTTGGTCGCCCTTTTGAAGGGTCTTCCTAGGAGGGTTTCTTTCCTGCAGCTAGCACTTTTTGGAGGAACATAAAATAGGATAGGCAAGCTTTCCGTTTCAATTGTCGCAAGGATTTTGCACTTCCCTATGAGGGCTTGTGGGTGTCCCCCATAAGGGCTAAGAGTTGCACTAGTCGGTGTGAGCTCTGGTTGGCCTATTAGAGTCCATGATTCATAGGTCAAGATGTTAAAATCTGCTTCTACATCAATCAGAGCATCGATAGTATGCTCTCTTTTCGCGGTGAGTTTGACCCTAAGATAAGCAAGTGGTACTATGTCTTCATCTTCCGGGTCTTGGCTTGTAAATTTAAGCCTTCTGACCAATGCCCTTGAGTTCTCAACTACACGACCAGATGTGGATTCCCCACTGATGTCTTGGATCGTCAGTGCAGTGCTATTCAAGGTACATCTCTCGTCAAGAGTGTCATGTCTAGTCATCTTGGCATTTGTAGCTTGCTGATGTCGCACTCTATTTCGACTAGACGCAGTTTGAACACAATGTCTTTGTGTTCTCGTGGTGTGGCCTTTTTGCCCTTGATGGCTAGATTGGCCAATTGATGTTCTAGGGTCTCTGTTTCTCTCTGTTCGGGTATGGGCTTTTGGTTGCTCTATTGCAAGTGAGACTCCATGCTGGTACAGAGCCATTGCTATACTAGGGTCTAATTTGGAGGACCTGTCACAGCGCGTGTTTTCTCTCCAACCTACTTGGGGGAGGTGCGGAGGGGGGCAGAGCCCCCTCTGCGGGGGTCCGGGGGGGAACAGTCCCCCCCGGCCCGCAGGGCCGTTATGGTAAAAGCCATACACAATTTAGAGAACCGTTTATAGCCAAATTTTGAACTACTTGCTCTAAGTTTCAGCCTAGTGATGGATCTGTGATGTGCCTTTAGCTCTACGTGGTCCTGGGTCAACTTTGGGGTTTAGATGCGTCAGAATTTGTATTCAAGATACCTGTCCGATTTTGACAGTTTTTGGTCCGATTCTAAGATGTTTGATTTTCAGGAGTCCGATTATCAGAATCGGACGTTCGATTTTGGGTTGGTCCGATCGGTCTAGTGGTCCGATTTTGGTCACATCCAATTCTGGGAGTCGGATCAAAAAGTGGTCTGATTTTCAAAGTGGTCCGATTCTGGGAATCGGATCGGACAGGGTGGTCCGATTCTGGGAGGTCCGATTCTGAGTGGTCCGATTATGGATTGGTCCGAGTGGTCCGAGTCGGACAGGTTGGTCCGAGCGTCCGATTCTCAAAATCGGACGGGTTGGTTCGAATCTGAGTGGTCCGAGTGCCACGTGGCACGTCCGATCGGGCTAGTCCGATTCTGGGAATCGAACCAGACTGGTTCGACTCACTCTCAGTCGGACGGTCCGATTCTGGGAATCGGACCACTGCGAGTTGGTCCGACTGCGTCGGTGGCGGGCACGATTCCTACGCGTTTGACCCCTCCTTACTGTCTGCTGCACACAATCACCACAGACTTCCTAGATCTGATTAGAGCACTTATTGGAAAGCACCAAACTCACCTGGAGCAGCACGAATCGCTGTCGCCTAGAAATCGGGGTAGCACTTCCTCGTCCTGTGAACCAGAAGCTCTCTCTCTCACACACAAGGCCAACCAAGGAAATGAGGTCTATCCTGGCCTCCCAGGCCTCTTAAGGTCCTTTCCCAGCGCTGCAGAACCTTACAGCTAGTTCCCTGTCCATGTCTCACCCAGAAGCTTAAATTTGGTCCCCTGTTTCCCTGTTTTAGCTTGTTATACAGCAACAGAAAACCCTACTGTTTGCTTGTTTTTTTCTTTGTTTTTTTTTCCCTATCCTAAATGCATCCAAATCACAAAATAAATACCTATACTACTCCATTCCACAACATAAATCTCAAGAAAGCAAAAAACCTACTTGCCAAGGAGATCGAATATCCTCTTCAACCACCTCTCTTCCTACCTATCTACCTCAAGCACCGGTTCGGGAAAAACCCTACTCCAATGCTCGATTCGAAGCACGCAAGCGCTCAAGGCTTGAATCCGTTGGTCCCGGCAACAAAACCAAAATGTGGGAGCTTTCACTCAACCGCCAAGACCCACGGACCGCTTATTGTTTCAAGCGTTCCAAGCCGAGCACTAATGGCTACCTCTCACATAGCCGACGCGCCATCCATTTCTACGGGTATAGTGAGCTTACCTTGATGCCGTTCGAGTTACCTCCTCTCCCGCGCACTTCGGTAGCTCCACGACCCAAGTGCAAGCTTCAAGCAAACTCCATCCTCAAGCTCCACGCTCCAAGCTCCATTGCCGCGAGCAAGACAAGAGAAGAGAAGAGAAGAGAAGAAGAAAGGAGAAGATGGAGAGCTTCTCCTCCTCAGTCTCTCACCCTCACACACTCACTCCCTCACACTCTCACACTCCCTCTCCCAAGCACAAGCTCAAGCAAGCAAGAACAAGAAGAAGAAGAAGAAGAGGAGAGCTACTTTTGGCCACACACAAGAATCAGCTTCTCATTCACTTTTCAACTTTATATACAAAACCCTAAATCCCTTTTTGGGCGGTCATCCCCTTTTTACATGGCCGGCCGTAGCCTAAGCCCTTTTTCCCATTGTCCTTCTATCTTCCTTTCCACCGCCCGTCTACATTTACAAATTACACGGGTGAGAGCCCGGCGCTCCTTGAATTAAACCATGATGCGCTTGCGCTCTTTTACAAAAGTTTTGACTTGCGCTTTTCCTTGTGCGCCTTTCTCCCTTATTTAGGGCTCTTCTCCTTGTGCGTCTTTGTCTTCCATTTCTCTTTGCCTTGGCCTCTGTCTTTGTCTTCTTATTTATCTTTTCCGGATTTTCCACCTTCATTCGTTTGAGGGTTAACAATACTCCTCATCATCAGCTACTCTCTTCTTATCATTCTTTTGGAATGATTTGTTGCCATTGTGCTCCATTTCCCATGTCTCAGCATGGTCAATGAGTTCCCTGGACAATGATAATGATTAAGAGCTGTACGAAGTTTAAAATGCAAACCTCCTTAAAACTTCCTAAGCTTTTCCGAACTGCTGATCTTCTTGAAATGTTGGACCTTGAAAAGTAGCTCCCAAAATCTCTTGGTATAGTCACCAAGTGACTCATTTTTCCTTTGCCAAAGCCGATCCCATTCCATTTTTACATCTCTTTTGAAATGAACAGGAAGAAATTGGCTTTGTATCATGTGAACAAAGGACCGCCATGATTTTGGGGCAGCATGATCATATTCCAACCCCGTCCACCAAGTATGAGCTAAGTCGGTTAAATGTAAAGCTGCAAACTTAATCTTTTCTTTTTCTTTATACTTATCACGACCATACAAAATTTGAAATTGACGAATAAACTTCAAAAGAAGATCAGGATTTCGGGAACCATCATACATACTGAACTTGATCTTCTTTTCAAGTTGAGATAGTGACTTAGTCTTCTTCTTCTTATTATGCCTTCGTCCATGCTCGGATCTTGAGGTTGAAGATGATGAAGTGCTTGATGGGGATGAAGATGGAGACGAGGGTGAAGAATGTCGACGCCTTTGATGATGATGAGGTCTTTCACGAGAAGAGTGTGACTCTTCGTTACTAGAAGAAGATCCATCAGAATAGGCGCCAAATGACTTTGAAGAAGAGGATGAGCTTCGACACGATCTCTTTCTTTGTCTTGAAGTAGAATGGGACTGCCCCTTAGAAGTAGTTGGACTTCTTGATCGGCTCCTTAGAAGTAGTTGGACTTCTTGATCGGCTCCTTTCATTGGTATGGCTTTGTCTCCTTGAAGTAGATGGGCTTCTTACCTTGAATTCTTTGGGATTCTCAACTTTTTCTAGTTTGAGAAGTTGCTCACGAATTTGTTGATTCTCCTCTCTAAGACTTTGAATGGCTTGAAGGATAGCACTCGATTGATCCATTGAGACTCTTAAGAAAAAAATATGCTCAAGCACTCAATGCAAGGGCTGAAAACAAACAAACTTATAATTGTAAGCACTACCAGTGTTGGGGTGAGGACCGAGCCAAAGCTCTGATACCACTGTAAACGCCCCGAACAACGTAGTATGCTTAACAATTATGATATTCGCTTGTTTTCGAGATTTAATATAAAAGAGAATGAACACTTAAAGCTGAAAATGAAAATTACTCACAAAATTACAGCCATGAAAATGTAAAAGTAATGGAGACAAGATTGAGGGTTGAAGATGGGCAACTCCCCCCCCCCCCCCCCCGAAGGAATGTATTTCTGCTCAACCCAAGTCCCTTAGGGAAGAGCTCAGTTACAATCAACCTGAGAGTGAGAAGAATTAATTCTCACTCTCACAAGATCATGCAAAGATGTACAAACACGCATGCATTATCTATTATGCAATGATAAGAACTGATTTCTTTACAGTATGAGAGAAGAAAAAAAGGGAAATCGGCCTTCTCCATCATTGAATAGTAGTACATGGATAGGGCTTGTTTCTTGTTGCTAAAATGGAAGAAAGAGCTTGAAAAGGAGGTGCTGTAATGAATTTACAAGCTTGTTGTCCTGTAAAACAGCAGTGATAGAAGAGGGAATATGGAAGAATTTGATAATGGAGAAGTGGAGGATGATGATGGGGATGGATGGGCCAGTTTCTGGCTATCTGTAGGTACTGTACATGAGTTTACAGCAAAGAAAAATGATGTTGAATGAAGAAAAACGAGCTCTTATTTATAGGAGAGGGAAGAGCTAGTACAAAAGGGGAAAGTGGAGTAGCACAAGAAAAGTGTCCAGCCACATGTCATGAGATGTGACAAGTGGTGGGACACTTGGAAACTTGTGTGACAAGTGTCTTGACACTTGTCTCTTCTCTATGGCCTTCCTTTTTGGGTTGAATACTGTCAAGAATAGAAACAACCAAATTTAGTAAGCACAGTCAGAGTACAGAACTTACTATTTTTAGAATGACATCCCTATTTTTTAAGACTAGCATTTTTAGGCTAATTCGAGGCTCCTAAAATTTAGGACCTCCTAAATTTTAGGGATCTCCTAAAATTTAGGGACCCCCCCAATATGGGTGTCATATGAAAGCTTTTTCCGTGTACATCGCAAAAACGGTATCAGAATCTTCATGTGACTTTCCTATGCAAAGAAATGTGCATTTCAAGCTTTCAGCCCACACATACACATTATACAAGCATTTCATGATCATGCCATCTTGTTGATTGTAACTGTCTGTTCTGGTGGATCTAGCCCACACTTCAAGGCATCAATCCTTTCTTATGCGAGTCTAACCCTGATATGCGTGAGTTCTGGTCACAGGCGCCCAATCGGGCCATATAGGTGGAAGTGTGAACTATCTTTTCTCTAACCCACCGCGTGGGTCCACCATAACCTGTGACCACTCATCAGTAGCCAGCTCCAATGCACTTTTCTTTATATCTAATTAGTACAAAGGAAATAAAATTAATAAATCATTATATAGACAAATTAATGAAAAAGGATACAAATTCTGTTTCTATAGAGTTGTGACATGTAATCAACAGAAAAATCACTTCAGGAACCAAGATCCTGCGCTCTGATACCATGTCAAAAGTGGTACAGCAATGGAAGCATAAACAAGTGCTGAAATAAACTATTGAACACAAGACAGAAGAGAAAGCAAACAAAAGAACAAAAGAACACTGCAAAGGAAGAGAACTCTGAGATGTGCACGGGAAATGGAATCCATATACCAAACACGAGAACGAGTCATGACACATACAACCGTGAGTCACTAGCACTGTGGGCATCAGCACTAGCTCCTCTCTCCAACAAGAAGACCATCTGAAGTATGATGATGACTAAATGAGAGAAGGAGGAGCCACTGAATAAATAGGACCAAAATATGCAAAATATGGCAGCTGGTCAGCCAGCAATAAATGCCTAAATAATCACTAAAATGACCACCACAAAATGCCTAAATTACCCACTAATATCAGGCATAGCCCAAACTCACACATGAGCTGCCTAGACTACTAGCGTGTTCAATCCCCGCTCAAATCTCTAAATAATCACTCTTAGATTAATTCTCTTCTTCCCTCTAGAGCCTAGTGATTGCTGCCATTTGTTGGAGCTGACGCCTGCCCTAGAGTAGCTGCCACTCATATTGGAGCTGCCACCCACACTGCCCAAGTTACTGCATATTTTTGTTGGCTCCTGCCCACATTGGAACACTACCGCCCAGCACATAGGAGCTGCTGCCCAGTGCCCACTGCATTTTTCAAATTATCCCCCTCCTTGAGGCTGTTGCCCATCCTTGGTGCTGTCCCCACCTCATCCTAGAGGCTGTCATTTGCATTTTGCTGCTGCCCTTGGAGGTTACTTTTCATCACCATCAGCTATAGAGAATTGTGTTTTGCTCCCTTCATTGCTGTCCAAATCTATGCGGAGTTTTCTTTGACATCCTACTGCCTGGTCGGCTGTGTTTCACTCCTTTCATAGGTATTGCCACCCCTCATGAACTGGGACAGTGCAATCACCTTAAGCCACTCTGATGTTACCGACTTGGCTCTCCTCTGCCCCGATGCTAAAACATGGAGGCCTAAACCCTGAGGTCATTGTATCATCATTGTTAAGACTGTTTTCTATGTTCACCCATTCTTAGTGTTTGTCATACACACTTTGTTGCCTCCACTGCAAACCCTATCAGTTCTTTGCGTAGCACTCTATCTTGAGCCCAAGCAGTAACAATTGAGTGATACAAGAAGAGGAGGCCAGAAAATCAGACTGCTCACCAGAGGCAGCCAATAAAGCTTTTATCTTAACTTGTCCAAACATTGTAACTATCTTGTGCATTAAAAAATGTGCCTTTGTTCATGTTCATCAGCTAATACTTGTTAAACTTGAATACTTGTTATATTCTTGTATGGAAAGGATATCACGTATTTTTTTGAGTACAAAATCTTGCTGGCATGATCTAGAGGTAACTTGTCCTATACAACTCAATCTAGATTTCTCTTGAATCTGGTAAAAGGATTTGCCCAAAATTTCCGAAACAGTTCCATCAAGAGTCATGGTGAAGGCTTTTCATGGATGGCAAATGACGACTTTGTACCACTTGATGAGAAAGTGCCATTGGGATCTCTTTGAGCGTCGTAGCTTAGAAAAGTGATTATGCCAAAGTGGCTAAGTGGGCACCTTGAAAGAAAAATATTTGAAAACACTTACGAAGTATCGAAGAAGCTAAGGCTAAGCTTGACAGATCAGGCAGGAGTAATTAACTTCCACTTCAACTGCTCCCTTTAACTTCAGCAGATTCCATTTCCTTCCCACTGGAAGACTCCAAATTCAGCTTTAATACAGTCAGAGACTACTGTAGTTTCAGTGGAGGGTGAAACAAGCATTGTGCATTTTTTTTTTTTTGAACTTTTTTAGCAGTTGGCCTGCTTTTTGGCCATTACTTCTCCTGAAATGGCCATTATGTCAGGCTGACCTCAGAACCTCAGTGTTCAGCCTGAGCTTACTCCAGTTCAGACACACAGATGAATGTTTCAGCAACTATAATAGATTCTCCAGGACAAGTCACTTGACACTTTCATAGTTGCATAAGTATCTATCAAACCATTAAGTTCCTGCCAACTCAAATAATACACTTAATCTCTACATACATTTGATTTCAATGGTGAATATGCAATCAAAAAGTAGTTTAGCACATACTTGTAGCAACAAAATGTTATTGTCGCCTTCATAAGTACAAGCAGGCACGTAACCAGCATACAACTCAGGAAGTCCACTTGCACATAAATAGCCATGACCCCCACATAGCTTCCGGCACTCCTCGATTCCATCCTAAATCACCAGATTTTCAAGTAAAGCCAAAAGTTAAAATGACCATCCTGACTGACTAGTCATCAACTTTTCTTAATCTTCCAACTTACCATGCCACATATTTTATGCATAACCTTTGCTTACTCAGATGCTATGGACACCTCAAATGCAAGACTTATTCTCATTTCACAAGAAGAGTTCAAAATGTAATGGCCGCTCCTATATCCTTTTTCCAATTTCCCATTTTCCACACCCAAATCATTCACTAGCAATTTCTAATGGCTGGCGACTTACAGCAGTTGCAGATGTGGTGATTGACTTCAATCCAGCCGTGCAAGCATGCACCTCAGGTAAGGTTGAGAAGTCCTTATTTTCTAGTCGAGCCATTACATCAGAGTACAGCAATGACATCCACTCCCCCAAAAACCGATATGCATAAGTAGTTGCAAGAAGTGGGAAGAGCCTACTCTGTTGTGTCATGTAGTCAATGATCTGAAAGCACAGATTACTTTTCAAATTAGTTGTTTCTCTGTAGTGAAAGAAGAAAACACATCATTTTATAAAGTTTGTTGGCACAGAAGAGGCTGACTGAGATTGCAAAACTGCTGATATTACCTGCGTTTCAGGTTTCCCTTTCTGAGCTCCAAACTGTCGTCTTACTGCACTATATCTCACTGCTACAGTGACTGCTCTTGATAGATAACTGGATGCATCTAAAACAATGGATTTACGCACAGTAACCATTGCCCCATAACCCAGTTGCCTTGGTACATTGGACGGTACATACTTCCCTTCTTTTGTTACTGCTGCCAACCTACAAGACATGACTTTAGAACAATTGACAACAAAAATGTTACCTTATTCCTGAAATTTCACAAAGCATGAGCAGCAAAATCAACTCCAAATGGTGCCAACTGCTCATATAATTTGACTTATGAACAAAGAAAGTTTGAAACCTCATTAGCATGTTTTCGCGAGGTATTCGGCAATGATCAAAACGAAGGAGACCATTGTCCATTGTGTTATATGCTCCATTTCCAAACTTTACTCCAATATCACCAACAGTAACTCCAGGTAATGCCTGATGATCATCAAGGCTACGAATTTGCACAATAAAAGCTGTTGATAGAGAGACCGTACAAAAATCAGCTTCTTCTTATTGACACAAGATCACTAAGAAATGCTGGAAGAACCAAAAATACGGCAGTGAACTACATGCAGTACTGACCATGAATACCATAATCACGGCCATCTGTCAGCAGACGTGCATAAACAATTGCATGTGTTGAGACTTTCCCTAGGCCTCCTGGCCACCACTGCCAACAGTAAGAAATTAAGGGAGGCCATTAACCACTCAACAGAAAGATGTTCACATCAAGCAAAAACTGCAGCCTAGTCCTAGCCGTTCTTACTTTGGTAGCTGTTAAAGTTGGACTATGTATGACAAACTCATCTGTTGAAGGGTCAAATGTTGCGGTAGTTTCCAACCCTTGAACATTTGATCCATGCCCAAGTTCTGTCTGTGCATAGCATCCTATGATAGATTGTGTATATGCAAGTGGCAACCACTTTTTTTGCTGCTCATCTGTTGCCTGCCCCTTTATTGCAGGAATAAACATACCCTGTAGCATGATAGTAGGCTTCATTACAGGACAAATCGACTTAACATTTCATACAAAACCTCAAACCGACTCTATAGCTTCTATAGAAGCCACCAAAATTAACTTTTCACCCAACAACCAGAAACTCGATGAGCATACCCAATGCAAGCCTGTATATATTGGTTCAGAAACTTAGTGAACATACCCATTGCAAGTCTGTGTATGCTGGTTCATCGATAAAATATCTAAGTTTTTTTGCCTCTTCTTCTGCAAAAACGAATGGTCTCTTCAAAAAATATACAAAAATCATGTGGACAATGGACCACATTAGACTATAGCATTATACATCTAAAATTACCAACAAAGGAAATGGATTGAACATCATGTACAGATGTGATGTTCTCTAGCAATCGCCATCTAGACCGGCAATTATGACCACAGATGTACGAACTGGACTAAAGCATCCTCGTTAACTAAAAGAGCAACCCACCAACCCAGTATTAGGTCCCAAACTTTCTAGAACTGCTAGCTGTCAAGAACCACTATCTAAAATGTTGAAACACCAGTACTACTATCTTAAAATTCTTTTATGGTGATGCGTATTACATGATCTACAAACCTGTGAGATGCAAAGTTTGTATCAGGTTCCAAGCATGGGCTGCTTTTCTTAGAGTATTTTTGAAAAGCTCTGGTCGACTTTGGCTTACCCTTTCAGTTTTGCAGAAAACCTAAACAGGAACAATGGCCATTGAATTTATGTTACTCCGCAGAACAATTTCAATGAAAAAACCACCACCCACAATCAGAAAACACTAACAAAATGTCTCCTTTTCGATTCGAGGATGATCCTTGGGTGCACTAAAATTGAAAGCTGATAGATGGAGATCAGAAGGTGTTTGTCTATTATCAATCAAGCATAGCTAGGCCAATCCTATTATACTTAACACTGGATTCTTTTCATGTAAAACGCACACAAGAAAGAAGTTTTACACCAATTCCCACCATGATTACCACATTTGTGAACTATAACAACATTTAGAGCTTATGCTCAGGAAGCACTGCAAACCCAGCTAGGTGCGGTTGGGGGCAGGGAGTTGCTTGGCCAACCCTCCCTTCTTGTGGAAGGCCTCAGCTTTTAAAAAAACACATTTTGCAATCCCGGAATAACAAAATCATTGGCACTAGACAGAATAGCAAAGAATTGGAGATGTAGTGATGCCAGCTTGTCGTGGCCAGCTGCCTCAACGCCCAAAAATGAATAATGTTTTTTTAAAGATCGTGAGCAAGTTTCGGAGTGAAGAAAACCTACGGGATCATCCGCCACCATCTTGGCCATTCGCTGGTTCAACTCGAGCTGCTGGGGGCCGCCGGCCCAGACGATCTTCATCGCCTGCACATCGAACTGTGCCGAGGCGCGCTCCCGAGCGAGGAGCTCCTTCTCGGAGGCCATGGCAATGGCGGACAAGAAAGAGGCGGAGAAAGAAAGAGAGAGGGGGGTTGTGCCTTGTACACAGCAGACACAGTCTAGAGAGAGAAGCAGCGACGGCAGCAGAATTGTGCACTCGCTATCAAGCCCTGTCAAACTCCCAGCTGGAGCTTCGTCATCATCAGCGGGCGCATAGTTATTGGGGGGGGGGAGCTGACGAGGGGGTGCTTTTGCTTTTGGCGACGTCAATTCTTAAGTGTTGCAACCTCACTCCATCATTCATCCACGTATGTTCCTGATTGGCAAGTCTTCCCCAACCAGTACACATTCTAGTTGGGAGTTCAACAATCCATCTATATCTATTTATCATTTTGGCTCAAAGTTCGGTATCCTGCCCGCCCGCCCGCCCTCGGCGCTGCCCCCCCGGCTCGCGGCACTGCCCGCCAAGTCGCTAATTATTAGTTAATAGTTATCTAATTATGATGATTATTTTTTTATTATTATTATCTAATTAGTTAATTAGTTAAAATAGTTAATAGTTAATGTTATAATTAAAGTTAATTAATTAAGTTTAAGTTTATTTATTAGTAATTATGATTGTGACTATTTTATTATTATTGTTGTTGTTTTTGTTTATTGTTATTATTGTTAATGTTAATGATAATGATGAAACTGTTTTATTAGTTTATTGTTATCTAATTAGTTTATTGTTATTATCTATCTAATTAGTTTGTTTATTGTTATCTAATCTAATTAGTTTATTAGTTTACTAATTAGTTTATTAGTTTATTGTTATCTAATTAGTTTATTATTATCTAACTAACTAATTAGTTTTATTAGTTTATTGTTATCTATCTAATTAGTTTATTAGCTTATTGTTATCTTATTAGTTTATTAGTTTATTGTTATCTAAAATGATGATGATGATGATTGCTGTTGTTAGATTTTATTGTTATCTAATTAGTTTATTAGTTTATTGTTATCTTATTAGTTTATAGTTTATTGTTATCTAAAATGATGATCATTTTGGCTGGAGGTTTGGTATTTCCCGAACCTCCATTTTTCTCCCAGGCCTCCATCTTTTTCCCAGACCTCCATTTGAATTCAAACTACATGCATGCATGGTTGAGGGGTTGAGGTGGCTTTAATACCCCACGTCTGCACGCCCTCCCTCTCTCATGATGATTACTTCATAGATATATTGATCTAGATGATCCAGATGCATCGCTTGGGGGTTCAGGAGGTTAAGACTTCATGCGTGCATCGCTTGGAGGTTCAGGAGGTTGAGAAGGTGCAACTCTGTGTATGTGTGTGTGTGTGTGTGTGTGTGTGATGTGGCGTGGTCGTTGCCCCCCTGCGACGCCTTCGAAATGCACACCCCCCCCCCCCACCGAGTCACTGCCCCCCCCCCTGCGGCGCCTTCGAAATCCTACCTGCCAAGTCACTGCCCCCCCCCCCCCCGCCGCGGCGCCTAAATCCTGCCCGCCAAGTCCTGTCCCCCCTGGCTCGCGGCGCTGCCCGCCAAGTCGCTAATTATTAGTTAATATTTATCTAATTATGATGATTATTTTATTATTATTGTTATCTAATTAGTTAATTAGTTAAAAGAGTTAATAGTTAATGTTAATGTTAATGAAATAGTTAATGTTAATGTTATAGTTAAAGTTAATTAATTAAGTTTAAGTTTATTTATTAGTAATTATGATTATGACTATTTTATTATTATTGTTGTTGTTTTTGTTTATTGTTATTATTGTTAATGTTAATGATAATGATAATGATGAAATTATTTTATTAGTTTATTGTTATCTATCTAATTAATTTATTAGTTTACTAATTACTAATTAGTTTATTAGTTTATTGGTATCTATCTAATTAGTTTGTTTATTGTTATCTAATCTAATTAGTTTATTGTTATCTAACTAACTAATTAGTTTTATTAGTTTATTGTTATCTATCTAATTAGTTTATTTATTGTTATTTAATTAGTTTATTAGTTTACTAATTAGTTTATTAGTTTATTAGTTTATTGTTATCTTATTAGTTTTAGTTTATTGTTTCTAAAATGATAATGATGATGATGAATATGATTGCTGTTGTTAGATTTTATTATTATTGTTGTTGTTTTTGTTTATTGTTAATGTTAATGATAATGATGAAATTGCTTTATTAGTTTATTAGTTTATTAGTTTATTGTTATCTAACTAACTAATTAGTTTTATTAGTTTATTGTTATCTATCTAATTAGTTTATTAGTTTATTGTTATCTAAAATGATGATGATGATGATGATTGTTGTTGTGTTGTTTATTAGTTTATTGTTAGTTTATAATTGATTGTTGTGGTATTATTTTATTGTGATTAAGATATAATAATAATAATAATAATAATAATAATAATGATAATGATGATTGCTGTTGTATTGTTTATTAGTTTAATGTTATAGTTAATTAATTAATTAATAGTTTATAGTTATAGTTTAATTATGATGATTATTTTATTATTGTTGTTGTTTATTGTTATTATTGTTGTTTTTTATTTAGATATTATTAGTTTATTATTGTTTAGATAGATATTATTAGTTTATATATATCTAACTAATTAGTTTATATAATATAATAATAATAATAATGATAATGATAATGATAATGATAATGATGATGATGATTGTTGTTGTATTGTTTATTAGTTTATTTATTGTTAGTTTATAATTTATAATTTATTGTGGTATTATTTTATTTAGATTAGATTAAGATAAGATTCAGATATTGTTTTATTAGTTTATTGTTATCTAATTAGTTTATTAGTTTATTGTTATTTAAAATGATGATGATGATTGCTGTTGTATTGTTTATTAGTTTGTTGTTAGTTTATAATTAGTTTATTGTTGTCTAAAATGATGATGATGATGATGATTCCTGTTGATTGTTTATTAGTTTATTGTTAGTTTATAGTTTATTGTGGTATTATTTTATTGTGATTAAGATAAGATTTAGAATTTAGATTTAGATCATTAATGTTATAGTTAATTAATTAATTAATAATATTTGTTATAGTTAGAGTTTAAGTTTATTTATTAGTAATTATGATTATCATTATCATTATTTTATTATTATTGTTGTTTATTGTTATTATTGTTTTTTTTTAGATATCATTAATTTATTATTGTTTAGATAGATATTATTAGTTTATATATATCTAAATAATAATATTTATTGGGTTTTAATAGTTTGTTGTGGTATTATTTTATCTAGATTAAGATAAGATTTAGATAATTAATGTTATAGTTAAAGTTAATTAATTAATAGTTAATAGTTATAGTTTAAGTTTATTTATTAGTAATTATGATTATGACTATATTATTGTTGTTGTTGTTTTTATTTAGATATTATTATTAGTTTATTATTATTATTATTTAGATAGATATTATTAGTTTATATATTGTTTTATTAGTTTATTGTTAGTTTATAGTTTATTGTGGTATTATTTTATTTAGATTAGATTAAGATAAGATTTAGATAATTAATGTTATAGTTAATTAATAAATAATAATAATAATACTTAAATAATAACATCTAATTAGTTTATATATAATATAATATAATATAAGATAATGATGATGATGATGAATGATGATGATTATTATTATTATTGCTGTCATATTGTTTATTAGTTTATTGTTAGTTTATTTATAATTTATTGTGGTATTGTTTTATTTAGATTAGATTAAGATTTAGATATTGTTTTATATTGTTGTTGTTGTTGTTATTACATTCTTATTGTGTTATTTTATTATTAGTATTCTTATATAGCTATACAGTTTTGTTAATGGTTGTTATTATTATTATTTTAACTTTGTTATTGTTAGTTATTCTATTATATTTATTATTAGTTTATTATAGTATTGTTATTGTTATTTTAATTATTGGTTTAGTTTATTATTATTTTATTAGTATAAATATATATATAGAAAACTAATAATAATAATATAAAAATAAAAATAATAGTTATAGTTATAGTTAATTAATAGTTAATAGTTATAGTTGTAGTAAATAGTAATTAATAGTTGACAATTACTTAGTTAATAGTTACTTAGTGTTATTATTTTGTTATTTTAATTAGTTTCTTTAGTTGTTATTGTTATTATTATTATTTTATTGTTAGTATATAGATATATGGATAAATAGATATAAATATTAGTTTATTGTTATTGTTATCTTATTTTATTATTGTTATTATCTTGCTAATAAACGTTTTAGGATATGTGTTTTAAGACATGGAGTGGAAGGTAACTTTAAGACATGTGGAGCTAAATTATATTATAATAATATATAGATAAATAGATATAGATATAGAAGATTAGATTAGATAGATATAGATATTAGTTTATTGTTTTTGTTATCTTATTTTATTATTGTTATTATCTTACTGATAAACGTTTTAGGATATGTGGATAGAACTATCCTTTGCCTCATTGATTGCAATTCGTGGGGCATTATTAAACTTAGAAAGTTATTTAGTGTGTGAGCTATATTTTTATTGGCATCATACAAACTTAGGTCTAATACACGTGTATTTTATGGAGTTGAAGGTTTTGTAGTAACTTTATAAGATATATATACGTATTGAATTATATTATATTACTATTTACTTATTGGTGGTCGTGACTTTCATTATTGAGAGGTACAACTATCCTTTAGAACTCATTGTGATTTGTGGGGTTGGCATGGATGTAGTAACTCTTCATGGCATTAAAAATCCGTTATTGACGTTTTTAAACTTAGGAGATTGTTTAGTGTGTGAATTATTGTTTTATTAGCAGGGATGGGGAATGTTGCATTGTCCTAGGGCATGATTTTCTAAGAAAGGATATTGTGTGGTGTGCACCATGCAATGTTAGGTACACCACCTAAAATACCAACTCACTGGTCATTGTGGCGTTGGCTTTGATCCTTGACTTTTCTCATTATGCAAGGGGGGTTTTGCATCATAATAATGGATACATCCATTGTGACAAAAAGCCTAATCTCTCAACTAGGGAGCCATGAGAATTTGCTTGAAATAATCCAAATGCATCTTGAAGATCCACTTGAGTCCTATGTGTGGGATAAACAAATTGAAACCTCACTCTAGATGCTACTTACTATAGCAAATTCTATTGTAGTCAATCATATGGTCTAATGCACGTATGTTTAAATTTAATACATTGGAAGTTAATCTAATGTCATCTAGGATTTTCCACTGTTTCTAATTTTTAAGATAAGATAAGAATAGTTGATATGCACCTTGATGTTGACGCATGTGTTTTGCGCAACATGGAGGGAAAAAATGCATCTGTAGCAAATGTTGTGCAGTGCGCTCCCAGTGTGCAAAGGAATGTGTGCAAAGGGAAAGAGGTTGTAAAGAAGAAGCCAGTTCGTCGTGCACTCAGGCATGTTGGAGGATATGAAAGTTCTGTTAGTTTTTTGAGATTCATTTATCACTTGGATGGGCTTGAGAAGCAAGTAAAGGCACTATTTCGATGTCAAAGGGCTTCGATTTCTCTTGATGAGAGCATTGATAGCCATCTACAGAGGATTGGGAGAATTTTGGAGGAGAAATATGAAGGAAACCTTCGTGATGGGGTGAGGATACAGGATGAGTTGGAAGAAATCAAGGGTTACATAGGCGAGATATATGACCATGCTGAAAGTATTGGCTACGTATTGGATCCTTGGATAATCATGATGAGAAGATGAAATATCTTATTGATAGTGCTGGTCGTATAGAGGATGGCGTATGTGAGTTATTTGCTCACAAGAATGAAAATGTTTGCCTTGATGTGCAACTTACTTCTTGGAAAGTTTCTCTTAATAGGTTTTTAGCAATGTTAACCCAGATGAATCACCGTGTGGGTTCATTCCCTTTTACTCAAGAGCATTGCCCTTGATGTGCAATTTGCTTCTTTCAAAGTTTATCTAGATAGGTTTTTGGCAATGTTAACTTAGATGAGTCGCCGCTGCATAAGCATATCCTTGAAAATCTCCATTTTGAAAAACATTGTCTATCTCTTCCAAATTGAAAATTGCCACATACTTGATATATATAATCTTTGCAAGACTTTTTAAATGAGTTGTTAATCGCCACATTGTCTATCTCTTCCAGATTATTAAGATTTTTTAATCTCATTTTAATAGTTTATATTTCCATATTTTCACCTTGGTATTCATTCATCTTTGAGTGTCGAACATCTTTGGATCTTTAACACATTCGAGCCTTTGGCAAGACCTATGTATGGATCTAGATGAATGAACATCCATTAGTAGGGCTTGCACACAAAGAGAGAGAGAGAGAGAGAGAGAGAGAGAGAGAGAGAGAGAGAGAGAGAGAGAGAGAGAGAGAGAGAGAGAGAGAGAGAGAGAGAGAGAGAGAGAGAGAGAGAGCAAGCGTCAGAGGAGAGGAGGTAAGGCATGGCTATATATTTAGTGAGTGTCATGTGCATATGTGGATGAATGGACATCCATTGAAGAGGGGAATCATTAATTGGATTTTGGTGAGCACCGTGTATGTGTGTGCTTATGCATGATTATTTACACGTATTCGTGCATGACTATTATTTTGTCTTTGAGTCCAAGACACTTTCGATTTAGGGTTTTCAGTTGGAAATGTGTTTGTCTTCAATGGCTTTGAGATTCCTCTATTGGGACTCTTATACTCTATTGAAAGTTTCATGTAGTCATCATGGAACAAAACAAAGCTATGGACGATGTTTCGGACATAATGCATTCGACTCCATTGAATGCAATTGATTTGGTTGAATCAAAGAAAACAGCGACAACATCATCTCTTCGATGCCTGCTTGGAGCCGTTCGCATGGGTATGGGAGATAGTTATTCTAATAATTGTATTTTCACCAAGGTATTGTGTTCTTTTTGGGGAGATAGTCATTAGTGTATTTTGTTGCAGCCAAACTGTGGAGTTTAATAGAGTGAATAAAGTTAATGTGTGAAAGATGAAAGAAGTGGCGAGGCAACATGGAGGGCATGTTAGTAAATCCACAAGGACGTCAACGATCCGAAGAAACACAAAGGTTGCTTCAAGTTCTTTGGAGTTTAAACGCCTCGAGACCAAGATGAATGAGTTGATGGAATTGTAGACGAGTTTATCCACACGTGTCGATCATGCACTTGCTATTTACTCTGCAGAGTTGCATGAACAAGCTAAGGGTTTGTATGGTATTGTGTGCGAGACAAAGCATACCCAGAGTGTTCTTCAACAAGTCTCGAGTGGTTTGGGTGGTGAAGTGAGGGAACTTTCAGCAATTGTCTCTAAGACAAGTAGGTTGATGAATTTGTTGTTGAATGATATGTGGGCATCATTTTGGGGGCTTGGAGATGATTGCGAGCCTATGATTTGCCAGAGGGGTTGTCGACTACCGTTTTTGTAGTTCCAAATGAATGTTAATAGGTTCAATGCCTTGCTACAACAATTGACTCGTAAAATGAATGGTCCCAATTGAGGAGGATTTGCTTGGCTGAGGCTTATGATCTATTATCGTCTCGCTTATATCTTACTTGAAAGTGCTTGGACCAATGTTTTTTTTGTGATGATGTGTGCTTCCTTTTTGTGAAGCTTATATTGGTTTTAATGTAACGATGTGATACCTCTTTCTTGAGGTTTGATCTGTATAAAGAATTATCATGTCTTGCAATGTGGATACAACTTTTTTTATTTTTGTAGTGTAGCACACGCGAGAGTAATATTCACCTCTCTCTCACTCACTCACTCACTCTCTCTCTCTCAGTCTCTCTCTTCAACATTTGGATAAAGGTTATGATCTATTATTGTCTCTCTTATGAAGATATTGAAATGCTTGGGCAACTACTTTTTTTGTGATAATATGTGCCATCTTTTTTTGTAACGAGACTGGATTGAGTAAACTGTATTGGGTATCTACAATGTGGTGTGATGTCTCTTTCTTGACACTTGATATCATGTCAAACAATGTGGATATATAACTTTATTCATTTTTATGGTGTAATGCATGTGAGTAATATTTTCTAATTCTATGGTCTAATTGTAATATTCTCTCTCTCCCTCCCTCTCTCTCTCTCTCTCTCTCCCTCTCTCTCTCCCTCTCTCTCTCCCTCTCTCTCTCTCTTTCTCCAGTGTTTGGTTCAATTTATTGGGGGTGATGCATTCTTCTCTCTTTTAAAGAGTTTGTAAACATTGATCTATAGTTTATTTATAGATATAATTATTATGTCTTGCAATATAGAGAGAAAACTTCATTGATTTTTGCAATGTAGCATGTATCAAAGAGTAATATTCTTTGTAAAATATGTTTCAATGTCTAGGAACTTGCTATGGATTGGAATAAGATTGTGTATTCTTTCTCTTTTCAAGAGTTTGTAAATATTAAATACATTTTTATTTTTAAGTATATTGCCTCTTTCTTGAGGTTTGATCTATAGAAATACTTATTATGTCTTGCAATCTACAGAGAAGAGTTCATTGATTTAAGAATCCTAACGTTTTATAGTTTATTGCGCATTCATGTTGAAGAGTGATGTTTGGGTTTGAGTTATAGGTTGGGGGATTGCACGCCGGTTGGATATAGTTTTTTTTTTGTCTTTGGATTAGATATATATAATTGTATAGAATATATAAAAATATATGATGATTCTAATTTTGACTACTATTGTTTCTTGCACGTAGGAGGATTGTGCTGATTTAAATTGTGGTAGTATTTTGGATTATGTGATTCTAGATTGATTCTACTTTTAAGTCTTTTTCCAAACAATATGGGATTAAATAATCAGAGAACTAGCATGGATTATGTGTTGTGTATTCATAGGCATAGACTCAACTCTACACGATATAGACGACGACAGATTGCTAGGCTTAGGGCTCAAATGGCAAGACATGACTGGAGGGAGTATAAAGAGATGTGTTCTACTATAGTTGAGTGCCGGAACATTTTGCAAGGAGGGGCTCTAAATCATGATAGCTTGATTCATGAGGGACTTCACAGTTTGATTGAGCAACAATTTGCTAGTGATTATAATTGTGATGCTGAAAATCACCAAAACCTAGGAAATGCTGTGATTAATGAGTCACGTGTCAATAATGCTCCAACCTTTAGTGCTCGAAATGGAGGTTTTTGCTCCATTTTACACGCTTTGCCTGCAATGGATATTCATCATGCAACTACAATATTACTATTTCAAGACCCGATTGTGCATTCCATGGGGAGTCTTTCTAAGATGTGTGAGCGATGTTCGGCTAAATTGTGGAGATGTGAGGCTCAAGTGCAGGGGTCAGTTTTGTTTGGTAAATATTGTTGTCGAAATGGAAAAGTAATGTTGCCACGGTTGCAATATCCACCACAACTATTACATGATTTGTTGCATGGTATCCATCCTCAAAGTAGAGTATTTAAAAATAATGAATGAGCATATAATAGTGCTCTTGCATTTGTGTCACTTGGTGCCAATGTTGATTAGCTTTTGTCTGTTGTGGGAAATTCTTATACCTTTAGAGTGCATGGCTCCATTTATCATCGTATAGGCTCTTTGATTCCTAATGTGCAACGACGAGAAAGACCAAGATTTGCACAACTTTATGTTTATGATATTGAGCATGAGTTATCTAATCGGTTGGATGTTATGCCTAATTTATTGCCAAACTTGCTTGGGGAGCTTCAGTCTATGATACATCAACACAATGCATATGCACAAGCTTTTAGATCCGTGGGTATGCAATTGCAAAACAATCCCTTGCATGATTTGAGAATGACTATTTTTGGGGTTCAACATGCTAATAGACAATACACAGCTCTAGTGGCAACTGACGTTGCAGCTATCATGCCAGGACAAGGCGATGAGAATACTCTTGATCGTCGAGACATACATGTTTATAGTCGGGATGGACGATGTATTGCTATTTCAAACTTGCATAGGGTATATATGCCAATGCTATACGTTCTTCTTTTTCCTATGGGTGATGATGGTTGGCATATAAAGGTACCTTATAGTGGTGTTAATGTTCCAATTAATATACATGGATTGTCTAATAAGGACTGTGTTACTCAGATGTAATTTTATGCATTTCGACTACAAGTGCGTGAGGACACTGAGGTGTGCATGTTGCTGGGTGGCCGATTGTTGCAACAATTTATTGTTGATGCTTATTGTAGTATAGAGCAATGTAGGTTAGCTTGGTGTCATCAAAATCAATCAGTTTTACGCTCAAAAGTTTATAAGGGCTTAGCAGATATGGTGGGAGTGATGGATGATGGGCCGATGGGGATTATTGGTGCCTCTATTGGTAAAAGGGTGGTTTTGCCGTCTTCTTTTACTGGTGGGCCAAGACACATGTATCAGTTCTATCAGGATGCCATGGCTATAGTGCGAAGTAAGGGAAAACCTGATCTGTTTATAATGATGACATGTAATCCAAAGTGGTTAGAGATAACTAATGCTTTGTTGCCTGGACAGACTACTTATGATCATCCTGATTTGATTGCTCGGGTATTCCATAAAAAACATGCTGATATGATGCATACATTGTTGAAAAGGAATCTGTTTGGAAATGTTGCAGGCTATGTTAGTGTGATGAGTTTCAAAAGCCGGGGCTACCACATTCTCATACTTTGCAATTTTTGGAGCACCCTTTTAAACGCTCTGAGGCATGCCATTATGATAGATTTGTTTGTGTTGAGTTTCCTGATAGAGCAAAGTTTTCAGCTTTGTTTGAAACAATCTCAAAATGCAATGTCCATGGTCCTTGCGGTGTAATGAATCCCAAGAGCCCTTGCATGCACAATGGTCGATGCACTAAAAAATTCCCTCGGAGGTTTGTGAATGTAACAACTGTTGATAGATCTGGCTATCCTGTTTATAGAAGACGAGATGATGGAAAGACAATCACAATAAAGGGTAATACTATTGATAATCGATGGATTGTTCCATACAATCCGTACTTGAGTAAAAAATACAATGCACATATAAATGTTGAGGTATGCTCAATGGTGGTAGTTGTTAAGTATTTGTATAAGTATATATACAAGGGATATGATCGTGCAACGATTAAATTTTTTGTTGGAAACTCAAGGTTAAATGGTACGACCTTTCGTGAAGTGGATGAGATCGAGAGTTATTTAGATGTACGGTATGTTTCTGCGTCGGAAGCGTATTGGCGAATATATGACTATGCATTGCACAATGAGAAGCCTGATATATAGCGGTTGCAGGTGCACTTGCCTGATGAGAATTATGTGGTGTTTCAAGATACAGACAATATATCAGATGTTATGCAGAATGAAGATATCAGGAAAACTACTCTTACGGAATGGTTTGTGTGCAATCGTATTCATCCAGAGGCTTGAGCTATTCGGTATCAAGACTTCCCAGTGTATTGGTATTGGAATGCACAACAAAAGGTATGGACGAAGAGAAAGCGTGGAAATACGTGTGGTCGAATATACTTTGTGCTACCCACATTTGGTGAGCGTTATTACTTGCAAATGCTCTTGACAGTGTCTCGAGGATGTATGTCTTTTGATGATTTGCGTACTGTTGGCAACGTGGTGTACAACACCTTTAAGGAAGCCTGCATTGCAAAGGGCATGTTAGAGGGTGATGATGAGTGTGTTGTGTGCTTGGAAGAGGCTGCATCTGTACAAATTGGTGCCCAGTTGCGTGCTTTGTTTGCTGCACTTTTGGTCTTCTGTGAGCCTGCGCAGCCTAGTCAGCTCTAGGATAGATTTATGTCACCGATGGTGGAGGATATTTTGTATAAGTTATAGCTAGAGCATGTGCATATATCTTCTGCAGTTCTACAACAAGAGGCATCAAAGAGGGCTTTATTGCATCTTCAAGATCTTTTGTGACAACATGGGCGAAGATTGTTTGACTTTGATGGATTGCTAGAACCTCATCGAGATTCTCAGTTGTGTGCTAACCCTCTTTTAGAAGATGAATATGCATATAATATAATGGAGCAATGTAGAGTTTGTGTTTGTATGGAGGCAATGTTGAATGATGGATAGAGGGTTGCATATAATGCAATTATAGGTTCCATTGGTGGAAACTCTAGGGATGTTTTTTTTTTTTGGATGGTCCCAGTGGGTTTGGAAAGACATTTCTTTTTAAGTGTTTGCTTGCTAGGTTGCGCAGTGATCGTCATATAGCATTAGCAACGACATCATCTGGCATTGCTGCTTTGCTTCTACAGGGAGGTCGTATTGCTCACTCAAGATTTAAAATTCCATTGGATCTATGTAATTGATCCACTTGTAATATTCCTGTTCAGAGCGATCTTGCTCAACTGTTCAAACAATTGAGCCTTATTTTATGGGATGAGGCTCCCATGATGCACAGGTTTGCATTTGAAGCTGTTGTTAGAACTTTAAGAGATATTATGAGCTGTGATAAACCATTTGGTGGAAAGGTTACTTTCCTTGGGGGTGATTTTAGGCAAATCCTGCCCGTCGCGATGAAGGGCTCCTGTGAAGATATTGCTAATGCAACACTATGTTGCTCTCATTTATGGCAGTATGTTAAGGTGCTAAGGTTGTCTGGGAATATGAGGATGTCAACCGCTGGTGGTGTAATGGATAATGGATTTGTTGGTTGGATTCAAGGGATAGGGAATGGAGTGGGTATTATGGAGAATTGTGATAAGTTACATATTCCATCTAGCATGGTATTGAAAGGGTGCTCTATTGAAACCTTGGTTAATAGTGTGTACGGTGAAGTGTCCGCGGTGAGAGACTTTGGGGCATATTTTAGTGAGCGTGCTATACTTGCAGCGCGGAATACAGAGGTGGCTTCTTTGAATCATTGTGCATTACAATCGATGCCAGGAGAAGTTCTACAGTAGTATAGCGCGGATTCAATTGCAGAGACGGGTGATAGCTTATTTTTATACTCTATAGAGTATTTAACTACACTGGATCTTGGAGGTGGATTTCCTCTCCATCTATTGTTGCTAAAGATGAATGCACCTATTATTCTGCTTAGGAACTTAAATCCAGCAAAAGGTTTGTGTAATGGTACACGGTTGATGTGTAAGGCATTCAATAAAAAAGTGATAGATGCTGAAATAATAACAGGGACAAATGTAGGGGAACAAGTTTTTATTCCTAGGATCACTTTTATTCCTAGCACCTTGCAATTTCCGTTTGCTATGAGGCGGAGGAAATTTCCTATTCGATTGGCATTTGCTATGACAATCAATAAGTCGCAATGCTAGACATTGTTTGTTGTTGGTCTTTACTTAAAGACACTAGTATTTACACATGGACAGTTGTATGTTGCATTTTCAAGGGTGAATCCTCATGCGGTGTGAGGGTGTTATTAGATGAGGATGGAAGCACTGTGAATGTCACGACGAACATTGTGTACAAGGAGGTACTTCAGAAGATGCAATGAGATGCATTACTTTTTTGCAAAGATGCATACGAAGATGAATTTTTTGGAGAGTGGAAGATACGCTTGCATTTTTTTAGAGATGTATCTATTGAATTTTGATGGCTTTGTAGTCCTTGCTTGGTGTGTATGTGAGATAGCATCAAAGCTGTATTCGGTTGGCATATACTCGATGGTAATTGAGTATATATTCCCTACAATGTATATAAGTGTTTGCTTGACTTTTGTAGATGCCTACTCCAAGCTGGGGTTATTATCTAGCTTTTGAGTATCAGAAGGAACTGCAATGTAACTTGCGCGCAGTGACAACGCATGATATTATAAGAAGAACGCTTGCAAGGGTCATTGAGCATTTGTATGATGATGTCAACATAGAGATTTTACTTCCAGTCTTTATATGAGGTGGTGCATTGTGGGTATACTCAGTGCTTTCGAGTGCATATGGGTGAAGCTGAGCAGGATAAGAGGTTTCGGCGATCTCACACTAATAGAATACCGAGGGGGTGGCCGGCGTATGAATTTAAGGACCTCAGTTGTTTTGTGATGCTACATCAAGCTGTGACAATGCCTGGCAAGTGGTTTGCAAGTGTTAAGCCACGTATTGTTATTCCAATGTTAAGTGATCTTTGTCAATTGTTGGATGTGTTCATGTTTATGTTGTGAGATTTTAGAATTTTAGGCGCAAGAAAGAGAGGAAAGACTATCATGTCCCCTGTACCATCACTGGGACAAAGAGTGGCAATGGGACTTACTTCTCCTGAGCATGCTGTGTTGGAGAATGGAATTTTATCCCAGTGATTTCTCAAAGAAAAGAAAGCTTCATTTTGGTTAGGCTCCATGGAAAGTTTCAACATCTTTGTAGTGTTTGGATGTAGATGTATAGGTGTAATCAAGAAGTGGTACTTTGTGGTTTGTTGATACTTGGATTTATGGTACAAAGTATTCGGCTCTAGAGTAAGATTTGGTTTTGGGCTTTGCTTCACCTATCTGTATTTGATGCTTGGATATGCTTACACTTTGTGGTTCATTTCAGCGTAGCAATGTTATTTCTGATTGTAACATCGAATGATCATGTAGAGCTACTTCTAGCTATTGCGCATAGCACGTATTGTTGTTTTAATGTTAAGTAGTCTTTGTTGGTTGTTAGATGTGCTTACATTAACATTGTGGGCTTCTAAAATTTTAGGTGCAAGAAAGAGAGGAAATACTATTATGTCCCCTGTACCATCAACAAGACGAAGAGTGGCGATCGGACTTGCTTCGCCTGGCCACGCTATATTGGAGAGTGGAAAATTTCCCAGTTATTTCTCAAAGAAAAGAAAGCTTCGTTTTGGTTAGATCCTATGGGAATTGTAAATTTTTTTGTAACATTTGGATGTAGATTCATAGGCACAATCAAGGAGTGACACTTTGTGGTTTGTTGATACTTGAAATTGTGGTTCAAGGTTATTGGTGCAGTCTCTAGAAGAAACTTTGGTTTCGGGCTTTACTTCACCTACGTGGGTTATTAATACTGAGAGTTTGCATGCAATACTTGGACAAACTTAAATTTGTGGTGTGGCTCATACATCTTTCATTTGTGGTTCGTTTCACCGTAGAAATGTTATTTCTCATTGTAGCATCCAAGGATACAAGTTGTTTCTAATTGTTGTGCAGAGCAAGTATAGATACAAGCTTATAAGTTTGGTGCATGGTCATTGCACGTATATATGAGTCTATGTACTCCTTGATGCAAATACGTATTTTGCCTTTTATACATGTGTGTGTGTGTGTGTGTGTGTGTGTGTGTGTGTGTGAGAGAGAGAGAGAGAGAGAGAGAGAGAGAGAGAGAGAGAGAGAGAGAGAGAGAGAGAGAGAGAGAGAGAGAGAGAGAGAGAGAGAGAGAGTGTGTGTGTGTGTGTGTGTGTGTGATTGAGTGAGTGAGTGTGGATACAGAGGGGGGAGGTGTAAATGGGATGAGAGATAGAGGGGTTGTGAGTAGAGGAGAGTAAATCATGTGATGTTTTTGTGATAGCATTACCCACTATGCAATAGGGAAGTGAAGCTGCCGTGCGATAGCATGGCAGCTTCACTTCCCTCGCACCCCCCTGCGAAGCGGGATAGTGTTCCTTGCGCGCGAAGTGTGCAAGGAACACTAGTTTGGATTCATGAGCTTGATGCACGCAACCACCCCTTTCACAAAAGGTTCAAATTTGATTACAAATCCTTTCAATAGCTTCTAAAGCCCTTGATGTCTCATTGGCTAAAAAAGAAGATGGAGACTTTGTTCGTGCACGTGTCAGGTCGTCAAAGAGAGCTCTAAGATTTGTGCTACTACAATTGGCTCACGATGACCCCACCCATCATATTGCTGACACACATCATATCACGGACACCTTTGGCATTGGTGAGTCAACAATTTGCAAGTATTGTCATATTGTTGTTGACATTTTGGATACAAAGCTTAGGCCTACCTTCATCTCTATCCCATCATGTGAGCATTTGCGAAACATCATGCAGATTTCTAGACCATCACTGTGTTGCCAAATGGTTGTGGTGCTATCGACAAGTTCCACATCAAGCTTGCTCGGAAGCCCAACATCGAGGATATCCTTGCCCAATATTGGTGTAGGCATCATTTTCACTATGTGCTTGCGCGAGTAATATGCAATGCAAAGAAACATATTTGTGATGCTTGTGTCTTGGCACCCAATGGCACCAAAATGATGCTGCACATTGGAAAGCATCCGCCATTTATAGTAGGCGCTTCAAGACCAAGCAAGTCCTACAAGACCCAACAATGATCCTTCATGGTGTCTATGTGCTCCCTTATCTACTCATTGATTCCAGGTATGGGGCTTGTGTGCATCTTGCAAATCCCTTTAGGAAGGGCCACCCTCCAAGCTCTAGAGATTGTAAGCTCTTTAATTGCCACTTGTCAAAGGAAAGGGTGCACATTGAGCATGTCTTCAGAATGCTTAAAAATTGGTGGCACATCCTAAGGGACATCAATGTTGATTTGAATCGTGTGCCCAAGTACATTGTTGAATGTTGTGTCCTCCTAATCTTCTCGTAGACAATATGCACGAGGAGTGTCAAGATGAGGACTTTGATCCTTATTTGAATGATAACAATGCCATGTGCAATGTCACAAGCTCTAAGTAGACAGAGGGTCAAGCCCTACATTAAGCCATTTTTGCCAACTAGTCCCACCATATGTAGATTTCATGAAAACTTGTATTCATGTCTTTGTTCCTTTTGTGATCCCTTGAAGCTACCTTTTATTGACGAGATTTTGTATTTGCCATTGCAAATTTATATCTATTACTTCAGATAGGGTTGTGGTACATATTATTGTGATTTAATGGTTAGTTGTTTCTTTTGATTGAATGATTAGCTTTACATATTGAACAAAGTCTTTATGACATATTGATGATATGTTTCAATTCATGGAGTGCACTGCAACATTTATTCACCCTACATAGTTAAAACATGTGTCACATGCTCGTTTCAGGGATGAAACATGTCAATGTTTCACAAATGCACTAAGCGTAGAAGCACATTGTAGAGGATGTAGTTCAACTATTCACACATGAAAGCTAGAAGCCATTTATTCACAACTAAAGCACGAAGGTTGTAAGACATATATTCCCAAGGAAAGATAGTATCGACAGAAAACCTAGATCCTACTTGTTCTCAAACAAACACACAACATAGCTGCAATGTTGAATACATTCCTTCAATATGTCTACTCTAGCTGACTCCTCAGTCTTGGAGTTTTAGAAGACATGGACAACTTTGCAATTTTGTATTCACTCCATGGAAGCTCCAAGACCATCCATTATGAGCATTGTCTTTCACTTCTTTGTCTTATGTCTATTGGGGGTAAAGGCACCTGCGCCTAGCCGCTTGTGTATTTGTTACATTGACAATATCCGCACACCTATACACTGCAAGTGGTGGGAGCCCATCATTATCACTTCATCCTTTATTGTTTCAGTGATATTTGAATAAGGGAAGACTGGCCAATCATTGTGATTGTTGGAGTTCCCACTTCATTCTTTATTGTTTCAGTGACATTTGAATAAGGGAAGATCAGCCACACATTGTGATTGTTGGAGTTCCCACATCCTGTGTCTCTTGCTCTTGCTCTTGCTCTTGCTCTTGCTCTCTTGCTCTCTTGCTCTCTTGCTTCCTCCACCATAGCTCTTGCTTTTGTTCTCGCAGGCTTCCACTCAGGGCTTTCTCACTTTAACTAGCATTAGAGCAAAGATTGAGGAGCTCTTTCCTTTAGTTTACTTCATCCCAAATTTGAAAAGCTTCAACTCTTCTTCAATGGCAGCCATGGCTCCTCCACCTCGAGGTATACATTGAGCTCCAGCTTCTTTGATTTACTTCAGGCTTGTTCTAGGGCTTCTTTGGGGCCTATTGGAGCTCTCCTTGTGCCTCATTTTGCCCAGTCATAGCAATAGACATCAGTAATAATTCAATGTGAATTGCACCTATTTTTTAGGGCCCTATCCCTGATCAATTTGACCATCATAATCAACTCTTGTAGTACTTGGCATTCATTGTTAACAACCTTAGCATTGGTATTGAGCATGTGGCATTGGATTTGAGCTTCCATAGTTCAATCATTAATTATCATATGGGATAGTTTACTATAATAACATCTAGGACAACGTACTCTCAGAGTTTGAAGCTCTTGTTTATGTCTACTGATGCACATATGCATATGCGTTGATGTTAGAATATTTGGCAAATGTCTTAAGATGCTAATGGTTGGATTTGAGCTTGCATTGGCTCAATTTTAGTAGAGATTTCAATGCTATAATATAGTGGACAACAAGCTTTTATCGAGGAAAATTAAATACCTATTGCTCTTGGATATCATTTGGGTGCTTCACATCAATGTGTTGATACTTAACATTGGTCTATGCACTTGAATATGCTATGGGATGCTCTTGAGCCTCGATTTTAAACTTGTGACATTTATCTTGGCTCTGGTTATATGCCTTGGTCATGTTAGTGGCTTATGTAGTTTATGAGCTTGAAGAATCTATTGGGTTTTATACTCTTGGCTTATGCATCATATATCTTGGATACTCGAATGTCATGTACTTGATGTTTTGAGCTTGCATTGCTCATTTGGCATTTGATTTTGTTCTAGTGGGAGTTACGTGCACTACTTGGATACTTTGCATTTGAGTAGAGCTTACTTTAGTGAGACCATGGGACTTAGTTGAGTTACGGTCAAGCTCTTTGGATGTTACTTGGATGCAATTGTTTCCTAGTGGGCTGATTTGATTCAGACATTGAGCCAACATCTATCTCTATCGAGTTGTTGTTAGTAATGTATTCATCCCACTTGGCAATGTATTGAGATTCTCTATGCTTGCTCATTTAGTTGTCTATCTAGTAGTTATTTTTTGCTATCTTTGAGACCTACTATATACATAATAATTATGCCTATTGGATGTATGTCTCTCGATCACATTGAATTTGAATATTCTCAGTACTACCGGTTGCACACTCAGTTGACTGCTAGTGGTTTTACAACACGACTAGTCACAATCTGATAAAAATTAACAAATTTTTCGATAAGACACACACAAGTAGAAAGATAGAAATAGAAATCTATATTATAGTTTGAAGAAAACAGAGGAGCAATAGATAGCACAATCATAAATTTCACTCCGATGCGGAGCTCGAACCTCTCGACCACCCCCAAGCTAACTTTATGTACATGAAAGAATCACAATCTCACTCTTGGATTTCAAAAGAAGAAGATGACGAAGATAACTATTCATTCAACCTTTTTGCCAAAGACGCCTTCATATGTTCGGAATAGGCTTTTTCCCAGGAACTACACGTTTCCGAAGAAAAGTGTGTGCCAAAATTGATGCGATCATCTCAAATCATCACTCGCATCATGCAACCTACTAAAAACAAAAAGAAAGCACAAAAAGTAGGATACATTTTTTTAAAAGTGTTGAAAATTTTTTTATTGTTTATATTTGAAGCCTCATATCTCTAAAATGATGAAGAATTGAATCGATCCTGTGGGATGACAAAATATTCTCCTCAATCTCCTCTTCAAACTCTATAAGAGGAACTTTGTCCAAATTTAGCTCTATTTGATCACAAATCAACTTCCAAAATAGGTCCTACACCTAAAAGGTAGAAAAAAATTGAGCAAAAATTTACCATCACCAAAATTTGTTTTTTGTTAATCAATCCATTCCAATTATCACATCTCTTTGCCCCATGTCAAGTACATAAAAATCTCCCTTATGTGTTTCATTGTTTAATATGAAGGTTAAGTTTTGAATCAAGCCCTTAGTAAAATGTTTCCTCTCATTAGCCAATTCCACCTTTTGTCACTTTATTGTTTTATCAAATTTTAAGTTCAGTTCTTCACGAAGTTCAAGAGACACAAAGCAATGTGTACTTCCAAAATCAATAAGAAAGTTTTCCTTCTTCTTACCAACTTCACCGCAATTTTTGATAACGGAAGCTATAAGGTGCCGAGTAGAAGAAATCATGCATATGATAGGAGAGTTTAGACACTTACCTTCTTCATCCGCTTTCTCGATTGTTGTATCCATCTCAGTCTTTTTGGCTTGGCTTGCAATGCAGTGTTCACCACCTTATTCGAATATTTGAAAGTACGATGGCCTTGCTCCTCACAGCGGTAACACTGTCCTAATCTTCTTGCTTATTTAGGGAATTTCGAATCTTGCCACCATTCAAGAGTATCTCTTCTTCTGATTGTTGTTGTTGAAGATATTCTGATTCTAGACTATTGCATTTTGAGAATCCTGTATCGGCACTCTCTAGATAGTATTCTAGCTTCTATTGTTGTTGAAATTTTGGCTTGGTTTATTCTTTGAGGTAGTAGAATAGGATCCATAGGAATGATGACCCAGGAAAATCATCTACGAACTGGAGAAATTTGCTACTTTTCTTTCGTTGTATTTTTGCATATTTTCATAAATCTTTATCTTTGTAACAACATCTCAACAACATTAAGAAACTCAGAACATCCTAATCCCTTGATCTCATACCTCAAGTCATCCTTTAGTCCTTCAATGAACTTGCTTTTTAGGGTATCTCCAATCACTTCAGGAGCATACTTATGAAGTTGTAAGAATTTTTGTTTATAGTCATCGATAGAAAGATCATGCTTATCCTCTTCAAATTTCTTGAATTTATAAAATTCCATCTTCTTTTCCATATTGTAGTGAAGAAAACAATACCTCTTCTCCACCTATATACAAAACTTCTCCCATGTGATTGGGCCAATTTGAATCCTAGTTTGCATATATAGGACTTCCACCATAGATTTGGCACACTACATAGTTGCAGAATCAAAATTTTGTTTTTTGATTCTTCAAAAAAATCTCACAATATGAAGAAATCTTCAAGCTCTTCAAGCTATGCTTCCAGATCTTCTCCTGCCTTCTTTTTGCTATCAAACTCGTTCAATTTCACTTTCTTGAATAGCTGCTTATTAGTAGATTCTCTAGCATCATCTTCAAAAGATCTTTCTCTTCTCTATATTTGTTGTTACGACTGAGGTTGTTGAGGAGGCTCTCTAGTTGATTTGCCCATACCAGTTGTATTTGCTTCACCTCCTAGATCCACAGTGATCTCTAGTTTCTTTGTAGCTTCTTTACTAGCAAGAAGGCGTTGAATGAGTTCTTCTTGCTTCTTGACTCTTTGCTTCAAGCTTTCCATCTTCACATATTATAACTACTTTGATACCACTTGCAACACAACTAGTCAACAATCTAATAAAAATCAACACAATTTTAGATAGAAAGACAGAATGTGAAATCTATATTATAGTTTGAAGAAAATAGAGGAGAAATAGATAGCACAATCAGAAATTGCAATCTGATATGAGGAGCTCGAGCCTCTTAACCACCCTTGAGCTAACTTCATATACATGAAAGAATTACAAACTCACTCTTAATTGCATTCTCGCTCACAATCTTGATCGCAGTCGCAATCACATTTATAGTCTCAATCTTGGATTTCAAAAGAAGAAGATGATGAAGATAACTATTTGTTCAATCTTTTTGCCAAAAGTAGCTTCACGCATCTAGAATAGGCTTTTTTCCAAGTACAACATTTTCCAAGAAAAGTGCGTGCCAAAATTGATGCAATCCTCTCAAATCATCACTCCATCATGCAACTTGCCAAACACAACAAGAAATGACAAAAAAAATATACATTTTTTTAAAGAGTTGAAAGTTTTCTCATATCTCTAAAATGATGAAGAATTGGACTGATCCTTTAGGATGACAAAATATTCTCCTCTTCAAACTCTATGAGAGGAATTTTCTCCAAATTCTGCTCTATTTGATCACAAATAAGCTTTCACAGCAGGTCTTATGCCTAAAAGGTAGAAAAAAATTGACAAAAAATTTGCCATCACCAAAATTTATCCAAAATACTTAAAATGACCCAAAAATCATTTCCAAATACACATGTTTAAAAAAAGTTCAATATGACTATTAGGGCATATCACATTCTCCCCCTTCTCCCAAAAACTCTATCCTTAGAGTTGAAAACATGGATATTCTTATTGCAAACTATCTAGATGAACCCAAGTTGCATCCTCTATAGGATATATATCCCATTCCACCAACACCTCTACAATATCTCTACCTCTAAGATGCCTAACTTTATGATCGGCTCCTTGGCTTTCCTTCTCGTACCATATGTTGGCACAAGGTGGGATGCACAGTTGCACCATCAAATGTGCACAAGAAGGCATACAACCTTCGCACAACCAATTGTGAGGATAACATCAATGGGTTTTAGGAATGGATTGCCCTCTTATATCTATCAATAGATTGTGAGACAGAGGGGGGTTGAGCGTGACTAGTATTTCCTAAATCACTCATCGCGAGGTGAGACTGAGGGACGTTATGACACTTGGTGCAATGTATGTTTCCTTTCCCTATGCACCCATGGGATGGGTCTCTGCTGTCATCATAGGACACGTCACCCTGTTCTATACACTGCACCATAAGGCTCCCTAGCCTTCTTGCTTACATCTATGCAAGACAGGGTTGGACGCATTAATGCACCATCAATTATGCACCTTGGCATACTCCCTCTGCACCATCCCCCTTGTCGATTCCTAAACTAAGTGTGAGATTTGGGTTTCCATCAATATTACCTCAAGTGATGTATGTTATGGGGCGAGTGACTGTTCTCTCATCCCATCTAAGTGCCCGTGAGTTGAGTGACTATCCTTCGTCAACAATACCTACCCTGATAGGCTTTATTAACCAGCTACCTCCCCCGGTGTTGCTGCATGGTCCCTACCATGCTGATTGAACATTGGAGTGAGCCGTGGTACCTCCTGCAGTCGACTCTAACCCTTCTGTAGCAGTGATGATTCCTTCGACCATATGCGAAACGGGCCAAGTTTTTCTAACCCTATCCTTTGATTGCAAGTGTATGTTATGTATTAAGTGTGGGGATGTCAGAGTCCAATTAGTTGACGAGTCCTAGGCAGTGTTGATGTATCCAACCCTGTCCGTTAAGGTTTTAAGTGTGGGGACACGTCCCTGCGCGTCTATGATGCATATCCCCTTGCATATACCTCAATTTGATCATGCATCTATGCCATGACTTGCTTTTACCCTGGTAGGGTCCCTCCCCCACCCACCCTTCCACTTTCACTCCACTCCTGGGGCCATTTCTTCTCTATTTCTCTTTATCCCTTATTTTGAATTTTTTCATGAGAATGCACCCTAAGTTCACCAAAACCCAAATCCAACCTTCTATCCCTGTTTGTCCCTTTGAATTGACCATTTTTATTTTTTACCAACCCTTGTTCCGCCAAACGGTTCTTGAGTTATTAATTTTTAAACAAATTTTCATCAATTGGCCGTGTTTCCATGTGAACACATCATTTTTGCTTGGAACAACAATCTGACATAACAGCCCTGCCCGACACCTTCCATATGATATTTTTTCTTTTTACACCTTGTCATTTCAATGTAGGGTTCATTGGTTATTAATTTTACAGGTTTTTGGGATCTTTTCGTGCATATTTTTTTACATTTTTCCATGTGCACATGCCTTATTTTCATCGAAATTCCTGTTCAATTTGACAGTTATGTCCAAGCAACCTTGCCCCACATTTTTTTTTTCTCTATCCTATTTTGCATGTTGGTTTTTTAGTTATTAATTTTTCAATGTGTTTTTGGGCATTTTTTGGTGTTTTTTGCATGTGAATCCCTCCTCATTCCCCTGGAAATGAGTTTTGATGTGCCAACCCTGTGACTCCCCTTCCCTTGGATATTTTTTCTTTTTATTGCCCTTCGTTCTGGTACTCGGTTCTTCTTGTATTAATTTTCCAGTCCATTTTCGAGCCTATTTTTTGGGTTTTTTCCATGTGAACGCATCCTATCTCAGTCGGACCCATATTTTGACATGATAGGTTTGATGGGCACCTTATTTTGCACATTTTTCCTTCTTTTTGCTCTACATTTTGGCGCACGACTTTTGTGATATTAATCCTTGTATGTATTTTTAGGCTCGTTTTTTGCATTTTTTCCATGTGTCTACTCTGATTTCGCCTTGGATACCTTGTTGCACTTTTTCGTCATCTTCCTCTTGTCGTTTGATCCATTTTTCCTTTTTACCAAATTTCGTTCCGATGCACACTTTGTATGTTATTAATTTTTCTTTGTATCGTTGTGTTGTCGTGCGCCTCGCCTCATGCGTGAACGCGTGTATTTTTACTTTTACGCGCCTTGCGACGTCTCTGTGGCATCCCCGACTCCCTCATCGCTGTCCTGGCCCTGTCTGATCTCGCCGACATAATTTGTTTTAACCCCTGCCCCACGCTTATGTGCGGGATGCGGAGGGCTACCTTGTTTTCTTTTTAAAAATTTATTTTTTACCAAAACACTTATCTTTTATTTAATTTTTTGGTTATTTTAAATTCAAAACAATTCACTCCTCCCCTTCCCGATGGTTTCCCCCCTTTCCTTCCTCCCTCTTCTCTCTCCTCTTCTTTCTTTCTCTTTCTTTCTTCTTCTCTCTCCTCAACCCCTCCCTCTCTCTCTCTCCCTTGCATGTGTCTTCTCCTTCTCCATCTCTCCTCCTCCTCCCGCATCTTCTTCTCTTCCCTCCATCTCCTCCCCTCCTCCCTTCTTCTTCCCCTTCCTCCTCCTCCTACACCATCTCCTCCTCCTCCTTCCTCCTTCCCCACTTCCTCCCCTTCTTCTCCTTCTCCACCCTCCCCTCCTCCCGTTCCTCCTCCCTCTCCACCTTCTCCTCCTGTTCCTCCTATCGTCTCCTCCCCTCCCTCCTTGCTGGCGCCCTCGCTCCTGTTGCTGTTGTTGCGGTCGTGTTTGCCCCCCCCCCCCCCCCCCACAGATTCGCCGCCGACCCCTGGCCCCTCCCCCCCCAAGACGGTCGTCGTTGTCCTCCAACGTCGCCTCTATCCTCTTTGCCCGCCTGCCATTGTGGCCTTCGTCGCTGCCTGCCACATTCCCCCCACACCCCATACATCCGCCACCTCCCAACCATACCCCACCCCACCTGGCCCGTCACCACACCCTCCTACCCCCCTACTCGGCCCCCCATTACCCTCCCCTACCCCCCCTCTCCTACCCCCCCTACCCGATCGCCCCTTACCCTCGCCCCGCCCAAACCATCCCCCCATGCGCCCCCCCCCCCCCCCCCCCCCCCCCCCCCCCCCCCAGCCTCCATTTCCCTGCTGAACCACCCAATTCCCCACAAAGCCCCTTTTGGGCCATGTTCCTTTGACACCTTCTTTTCCTGCCGACACCCTTGCCTCCGCCAACGTGTATGTTCTCGTGCTCCAATGCGCCCCCCAACCTCGCATCGTCCCCCCACACCGCTTGTGGGTGCTCCTGCACGTGTGGGTGTTATTGCTTGTGTCCGTGGTCTTTGTGGGTCTTCATGCATGCAGACGCGCATCGGTCTTGTCCATGCAGTGGTGCGAGGTTGCTACTGTTTACACGCAAACCCGGGTACCTTCTTTTATTTTTCAAAAACTCGAGAAAACACCTAAAAACACTTAAAAATATTTTTAAAATTCATATAAATCTAATAAAAAACCTAAAAAAAGCTGAAAATCTCTTTGACAAATTGAAAAGTTTTTGGATTATTTTCTTGGTCATAATTGTAGAAAAATAATTACAAAAAATAAGAATATTAAAAATTATTTTAAAATTAATTAAAATTTAAATAGAAGTTATTAAAAATCTATAAAAATAAAGAATAATTCAAAAAAATCCCACCAACTCATTTGAATATTTTTGGAATATTCTATATGCTGAAAATGCTATATCAAATGGACAAAAATTTTAAGGCCAAAATGCTAAAATTTTTACCTAAATTCTTAGAAATTTTATTTTACATTCAAAAAATAAGCTGAAAACTACTGAAAAATACGGACACATTATTGAAACCTGATGGTTTAATTCTCACTCAGGGTTGATTGCAGAAAGCTCATTATTAAAATTCTTTAAAATTAAACATAATAAAATAAAAAAAACAAATACACATAGATAATAATAATAATAATAATAACAACACCCCAATACTAATCACAACTAAACAAACTCAATAGGACCACACTAACCTTGCCTTGATATTTTTTTAAAAATACGGTGTTCCATTTTTTTTCAAGTTAGTGGCTATTGCTTTTTTGTTAGACTCATTGCATCTTGGGACTAATCCGTGCGCCCTCAATTTCTTGCATACATACCCTTGCTAGGTATTTATATTTATATTTATTTATTTATTTATTTTTTGTCACCTCATAACCATAACCATGATTAATTGTTAAAATGAACTTTAATCACCCACTTTTCCATGCACACTCGTGCCAAACACATATTTTTCTAATAAAATAAAATAAACCAACCATTCACTTAACACGTGCTTTGTGCACTACAGACACATCTAAGTTTATTTAAAAATGAACCTATTGTCACAAGTGCATGCACTACACAAAAACTGATACACGCAGACACACACACACACACACACACACACATTTTAATCAATGAATTTACATTTAGATACCTCAGTTTGGGTATCGAAGTCCGTGTTTTGTTTAAAGCACCGTTTTATCCTAATAATTTGTAATTAATATTTTAAGAATAAACCATCGTTTTCTTATTAAGATTTAACACCTAATAAAATTTCATCCATTTTTAAATAATTTCTTAAAATAAACCATTTATTAAAACTAATTCCCCTCATTGCACTCATTTCTCTTTTCAATAAATGCACTTCGTGGGATGGGCATGTGTCGTCTTTCAAGTTGTAATTGCTTACCAAAGTTCTAGTTATATTATGAGTGTGTTGTTGTTGTATTATGGTTTGGTTGTTATGACACAATTATGGGTATGGTTTATAGTTTTCTTTTTTTCCTAATACGAGGATTCAGGGTCTTTGTTTGTCTTGCATCACATGAAGCTTTCGGTCGCATCTGTGTAGAGGTCATGCCGAATTTTTTCTAGGATGTGAATTGTTTGGGGTGGTCACTCGATCAATCACGTCTATGTGTGTTTACTTTGGTCGATCTCTTATTTCTGGTTGCTTTGTTGTTTTGCCGGCATTCACTGTGATTGTCTATGTGTGTGGTGTGTGTATAATCTATCTAAATGGTGCCTCAAGTTCCTCCTCTAGTTCATCGCACTCTCATTACCACTCATCCCATAGAATACTGATACTTGTGATCAGTTTCTAGCCTCTTACAGTAAGAGGTCTGGTCCTATCAGAGGAATAGTTGTCCAATTGACGCCTAAAAGTTTGGGTAAGGCTCTGTCTTTACCCTATCAAAGAAACTCTTTCCCTATTGCTCGACAACTGTTCTCGAATGAGGGTATCCTTAAATTGTTGTAGAAGCAAAAACAGGATGTGTTGGATCCCAAGAAGGTTCTTACCACTTCTAGCATCAGTGTCTCCATGATCTCCAATCCTGTGTGGAAGCAGCTATGCTAGTTTCTTCAAGACAAGTTTATGCCTGCCAAGACACCCTCTAGTTACCTTTCAAAGGAGTTGTTTACAGCTTCTAGAATGGTGTTGGAAGGCATAACTATTGATTGGAGTTCCTACATTTTGTCAAAAATGGATCAACACTTTGTCACAGCCACAAGGGGTAATGTAATTAATTTTACATTTGATTCCTACCTTTTTGTCTTTTTGGCATATGCCACCCCTTCAAAGGAAGTTTCTACCTTGATAGTTGATCCACTAGAAGCTCCTCCCCCTACTGAACACTCTAATATTGTCATTGAGGAACTTGATCCTATCCCTCTTGTGGTAGTTCAGAGGAAATGCTTAAAACAAGTGGCTGAATCAACCCTAGCTCCTCCTCCAGTCTCCATTCCTGATCAATCTAGCAGTCACCTGCCAGCTTTTCTCACAATGCCAAATCTTTTCAGAGCACATTGTGAGGGTACTCTGAAGATTTCCATCCCTTTAGTACAACACTTGGTAGTTGGAGATGCAATTCCCTTCCTATGTCAAGATGTTCAACGTTCTATTGAGCTCTCAATGATGACTGCATGTATCCAACATCTCTATTCCTCTTGCCATGATGAAGTCCAACAAACCAAAGAAGAGCTGACAAAAGCAAATGCAGAGTTAGCTTCTGCTCATGAACATTTTTTTGATCTTTGTACCTAAATGGAGCAACAAACTAAGATCATTGATGCTCAAAAAATGGACATTTCTAGTTTGCACACTCAGTTGGTTGACACTAAAACCCAAGTGGTTAATGTGACTGAGGAACGATATAGATTATTGAAAGAATCTCAAGAGCTTCAGGCTCTGCTAGCCGCCCAGATAGAGGAGCTTAAGGTAGCAAATACCACCTTAGAACATAGCAGAATCCAAATTCAGCAACTTAACGAGCAACTGGTCTAGTCACGTTCTTCTGCACCAAGTCCTAGGCAACCAGTTTCTTCTTTTACCCCTATGGACGTGGCAGTTCTCCAACGATAGGCCACGTTATGTCTGTTGTTCCAAGCTAAAGTGGAAAGATTGCAGTCCACGATGGACTTATTATGGTCTTCATTTGAGCAATTTCAGGAGTATATTTCTCTCGACCATTCCTTTTTTGTCCACTATCAGTTTGCAGAAGTTGGCATTCTATATTAAGCTCTCCACGATGGATCTACTCTTCCAGAGAATGGTTGGAGTGGAGCCTGGTCTTCTGATTTGCTGACATAAGTAATCTGTATGGTCTTTGAAGATTAGGTGACTTCAGATACAATGCTGCTATCTTATATGTATTTACGAGGTGATCCGTTGATTCCAGATGATGAAGATCTAGCTTGGTATATAGGGGAAGTGATCTTACAAGCTGCCTTGTATGTCAAACATTTGGAGTTGAGGATAGATGAAATATTCTAGTGCTATTCTTATAAAGTGGCTGCTTTTCTTGTCACTTTATGGCATTCAATGATTGATTCTGTAGTCCTAAACCAACGACAGAATAAAACCTCTACTCATGTGTAGAACACTAACCAACTGAGGATGGATCTTTTAGCTTATCTTTCCAAGAACTATCCATTTGATTCATCCTTCTTTGATGCCTACCATTGATGAACTGCTTTAGGTCCCTCCATTCCTAGTTTATTTTATTATCAACAAATGGCCCATCACTATGATGCTTATTTTTCTCTTTATCAATCCAACTCAGTAGCCATCTTACCTCTCCTTTTCCAATCTCAGGGTGCTCCTCAAATTTCAATCTTTACCTATTGTTCTTTCATTGAAGATCGAGTATTTTCCCCTTCTCCACCTTGTCCTTTCCCATCTATCCATATTCCTTTCACTTTTCTTGGTTATCAATTAACACCTTTCTTAACTGATTCACCTAAATTCTCAGCTAATCCTTCTTTAGCTTATTCCTCATTTTATGATTTAGCCTACCCATCTCTTCATCCTCTTTCATCCATTTCTCTACCATCTCCTACTACTATTTCTCAACCCCCTCAGTTGGTTAGTGGGTATGAAGGATTTGATTAGAAAATTCTAAGAAGTAGAGGATGGAGCTCAACTGATTCTCTTACGAGACCATAGATTAATTGGCCATTAATTCCAGGGGATTGGACAACTGTTAGTCAAGGTACCAAAATTATCTCCATTTTGCCCAATAATATTCACAAACTCTAGTTCCTTTAGTAAGATTGACAGTCCACTTTACTTAGTATCTAGCATGTATTCATAGGCATTCCCATAATGATCAAAATGCCATTCCTAAGTTATGTATGAATGTAAATGTGAACATTGATTCCCAACAACTGTATGTCTTATATTTTCATGCCCTTTACCTGCCTAGTAGATACCTTATTTTGCTAGAAAGGATGTGATGTCTTTAATTCTTTCAGAATCCTCCAAAATCTTTTGTAGATGAATCCTTATCCATGGATCGTTTTCGTAATCATCAAGCTTTCAAGAGGGATCATCTTCACTGATACCCATGGATGTATCTTCTATGCTTCTTAATGATATATCTCTCTTTTAGAGGTGCCATTTAGATGGTTGTTTTGTGTTTGTGCTGTGTTAATTTTTATGTGATGAGTTTGTGGTGGTTGAATATTGGATTTGTTCGAGAGCTCTCTTTTCGACTATTGAACTGATGGTGATGGTGGATGGAAAGCCTATGATGCAAAGTTGAAGAACCTCTTACATCATTTAAAATTTGTCATGACTTTCTATTGTTTATCAGATGTGTTATTGGACAATTGTGTTTTCCTTTAGTTGTATTCTTTCTTAGATACATATGAGTTGGCGTGGTGGTTGGGTGGATTATTGAAGATACTAAAGCAGATTGAGTTGAGCTCTTTTAATGAACTTGTATTACCTCTTTCTTAGGTCGTGAGGATGCTTTCTTATTAAGTGTGGGGATATGTTGAATGCTGAAATGACTAGATTTTTTGGTTGATTTTTGTTGTTTTTGAGGCTTGAATTATTGATTTTTGATGGATTTTGAGTGATATTTGGTTGTTTTGGAAGTGTTTGAGAGTATTTTAGATTAAATTGATTATGTTTTGGGTGCTCATGATGATTCTCAGTAGAAATATGAGGTTTTTTGATGTTCTGGTAGGTTCTGTTGAGGTTCTGGTACCTTCTGTTTAGCTTATGTTTTGTTCTGATTTTCTTCTATGTGAAGCATGGATTGATGATTGATGAAGATTGAGGTATTTTGAAAGCTCATTGAATAGTTTTTGATAGTCTGGAATGGTTTTAGTATGAGTTATGAGGTTTTGATATTTTCTGTTGACCTTCTGTAACCCTTTGTTGAGCTTCTATAGAGCCTCTGTTCCTGCTCTGTTTCTGTCCTGTTCTGTTTTGTATGCCTATGCAAGTGTTCTGTAGAATGTATGTCTGACTTTGGAAAAGTTTTCTAGCCTTGGAAAGAGGTAAATGTAAGTTCAAAAGAGCTCAAGGAAGTGGAAGAAGTAGCTGCTAAAGACTCAAAAGAAGACTGGAGTGAAGTGACGGTGTTAAGCTATTAAGTGTCACTGTAGTGGCTCTAGTGACCTTTCATATCAAACACACCTCTTGGAAGGGGCATCCACGACCAAAGAAGGAGTATTATGAGTGATTATTGAGTATTGTAGTGAGGAGATGATGTACTATTGATTGAGAGAGAAAGAGAGAGTCAGAGATAGCCAATTCTATGTAAAACAATGTATCTTTCTATGAGAGATTGAGAGAGAACTATGAAGATAACGAAGATGATTCATATGTGATTATTTCCATTCAAAAGTGGTGTATTATTTTGTGTTCTTGTTAGTTTTGATGGATTCTATAAAGATGTTGAAGATTATGGTTGATTCTATCAAAACCGTGGGGATATCTATTATGATGCTATGTGAAGATTAGTTCTTTTCCTTGTTGTGGTTCTCTAAAGAATGAAACAAAAGTTTATTGATGCTACAAGATAGATTTTCTTGTAGTAGAAACCCCTTTTCCTTGGTCTCTCTCTTGGGGCTCTAGTCTTGCTCTTGATGTGCCCTGAACAATTGTGGGTAATGTATTAAGGGCTAGGGACATATATTCTTGAATAAGCTTGGCAACCTGGAGAGGTAGTTGCTTAAATCACTTGAAGAGACATGACTCCGCTGCAACTTCATCCACCTCGGTGTCAACTCTGTCACCCTCTGTGTCGGTTTCTCTTCGTCGTTGTCCTAGTTATGTGCTTTCTTCGTCACCTTCTTCGTCAGGTTCTTCCAGTTCCTTCTGTCCTTGTTATTGTAGGTCATTTCATTCTCTTTGTCTTCTCGTCCTTCAACTTTGCTATGTTCTCGGTCTCCTCAACACATTGTCCTTCTTTCATCGTTGTCGCTTCGTCACCAGGTGCTCATGAAGTCACACCTCACAGGGAAGCGACTTCTTCCGTCTTGTCTTCTGCTTCAGTCGCGCCTCTCTCCTCTTCTTTTTCGGCTAACTTCTTGTCACCTTCCTCTTCCTTCCTTCTTCGTCATCGACTTCGTCACCTTCCTCATCGCCACAGCTGCTCTCCTTCGTTCGCCTCCAGGTCGCAGAGCTTGCCCCCTCCTCCTATAATAATTATGTCGTGTCATGATAAATTCTGCGGCTCTCTCAAAATTGCAAACTGTAGCTTTTTTCCTTTAAAAAAGCTATCATTATTCCAACGTCAATACGTCAGTCATGCGGCCATCACAAGCTTAAAAAAAGCTTTAAGATTTTTCCATTGCCATCTTTATTACTATATGCCATATGTTTCGTTATGCCATTTGTGTTGACTGTTCTACCATTCTATGGTGTTGTCATCATTGCTATTATTAGAGTCATCATCCTCGTAGTAAGTTGAAGTCCCTTTTTTGAAATTTAACCAACCCCAGGGGCGTGTCACTAGGTAGATACATCTGGGTTGTCCAATTTTTCGTCCACCTTGAGCTCCAATGTCAAGGAGTCCTTCAAATTCGGGCAGGCACACCCACTTTTTCATTTACAAATTTTGTTTGTACCTTCACATTGGCCGGTCCATGTGTTAAAGCTACTTGGTATTTTCCATGTTATCATTATGTCTCTCCCTTGGCTTGACAATATTCGACAGACTGAAATAGATAGCCTTCATTGGTGCAGCTTCATCCTTTGTTGTGAAAAGAAAATTTTCTGGCTTCAGATCCCGATGAACAACACCTTGCAAGTGGCAGAAGGATACATTGTGGTTATCCTCACAAGCATCATAGAATTGTACTAAGTTGTCATGCCCTGATAGTGTCCTTAGTATTTTCACTTCCCTTTTTGCATCCTTGATGGCAATGGTTGTTGTCATCTTGGTTTTGGTTATCACTTTGACAGCCACAGCCTATCCTTTCATTTAACCTTCTTGACTCTTGCAATGGCCAAAGTGCCCATGGCCAACCTCATCCCAAGCTCATATTTGCTAGTGAAACTTCTTCTCTGGGGGACTTGTCTACTTCGACACCTTCAGGTATTGGTCCTTCTTTTGGTTTTGTTGCACCATATCTTTTGAGCAAAGATGTTTGGATGTAGAAAAGTAGAGGGATAGTGGTCACAACACAACAAGTCTCCTCTTTCTTCACAAAGAATACAAATGTTAGATGTTGCAATGCTCCACTTAGATGTCCATGAGTGGATAACTTTTAACTTTCATAGACTGCTAAATGTTGAACCAAGTTTGCTTGTAAAGAGACATATTATTTGCGGTGGTAACGTCTGAATTACAAGTCACATGGAAAAGTCCAAAGCGAAGGATCAACATCACAATCTTTTCCTCAAGTCCTTGAGTCTTCAAAACGGAAACCTTCTTGTGAACCTATTTTCCCATGCATGGTGCCCTATTAAGAACATGCTTTGGAAAAGAGCTTTGTGTCCAATCACTCATGCAATTTGCAAATTAGAATCCATGTTATGCAATCAATTGAGCAATGTTTACAGAAGAAATTATGAATGTATTGAAGAAATTGTGCCTAGCCTAACTATGGGTGCACGTGCGTCATGCAAATGCAAACAATGGAAATAAACTCTTGATGATGCTGACTAATGTGATCAATTTCTTGGCGGAAAACTCCGGCCTCAGATTTGTAGTGGTGGATATGCAACGTCATGACATCCGCCCCCTTCAAACCTGCACATCCTCCGGATGGGCCACAGCTACCCATCCTCATCATCGCCAAGCTCGACAGTCAATGCAATCTCTTTATCTTTTGTAAAAGCATATGCAATGTCCAAATCTTCATCTTCATCATCTCTTGGCTCAAGTCCATCATAAATTGCATCATCCAACTCCTTGATTGCATAGGCTAAATCATCTCTTCTCTTGAATAGTTTGATTCTCTTCCTTGCAATCGGAATCCACAAGGCCGTACCATCAAGCTCTGCCAAGGAATATATAGCATTGTTGTACACGCAAGCATGAGCTCTACCGCCAAAACCCACTGACTGCTTATTGTTCAAGCGTTCCAAGCTGAGCACTAATGGCCACCTCTCACATAGCTGATGCGCTATCCATCTCTACGAGTGTAGTGAGCTTACCTCCATGTCTGATCGAGTTGCCTTCTCTCTCAAGCACTCTGGTAGCTCCACGATTTAAGTACAAGCTTCAAGCAAGCTTCATCCTCAAGCTCCATTGTTGCAAGCAAAAGAAGAGAAGAGAAGAGAAGAGAAGAGAAGAGAAGAGAAGAGAAGAGAAGAGAAGAAGAGAGGAGAAGATGGAGAGCTTCTCTACCATGGTCCCTCACCCTTACACACTCACTCCCTCACACTCTCACACTCCCTCTCTCAAGCACAAGCTCAAGCAAGCAAGCAAGAAGAAGAAGAAGAAGAAGAAGAAGAAGAAGAAGAAGAAGAAGAAGAAGAAGAAGAAGAGGAGGAGAGCTACTTTTGGCTACACACAAGAATGAGCTTCTCATTTACTTTTCAACTTTATATACAAAACCCTAAATCCCTTTTGGGCGGCGGTCATCCCCTTATCCCCTTTTTTACATGGCCGGGCTATGGCCTAGGCCATTTTTCCCATTGTCATCGTATCTTCCTAGCTTCATTCCTACCGCCCATCTACCTTTACAATTTGCGCAGCCCGGCGCTCTTAAATAAATCATGGTGCGCATTGCGCTCTTTTACAAAAGTATTGAATTGTGCTTTTTCTTGTGCACCTTTCTCCTTGATTTAGGACTTTTCTGCACTTCTTGTGTTTCCAGATTCTTCTTGGTGCACCATCTTTTGTTTCAGTTTTGCCTTGGCCTTGTCTTCTGCTTTAGATTTTTCGGATTTTTCACCTTGTTCGTCTGAGGGTTAACAATTGTCATGGACATGCTACACTAAATAGGGCCCAAACCATCGTCTGAAAACCTTGCAGATAACATTATACTGGTTGTTTAGACTACTATCATAGACCAACACCCAATCTCCCTCTTCGATCTCTTTAGGCCTCAATTTGTGTCTACTATCATAGTGGTCTTTGTTGCAAAACTTGGCCTCTTTGAGCTTTTGAATTGCTCTCTTAGTATCTTTAGGTCTTCTCTCTAATTGATGAATACGAAGAGCCAAAAGATCTTCTCTAGTCATCTCTTCTTGCTGCCATGGTAAAGCACTCCAAGTAAGTGTGCAAGTCTCTATAAGCATGACTGGCTTCTGCCCATACATCAACTCAGCTGGCATAAAACCTGTAGTCACACTCTGAGTAGTGCAATCAGCCCATAAGGCATAAGGCAACAACCTAGGACACTCCCTAACTCGTCCACCGCATGCTTTGGCCAAGGCTTTCACAATCGGCGGATGGCCTCTTTCACTCTTCCTGTTTCCTTTTGGATTATATGCCGAAGTCAAAGCAAGTTTAATGCCAAGGTGATAGAAAAATTCCCTAGCCTCATCAACATCCAGCTCACCTCTATCTGCAGTAATTTTTTCAATACATCCATACCTGCAAATACAATCCTCCAACAGAAACTTACAAACCACTGAAGTAGACTTCGTCTGTAATGCTCTTTCTTCCACTTGATTTGTGAGATCTTCTAGTGTCAAAACAATGTAGCGCATCTGCCATAAACCAATAGGCATAGTTAACAAATCAAGAACCCACTTGTAATGAATACATAGCAAGTAGGTAGGATGAAGCTCATCTCTATGACTCACTGAAGAGAACAATTGACAATCAAGGCATGTCTCAACAAACTGTGAGATATCTCTGTACATGCCTCTCCACCAATAGCGCTCTTTGATCTTCTCATAGATCGCCCAGACAACTCGATGTCTAGCTCAAAGACTTTCATGAAATTCTTTTATGATCCGTACGTGTGAAGATCTATCACAAACAACTCTTAATGACTGTCCTCCTCGCTTTCTTGGATGCTTTCAAAGTAGCCCACTTCACAAGAAGAACCCATAAGCTTTTCTTCTGATCTTCTTGAAGTCTACATCAGTCCATTCATCCTGTCTAGACATGATTCTCAAATAATGACCAATCTATAAATAGTCTCCTGTATACAAAGACTCATCAAAGCTTTCCAAAGCAGACACATGACAAATATGATCAGCATGCATGGCTTAATGATCAACCCTATCATTAGCATCATCAATGCAAGGAAAATCCATATCATCATACCTTGCTCGTGAAAGCATATTGGCTATTGGGTTTTCTTTACTTGCTATGTGCATGAACTCACGATTCATGGATTTTATGTACCCAATCCACCTAAGAATGGCAATATCTGGAGTAGAACAACTTGTGAACATACCTAGAAGAGGCAAACAATCCGTCTTGACCACCACAGCAACAGCAATGAAGTACTCTTTGTCATTCTTGAGAGTTGTGACAACTCTCAAGAGCTGTAAACACGATGTAGCATAATTGATCTCATTGACGCCTTAGGTTTTGGTAGCTGGTGGCTACTTGTATTGTTCGAAGAATACATAGTACTTTCCATGGTCTTTCGTGCCTTGCTTACCACTATTGATTGCAATGGTACTGAGAAGGGGTGTGAAAAAGAATTGAGCGAATAGTTCATGGTGATAGGTCTAACCATAGGCGACACAAGCTCCCTAGGTATGTCCTACCCTTGATGTGCCCTGAACAATTGTGGGGGATATGCGAAGAGCTACGGGACTAGGGATGGAGCCAGCCGACCAAGGTCACTAGATGTACCTAATTTGAGGACCCCTAGGTGCTGTGTTGTGATCGTGAATGCTGTTGCTTTTTTTTGTTCCTTTCTTTTTGTTTTCTCTTTTGTTGATTTCTCTCTTTTTTATTCTTTTTTTTTGATAAAATGAATACAGCCAATGCATTACATTGAGGCTATCAGCCTTTCATTTGGACTAAGAAATATCGAGATCCAAAGGCTGTGAAAAATAGATATTACAAGGATGATTGTGTTACTAGCTTCGATGCCAAAGGAATAGTTATTGTGATGAAGAGATACATTTGAAATTTTGCAAACCTCTCTGTAACTTGTGAGACATCAGAACAATCGAGGTAGCAACTACAGTGAGCCAAACATAGAGTCTACTAAGAAAGGGAGAGTAGCCAATGACTATGCTTTGGGCCATGCTCAAATGCAATGTGTGCTTTTTGCAGGGGTGATTTTCTCTTCCAGCAGGGCTTTCATCATGGCTCTTTGATTCTTGGTATTTTTGTCACTTTCTCTATAATGATTCTTGTGGGGTTGGTAGTCTTGTGGTGACTTGGACATTGAACACTTTTTTACAGACCTATGTTGTTGTGGCACACACATCTAGTACTTGTGGTAGGCTACTCAATAACAACAAATATTTTGCAACATCCAGTAGCATGGTACCTTGTCTGAGTCTACTGGCAACATGTAGCTCCTCTTTAGTGAGAATTTTATCAATCAGAGAGTTCTCTTGGCTAGCTTCGGCTAAGTCCATACCCCAAACAATAGTTAGTACTCAAAGGAAAGTTGGCACCACATAGGTCGGGTCTCTTTTGAGACTGCCATTTGGCCAATCACTCCTTTGAGACTGTCATAATCTGGGCTCTAAGTTCAACCATTGTAGCACAGTTTTCAAACCAACTTTTTTTAAATTGACTTCGACCCTCTATTTGTTGCTTTAGTTGCTCTATCTCAAAGAGGTTTGGTTGGCAATAGCTTCATTGAATGTCACAGTTAAGTGTAGTTCATCAGCCTCCTCATCAAAGATGGGTTGCAATGTTCATGTAGGAGCTTGTCATAGTGCTCATTAAGATATTCTTGCTCTTCCCAAGATAGAGGATATGGCAAGTATTCCTCAAGCTGCTCCCTAGGGAATGTGCGCATGTCTGCAAGGATGTAGACACGTGCAAATAATTTGAGTTTAGCATCCAACTCAGCCAAGCACTCTGTGACACTTCTATGTTCTATGAAGGCTTGCTCGGTTGCTATCTCATGCAAGGTTCTGGGGGTTTCCCTAGGCTTTGGCATAGCTGGGGACTCGGGCCTAGATGAGCAAGATTGGTCAATGCTAGGATTGCTTATGTCCTCCGGGTTTTCATGTATCTCCTGAGGCTTTGCTGCTATTGTGTCACGGTTCTCCTCGGATGTGACTGGTATAGTTTTGTCAACCTATTGTGACAGTGTTGTATCCACTCTTAAGTGGTCAATGCAAGTTCTGTTGTTGGTGGATTCAGTGTTGCAAGCAACCGTTGATGGTAATGGTTACTTTGACTTATCAAAACACACATATGTGTCTGAGGTTTCACTGCTATTAGAAGAGATGGAAATGGGTTCATTCATGGGTGGATTCACTGCTTTATTCCTCAGCTCTTCAGCACTCTTGGTCTCAATCTTTTTGGCGTCTATAGCCACTTGCAGCTGCCATTGTTTTTGTTGTTTTCTCCTCTTTTTATTGGACAATTGAGGTGTACCCTTTAAAGATTCAGGACCCTGAACTAGGTCAACCGTTGATGCGCTTGGCCGGGCCTCATCATTCTCTATTTCTGGTGTGCCCTCATGGGACATAGCCATGGCTTGCTGGACAGCCTTGCTAGGTTGTGAGGGCAAAACCACCCCTCTTTTTCAAGAGTCTAGCTCTTTAGCCAATTCTCCAGTGTTTAGCCCCTCATTCAATTGCATTGGCAGTCTCTCCTGGTCAGGCGTTTGCTTTAGACTCTTGTCCTTACCCATTGGAACATACCTCCATTGATTCTTATCAGATTGGGTTGTGTTTAGAGCTATTTTTCTCTTGCTCTCTGGAGGTTCAGGTGACTCTAGTGTAGAACCAAGAGACGATTTAGGGTTCCTATCATGTAGGCTTGGACGAAACTAGTTGAAGAAGTCAGGGTTGTATGATGGGAAGCATAGAGAACTAGGATTGTAGGGTCTTGAGTGAGGAAAAAGACATATGCGCTGACATCAAGAACCATGCTATGTGACGTCAAGAACCATGCTGTCTACTCCTAGCCTACTAGTCATGTGTAGATCTTCTTCTAGAAGCAATTTATCATACAAGGGATATTTTTGGATAGTGGCAGAAAGCTGGACCTCATGGACCATTGCCAACACTCTTAATGAGGTCAAGGCAACACAAATGGGATCATGTATTGATGTCCAAAGGGCTTTCCTTTGCTCGACGAGTATCATTAGTCGATGGCCAATTTTGGCTACCAAACAAACTTTGGTTGGAGTACCATTTCTGTACAAAGTTACCTTGTCCTTTTCCTTTTCATTTGATTGCTTCAAGCTTTTCCTTGTTTGTCTCACATTGAGCAGTATAGAGTGAGGGTATTAAGCACAATTCTCTAGATGTGGCCTTTGGGATGTCCTTTATGACGTCTTTAGCAACTGCTACATATCGGGAGCAAGCATGTTGTTGCTCAGCGGTTTGGCTACGAGCTTTGTGTTCTCCGATGTTGGCCTTTCAATGTCCACATGCACGTATGTACGTATGATGGTTGTTAGCTTGTGATCAAGCTTCATCGGGCACTTAATCTCTGGTTCATTGGTCAGACGTGCCATCTCCTTGACCAAATCTTCGAGAGATTTCTCCTCAAGCCTAGGCTTTAGGTGCTTCGGAAGTGTTGGAGGTGTCAAGGATGTTAGTTCCGACACCTCTTCCATAGGTGAATTGCTAAGGACATATTCCACAAGAGGCATCGTCACGGCTAAAGGCTGTGATTTCTGTGATTCCTGATTGGAAGTAGTAGTGGCTAGTTCAGTGGACTGGCCACTATCAGTAGACTATGGTGTCAAGTCCTTAAGCATATAAGAAGTGACCGTGTCTTTTGTTGCCCTTTGTGCATTCACTTGTGCAAATCTGAGCTAGTCACAATGGATTGCACGGGCATATCCTTAGGTGTCATGTCCCACCTCTTGGACATTTGGAAGCTTAGATGGAGATAGAGATTGGGATTGAGCAATTGCACTTGATGACTGTTATTGTGCTTCCTGTGACTATTTAGGGAAAGTGGGTGTAGGAGATTTGGGACTCCTAGGTGGACTTGGCACTGGTTGGAAGATTTGCTCGTGGCTGTTAGATGATTCTGCCATTTGCTTTCTTGAGCAATCAACCTTACCATGAGGAATGTTGTATGCATGATGCTCATTATCCTCTTGGGAAATCAAAGGCTCCTTGAGCACTAGTGGATTTTGTGTACCCTTAACGATTACATCATATATCTGCTTGTCAAGCATGCTAGGCTGAGGATCTACCTTTTGAATAGTCCTTTTTGGTTTCTTGATTTCAATCGTGAGGGGCTCAGTCACTCCAACCTTGTTGAGTGAAGACTTAGATTTTCGTCTAGATTTCCTCCTGTGCTTCTTCGCTTTTGATACGATCTGGCCTTTAGTTGATAGAGGTGGTTTAGCATGGGGTTTTGGCACCCAAATCCATCGGTTATTTAGTAATACCCTTGAGCACATAGCAATGCTTTGGATATCCATGGTGGCGTTGTGCTGGCTTTCCATCTATACCTTCGTCTATAAGTCTTGGGCTTCTTTTGTAGTCTTCTATGATATTTGTAAGTCTAAACCATGTCCTTGGCATTGTCTCCTGACCTTCTTGTTTCAAGCATGGCCTCGCTCAATGGTTCTCTCTATTCAACATGTGCTTGTACCAACTCTTTCAACAAGTCCTTGCTCTCGTTACTAGGCTTGCCTAGTATGTTAGAATGTTCCTTGCCTTTTCCTCGAGGTTTGATGAGGTCACCCTTACTAAAGGTTGTGATTATCCTCACACCCGATAGTGTCAAGTGTACCCTCTGAGCTACATAATCAACCTCACACTTCATCGCCCTTTTGAAGGGTCGTCCTAGGAGGGTTTTCTTTCCACAATTTACACTATTTGGAGGAACATGGAATAGGATAGGCAAGCTTTCAGTTTCAATAGTTACAAGGATTTTTCACTTCTCTATAAGTGCTTGTGGGTGTTCCCCATAAGGACTAAGAGTTGCATTAGTCAGTGTGAGCTCTGGTTGGGTCTAGTGGAGTCCATGCTTCATAGGTTAAGATCTTAAAATCAGCTCCTTCATCCGATGAGAACATCGACATTATGCTCTCTTTTTGCAGTGAGTTTGATCCTAAGGTAAGCAGGTGGTACTACGTCTTCATCCTCCGGGTCTTGGCTTATAAATTCAAGCCTTCTGATACATACTCTTGAGTCCCTGAATGCACAACCAGATGTGGATTCTCTACTAATGTCTTGGGTTATCTGTGCAATGCCATTCAAGGTGCGTCTATCATTAGGACTGTCATTTCTAATCATCCCCCCAGTTGTAGCTTGATGTTGTTCCATTTTGCTTTGACTAGATGTAGTCCGAATGCAATATGTACATGCTTTTGTGGTATTGCCTTTTTGCCCTTGTTGGCTAGATTGGCCCATTGAGGTTCTAGGGTCTCTATTTGTACGGTCTTTTGGTTGTTGTTTTGCAAGTGAGGATCTATGCTTATGCACAGCCTTTACTACACTAGGATCTAATTTGCAGGACCTGTCACTGTGTTTTCTCTCCAACCTACTTGGGGGAGGTGCAAGGGGGTAGAGTCCCCTCTGTGGGGGTTCGAGGGGGGCAGTCCCCCTTGGCCCATAGGGCCGTTACGCTAAACACCATGAGCGATTTGAAAGACCGTTTGTAGCCAAAGTTTTGAACCACTTGCTCTAGATTTCAGCCTAGTAATAGATCTATAATGTGCTTTTGGCTCTATATGGTCTCTAGGTCTGTATTTTCTTATTCTAGTTTGTTGGTCCAATTCTAGGTGGTTCAACTTTCAGAGTCAGACCGGTTCGATTGGAGTGGGTCCAATTCTGAAGAGTGGTCCTATTGGTAGTTGGGTCTGACTCCTATGGTTGGTCAGACTATAGAGTAATCCGATTGTTGTGTGCGCCCGACTAGACAATTGGGGTGTCCCGACTGGATGGGTGGTCCGATTGGGGAAGGTTTTCTAATTGGATGGTTGGATATCCGATTAGATGGTTGGTCCGATCCTCGTGTATCTAATTTTCGTGCGTTTGATTTTGGGAATTGGACATTCGATTATGGAATGTCCAATTTTGGGTAGTCCAATTTTGAGCGTTCAATTTTGGTTGGTTTGATTTTTGTGCATTTCATTTTGGATTGTTTGATTTTTGAGCGTCCGATTCTGGGATGTCCAATTTTTGAAATCGGATAGGGTATGTCCAATCAGACAAGATGGGTTGGTCCAATTTCGAAAATCAGATTGTCTGATTCTAGGAATCGGATCATTGGAGTCCAATTCTGGGAATCAGACTCTGGTAACAATGTCTGATTCACGCGGACAAGTTTCAGGGATGATGAAACAGTGTCTGATTCATGTGGACAAGTTTCAAGGATGATGAAAATCAACTCGATTCTAATGATTTTGGTTATGAGGGGTCACACAAACTTCCAGAACGTAAGTATAGACCCTAATGAAGGATTGTATATACCTAGAATAGCAAATAAACTCCAAAATACAAATCAGCAAGTATCAAATCCTCTTGCCCTGTTATGACAGCAGAAACCCCAATGCTTGTTTTTCTTTCTTTTCTTTGTTTTTTTCTACCCCAATGCATCCAAATCACAAAGAAAACACCTACACTAATCAAACCTGCTTTTTCAAATCCAAAAAACCAAAAACCTACTTGCTAAGGAGATCGAATGCCTCTTGAGATTCCCTTACTTTCTACCTATCTACTTCAATCACTGGTTCGGGGAAAACCCTACTTCAATGCTTGATTTGAAGTACGCAAGTACTCAAGGCTTGCATCCATTGGCCTTGACAACAGAACCAAAATGTAGAGGCAAGCACAAGCTCTACCACCAAGACCCACGGACCACTTATTGTTCAAGTGTTCCAAGCGGAGCACTAATGGCTCCCTCTCGTATAGCCGACGTGCTATCCATCTCTACGAGTGTAGTGAGCTTATCTCCATGCCCAATTGAGTTGCCTTCTCTCCCGAGCACTTCGATAGCTCCACGATCCAAGCGCAAGCTTCAAGCAAGCTCCATCCTCAAGCTCCATGCTCCAAGCTCCATTGTTGCGAGAAGCAAGAGAATAAAACAGAAGAGAAGAGAAGAGAAGAAGAGAGGAGAAGATGGAGAGCTTCTCTACCATGGTCCCTTACCCTCACACACTCACTCCCTCACACTCTCACACTTCCTCTCTCAAGCACAAGCTCAAGCAAGCAAAAAGAAAACAAAGAAGAAGAAGAAGAGGAGAGCTACTTTTGCCTACACAGAAGAATGAGCTTCTCATTCACTTTTCAACTTTATATACAAAACCCTAAATCCCTTTTGGGTGGTCATCCCCTTATCCCCTTTTTTACATGGCCGGTCGTGGGCTAGGCCCTTTTTCCCATTGTCCTCCTATCTTCATAACTTCATTCCTACCACCCATCTACCTTTACAATTTGCGCGGCCCGACACTCTTAAAATAAATCATGGTGCGCCTTGCCCTCTTTTACAAAAGTATTGACTTGTGCTTTTTCTTCTGCACCTTTCTCCTTGATTTAGGACTTTTCTGCACTTCCTTTGTTTCCAAATTCTTCTTGGTACACGTTCATCTTTTGTTTCACTTTTGCCTTGGTCTTGTCTTTTGCTTCACATGGGATTGAACATATGTACGTCCCACTTCCCTCTAAAAGCTAGTAATTGTATGAGGTATCAAAGTAAAGAAATCAATCTAATAGCACCTTCTAGGAAAGCTTCTTTATACAAATGAAGAGTTGTATCTCACTAGCAAATTGGGCCAAGGAGATGTGGTTTGGGACATCATCAAATACATAATGTTATTACTCAGAATGCCACAACTTCTTGATACCTATGTTGCACTTCAATATAATCCATTTGTTTAATTTCTAGGCCAAGCAACTCTGTACTATAGCTACACACTTGTACCTAAATAAATAGCTTATTCCATTATTCTATGTGAATAACTGTCCAAACAAAAAATGCACTCACACCCCAATAACCTAGGTCTCACAATGCTTGGAAGCATTATAACATATTTGTACAAGGGAGGGAAATAAGTTACAAATGAGCTAGCAATCAACAAATCATGTCACAAATAGTACGGTGAAACTTTAATAATAAGAAAATTTATACTTTGAACTAGAATCATTTGCATGTACTCTCAAATTTAATCTACTGAATGTAGGAAAAAAATAAGTTGTAAATGGTATGTTCAAGAAGACACTAAGAAGCAATGTTGTAAACAATTCTAAAAAAAAGAATATAAAAAATGTTGAAGACATAAGAAATTGTAGAAGCCTTGAGGACATGTAACAAGATAATCAATATCAAGAAGCTGACTTTGTCAAGAAGAATTTACATTGTTGTCCACTCCAAAATATTTTGACACCGTTAGAAGGATGTGCAAATTGCTCCTCCAAAAACGTCAAGTCTCATCAATGCATACGATTTTTCAATGACAACGGTTGCTATGACGATAAGGCTCATTAACACTTTCTACTAATTTTTATAAGGTTGATAACCCCATTGTATGGAACATGTGTGTGTGTGTGTGTGTGTGTGTGTGTGCGTGTGCGTGTGCGTGTGCGTGTGCGTGTGCGTGTGCGTGTGTGGGTGTGCGTGTGCGTGTGCGTGTGTGTGTGCGTGTGCGTGTCCGTGTGTGTGTGTGTGTGTGTGTGGGTGTGCGTGTGCGTGTGCGTGTGCATGTGCGTGTCCGTGAAAAACTCAACAAATTAAGTGAATATTAGTGCACAATCATAGCATCACACTTAAGGTTCCTCAATTAGTGAAATCAAGGGGCCTTGGTCAATTGGCTTCCTCTTTAAACCCCTAGCCCTTCTCCCAATTCCTCCACATTTACATAAGTCATATCAAGGGTAAAACATACTTAGGAAGCTCAACTCACCTATGGTTAGACATGTCTCCCTAAGTCACTTACAAATTTCTCTTCATTTCTTAGTCACTTCAATGCAATCAGAGCAACAATGGAAGCAAGATGGAAAGACACTTGAGAAAGGAACTAAGTTCTCCAACTGCCACAAGCAATTGTGATCATTGGAGACCTGCCCTTCTAATCACTCTACTTAGATATGACACTTTGTCCAAACTATTAATGGTGTCTCCATAATCTTCTCCAAGTATCCTTTTTCTTGGCACCAAAAACTTTTTCCATCTTCCTTAGATGAGATCCTTGCTTCATTGATATCATCATCGAGAAGAACTAGTGGAGTTGTCTTCAAACAAAGGAATATCTAAGTATGCATGTGCACTCACATCATATCTACAAAATAACCTATGCCTGGTTTGGGTCCTCAAGTGTGGGACAACACCTCATGCTTGCCTAACTTTTGAACCATCTCCCAAGTCTCCACTTGCATATGCCCTACAAACAAAAAAAACGCTATCACTCTCCCTTAAGAAATGAATGCCCATGAGGTTTTACTTTGTAGGTATAACAATTTGTTGAGACTCATGAGCTTTCACTTCTACTTCCACATCAAACCTTCAAGTGTCTTCTACAACCTCTAGTTTATCTTCCATGACCATTCAAGTTCTATCCACTAGATGGATAAATAGTCAAGTCACGGGATTAATAGTATTATTTTGCACAAGTTTTTTCATGTAAAACAACAACAATCACCATCTACCAAAAATTCCACCATATCTTCTTCATTAACAATAACTTTAGCAAGATATATCACTCCTCCATCAAGACTTCTTCATTGAGTGTCCCACCATTTTGTGTCTTCAAAAAGCAAGTTACAACTTTTCACCTTTAATATGAGTGCCATGGGACTGAACTTGTCTAGGAGAGGAAAATGTTAACCCCAAATGGCAAAGAAGGACCAAGTCTAGGAAAGATGTAATGGGATGGGTGGAAGGATTGATGCTTTTAAGCTACATTAATTTAAGACATGACCGTTTGAAATGTGGAACTACAATCTATTTTGATAAATTCTTATGATTTCATAAGTATATTGTACTAATATTACTTGAAAGTATCACTCCAATAGTAGCCTTGGATGCATTGATGGACACAAAATGTTAATATCGAATTGAGGGATTCTAATATAGATGTTATCAATGCCTATTTGAGGACTTCATATGCAACTTGGCATTTTTTGGTCCATTCCCAAATTACCAAGATATTTTGTCTCACTATTATAGCATAGTTTAATATAAATTGCATATAGTATTTGGTATGGCCTAGAAAATATTGTATGCCCTTAAGATTTGTTGGGTGAAAGTGAATAGAATACTTCAATGGTATATCACAATCTTACAAATTCTTTAATTGATTTAGATTCCTATGTTAAGAGGGATTGATGCTTCATTTTATATATATATTATTTTCCATAGGTTTTGATTATCATGACTTTAGAATTGATTGCTATTACAGTAATCAACACAGGGCAAAGCAAATATTATATCTTCTATTCTACATTGTAGGTAATTCTTTTCTCTTTTGTGTTCGAAAATTCATGTGAAGGATTAGTTATTTTTTGTTAAGAGGGATTGATATTTTTCTTATATATATCATTTTCAATAGGTTTTGACAATCATAACTTTACAATCTAGTGTTCTTGCAGCAATCAACATAGGGCAAAACAAAGACTCTATCTTCCCTTCTACAAATTAGCTTTTAGGTAAATTTACCATCTTTTGTGTTGGAAATATTCATGTGATTGATTAGTTACTTTTTGTTTTACTTGAACTACTATATTTTAAGAACATGTAGATGCACTACAACATATAGATAAAGCATGTAATGTTGCATGCTTGAAATTATTGATTTTTTGGCTATTTTTTATTGCAAACCAAAGGCTTCAATGGCATGCACAATCTCATAGAAAGTAGCATAGTGACAGTGATTTTTTAGTTGAAGAGACTAGCAACTAAAGATTGAAGTTGAAGATTAAAGTGATAGTGATAGTAGTACATTGTGAAATGTTAATGGCTCTTCATATCAAGTATACCCTTTGGAGGATGGTTCTATGAACAAGAGAGAATTATGGATTATTATTCTATTGTATCATTGTACGAGAGTATGTGAGAGAGTGATTATGTGTGTGAGATAGCCATATTTGATATCAATTCATTGTATACATGAGAGATTGTGAGATTGTGATAGAAGAAGACTATGAAAAATCTATTGAAGACAATCATTGCAATTCTATGAAACTATTCCCATTCAATATTGGAATATGGATGTGTTTAGTTTTTCTTGTTGTTCGTGAGAATAAAGAATATGATATGTTTTGCTAAAGATAAACCTTTGGGAGAATTGTCTTATGATGTTATGTGAAGTTGTTTTCTTTGGTTTTATTTTCCTTGTGAGGTGAGATCAAGTGGATAAGAAGATGATTTTTGGTGATACAATATATATTTTCTTACATTTTTTCTCCATTTTATTAGTATTCTCTCAAGAGATTCATGTTTTGGTGTATAGGTAGGAAAAACTACTATCAATAAGTACTTTAATGGGTTGAAAATGAAGGAAACATCATTATTGGAAAGGAAAGAAAGCAATGGAAAACAATAAGATCCCTACAACCAAAGAGGAATTGAAAATTTTCATAGCAAAGGAAAAATTCTACAAAAGATTTATCCCCCAATGGAGAAAATAGATTGCTATCTTAATGCAAGCTCTGTATGAGAATAGTTTTCTTTGTCTTGAAGCTATCGAAGCTTGCACCATTGTAGCAAACTATCTAGGAAAAAACTAGATAGACATAAACGAATGATAATGATGAATAAATATGGCAGATTTGGCCTTCATTAAAGATTTACCAAACAACATCAAGTGGGAGATTGTGAAGAATCTTCAAGATGCATTGACAACCTATCACAATGATGGTATAATGGCTATCCTAAGAGGGATGAATTTGAAAACTTCAAAACCAATTTCCTTCCCCTCTATAGTAGCATTTAAGCTAAACTAAGAGAGTGTGAGAAAGAAGAAGTTGATGAAATGTTAGAAAGAGTCTCGAGGAAGTTACTATATGTATATCCTCTACATCACATGTGTTCAAGGCCTATTTATAAATATCCTTATCTGTGAATTTTTCCTAAATAAAACATAACCATTTTCTATTCAATCTGTAAATAACCCCTTTATATTACACCCTTATGTATGTAAAAAATGTATAAAAATTGTATTTTAAAAATACCTTATTTTGAACCCACATGATGCACACATATATTCATGAGCAACTTACCCGAGGAAAGAGTAAGAAAGGAAAAAAGCCCTCTGTCCCCTTCTGTTGAGCGATGACAAGTTGTTGGTGCCAATTCTCTAATAAATGAGTCAATAAAGAGACAAGCATTAGAATATCTCGAGAGGTACATGAGAAGACAAAAAGCTAAGGCTAGAGCTAAAAATGAATCATTCAAAGAAGAGTCATTTGACTCTCTTGCGGCACTCTTTACTAAGTCCCAATGATTCAACCAAACCAAGGTCCCCTTTGTAGCAAAATACATCTTGGAAATGTTGATAGTCATCTTGTCAATGTAGCTCCATTGCCAAATTTTAAGGGTGTGTACAATGAAGACCCTAATCTTCATGTAGCTGAGTTTATGGTACCATGTGTAGCCAACAATGCTAGGACCTATATCCTTGATCGGTAATATTCTCCACCACTTTCAAAGAAGTGGTCTTTCTATGGTATACAAGATAGGTACCAGCATGGACTTTCAATACATGGGACAAATTGAAGCGGACTTTCCACACCAAGTTGAGGTATGAAGGACTTGAAGAGCAAATAATAGAAAAAGTCATGAATTTAAGGTAATTGACTCGAGAGCTAGTCGAATCATTTGTCTCTTGAATGGAGTCAATCATGAAGAGATGGACAACAACCACAACCTAGAATCAATAGCTAGCCAATGATGAGTTTTGAATCAGAATCAGAGTAGAGGCTCTTTTGCATTAACTCAACTTCTTTATGTAATGATCACAGAGGCATCCCAAAATCCCACTACAAGTGTGTTAGAAGAAAAAAGCCTGAAGAACTATTTGTCAAACTTGATTTCTAATATAAAAAAGAAGTTGATGGATATGATAATAAAATAGTTGCTAACCCTAAAAGTAAATATTGCTAGCATTTCCAATGCTACATGAACAACCAAAGATGCCCTTAACTCAAACCATGGTGCAGAAAATGCCACCAATCCAAACATTTAGCCACCGAGTGTGCCTAGAAACCAACAATCCCAAGAGCCTTTTGTTCCTATTGCTTTTAATAAAGAATCATATAGAAGATATCTGCTCTTTGAAAGAGATGCACAAAAGGAGAAAGGAAGAAGAGGAAGAAATGTCTAATATGAGTCAAAAATGATAAAGAGTTTGGGTCCACCAACTTTGGACCTAGAAGACTCCCATTTGAAAGTTATAGAGGAAGATGGTCTAGTAGTTGTCAGAGATAGGAAGTGGAATGCTATAAGTGTAGCAAAAAATTTCACATTTTCCCAAATTTTCTTAATACTAGAATATCAATGGGTTATATGCCATTGTTAGAAGATGCAAAAGGGGAGGGCCACACTACAAAAGATTACCCAAATCTAGCTCCTATAAATTCTAGCACTATTGATAGTCAACAAAAGGTACAAGAATTCATATCCAACTTAGTGGAGTTGAAAATAGCCGCTATTATGCATGCTAAGAAGAAATATGTAACAATTCCAAAAGAAAAAAATCCCCCAACAAAGACAATAAAATTCAAACTCCCAATAGAGCCACATAATAATATAGCACAAAATAGTATAGTGTAGAGCACACTAGTGCAACAAGGGACTCTAGAGACCATTTAGAAGACCATTCATGAAGAACAGTAGAAGGTCTAGGAGTTAGAAGAGGTAGACATACCTCTAACCTTAGGAGAGGCCAAAATGTAGTTTATTCTCAAATAGAGAAGGAAAATGAGAATGGGCATTGCCCCATTCCCAAGCCATTTGGAAAAGGTAGTGAAACCCTTAAAGAAGTATGACCTAATTAATGATCTCAACACATTCTAGCCTAACCGAGCCTTTCATTAGTTATTGATGCTATCCCCTATTTGCAAAAAAAGATTCAAAATCTTCATAATAAGAATACAGGGATTCAAGATTTCCAATTCGGCATATTTTTTAAAGACCAAAAAAGTTTTAGTGCTTGTGGAAGGAAGTGAAAGTGGCTAATGCTTTCCTAGATCCTAGCATTCCAAAGACTAGCATATGGATTAAGGGTGTTTTATTGCAAATGCATTAATTGGTGGAGGCTCTTTTGTGAATATAATGATAGACATTGTTATGAAAGATTTGGGATTACTGAGTATATAGCCTACCCCATGGCTTATCTAATCGATAGAAAGCCTTTAGGCATCCTTCGCTATGTCAAGAGAACATTGATTGGAAGAGATTGCTAGTTGACTTATCTAGTGGTGAAACCCAACTCCAATGAAAGTTCTTATCCACCACTATTAGAAAGATTGTGGCTATTTGAAGCAAGGGCTATAATAGATTGGTTCAAGGGAACCCTAACCCTCAGTAGGGCACCAAATAAAGTAGTCATGAAGTTGTATGGTTTTCAAAAAGTAAATGGATCCACCTCCCTAGAAATCCCTTTAGAATCAAAGAAATTCTAGAAGGAACCTCAATAGAGGAAAAATTTGTGAAATCAATATTTTCTAGAAAAATTGGAGTAGAGTCCTTAGTAGTTGGAAATGTAAGCCAAGTACCAAAAGAAGCCAAATCCTTGACCATGGGAGAATTCTATGTGACCTAGGAGTGACCTTTGAAATCTATTTTGATATAGAAATTGAAGTTTGGATATACTATTCTCCCTACTAAACGGCCATTTGGAGCCATAGATAAACAAAGATCTTGGAAAAAAAATCATATTCTTCTCTTATAAACCCTCTTCATTAATAGCTTAGAAGGTGTTTGAAGAGTATGATTTCCAAAGTGAGGATGAAGAGTGTATATAGTTAGAAGATGACACTGATTATGATGAAGTTATAGTGTCTTCAGTGGTGGCTAAAGATCCTACCATGATGGAGACACTAACAACATTTCCTTTTAGACTAATTTATGGCCCTCAAAACATGCAAACCATGTACAAGAAATGGATCAAGAAAACTAAAGATTCCTTTTATCAACAATTCCTACCATGACCACCAACCCTTTTCAAGAAAAGATGATGATGATGCCTCATACCAAAGAGCACTAGATTTGCAAAAGCAAAGAACTTTGAATGTTCCTTTTTATATGACATTTCCAAATGTATCATCAAAAGATGAATCATCCAACCAAGAAGTGGTTTTTCTTAAGGTATAGTAAGAAATGGCTTCTATTTTAGCCTTCACTGGCATCAAAAGAGTTACACCCCAATGCAATAGAACCTTCCAGTGAAGCATTAAAATAGTTTGATTTGTATCTAAAAGCCATGCAAGGTACATTTACAAGACAAATGGAAAGTGAAAAGAAATTGACCTTTATTGATGCAGATGAAATTGAACATCGTCTCAAGGTGGGAAATGATGTTCCCAAAGATAAGTTATGGGCCATGAATAAGCTACTGAAGGAGGACTTAGACGTGTTTGCATGGTCATATAAGAATATGAAGTGGATTGATCCCACTTTATCTCATCATCAAATTGACTTGGAGCATGATGCCAAGCTAGTACAAAAAGGTTAGCATAAAATGAATGCTAACTGTTCAGCCTTAGTGAAGGCTAAGTTATTGAAGCTTTTAGAAGTAGAAATTATATACCCAATGGCCAACAATGAACGAATTTCACCTATTGTGATAGTGTCCAAGAAGACTAGGAGGCTTTGCATCTGTATGAACTTCCAAAAGCTCAATTTCAAAACCAAGAAGTATATTTTTCATATCCCTTTTACGGATTAGTTCCTAGGTGCGCTTGTAAAACCACACATGGGACTATTCCTTCATCTTAGAGATTTCCACCTTTTCGATGCAAGAGAGGAAATGCTAGCAATCTTTGCATTTGATAGCTTTTTTTTGTCATTTCTATGGTAATCCCTTTTCTTTGTAACATGATATTTTTAGCTACTATCTTCCTCCTCTTCTTGGCATTCTTCTTTCTAATTACAAATCCATTGGTAATTGACAATCCTATAATACTGGGGATGGGTTTCTTTCATTTAGTCCTTGTGATGGCAGTAACACATATTGGTATCATGTCCTCATCATGAATCATTTCTAGCCCCGAGGAGCATGAGGGCACATGCGGGATAATAGCCTTACTCATGCTAGCCTTCTACCTAGGATAGTGAAGACATATGGGTTATCTTGCATTTGACTCATTCATCTCTAGAATATTGAATTGACTGGGGATAATAGATGTGTTCATCCCATATCCCCTTGATAAATGGTTTTCACACATCCTTGGAATTTGGCCTCACAACAAGAGGGACTCATTTATACAAGCTTTAGACCTTGGATATGTATTCACATATGCTTTCTTCTTCCTATTGCTACAAATGCATGTTCCTTACAATGAGGTTATCCCCATATCTAGCTTTGGTGAATCCCATGATGAATAGGTCCTTGAGGTTATAAAGCATGCTTTTTCACTTGCATCAAGCCATGTAAACCACATTCTACCCTTCTCACTTAAGTAGATATTGAAGGCCTAGATCTTATTGTCATTGGTATTGAGGTTGTGCACATATTCAAATTGCTCTATGAAGCTTTATAGGTCATCATCAGCTCTACACTTATCTATCTACTTGGCAACTAATTGGATTTTTTGTTGATGCAACTGTGGGTCCTTCTAACAATGAGTTGGCCACATGCATTTTGATATAAAGGGTGTATAAATTATCTAAAAATCTCCATCATACTAAGTTAGTCACCAAATTGATAGGAGAATCCAGTGACATTTGCATTAGACAATAATTGTCTTATGTCATCCATCTCTTGCTTGCATACTCTCTTTCTCACACTAGGTGTGCTATCCTCAATTCTTTGGGTACATCTCTTAGCAATTCTTCCTTCTTCATCATGTTATACCTTTGCAAAGCTACTAACTATGTGTCAACAAAGCTTTCCAAGACTAGGTCAAATTGATTTTATATTCATTTGTCATTGTTTCCTTGAAGTTTTTATGTTTTACCCTTACAATTTCTATTCAGTCCTTAATTGTTGGGTTCCTTTTATCATTGATAGTCTCCTTAGATATGTTTATATCAATTGTAGAGTTCTCATTCAATTTCAATTAACAACTTGGACCCTAGTAGTGCCTTATTCTCAATCAAGCTTTTGCTTCCTTTTTTTTGTGTAGTACAAGTTATTCAATGAGTGCTTACACTCAATTAGGCTATTCAGTTTCTTTTGACAAAGCATGATCTCAAGGACAAGGAGTCAATGCTATAGTTCACTTCCCAACTGCTCAATGGTTGCAAATAGCATGGTTACACAACTTTCAAGAAGATGCACTTTCCCACCCCAAGTAGTCATTGATCGAATCCACCTAGACAATTTGTCAATTCCCTAGACAATCCCCACAACTAATACTCTACCTCTTGACAAATTTTCATCAATACATTAATTTTCATGGGAAATTTGGCAAGGCTAAGACACCATGAATTTGACCAATTGTTGACTCAGTTGCATTCCCCTAGTTTTCTAGGATAGTCTCCCTCATGACCTACTTTCTAATGAGTAGAGAGTGTTGTAGATATGGCTCAATTAATGAGTTGACCCACTCTGATAGGTTGGCAACTTGTCGGGTCATGAGGTCAACATGTGACTCATGTTTGAGTGAGCATACAATGGAGGTTATGTGTCACAAATTCCAAGGTTGACTAGCTGATGAGTTGACAAAGTGTCACTTGGCATAGATGAGTTCTTACTCCTATAAGGGCTTTTGACAAGCTTATGTTCTAATGGCTAGACCAATCTCATGTGGATGGATTGCTTGGTTAGACTATGGGCACTTGATGGCTTGTCAGTCGATGTGTGTCAAGTAGACAATGGATAGAACCCCAAATTTCAATTGCCAAGTTGACAACTGAGATTCTTTCTTATTTGGTAAGTTGACTCCAAGCTGGTCAATTGACAAGTTTCTAACAAACAAACAATTTTTGAGTTAGCAAATTTGAGTCTCAAGTTGATAAGTTTGTAGTTTAGCATGTTAATCTATTGATGATCTTTCTTGTTTATAGTTTTATTAGTAGATTGACTAGTTGATAAGTTGATAGATTAATAGGTTGATGAGTTGGCTATTGTTTGTGTTGATAGGATGCCAAGATTTCCCTAATGAGTAGCTTTCCTTAAAGAGACCCAACTTCATATGTTTAAGTGTTGGAAGTTGATAAGCTTTGTGTTGATATATTGACAAGTTTGAGCATCACCAAGCTAACAAGTTTTTCAATAGATTGACAGGCTTTTCCACAAAGTTAATGATTTCCCCCTCTTGATGACTTGGCAAGTTTGAGAACTTTGGTTGGTCAAGTCATGCTTGACATATTTGGACATGTACATTTGAATTGACAATTTTAGTTTGATGAATTGTCTAGATAAGTTTTGAGTTGATGGGCTCACGTTGACAAGTTCATGTTCACAAGTTGAGATTGATAGGTTGAGGTTGATGGGTTATAGATTAGGAGGCTCAAGCTAATGGGCTTGATTTGATAAGCTTTAAGTTGACAAGTCTAAATTGATAAATTGAGATTGGCAAGTCAAGTTTGAAAGGTTGGATTGATAAGTCATCAATGATTATTTAAGATCAACAAGTTAGGATTGATAAGTCTAACTTGACAAGTTTTGATTTAACACATTAAGTTTGACAAGTTAGGTTGACACACTGGATTGACAAGTTTCCTTTGAGAGACTAAGGTTGATGGCTTGAGATTGATGATTTTAGGCTGATGAGTTTTGATTGAAAAGTTCTCCTTAACAAGTTGGGGTTAATGAGTTTGTATTGATGAATTTTTGTTGACAAGATCAACTTGATGACTTATGATTGAAAAGTTTTAGTTTAATAAGTTTAATTGATAAGTTTTGGTCCTTACATTGATAGGTTTACATTGACAAGTTTGGATCAACAAGTTTTCGGCTGAGAGGCTTCATTTGATGATTGGGATCAGTAGTAGGTGGAGAGTACCAATTTAAGACCAACAAGTTTTTGGTGACTGATTGATGAGTTAGGGATGATGATAGAGGTCAATTGTTTGGGTTTGTATCAATAAGTACATGTTAACAATTTTACTTTGACAATTTTCCATCAACAAGCTTCCATCAATAAGGTTTCATTCACAAGTTTGAGTTTATCATTTCACATTGACAAGTTTACATCCATATGTTCACATTGATAGTCTTAACTTGACAATTTCCTATCGACAAGTTTCCACTAATAAGTTTCCATTAACAAGTTTCCATTGTCAAGTTCCCATTGACAAGTTCCCATCAAGAAGGACACATTGATAGTTTTACGTTTATAATTCTAGGTTGACAAGCTCACATTGATGGTTTTAGATTGACAAGTTCATGTTGACAATTTTAGTTTAATAGTTTCTCATCAACAAGACCTCATTGATAGATTCCTATTGACAAGTTTACATTGCAATTTCTTAGTGACAAGTTTTAGTGACAAAAATATTCTTCCATTATTTCAATAGTAAGGACAACTTACAATAAACAAATTCTTGACAATAACCACATTTGATTGCAACCTCCCTATTCAATGCTTCATTTTCATTCTCACGGTCTCTTCCTTCATTGTAGCACCCCCCAAATTTAATGCTGATAAGCATAGAGTTTTGAATGTTGGAAACTAATTAACCATGAATGATACCTTGTTGTTGTTATGATGATGGCAACTCCTCCTTAGGTCCACATCCTAGTGGCTCTTCTAGTTATTTGGTAGCTTCTCTCCCCTTTGTGGTAGCTCCTCCTTTCAATTAGTACCTCTTAACTCTCCTCCTCCTTTGGTGGCTCATATTTTTCTCCTTTAGCCAAATCATTGGTGGTGTTGTAATGGTACAATGGTGGCAAAAAGACTCAGGGGCAATGCAAGAGTGGATGGAGAGAGAGGTGTGAGAAGAGGAAGTGGTCGAGAGGGGAAATTGTGGATGTTGGTGGTAATTTGGAAGGTGGCTATATGGTGGAGGGTAGAGAGGGATAGTATAGAGAGTGAGGTAAAGTGAGGTTTTGTGGTGAAGAGAGTTTATGCAAGGTGGGCTATAAATCCATTCTTCCCAATATTTACGCTTTTGTAAGGGCCACCCCACTTGGGTTCTAATTTTCATAGAAATAATTTTCATCATGCATCATAGTAAAGGGCCAACTAACCCTTAATTAAATTTATATTTTGTAGGGTGTAGATCATGAAGGACTTTGATGTGCTTCTTTCCCACCTAATGTAATAAAACTTGCAATCTAATCTCATCAATATGTGCTAGGGAAGTAATCTATTCTTACAATGCTTCCTCTTTGCCTAAAGAATGATTCCATGCAAACCTTATTATAAGCACTTAATCTCCAAAGAAACGATGCACTCTTTTCCATATACTAACTTGAATGGAATGTGGCATCTCACTCATTTGAAATTTATGTTATATGCTCAAATGACTACATAAAGCCTTTCACCACAATGATGTTTTTCTTCTGACATAGTCTTAGATAAAATGACCACAAGTTGTTTATTGGTGTTCTCTACCTACCCATTCACTTAGGGATTATAAGATACCATTTTATTACGTTTACTTTTAAAGATTTTATTAATGCTTTAATGTCATTATTCAAAATATGTATCCCTTGATCAGAAACAAGCTCCTTAGGTGGACAAAAATATCATACAATCTGCTTAAGAATGGAGCTTGCTATCTCCTTGGTATTATCCTTCATCATGGCACGGGCTTTAGAGAACTTCATAAAGTAAGTTGTTGCTACAAATAATATATCACTTTTTATTTTTAAACAAAAGATGTATTGGTCCAATGAAATTGATGCCCCACTTTTCAAAGGGTACCATCGCCAAAATGGGGCTAAGCAATCGCTTACAATTTTCCCTAGCATCGTGTCTCTAGCAAATATCACAATGCCCTATCGACTACCAATATGTAGCTCTTAAATCCTTTTGGGCAGTAAGCCACCCAAAAAAACCATGCGCTGAATTGTGTCATTCTTTTAAAATAAGCAACACCTCCTTAGGCACTATGCATCAAGGATAAACTTTATCCACATCCCTTTTATACATGATTTTACACAAGATACTTGCTATTAGGGAAAAGTGAAGTGCCTACTACTGCTTGATCTTCCTCCTCTTAGATTTAGAAATATCCTTATCAGATTTCCCAAGGATTAATAATGTGTAATGGATGCATACCGTGATGAGATTGAGGTTATATCAACCTTGCATAGGTCCTCACAATTAGTGGTACCATCCCACTCTTTCTTAGGCTCACTGAAATCTATAAGCATTTAGCAATCTGCTACAACTTTGGTGGCTTTCTTCGAATCTCAGAATTGAACTCTTGTAAGGATATTAACCACTTGGCCAAGTGGTCAGGCAATTGAAACTTATTCAACAATAGGTGTAGCCCCTCAATCTTAGTGAAAAATACCACCTTTCTATACATAAATTTCTTGGTGGAAAAAACCATGATCAATTTGACTTTTTCTAGATAGCTATAATTAAGATTTGAAAAAGTAATTAGATTATAAGGCTATGGTTCCCAGAGGTAGCAACTAATGTTATGCATTTTTGCAACTGTAAAAACATAAAAGACTTTACCCTTTTTGGAGCCTTTAATGCTAATGTCTAAGATCATTTCGTCTTGGCATCTTCAAATGACACTACGTTGCATGGTCCAATCCACTCAAAAATGTGGTTGTGTGACAAAATATTCATTAGAGATAATGAACTCTTAGCTAATACATTGATGAACCTATGATCATAACCTACAAATGAAACAAAGCTGTGAATCTCCCAAGGGTTGGTGGGTGGGATCATTATTACAATGGAAGCTACCTTTTTTCAAGGTTGATAGCAAGTCTAGTTGCACTCACAACATGCACCAAGAATAAACCATAAGGCACCCCAAAAATACACTCCCAAGGATTTAGCTCTATATAGTACTTGCACTAGTACTCAAAGCACTTGTGTAAGACAATGAGATGTCTATCATGGTCGTGCTAGCCTCCAAATCATGTATAAAAACTTTAATCTCTTCAAGGCCGGATATATTGGCAAACATCTTATCAACTATCCTCCACCATGATCCAAGAGCATTACATAAACCGAAAGCCATGCAATGGTACATATAATTACCAAATTGTAATGGATGTTGTTTTGAGCTTATCGTCTTCAACTATGGCCATTTGGCTAGAGCCTGCAAAATAGACCATGAAAGTATACATCTCTCTCCTTGCCAACTGATCAAAAACTTGGTTGATAAAGGGCAAAGGATAGTAGTCCTTGATTATCTGCTCCTTTAGCTCCTTAAAATCCATGCACAAGTGGATTTGGTTATTTGTTTTCTTTCTAATAACAATCAATGAGCACCATTCAATATGTTCCACGTGGAAGATCGGCCCGAACACAGTATCTCCTAAAAAAGAGGCTCTCTTAGCTCAAAAGGCATTTTCCTAACATTTTGTCTTGCAAGTTTACTACCTTCTTACAATGAGATCGTATGCATGGCAATAGTCAAGGAAAAGGAAATCTCCTTCAATTTGCCTTGCAAATACATTCCTAAACTCCAATAGAAATTCCACATAAATCTTGTGCTCATCATTGAATAATATATGATTGGGTGGAGATCATTGGGAGTCCCAATATCAAATTCTACCACATTGGCAGCATAGATCCGTTCTTTTGCCCCTATTGACTCATCTAAAGACACCTAATAGACTTCGTGGTAGAACCCTTGTTAGGCTCACTAGAATTAGAGTTTCTATCCATGAAGGCCCTGCCAAGTGCTTCCCTTTCTATAGTGGAAGGTAAAGCCCTTTCATGTAGTAGTGGACATTCATGATAAACATCTAAAATTGTCCTATTTAACCCATGCCCAAATATTAACTAACCAACATGAATGTCAATAAAAAAATTAGAGCATACTCACTACCGACTAGGTTCACACCAACAGACTCCACAACATTAGCATGTGCATAGGATTTCTTTAATTACTTGTGAATGCTTCTTGACAATTGAATTAATTGTAGCAAATTGGCTTTCTTTTCTTTCCAAACCATCCTCTCCATTGGTTTCCTAATAGCATTACTAGCTTCTTTCACTTTTGATTTATGCTTTCTCTTAACTATAGGCTCCTCAAAATCACTATTGGATTTAAAAGGGCCCGCATGGGTATTAGTGTCCACAACCTTCTTGTCAACATTGCTAGATTTAGATTTAGCTTTGCTCACCGGCCTTTTGATCTTCTTTTGCTTTTTGGCCCCTCATAATTGCCCTAACATCATTAGAAGCAGTGTTCTCACTTATTGGAAGTGTCTCTACCAAATTAGCCCCATGTATAACTAGGGCCGAAGCCATTGTCTGAAAACCTTGCAGATAGCATTATACTGGTTGTCTAGACTACTATCATAGACCAACACCCAATCTCCCTCTTCGATCTCTTTAGGCCTCAATTTGTGTCTACTATCACAATGGTCTTTGTTGCGAATCCTGGCCTGTTTGAGCTTTTGAATTGCTCTCTCAATATCTTTAGGTCTTCTCTCTAACTGATGAATACGAAGAGCCAAAAGATCTTCTCTAGTCATCTCTTCTTGCTACCAAAATAAGGCACTCCAAGTAAGTGTGCGAGTCTCTGTAGGCATGACTAGCTTTTGCCCATACATCAACTCAGCTGGCATATAACTTGTAGTCACACTCTAAGTACTGCGATGAGCCCATAAGGCATAAGCTAACAACCTAGGCTACTCCCTGACCCATTCACCGCATGCTTTGGCTAAGGCTTTCACAATCGACGGATGGCCTCTTTTGCTATTCACATTGCCTTTTGGATTATATGCCAAATTCAAAGCAAGTTTAATGCCAAGGCGAGATAAAAACTCCCTAGCCTCATCAGCATCCAACTCACCTCTATTTGCAGTAATTTTTCCAATATTTCCATACTTGCAAATAACATCCTCCAATAGAAACTTACAAACCACTGAAGTAGACTTCGTCCGTAATGCTCTTTCTTCCACTTGATTTGTGAGATCTTCTCGTGCCAAAATAATGTAGCGCATCTGTATAAACCAATAGGCATAGTAATCAAATCAAGAACCCACTTGTAATGAATACATAGCAGGTAGGTAGGATGAAGCTCATCTCTATGACTCACTGACTCACTGAAGAGAACAAATGACAATCAAGGCATGTCTCAACAAACTATGAGATATCTCTATACATGCCTCTCCACCAATAGTGCTCTTTGATCTTCTCATAGGTCACCCAAACAACTCGATGTCTAGCCCAAAGACTTTCATGAATTATGATATGTACATGTGAAGATCTATCATAAACAACTCTCAATGACTGCCCTCCTCGCTTTTGTGGATGCTTCCAAAGTAGCCCACTTTGCAAGAAGAACCCATAAGCTTTTCTTCTGATCTTCTTGAAGTCTACATCAGTCCACCATCTTGTCTAGACATGATTCTCAAATAATGACCAATCTATAAATAGTCTCATGTATACAAAGACTCATCAAAGCTTTCTAAAGTAGATACATGACAAATATGATCAACATGCATGGCTAAAAGATCATCATCATCATCATCATCATCATCATCATCATCAATGCAAGGAAAATCCATATCATCATACCTTTCTCGTGAAAGCATGTTGTATCTGGAGTAGAACAACTCATGATCATACCTAGAAGAGGCAAACAATTAGTCTTGACCACCACAACAGCACCAATGAAGTACTCTCTTTCATTCTTGAGAGCTGTGATAACTCCAAAGAGCTCTCTCTTAACCTATGAATACCTACATTGCCGCTCATTTAGGACTTTCACCCCAAATCGAATAGCATACCTATTCCCATCTGCATCATCTTGGCCAACAACCCATCCAATGTCGATAGGACTAGTATCAACAATAAGAACAACAAGTCTCTCAAAAAATGTTTTCCTTTCCTCAAAAGTTGGTAGAGATCATTTGTAATATGACCAAAATGAGGAATCCAAATAAGATAAAACACACAAGCTCCAAGAAACTTGTGAACCTTAGAAGTAGAAGAACAAGTCTCTGTAATCTTCTCTATGGCATCAACCTTTGTAGGAGAAGGCTTCCTGCCATAATATCCACACATATGTCCAACAATCAAAACTTCTCTGGCTCCAAAAATAGATTTCAACCCTGACACGGTCAAATTCACTTCTTCTAGTAGCCTGCAAAGAATCTTCTTAACATCTCTAATATGTGAAGCCACAAAGATCCTGCATCCATGATCGTCTAAAGAATCATCCTTCTCTTTCTCTAAGCAACCCTTGATAGGTAAGTCATCAATGAAGGGCATGGTAAGCTCATGAATGAAATCTCGTAGAGCCTTGTCCATCCCATTCATCATATGAGCAACTAAATTAGTAGCTCCTTGCGGAAGCGTACACATTTGGACAAGGCCTAAAGGTGTCTTCATTGTAGTCAAATCTTTGATCTCAAGGGCAAGCTAGAACTGATCATATCCGGAATAAAGATCAATGAGTGAATAGATATCATGTCCAGTTGGCTCATCCACAATAGTCATGCACCAACATTTCAAATAGTGACCTTGTTTACTGGCTGTAGGTCTTGTAAGAATCAGAGTGTCCCATTTTTCTTAGTAGGAATTGTGAACTATCTGTTGGAATATGGAGTTGAAGATGGCTCTAGAATGCCCACCCCGATTTGCACATTTAGAAGCTCCACCAATTTGGGCAGTGAGCCCTCGGCACAAGAATAGGCCATAGATTCCAAGGGGCATGCGAACTGGTAAAAATAACCATAGGTGTCACAACCCTAGGATCAATGCATCCAATCTCATGTGGGAAAAAAGCAAAAGCTTTTTCATGTTTGCATAACATCTCTTAAAAATATCTTACCTCTTCAGGAAGCAAAAAATCTTCGGTTCCAATCTTCATCTATTTGAGTGTCTCAGCTGAAAACTTATGTCCGATACCTGCAGGATCTTGTAAAGGAGGTTGCAAAGTAGCTCTCCTCACCATCTCATCACTATCCAAAGGTAGCAGTCCTACAATTGGTCTAACCTTCTTGTCAATTGCCTTATATTTTGTCTAAACTCTGGCTTCATTGCTACAATCCACGAATTTCAACCCTTGTTGAAAATACCCTAGTAAACACAAATTTTGATGTGTATAAACAACAACATCCAACTCTTTTTGCTAAAATATGTCAGCAAAGAATACTTTTTGCTGACAATCCTTAGCACCCAAATTCTTTTGAAGCATGAAATTAGCAATTTTGCAATACATCGCCACAAAATGGACCTGTAAGACATATGACAACTCTTGATTGTTAGTATTGAGTAATACCGAAAGTTCTTCCATGGTATCTGAGCATGAAAGGCCATCATAGAGACCATCTGTCTGGTCTTCTTCAGGCAAGATACCTATAAGCATCAATTATTTTTCTTTTCTTTTTACATACTGCTTGACAGATCTAGGCATATTGAAAATATACTGAAAACACAAAGTACTTTCAGTGGATACACCATAAACACATGAGGAAAAACTGCGACTGCTAGGAGGCGACAGCTTTCCCTGACTTGTACCACTATCATCTCGCAAGATAGTGATCCCTAACAAAAATCCGGCTCTCCTACTGGAAGAGGAAAATCCCTCAAAGAATCTCTATTCTGTTGATGGTTGATACAAACGGTCATGAACTGGACATCTCTCTTTCCATCCTTGCTTCAGATCCGTGCATAGGCAGACCCATCATCCAGAACCTTAGTCTCCATTTGAGACTCAACAATAAATGGCTGCCCCAAAATTATAGGATAAGAATAAGAGTTCTAAACAAAGAAACGATAAGACTCACCCACATCTCCAATAGAAATCTTCAAGTTCAGACAAGCAGCATACAAATCTCTTGCACTGTTGTTGGCTACACGCATGCGCCAACCATGATCCACATCAAATGGCTATCTACTGGTGTCATATAAACCTCGCACTATGACATTAATCTTGGAGCCATGATCCAAAAGAGCAACACAAGGAGTCTCTGTCTTGCCAAGCTTTGACTACATTCTCTGTAGTCACACGAGCCCAGTGACAATGAGAAAAATGGCTACGAGGCACCAATCTAGGTGCATCTTCGCTACTGTATGGACTGAAGTAAAGGATGAAGAGACTTTTTGGACTGCATACATAGAGCTCCATCTATAGACTCCTCAATAGTCTCCTCAATCTGTAATCCATAGATAATAGCCTCGGAAATAGCTAAAGCCTCTCAATGGATCATATCCTTTGTTGTCTCTTCAATACCCTGTCATTTTCTTTTAATGATGTCGATAATAACATCACAAAATTCTCTTTTGGCAATCCCCAAGAGTTCTCCAAGAGTAAATTCAATTTTGCAATTAAGAATCCGATCCTCAAGTACCTTTTTCAAGTCTGTGGTTGTCTCAATGTCGGATAGGAGCTTGAATGTAGGTTGCTTTTTCAACCTCGAATCCTTTGCCTTTGGGGCCTTCTGATCTTCTTGTACTTTTGGCTTCTGTACATTAGTCATACTTTGCTCGGGTCATCCTAAAGAAGAAGGCTGAAGGACTGGATCACTCCTCCTAGTTGTCCTCTTCGATCCTTCAGGCTGATCATTATCTCTTTTCTGCTTCTCTTCAACGAGCACTTCAAATCCTTGAGATTTCATGATGTAAGCATAGATAGAAAAGACATCGATGTGATCATTCCATCCAATCCCTTTTCTGATTGCATCTCCTATGGTTGAAATTTTGGATGATGAAGTTTTTCCCTTCTTCAATGCATGCAGTGCATAGGACCATAAAGGAGATTTATCCTTTGACAATTGGAGCGTAGTGCATAGGACCATAAAGGAGATTTATCCTTTGACAATTGCTCCAATTGAAGACCATAGGTAGCAGCTTCTCTTGCCACCTCTCGCATCACATAAGAAGAGCGCAAAAGAGATTCCTCCAATAATTTCTTCATATCTCCTTTACCAAAATTTGGTTTAATCGATTGCTATGTATCTTCGAAACATATAGTCTTATCCTTCCAGACTATCAACTTCAGCCTTTTTGCATCTTCAAAATCTTGGCAGTCCTTCCACTCATGGTCTGGACTATCGCCCCACATGCAAGGACGAACATGATTATTTCTGGAAGAATTTGTAGAAGACGTTGGGACAGAAATTGGAGCTGGGTTAAGTGGCTCTTTCTCTCTTCTGGTCATCATAATTTGAAGATCTTTCAAGTTCTTTGAAATTTTCTCCACCATGTCTTCAACAATTAGTTTGGCAGATGGTTTGACAACCACAGTAGGAATAGGCATAGGCATTGAAGTAGGCATAGGCACAAGATGATAAATAGGAGAAGAAGTGAAAGGAGAAACATGAGAAGTAGAAGTTGAGGTAGGAGAAGACATCGCTAGAGGTGTTTGCATGCCATTCTGCAAGCGAGCCTTCCATCTCCACCTCTTTGTCAATGTGGAAACCACATCAACAGCATCTTGCCAATCCATCTTCAATCCCATAGGGTACGGTCTTCAAGAAGCTCTCCCAACTCGTCCTGAAGTGCATGATCAACTGCCTGCAAGAATAACTCCACTTTCTCCGAACTTAAGGCTCTTTGCTCTAGTGCATCCAACTAGTTGTATCGTTCTTCAAACTCTCACAATGACTCAAAAGCAAGAAGACCTTTGTTGGGCTGATAGACCCACTCTTTAAATGTCTTCTGTATAGCAATACCATAATCCTCAAAAAAATATTCATCTTTGAGGGCTTTCTTGAAAACATTCTAGTTTGAGTCTTGCACAAACAAATCAGTCACTCTAACCCGCAAAGTAAGCGTGACAAGCCGTAGGAAATAGTTGCTCTACTTGGTAGGAACTCTGAAGAAGCGCATCTGGCTTTCAAAAGCTTTAAGATAGGCTGAAACATTCCGGTCATCAAATAATTTGTGCTCACTAATCATAGACTCGATCGCTTTGGTTGCTTGCACCATACGTATGCTCTTGTCCTTGATGCAACATTCGTTGTTGATCCAATTGTTGTTGATGTAACTACTATTGCTACTGCATCGATAACTGCATCTCCTGACTCTGCATCACAATGGTTGAAGAAAGAGTTTGTAATAAAGGCTTCATCTCATCAAACGAAAAGGAAGAAGCACTCGATGATGAAGTGGGTGGAGTATTCGTACAGTCTCCCATCTCGATGATTAAAAGTGACGCTTTCACATCGAGTTCACTAGATGTTGCACAGAATAATATGGGCAGGGGTTCGTGAAAGTCACTCACCCCAAGGATACTTTGTGAGATGGAAATAATGGATGTTGAAGAGTACTCAACTCAAGATAAATACTTAAAGTAAAAAGAACGGTTAGGAATCAAATTTGAACAAATGATAAGGCAAAGAGAGTAATTTGCCATGGCTATGCATGAAAGAAAGGTAAAATGAAGTGTATTTGGCAATGATGACAATGGGATTTTTGAAGATATGTTAGAAATATAATCGAAAGATATTCCACAAGCTAGCTCAAGGTAAGAAATTGTATACTTGATTAGTATACGTAGATGAAGAAGATATTTTGATTGTTATAGATGATGATTGAAGAGCAAAGTGAAGGCAGAGAGAATATACAACACCTTTCCTTCTTTTGAGCTGCTAAGTTTCTTGAAGAGCTTATATAACACCTTTGCAATTGATGTGGAGGTAGCTCCTTAAGGTCTGAAATATGATGAAATTCAGGATCGTCTACACAAATTGCAATGATCTTGTCGTCATTCTCTCCCTAAGTGATTATAGGTATTAAACCATTTACTCGAGCACGTAGGAATAAGCTTGAAATAACTGGCTCCCTTATCATATGAATGGACCTTCAAGCATTATTGGCTATCTTGATCTCCACCCGCCAGACAAGCCTTTGTTTCAAGGTTACGCCCTAGGGAAATGGTTGGGCATTCCAGTGGTAGGATATCCTCAGAAACCAAATCACATACAACTTTCAAATAGTAACGACCTTCATCAATATATTCATGAATAAGCCCAGGAACTTGGAGAGGTAGCTGCTTAAATCACTTGAAGAGATAGGACTCCGCTGCAACTTTGTCCACCTCAAAGTCAACTCCGTCACCCTTTGCATCGATTTCTCTTCCTCTCCTTCTTCGTCATCGTCCTAGTTCTACGCTTACTTTGTCACCTTCTTCATCAAGTTCATCCACTTTCTTTCGTCCTCATTACTGCAAGTTGTTTTGTTCTCTTCAGCTTCTCATCCTTTAGCTTCGATGTGTCCTCGGTCTCCTCAGCATGTTGTTCTTCTTTCGTCATTATCACTTCATCACCAAGTGCTTATAAAGTCACGCCTCACAGGGAAGCATATTCTTCCATCTTGTCTTCGGCTTCAGTCGTCACCTCTCTCCTCTTCTTATTTGGCTATCTTCTTGTCACCTTCCTCTTTCATCCTTCTTCATCGTCGGCTTCGTCGCCTTCCTCATCGCCACAGCTGCTTTCCTTCATTCACCTCCCCGGTCAGAGCTCGCCCCCTCCTCCTTTTATAATCATTATGTTGCATACCGACAAATTCTGTGGCTCTCTTAAAATTGAAGACTGGAGAATTTTTCCTCAAAAAAAGCTATCGTTATTCTGCCATCAATACATCAGTCATGCGGCCATCACAAGCTTCAAAAAAGCTCTAAGCATCTGAGATTACATGACCCATGTGAGGAGCCTCTTCAAGAAAATCCCTATGGGTGAGAGACCAACCGAAAGATTAGTGTCCATAGTATTCATTAATGTAATACAAAGTGAAGAGCTCTACAAAGCCTTGGCAAGCAACTTGAGCTTGCATCGAGATACACTAGCAAGGGTCTTTGAAGAAGCTATTAGAGTGGACAATTAGCTCAAGAGGAAGCTCCAGGAGCTCAAATCGAGAAAAGTCCTGTGCTAGGAATTCCAAGAGAGCTTCAATACCAAGCGAGAGATTGGTCCCAAGTGCTTAGGATAAAGGGAAGGGCACTGATTTAGGACAAGAGCTAGTAGAGATGAAGATGGAAATAGCTAAATTATAGGAGATGATGAGACGACCAATGCGCCCATATGTCCAATGCGTATATTGTGGTGAAAACCACGTGCCAACCAAGTATCTGGACCCTAGGTCATGACCATGTGCTAATTGCAGTAGGTTTGGCCATGACGCTATGGATTTTCAATTACCTCGGAAACTCCCATACTCGCAGCCTTACGGCCAACCCTACCTTTTGAATAGGCCACCGAACTTCTTTGGAAGGGGAGTCCCATTGGCCCTCCCAACACCTAATGACACTAAAATGGCCATCTTTAGGATGGAGATAAACCCTACGTGTATCCCTAGACCACCTGGACCTACATAACCCATCCACTGAGTGACACTCCAGTCCATTATGTGGAGGAGCTGAACGGCGAAGATCCTTATATATACCCTTACGTATTGTACGACAAAGAAGGCAATGCAATCCTTATAGACTATTGACCACTACCAGTGATGGCATTAGGTAGAGGGAGAGGTAGAGGCCTAGGAGGGCAGATCCAAGAGCCAATCGTGTGTTGGACTTGCGGCCACCCAAGACACGTTTCTTCGTGCTGTCTCGAGAGGGAGTAAGCAAATAGAGACAAAGCTGACGTAAGATGTACTGAGTGTGGAATCACTCATCTCTTTGTCGATTGCCCTAGACCGAAGCCATCCTCTAGTTAGATAAACAAGCCATTAGTCCCATTGGGGTTGTTTGGTGTCGAGATACTCGATGGGGAAGCCACATCTATCCCATTGCATGTCATGACCCGTGCGCAGACAAAGTAGGTTACCATATCATTGCCAAGGCCTAGCAATCTCGACGCAACCTCAATCAGAAAGAAGAGTCAGAGACTGAGGAAGAAGAGACCATACGCTAAGGTCACGCTCAAAACCAAAAGTACCACAACATTGAATGTTGGAAAGAAAGTCACTAACGGAGAGGCAACAACATTAGCTCCAAAGATGGCTGAAAAGGAAAGTGATAAGGTCGAGGAGTACCCCAACTCAAAGCACCAACTTGAAGCCATCGAGAAAGTGAAGGAGTGGGTGAAAGAAGCCCAAGATCACCTAAAAGATGCTGAGCCCATACTAGAAGATGAGATCAATGATCTCTCAAGCATAAAGCATGCTAGTCTCACCCCCGTGACTAAAATCGAGGGATGCGACTGCACCACAAGCAGTGCCACTTAGACAAATTTTAAATGCTATGGGCCAGCAAATTAGTCAAGGCCATTGGCCAAGAACCGCAGAGTTAGAAGAGAGGTAAGCAGCTAGCAACATTCTTAATACATTGGTGATGACCCTTGTGACTCTAAGCTTAGGAGACATGCTTAGGAAACATCCAACGCTATGGCAAGAGCTGAAACAGTGGGTTGAAGAATCAAATGAGCGTGATGTCTCGCAGACTTGCACGAGCATGACATAGAAACTCAAATACTGAGCTTGATGCTGCACTCCATGCCTAAGTCCTTGCATGTCAATGCTTTTTGGAAAGGCACAAAGATGCATACAGTCCTGCCAGTCCTAGCTCTTGGAGATGTCACAAGAAAGGGAATCATAGACACGAGAGTGGGAGTTAGTGTGCTAAGCCATGTAGTACTCCAAACTTGGGGTAACCCACCGATCGAGACTGCTAAGTTCAACGTCACACTGGCTAATGGAATGAAGGTGAAACCACTCAACGTGTTAAAGAATTGGCCAGTGAATTGCAGGAGTCACAACATACCCATGACACCTGATGCAACACCGGTCAAAGTAGTGACCATATCCCATGAATCCATAGCACACCCATGCCGTCAAGGAAGAAATTGATAAGCTAATGAGAGCAAGATTCATCTACGAAATTGAGCACACGATTTGGGTTTTTCCCATAGTCATCGTATTGAAGAAGAATAGAAAGATTAGAGTGTGCATCAATTACAATAAGGTAAACATGGCTACAAAGAGAGATAACTATCTATTGCCATACACCGAGCACATGCTCGAGAGAGTGGTTGGCAAAGATGCCTACAGTTTTATGGATGGCTTCTCTGGATACAATCAGGTGCAAGTGCATCCTAATGATAGGAATAAGACCACATTCACCACTAAGTGGAGTATCTTTGTCCACATAGTCATGCCTTTCGGGTTGACTAACATGCCAACTACCTTTCAATGACTTATGTGCACTATATTCGAAGATATTCTTAGGAAGGAGTTAGAGGTATTTGTAGATGACTTGTGTGTTCACTCTACTTGGACGGAACACTTAAACAAACTTTGAGTAGTCTTTGAACAATCTCAACTATATTATCTCTCGTTAAACCCCTTAAAGTGCCAGTTTTGGATAAAGCACGGATGCATCCTAGGGCACGTAGTGTCAAAGAATGGCATTGCCATGGACTTCTCAAAGGTCAGGGTCATTGTCAATCTTTCACCTCCAACTGATTGCAAGGGCGTTCAGTTCTTCTTAGGCCATACAGGGTATTATTAACGGTTTATGTTGAAGTATGCATTGATTGCTAAACCTCTATACAAGCTATTGATCATATTTGAATGGACAGAGAAATGTTAACACACATATGAGGAACTGAAAAAGGCTCTGACCACTGCACTAATTCTATGAGCCCCAGACTACTGGACACTCATGTTTCATGTACACATTGACACTTCAAAATTCGTTGTAGAAGCTGTGTTGTGCTAGCCTTGTAAACACAACCTAGATTACCCAGTAAGCTTTGCTAGCAGACAACTCACTGAGATTGAAATGAATTACTCAACAGTGGAGAGAGAGGGTTTGGTCATGGTACTTGCTATTGCCATTATCTTTTGGTTACGCCTTTTACCTTCTTTGTTGACCATCAAGCCTTGTTATATCTTGTTAATAAACCTTGTGCTATAGGACACATCACTCGGCTACTTCTGCTTTTAGAATTTGACTTCTTCATGGTGGTACGTAAAGGGAAGCATCACTACATGGCTGACCATATGTCTCGTATCCCCACAGGAGAAGCTGTTGGACAAGGCATTGTAGACAAACTGCCAGATGCGCATCTATTTAGCTTATCCAACAAAAGAGATTTGTTTAGAGCTGACATGATGCCATATTGGGCGGATGACATAGTCCAAGTGCTTGAGCACAGACTACCTGAACAACCAATAGAAATTACCTAACTTAGGTGACTCATCCTGAAGATCTAACCCTATCAATTGATAGTAGACTAGCTCTATAGGTTGGGGCAAGATGGGGTGATGTGCAGATGCGTGTGTGAGCATGAAATGCATGACGTACTCATAGAGGCACACTGCGAAATCGCAAGATACTTTAGTGGAGACACGACAGTCTGCAAGGTGCTGCAGTCCCAATTGTGGTGGCCACTCTTTTTTGAGACGCAGTACAATTCGTAAAGCACTGTGATGAGTGCCAATGGACTAAGGTCCCTATTCGTAAGGATCACATGGAGCTAACCCCAATCATTGCACAACAACCCTTCGAGAAATGGATGATTGACTTCATCGAAACCCATTAGTCCTGTGGCACAATATTCACAAGCTAAGTACATCATTGTCGCTACCGATTATCTAACAAAATGGGCAGAAACACAAGCTATGAGAAAAAATGATTCTAAGACCACTGCTAAGTTCTTATGGGAGCAAGTGATCTCATGATTCCGCTACCCCATTGAACTTGTTAGTGACCAAGACACACACTTTATCAACGAAGTAATAGCTCATCTCCTATCCACCTTCCTAATCATTCATCGAAAATCTTCACCTTATTATCCTTAGGAAAATGGCCAAGCTGAATCCACAAATACAATATTGGTGAACGTCCTGACTAAGGTAGTCTCTACTTCATGCAGTGACTGGGATAACAAGTTGATGACGGCCTTGTGGGCCTACTGCATGGCTTATAAAATGACTGTGGGTCAGACTCCCTTTAGGTTGACCTATGGAACTGAGGCAATTCTACCGTTAGAGTTCATCATTCCTAGCTTGAGGATAGCCCTTCAAGAAGAGAGATGGGATGGAAAGAAGGCATGGATGAAACACCTGGTTGAGCTCGAACGCTTATCGAAAACTAGGCTTCTAGCCACCCATGCACTAATATGCAAGAAGGCAAGATGCAAAAGCTGGTTTGACAAGCATGTCAAGTAGCAAGACTTTAAATATGGCGACTTAGTATTGCTATACTCAGTCGAGGGACATAAACAGAAAATGAAGTTTAGGGGATTAGAAGCTTTCAGAGTATGGGCCATAAGCTGAACTGGCAATGTAAAACTCAAAAATTTGAAAGATGAGGGCATAAGCATCTTCAATGGCAGCCGCATAAAGAAGTACTACCCTCCCATGCACCCACTTCATGAGTCAATGTACAAGTAGACACTATTACTAAGATGGATGATGAGGATGAGGAAGCTGTAGAACCACCTTAACTAAGCATAACGGTCACTGCCAAGCACACATGCACCTTCAATGCATTGATCGATGAGGGAGCTGACTTTAATGCCTTAACTCATGATCATTGGACCCAAATTATTGATGATCTTCTATGTGTTTCCCAACACTAAAGATCCAAGCACGGAGTTGCCATTAGGATGAACCTTTAAGAAGCAAGCTCATCATTGCAATGTTGACTACGAGTCGTAACATATCCACCTAGCCATGAGAAACGTCCACATAGTTACAGCTGTAAGCAAGAGCTGCGTGACTCCTTCCAAGTCTGTAAAGCCACTGGTAGAGAAATCTGCCGCCAAGTCTAAGCAGGGGGATAGTGCTTCGTCACAACCCACCAAATCTCAAGACCAGCAAATCACACAAGTCAAAGCTAAGGCCCATGAGCCAAAACTTCAATGGATGCCTAAACTGCAAGGACCACCACCTACGAGCAAATACCCACAACCCCGTAAGGCTAAAAACCCCACCTTGCGTCCTAGGAGGCCAATACACAACTATAGACAACGATGTATACAGTCAAGTCACGATGGGTCCCCAGGACCCTATTGCAAGTGCAAGGCTATTATGAGGATAATGCCTAGATATGGATTCCTAAGGCCAAAATGACCAAAGGCACTAATCGAATGTTGCCCCCCCAAGCTTGACTACACAAGCCCACATGACGCATCCAAGGACAAGGCCGCAAAAGTCTTTGGATTCAAAGCCTTCAGAATCACAAATACACAAACTAATGAAGACTGAGCCACTCTATCGACCCAAACCATAGTACTACTCACACATGCAATGACTAGTCCTACAGCTCATGGAACGTCACTCGAATGTCGTAGTGCACTGTCAGCAGCCTAGCCCAACCTATTGTACAAAATGCCCAACCACCGCAAGCTCAGGAACAACCAAAGTGGGCACCAACAATTGTTGAACTCTCTAGTTCTGTCAAACCCTAACCCCCTGCCAACCTTAGACCCTCTTATGAGCGACGATCGATTCTGACTGTGGCCTTGGACTTAGCGGAGAACACATGGGATGACTTGGTTGCCTATCTTAGATGCTTAGATGCCATCTTCATGTTGCTTGCTAAAAGCTATAATAGCTTAAACTTGGGACTCTTGGATGAGCCTATAGCGGGAAGTAGTATGACATGGCATATGCCTGCTGAATGTCTGGAGGATTGAGATGAGCATTGAATGCTCATGAAAGTTGAACACAAGGGAAATGAATTGATTATTTTCTAATTAGTGATTAAGAAGGGGCATAACTCATGAAATCTTAGATGTCACCTAACTCCCTTGTTCTTGGGAAGAATCGAAATTTGTGTTTGTCAAGGCTGAGGGAGCTAAGGAGCTAATTGCTATCGATCTTTCCCACGAACAAGCACAAAAACAATGCCTCATCACCTCATATGATAAGTGCATAGCTTATGCCAATGATCAAGAGATAGAAAACTTGAAACAACTTGATAATAGCGATTCCCCTTTCTTGAGGAAATGGTATGCTCTTCGCCTTCAATGGGAGCTCAAAGGATATCAGATCATGACAAATGCAGAGCAATGACATGCAAATCAAGACATCATAGTATAACCCAACTTATGTTGCTCCAACCTTTTATAAGGTATTGATGACCATTCGCGTGACCAACCCATGGAAGAACACATTTAGGGACACCCCTACTTAGATCGCATCCTCATCAAGGAGGAACTGCACATTGCTAGTCGCGTAGACTCCAATGACTTCTTACTTGATGTCCTTACTTACATTACCCATGTAGGCATCTAACCTTTTGACATGGAATGATACGCTCATATGGAATATAATCCAAACTTCTATGCTTGGCTCATGCAAAAGTAAAACACTATGCCCATGCATTGTACTCTCTAACCTTCAATCCTAGGAAGGATTCTTCTCAATTCCAAAGAGGAGGGGGTAAGTGAATAAGGTGAAACAAAATCAAATCAAACATATAAGAAAACAAGAAAATGAAAAACATACCTTAAAGCCTCAATCCATACCTAAGAACAGAAAAGGAAGGAAAACATTAACTCACGATTAAGGAAAATGTCACAAAATATTGAAATAAAGCTTAAAGGGAAAGTCTATTTCTATACTAAAAATGTTTCAATTTAGCAAGCATGAAGTCTTTTCTTTCAACAAGTAACTGTTTTGGAAAGCACTAATGGTGAACCATGGTTCATGATAGGAGCTAAAGATGTCACAGCAAGACCAAGCCCATTGCCTTTCCTTCATGGAAGAGGAAAGATTAAAATATGACCTTTCCCTTGAAAATTGGGCCTAGAACCAACTCACATTCAGGAGCATTCACAACATCGAAGAGGTGATGGCCAATGAGGAGGCTACCAAGAGGGTTGTAGAATAGTGCAACCTCACCAAGTACATTGAAAAGTTTGCCCAACCACACTAAGTGTGTGGAATTCTTAAGGACATATGACCCTGACAAGGAGTGTGGGACGGTAACTGTGGGGAGTATAGAAGGAGCCAAGCAAGTGCAGATTCCTCTTAATAAGGCCTTGGTAGAGAAGGTGTTGGTATTGGAACCAAACGTGTAAAAGAGGAAGAAGAGAGATGTTTATGCCATACTTAAGATGAAAAAGGAGAATGTCTTGACAAACGATGGCATAAGTATTCAAGACATCCACGACTCAGAAGTCAAAAGACTGCAGGCTAAGGTAATCCACTCCCTCTTCTCCAACCAAAGATACAACTCGCTTATGCACAAGATCAATGTGCCAATGCTACAGAGCATGGTGGCTCACCCATTGGATGAGATGGATTGGAATGGCTACATGCGGAAAACCGTTGATCAATTTGCTTATGCACTAGCCCTTGGAAGCAGACCGGCTAGTAGAGAGTCTCCAGCGTTGAAAGGAGCGAGAGAAAGAAGTCTTCAACCAAATCCTCGTTCATTGGGTATGGAGGAATCTTGACCACTCTTATCCGGGAAGCGATAATGGAGGCACATGATGGAGAGGAAGGAGTGGATGAAACACCTGACAAGTCACCCCCCATCATGACAAAGAACAATTGAGTGAGAGGACAATTAGTGAAGAGGAGGAAGAACAAGAAGCTCAGCCAAAAGGAAATCAAAGAATTCTAAGAAGAATATGACATAGGAAAATCAAGAGGAAGAAAGGAAGAAAAAGGAGAAAGCAGATTTGCATAAAGCCAAGAATGAGACAAAGAAAGAGGCGGTGGAAAGGAAGAAGAAAGAGAGAGAAGAGTCTGAGAGGATGGAGGCAGAGTCAAAAAGAGTTTAAGAAGAGAGGAAGAGAAAGGCCATTGAAAAGGAGGACTTGAGGAAGAAGGAAAAGGAAGACATCGAGCTGGCCAAACGCAGGTCAATGGAGCAACAAGGTGAACAAGATGAGATGGACACTTTGAGTCCGAGGAGAGATGAAAGTCCGAGTTCAAGCACACATGTGCTATTAGGAGAAATATGGACTCTCTTTTTTGCCCTACTCTCATCTCTCTCTCTAAAAAGAGATTCCAAAATAATATTAGAATAAGAGATCTTCTACAATCAAGCAAATCTCATATTTGTATTTTCAATAGATTTCACCTATTATTTTATTCTCAAACTGTAGGATAAGGTCACTTTTTCTCAAAATCCTCATAACTAAAAAAATACAATTCTATTTTCTGTAAAAACGGAGCCAATCATTAATATACAACTCTTTAATGCCCTCATGACTTTTCAACATGAAAATATATTAGAATCATTCTGATTCTTGCTTCTTAAAAGGGTGGAAGTTAAAAAACAATATAAAATGATGTCACATCATATTTTAAGATTATTTTTTACCCAAGGACACCTTTTTGACTCGAGAGCTTCCTTGTAAATTTTTATTGTTTTTGGACAAGTATCTGCCTATTTCTGGGCATTTCTTCATTCCCTCTCAAAGCTCTAGTTTTGTCCGAAATTTTGTGTACTCTTCTCCTTCCCTCCAAAATATGGTTTCTTGCATACAAATTCTTCCAAAGCAATACTCAGTACTATCTACAACACTCTCTACACCTTACTACAAGCAATCTCAAGAGAGGTTTTGATAGCATTTGCTGAAATCAGATAATCTCTATCTACAACACTCTCTACCTTGCTACAAGAAATCTCCCTCTTCAGTACTACACTATAAGATATCTTCCTCTTCAACACTCTATACTACAAGCAATCAAGTGATAATGGAGGTATCTTTATTTTTTTAATCTCTATGATGTTATTATTCTTCATAGTTGTTGTTTAATCCTTAAGTGTCAATTCATAGAGAGAGAAAGAGAGAGAGAGAGAGAGAGGGAAAAGGGAGGGGGAAGAGAGAGGACTATGTGAGATGAACTAAGAAAATAAGTGATAGAGTGACAGAGAGTAAATTAGGGTAGAAGATAAGATGATGTTATTATTCTCCACTAGTCAAGATTCTGTATAAATGTGTTTAAATATCTTTGATCAATTCTTCTTGAAGGAGAGAGAGAAAGAAAGAAGAAAGAAAGTTATATTAACATCTACAACAGGCCAAGTTGGCCTATGAGACCAAAATGTTGCATACAAATGTCTAGGAGATTTCAAAAGTCCCAGTGAAGCTAACATTTATGCTATGTTGAACTAAATTGAGTAGGTACAAAATGATATCTGGACTAGATACAATCTAGAGGTACTCCCAGTGCGATGTGGAACTGCTCCTGGGGTGTTCATCCTAAGATGTCCCGCATGGGTCGGTCTAGCATGGAGAGGCTAAAGCGGCGGGGCAGGGCCCTCCGATGGCGGGGTAGTATCCCTTGTATCTTCGACCAGTGTCTTCTGCGGGGATGGGGCCCGGCGGGGCATGGGCACCGGGCTTTATCTCTCGCTGTGGCTATTTCGAAGGTGCCCCCAGGGGCCGGGAGGCCGGTTGGGCTGGTGGGGGCTCGGTGGTGGGGACGGTAGCTAGTATTTGGTAAAAGTCGTTGAGTGTGCGTTGGTTGGTGGCTCCTTGTCTTTGCTCCGTGGTTCGTAGGACGTTGTCTCTGTGGCATCATATTTCCAGTAGAAAGAGCCCCAAGCATCTCTAGTCTTTGAATTCCATCACCTTGGAGAGTGGTCCGAATCCTTCGATGAATAGGCAGTGGAAGCGTCCCCGGATTTCGTAGTACACTGGGCATCTACAGATATAGTGTTCCTCTGTCTCTGGCTCGAGATGGCAGAGCTGACAGATTCGGTCTTCTGGGGGGAGGGGGTTGGCCCCGTATCTGCCAGTTTCGACCCGTAGTTGGTGTGAGGATGTGCGGATCTGTCCGATGGCACTTCTGACCCTGTGAGACAGGTGTGTGTCCATGTAGCTTGGGCGGGTGATGAAGCCGTCCGGGGAGATATGCAGGAAGTGTTCTCGGTAGAAAGCCTTCTTGGTTCCTAGTTCCGACGTGGGGGTCACCCATGTCCTGGCGGTGTCTGTCTGGATGATATCCATTCTGGTGATGCGATTTACCTCCTCTCGACTGAGCTCCAGGTGTGGGCAGTCTAGGCTGTATTGTAGTGGGGGGAGGTGGTCCATGTGCAGGCCATGGAGCCGTAGCCAGGTCTCTGTTCGGGCATACCAACACTCAGTGTCCCCTTGTGTTGCTAGCTATTTGGATGACTTCAGGGCGAGTCTGGGGTACCGGTGCTAGGGCAGGTCCCATATTCGGCGTAAGAAGGTCTCTGCGCGGATGATCTCGTGTGGTACGGAGGGCTTGCTTCGGATCATCCGTGAGATCATAAGTATTAAGGGTCTCTCCATCTGCTCCCATCCCTCATAAGTGGCCTCCTCCTTAGGCAGTGGCTGATCCTGTGGGGCCCTCCGCGTGTGGTAGAGATTGGACCCCCATATCGGAGCCCCATACAGGAGGGCTGGTGTGACCAAGGTGTCAAAAAGCCAGAGCTTTGTACGGGGTTCCTGGAACTGTATGCGGGCACATTGGTTCTCCATTGACCCGAGGGTTGCATAGCCTCGGGTTAGTCTATCTTCCGTGGCTTTTCTGAGGGTAAATCTCGATCCAGAGAATGTAATCCCCAGATAGGCGTATCTTTGGACCACGTCCACGGTTTCTCCGCCGTATGTGAAGGGGGGTACCGACCGTCGGAGCCATTGGGTTGACGTGTTGAACACCATGACCTTGGTTTTCCCCAGGTTCACAGTTAGGTCTTTGTCTTGGCAGAAGGCTTGTAGTGCGTCCAGTTGGCGTTGTAGCCCTTCGGGTGTGCTAGAGATGAGGACTATGTCGTCCGTATATAGTAAGATAGGTATCAATGTCCCTCCCAGGCTCGATCCCTCCTCGCCCAATCTATCTATGTACTCTGAGATCTCATCAATGTAGAGGCCAAATAGGGTGGGCGAGAGTGGGCATCCCTGCTTGACTCCGGTGGTGCTGGTGATCTCCTTTGACAGCCCTCCCGGTGCCCGAACTCGGCCCATTACCGATTTGTATAGTGCCAGTATCCCCCATCGTATTTTGGTTGATACCTCCAATTCCTGTAGTCTCTGTGTGAGCCTCGCTCGTGGGACTGTGTCAAAGGCCTTGCAGAAGTCCACGAAGCAGCAGTACACCTGTCTTCCATGTGCTCTGCCCTCCTCTATGATGGCTCTCAGTGTGAGGATATGGTCAAGGGTGCAGAACCCCCTCCTAAACCCTGCTTGTCCTGCTGCTCGGTGTTGGTGTTGCTCTGCCCACTTGCTCAGCTCGTGGTCCAGTATGGATCCATAGAGCTTGGCTAGTACATGGCCAACCATGACTGTTCGGTAGTTCGTGGGAACCATGGGGTCTCCGGCCTTCAGGATAGGTATTATGGTGTTAGCTGACCAACTGGCTGGGAAGCCTTCGCATAGGGCTCTGTTGAACATGTGTGCTAGGAGAGGTGCCAGTATGTCTCTAGCATGGGTCAAATGCTCTGCTACCAAGCCTTTGTGGTCTTGGGCACGGCCATTTTGGAGTCTATCAATGGCATCCCAAACCTGCCATGTGCTGAAGAATGTGGATGATCCGGGTCTGCTCCCTGGGGGCCGGGGTAGCTGGGGCTGCTTGGGTACTTGGTATAGTGAGGTTGCATATGCGTGCCAAATGTCCGGGGAGGTGATGGGCGTCTGGGCTTGGGTTCCTGAAACGCCTTCCATGCCTCTTTGTTGTCCTGTCCTAAGAATAGCTGGTAGAATTCGTGTTCCACTTTGGAGAGGTAGGCTCATTTCTTCCGTCGCACTAGGCGATGGAAGATCAAGCGTGCATGTTTATGCATGTGTACCCCCCCGTGCTTCCTCCTGTTGAAGACGGAGCCGGGTTTCCCTGCACTCTGCGTCGTACCAGCTATTCTGTGGGACATTCTTGTTCGGGGGGTGGGGTGGGGGAAGGGGGATGTGCGGGGGAAGTATTCGGCAGCTGAGGTGTGTAGTGTGCCCACCAACTGTGCTGTGACCTCCTCCAGGGGTGCGTGGGGGTTCATTTCTTGCAGGCTCCAATAGAGATGATCGGAGTATGCGCTCGTAGTTAGCCTGGTAAAGTGGTACCTGGTGAATCTTGGGGGGTTGCTTGCTGGGGGGGCTAGGTCATACCTATAGGTTATGTCAAATTGCAGGTATGCATGGTCGGCAGCCCCACTGCGAGTGGGCAAGGTGATATTTTAAAGGACTGGACGTCGGGGATAAGTGATAGAGGGGCGAGGATATAGTCCACTGTGCTTACTCCCAGTTTCTGTGTGTGTTCTCCATGTGCCCCCCGTCCGATGCAATTGGCCGCGTGCTTGTGTGGGAAGCATGTGAGGGCATCCGAGCCGGGCCATGTGTCGAGACCATTGAGGATGGCTAGTCCGTGTGCGCCCCTAACTCCAGGAGGTGTTCGCCATATTCGGTGCACTCAGCTGTGTCCTATGATGCCCGGTTGAGTCCTATCTCCTCCGGTGCAATCTCTTTGTGCATGTGGTCTTCGCTCTCGAAGAAGGGGGTTTGCCTTTGTGCTGTGCATGTGTTGAAGTCTCCAGCCAACATGACATCCCCCAAGCTGGAGTAGTGCATGATATCTTTGTACAGTGGTAGGTATGGTGACTCACCCTTCTGTGGTGCGTATGGGGAGTGTGCTGGTGGGAAATAGCACACCGCCATGTATATGTCTCGGGGGCGATCTGTGTGTATCCGGATCCACATGAACCGGGCTTGCTCATCTTTCCGCATGACTTGCATCATGGGCTATAGCTCCTCCCTGTACAACACAGCCACCCCTCCGGACCCTCGGGTCCCTCCTTTTGTTCGGGCTCTAGGGCGGCATGCCGTCTCCCATCTATATCCCCTCACTTCTGGTAAGTAGGTGCCTAGGCTTTGGTGGGTTTCTGTGTAGACGACGATGTCCTTGCCGATGAAGGTCTCCTAGAATAATCCTGCATCTGTTTTCATAGCTCCGTTGCAGTTCCACACTGCAAAACTCAGGTGGGTCTCATAGGCCATGCCCCGTCATTGGCGCTTATATGTGTTGATGACCCGACCATCTCTGTATACTGCCCATTTTTCCGCTTTGCGAGCCTCCAGGATCTGTGGCATGCATTCTTTACGGTGTGCCACCTGTCCGGGTGTGAGGTCATCCTCCAAGTAGACTTTTTCCCCTTTTAGAGCTGTCCTTTTAGAGAGGAAGGCTCGTATGGATTCTAGGTTGGCAAATTTGAGGATAAGAGGCCTTCCCTTGGTGAGGTCTTTCCCTACACGCCATGCATTCTCCACTATTTGAGGGTCCTCTACTCCCAGCTTTTCACATATCTATTGGGCATCTGCTAGGGGGCTATCCCCTTCCTTCCATCTGACCACCCGGATGTGGAGCGCTCTAAGCTTTCTCCTTTTCTCCTCCTCCAGTGTTGCATTCACAAACGCCTCCTTCTTTGTTGGTGACTTCTTGGCTACCTCAATCCATTTGGAGTTCTTGGCCACTTCGGCTTGAGCGAGAGAGAGAGAGAGAGAGAGAGAGAGAGAGAAAGAGAAAATATTTTGGATAGAACAGAAGATAAGATTGGATGTTGATTAGAGGTAGATTAAAAGCTAAGAATACATGTAGATTAGGGGTTGATTAGGGTCTATCATGACTGAAATCAAGAGAAAGAGACAAGATCCAACTAGGTAAAAAAGAACGTAGATATAGTGAATCAAAGGGGTGTAATTGTGTGATTTGAGCCAATCCAGAATTAGATGCATGCTACTGCATTGATGCTGACCTACAGCTCCCGGATATTTAGATGTTCTTGCTATTGATTAAAAAAAATTGGTATCGACTCCTTAGCTTACTATTGATCAAAGGGGTATAATTGTGTAATGTTAAAATTGGCATATATTTTTCTTTACAGGATGCAAGTGTAGAATGTACCAAGAGAAAGAGAGATATTTACTTTCAATTGGAGGATGAATATGCACCTATGTTCAAAAGAACTGTAGAAAGGGATGATGCAATAAGATACATGATGCAACAAGAAATAAATGCATGGAAAAAAAAAGTGGACCTTTGGGTTGATGGGTGCATTTATCTACCCGATCCAATCACTCAAAGGCCACCACAATTTGAAGGGCTTACATAATTTGTAAAGTTTGTTTGTGAAGGCAATGAAGGATTGTATGAATACACATGCAGACTTGTCACACAAGGATTAGTAGGGGTTCATCAAGCCTTGACAAATATGCAGACAAGATTACAAGGGAATATGTAATCTTTGATGGAAAATGATAGATTATTGGTTGAGAAGGATAGGGAGAACCAGAGCCTACAACAAGCAATGTCTGTCATTGAAGATGCTATGCAGGCTACACATGTGCAAAATATGGAGTTACAGTCTATAGTTATGGACTTAGAGAAGGAGAATTGAAACATAAAGAGAAAGCTCACAAAAACTTTGGATATTAGGCCCACTTTAAAAACCAAAGAAGTATGTCGCCGCATCTGATTAGCTAAACCAATTCACCAATTAACCAAAGAAAGTGGACAATATCATAGACGAATATATGCTCAATCTGCTACAATGAGAAATATATTCTCTCATGCAGGGAATGATACTATTGCCAAAGTCCTAAGCAAGGATATGATCAAAAATGGATTGGAAAATCATAAATTCAAGGATATTGTAGATGGTGTCGCAAGTGAACATCTTAGGGATGTGAGCAACTTGTTTATTGCTACACATGCTCAAGGATTATGTGACAAGGTGGGAATGAGTTCTGAGTCATATAGTATGCTCTATCAACAATTGGATATAGGATTTACGCAAGTTTTCAAAATTAAGCGAGTAATGCCTCTACCAAAACCATTTCACGTGAAGAAGGCTCGAAAACAACTAAATGAGAAAGTTTTAGAAATAATTGGTGAGCCAACACATCTGGAAAATACACACATATTGAAGTATGGTTCCAAAGAAGTTGCATTTGTATTGAATGCATCCAACAACTTTGTATTGGATATATGTAGGGTTCAAATTGCTATGGTCAAGTTCTACAATATGTCTATGGAATAATGTAGAGGCAAGCTTAAGTTTGTCCTCAAACTTGATGAGAGTGAGATTATTAAGGGGTAAAAACTTGAACGTGTGAGTATAACACTTATGAATCGAGCATTAGATCCCAACATCGATGAAAATCATCATTTAGAGAATGAAATATGGTGGCTTGCAATATTTGAAGTACCAAAGGAGGACCATGAAGTACTTAAAGTTTTTTTTAATCTCACTAATATACCCTATGTTATTCAATAGCAAAATAATGGAGCAATTTTACACATCGAGGGGCTTGGGGACTATCAAGTTGAATGGCATCTTGCACGTGATTTAAAAACATTGAAGTGTATGTTTGGTTTATCAAATGTAACAAATGCAAAATTTTCGTGCATATACTGCATGCAAACTAGGAAGAAAGGGAAAGATGGAAAGAAAGAATGGCTTGCCAAGGCAGGACAACAAGGTGCTCCAACGCATGATCAAAAAGTCATGAGAAATGGAATGCTAGTTCTAGTGGATCCAAACTGGCACCTTATTTTGGAAATACCACTAACAAGGGTTTACTTTTGCACATTGCATTGTTTGGTTATAATAATTGAGAAGCTAGTATATGAATATATATCCTTTGCATGCAAAATGCAGCCTATGTCAAAAGTCGATGCTACATGCAAGAAGGTAGAACAAGTCCTCTCTGTTGGATTGCATGGGGGCCAAGTAGAAATAAAAAAGACGAGAAAAAATCGAGAAAGAGGGAAAATATCCCTTGTAAACCATGCTTTGGTGGACCCAAGGCTAGGAAGTTTATATCTCCACCTCGAGATGAGGAAGGTAATATACTTGTAAAACAACCAATGAAGTATGAAGCATGGAAAAAGTTGCACCTTGCTGTTTTGGATTGGAGTAATGGGGGACGAACGAGGATTGCAAAGGCAAAAGTGTGGATACACCTAGATAGATTAGCAGCTCTCTTACAAAAGTTGAGGTTTAGGGATGGTGATGTGAATAGATTTAAAAAGACATTTGCTAAATTTCATAAGTCCATGGTGGAGGCATGGATTACAAACAATATAACACACTAGATGGTCAGTATTGTCACCATTACAAAAAAATATCATCATTTCGAATTAGTTTGTGTTTCTAATCTCTCTTCTTATGCAGCATATACTTGAAGCACATGGTCCATACTTTGTAGATCAAGGAAGTTTGGCAATATGGTCAACTCAAGGCATGGAACAATCTCATTGGCAAGCTCACTGTGCTTTTCAAAAGGCAACTGATCATGGAGGTGGTATCAACGATTCCAATTCTATGAGGCAATTATTACAATGATGGTATAGGAGATTAGATACGATACGAGGAAAAAGAAAAGAAGTCCAAAACCTCTCAAGCAAAATTTATAAGTAGGGCAATATATGAAGTGAGAAAATAAAGATATGAAAATAACATAGCTAGACAACGCCACGCAAAATGGTTGGCAACCCAAGAGAGAGATGGCAAGAAATGGAGACCTAGATAAAGATAATGCTTTTGATGCATTTAGAGTCCACGAGAGAGCATAGTAACGTAGGATATGACACATCAATACTCCTATCTTTAATATGAAATGTCTTGCAAATTTTGTTTAAAATTTTGAAGGTTTGTCACTATGTTTTTCAAAGTCTATTTCAAACTATGTTTTTTAATTTTAAAAGTCATTTACACCACAATAAGTTTAAAAGTTTCGTACTTAAGTAAAGTCTCTCCTTTCATTTTTACCTATTACTCTTCACTCTACCCTCCACCTTTCTATCCTTCATTATCACAACCATGGCACGTTCCAAGCTTCCTATCAAGAAGGCACCTACAAGAGCAAGAGCTCAACACTCTTCCGAATCTAGTGAGTGTACTATGAGTGACAAAGGTCCCTTGGTGGCTAACAATGGTGGCCCTACTGCAGCTAATAATGGTCATGCTACTGTGTCCAACAATGGTGGCCCTAGTGTGGTCAATAATGATGGTTTTCCATTGTCTAGAAATGGTAGTCCACATGCTCTAGTTGCTCCATCTCCCACTACTGCTCCAGCTGGTAATACACGTCCTCCAACACATAAGAAGCGAAGATGGAGAAATACTGCAAAGCCTGCAGTTAGGGCATCAGTTCTTTTCAATGAACCAGGCAAGGAATGTGGGGCGATGGTCAAGCCAAGCCTTGCTTGCTCTCCAAGAAGCAGCTAAAAGTTACTTGATTGATCTAATGGGTGATTCTCAAGTTTTAGCCATTCATGCCCAATGTATCATTATTAAGCCCATAGATATGGTTCTTGTTCGTAGGATCTGCAACAACAAGGATGCATTTAATCTTAATGTCAACAATATGCTTTGAGAAGCTACCTTGTAATTGGATCTATGTTTTTAGCTCAGGTTTAGTTGTAGATTGTAAGGAGCTTAGTTTTGGTTTATCTTTCCAGTAGACCTTCAAGTATTTGATAGTAGTGGTCTACAAAATAGAGCTAAATTTTGCCTAGCTTTAGTTGTACTTGGTGCAACGCACCATCTACCGTGTATTTCAAGTTTTCGTAATGCTAAATCTGATATTTGATATTCTATTTTGCCATGATTTGCATTGTGCGTATTTCCAAGTTTCTAACTTTGAAAGTAGTTTTGTTAAGGATAAATTCAATGTGCAATCACACACATATCAGTGATCAGTTGTACATGGGCCGATGCACTATATCTTTACTGTATTTAGTGATTTGGAAACACTATATCCAATATGCAATATACTATTTGACCCATGACTTATTTTTTGTGATTTTTTAAGTTTCCAATATTTCACGTAGTTTGATTGACAACACATTTAATATGCACATGTTCACACTTGGTGTAGTGGTGAGTTTTTCTGTTTTATCAGTGAAGTATAATCCAATTAATGTATTTTCAAAAAATGATTGAACCATCAATTTTATAAATCAAAATCTGGTGAAACTTCACCCACATACTGGGCATCATAAAAACTCATGGATATTAAAAAATTGGCCCCATCAGAAGTCTCCAAGACACCTGTCTAGAGGCTCGCATCTGGAGCCCTGAATCTGGGGATTTAGAGCCCCAAACGCGACCCTCCGAATAGGTGTCCTGGAGATTTCTAATGAGGCCAAATATTTTTGCACCCTAGAGGAGTCCACATGTAAAGTTTTACGTCAATCGGATCACTAGACATATTTTTCCAAAGCCTGGATACATTAACTCAGGTTTAAGGGTTTTTTGAAAGTTTTACTACAATTTAAAGTTTCACCTCATTTTACACATTTCACTTTTGAGTTTTGGGTTTTCTCTCCTAGAAGACATGGCATGCACCAAGCAAGCGGCCCGAAGATGCCCCCCAAAAAATCCTATGTAGAGGCCACCTCCCCCAGCTCCACCACCACCACCATGCCACTATCGTAAGTGTCAATAGAAGCTAGGCACAGTGGCTCTTCATGAGATCCGCCATTACCAAAAGACCACACACCTCCTGATACCAAAGGCTCTATTCCAGAAGCTAGTGTGTGAGATTATGGACAGCATGCTCATTAAGAATAGCAGGAGGCACTTCCAAATGGAACACGCTTGCAACAACCGGATCATTGGACTACCCAAGCCCTCCTTGCACTACAGGAAGCTACTGAAGCTCACGTCATCGACTTGTTTGGAGACTCGATCTATGCAGCAGTACATGCAAGGAGAGTCACCGTCGCCGATAGGGATTTGCTGATAGTGAGGTTCTTCCGGCGATGGAAGGATAGTCCTCACGGATATCAACAACGATAGGGGTGTACTACCAAAACATATACGGAATGTAGCTTCCAAAGAGATTTTGTAAAACCCTAGTTGTAATGGATCCCATGTAAAATGTTATGAATATGAATACAAATTTTTTAGCGTATCTTATTTTTGTTTATTTGATTGTTATTTATTTTATTTATGTCTTTGAGTTATCATTACATGCATTCGAACGAATACATGTTGCGCACAAACTCAATAAAGCACTACCTATTAAATTTAGGATATGAATCATGTTGCATATAAATCCAATAAATAAACTTAATATTCAAGTAAAAAAACAATAATAAATGACGCGTATGACAAACTACATTGCACACAAATCCAACAAATATCGGTTTTCATTGCTTCAAGAGAAGATTACAAATTACATTACATTGGTGATGAGATATCATTTGGCACTAAGTACATCTACTCTCTCCTAGGCTTCTTTGATCTAGACTCCCCATGGTCAGAGCTATTCTTGATCATAAGCAGCAACACATTTTGCCCTAGTAGTTCATGTCTAATGACAATGGGGTCTTCAACACCAATAACCATTCCACGGGCCACCATGGAAAAAAGTGGCCCAGACCTAGTACTAGAGAATAAGTAGAGGAGCTTCGAACGTCGAAGCAACACTACTTTCTCCAAGCTAGAGTTCGTTGGGATGGTCTTCAAGGGCCCAGCCTTCGTTAGTGCCCTCAACTTCAAGAAGTTCTAAGAAAAATCCGGAGAACATGTCTTATGGAATAAAAAATGTCGCTCACAAGCTGGCCGATATACTCCTTCAATGCCGAGTCCTATGCTCTTCCTTGGCTACCAGATCGGCCACCTTGTCTAGATGAAAATTCATCTATATAGACAATGTCTTGCATCACACAAGTTCAATGTCAAACTCACTATGCATAGAGTGTGGTAAAGATATATACATCAGATTTGCATCAAATTATACCAGTAGGGCTTCTAGGGCATCCAAAGTATGCATGTCAAATTTTGCCAGGATTGGGCTCCCAGAGCTACCCTATCCAGAGGCTCGTGTCTGGGGGCTTGAATCTACTCTCGAGAGTAAGCACATCAAATTTTGACGAGATCAGGCCGCTAGAGTTGCCCTGTCCAAAGGCTTGCGTTTGGGGGCTTGAATCTGCCCTAGGGAGTATGCACATCAAATTTTGCCAGGATCAGGCCCCCAGAGCTGCCCTATCTGAAGGCTCGCATCTAGCTCCCAGATGCGAGTGAGATGCAGATTCAGGCCCCTAGATGTGAGCCTCCGGCCAAGGCAGCTCTGGGGGCCCAATCCCAGTGCAGATTCACGCCCCAAGACGTGAGCCTCCGGCCTGCATCATCTATCTGTTGCTGTAATGGAGCATCCAGGTCTACTCCTGCAACTGGGCCACCCTCGTCTCTCTCTTGGAAAGGTACTGTGTAGTCGGGTCGAGATTCAAAAATGCTTTCTTGCAACCACTCAAAATCCTCATCTGAGATCTCATACTATAGCGCCGCATTCTCAATCTACTCTTGGATGCTCACAATGACAGAGATGTCATCGACACTCATGCCATCATATCGAGCCACCTCATCAACATGTGCTAGTGTATCTTTATATCAAAATCTATAAAATCATTAGGTGCATCACGCACCATGATACAATATAGCTTTCTTCCCTTAGCTCTAAAATTTCTAGTACATCCTGCATAAGTAAATATTCCACTCCCTCGATGATGATAGCATGGAGAGAAGCGAGGGGTGGCTCATCGCTTTGTCGGCATCTCAACAAGGCAAGGAGGTGGGTGCGCAATGGCTAAGCTTTGTGCTGCCTCTACTCCCGGATCGAGTGTGATCTCTTCATGCTCCCTCTCAAAATACTCTAGCTGTAGCCAAGAGGGTGTGCCAATGTCTTCCTCACTGTCCTCTTACACCTAAGTGCACAAAACATATATGGCAAACACTGCATCGCACTCGATGAGATCCATCGAGGCATGGTCCTGGGATGAGATGAGCACTGCTCTGACACAGAGATGCTACCCCACATGCATGAGGGCTCAATTTATTACCTTTGTATGGCTTGATCCAGCATGTAAACTATGTAGGAAATCTATAGAGACCCATCTAAGAGCAGAGTCTGGAATAGAGCAGGTGAGAGGGTTTGCTGCATCACAAAACGATGCCAGTATACTAGAGCTAGGGTCTACGGCGGAAAGTGAGCTCTCTAGACTCAAGGTCATGCAAAACCTAGGGTATATCTGGTCTCCTATGTGTGTGTAGCATGTGGAGTTAATCCATGCGGTGAAGGCGGGAGTAGCAGCCATGGCACACAAAGAGAGAAGGGAGGAGAGCACGTGTAGGGAAGTAGAGAATGAAAGTGAAAATGAGTTTGGAGTTATAGCTTTACTTTAAAGTAACCGTTAAAATTGCTCATATAGACAAATGCTTCGTTCTACATTATTATATCCTCGAATATACTTGGATCGCTGAGTATATTCAATATAGAAAATTTTTAAGAAAAGAAATTTGAAAGACCTTCAAAATCCCTTGGATCTAATTTAATATTTAATTTTAAGAGATGAGCTAAAATATATCATTATGCAAAGACAATATTGCATAGATTATACTAGAACTCTAGCTTGCAATTTAATTATGATTTTAACCAACACGATCTTGACTAATTATAGTATGTATTATCGCATGCTTAGATCATAGTAAACTAAGATTATCTAAATTGAAAGTACTCGAAAGTTTAAAAAAGTTTATATTTGTTTTTTATTTAAAAAAAGTTACAAGGATTCTACTATCTCAAGGATATGTGGAGAAGCACATTGTTTACATGTCATGGATTGCTCACTACGAATCCTGACTTTTCTATTATCTAACTTGAAATAGAAGTTGCAGAGAGGCTCATTGGACATTAATTGGATTTCTTGTCTCAGAAAAGAAATGGGCCAATGGCTCTCTACGCTGACCACAAAAGGATTATGACCATTCCACAAGATAACCACATCTATAAGAGCTGTATGTGTCTCATCTTAGGTATCTTGATCCTAGCTGATCCACTCCCCTCGCAAAAGTCGCCATCTTCTATATCGAAAGTGAATGCATAGAGTTTGTCTAGCAATGAAATACATGTAATAAAAATAAAAATAATGGTAAGTAAATGCAAATAACACAACAATTCATCTAAGCAAGACTTATATCAATTAAATCAAGGCATTCAAAGTAGTTTTTAAAAAAAACCTGAATGTGAGATCAGATTGGTTGACCCTGCATTCAATCGTCTCATCAAAATGTGTTCTTTTGACTTGCCAAGGCTCACCCAATAGCCGACTCATCCATTCCTCGGATGGACACTTGCATTGATAAGTAATCTTTGTTTTCTTCAGAACATCACATGAACCAAACAAATGTGCAAACAATGAGAATGGAATAAACCAACTAAAATACACATCTTTGGAGTGGTGGGTTTCATAGCACTATTGATGTCAAATTTTATCTTACACTTACATGCTCATGACAAATCCAAGCTACCAATCAACCATTCACCACTAGATATGGGACATGCTGCAATCTTTGGCTTTCTACTACATACAATGAATTATAAAAATATATATTTTGAGTTGCAAGTTGACTTGCTGAGTTATTATCATAGATCAAAGAGCCTGTGTCTTCATGCCAAATATATATCTTGCAGCTCAAACATTCCACATTCTGTCATTCATGCAAAGTTGATGGATATAGAGTTGTCAGTAAAATAAGATTGAATTAGAACACTGCAAAGATTTTTAAAAATAACTCTGATGCAAAAGAATAAACAATGATAAAATTTAAAAACTTACTATTTTGTTTATAATTTGCAATGTAGTTCTTGTCGTGTACAGAGATTTGTTTGTGCATATAAACATGTTGGATCAACACTTTTGTTACTGTACTTGTTCCATTGAACACTTTTCTGAACTCTAAAATTCTACCTTTTCAATGTTTGCTAGGGTTTGCAACATCCTTACGCCTGACCTTGAAACTCCCTCAAATACTTGGGTGCATCAAAATCCAATCCAACTTATAGTACTTATCACAAATCCAATTACTGCTACTATATTTCCTATTGAAGACCTCCACTGCAAGTATGTTACTGATGTTTTTCCTCTGTGAAGACATCTATGATAACCAAATAGAAAAGTTACCTTTTAGCATGTGTATAATTTGTAAATGTTCTCTCCAAATGAAATAAAATATAAATGGAACAATTTTTTTAAAACATTGTACCTGCAATTCTTTTCACACAAAGAAGCCCAGAGATGTTGAACAAGAAGTTGACTTATAACAGGACCATTGTTCCTTCACTGACAAATTCCTATAGTACAAAAATAAAAGAAATATCAAGTCAAAGCATACATATAACATACATAGGCTTTGTCCAAATGAGTTGAAACTTAACCATGGAGCAACAGAAAAAAGTGGCAATATACTTGTGGCTCTCTTTGCAAAGAAGCCCAAAGATGTTGAAGAAGCTGAGGTTTTAAAAAATCATTATTCTCCACCCTCAAAGAATCTGGGAGTAAAAAAACAAAGGAAAACTCGGTATGCATATAGCTTGCATACATTTTGTCCAAACGAGATAAAATTTAAGTACGGAGCAACAAAAAAACAAGACAACATACCTGTAACTTTGTTTACAAACAAACCGTAAGATGTTGAAAAAGAAGTTGAGTGTTCAAAAGATCATTGTTCTTGACTGTAAGAGAATCCTAGAGTACCAAAACAAAAGAAATTACATGTCAGAGAATGCAAATAACTTGCATAGATTTTGTCCAAACGAGATAAAACTTTACCATAGAACATCCATGAATGAGAACAATATACCTGTAAAGTTTTGTGAAGAAAATCTTAGGGCTTTGTTAGAACAAGCTCTTCTCTCATAAAACACGTGAAACTCACTCTGTGTTTGTGTAGAGGAAATGAAATTTCACAGGGTTACAGTTAGGGCAAGCAACAATGAGGCTATAAGATTTCTTCAGGAAAGAAGAAGCAGGGAAAGAGATATGATAAATTTGAGTTCCGCCTAAGAAAGAGGGGGAAACTAAAAAGGGGAGAAATGAAAATTCAAACATAAAAAAATAAAAAATGAAAATTCGAGTCACAAAATTTCAGGAAGTGTCAACATTGTATTCCCCACATTTTCCCTTATTTTATTGCTGAGGGAAGATTTGGGCCAAGATATGGCTACAAGATTCATGTTACATAAATCTGGAATCCCAGCTCTCTCATTGGTTAGGCCTATATTTTTTAGGTCAAAGCCTCCATCAACCCCATTCCACCCCTCATGGTACCTACCCCCATAACAGCAACACCTACTCAGGGCACCCTAGCCATGGTAGATCACAATAATCTTATGGCCTGGGTGCAGTACTTTGTTAACAAGGAATTGGCTCAAGCAAAGACGCTGAGTCAAGGCAAGACCCTAAGTGGCAAAAGGTGGAAACTTTCACAACACCCATCCCCACAACTGTGACACCACCCACTAACTACGACAAGTATGTCGCAGAGCTACTCTCTCACCTAGAGAAAGCCAAGGATGAAAAGAGAATAGCAGTGGCTGAGTTGGAAGTTCAGAAAGAGTTAGCGGCAACCTTCCAGCAATAAAAAATCCGACAAGTGGCCATGTACCAAAAGGAAATTAGCGAGCTAAAAGCAAAGCTCAATACCAAGGAAGAAAAGGAGGAAACCTGGAGAAAACAGCTCAAAGATAAGAACCAAGAGCTGGTTAGACTACAACATGAGTATAAACTCTTAATAATGCAACATAAGGACCTGGAAGCTCAGCTAAAGAGAGTCCAACTAGACATGGATAAGCTCACTACAAGAGAAGCAGAAAGAGAGCAGGAAGAGGAAGAGCATCACCAAGAGGTCGAAGACATGGCACTAAGGGTGATGCTAGAGATAGATGAGTAGGAGAGGTTGGAGAGAGAGATCGAGCACTTGGAAAACGAGGAGGGGATAACTCAAAGTAGAAAGAACATGAATCGACAATAATAGCCTTAACATAGAGACAGGGGGAGATCTTCGAGGAGATGACAAAGAGAGTAGAAGAGTGCCAACCGGCAATGAAAGGAGAGTGAAAACCTTAGCGCACCATCTGGTTCAAGCGGAGAAAGACAAAGTACTTGTCGCTAAAAGCAGAGCAGAGGCTGCCCAAGTAGGCTTCAAAACTCAGCAACACGCCTTCCTAAACACCTTACTGAATGTCACACAATTAGAGGAAGGAGAATCCATAGAAGCCGTAAAGAAGAAGCTAGGGATAGCACACATGGCCTTGAGAGCAAGCCTACAGATGCCACCACAACCCATGGGAGTTGGCCTTAGCCTTGAAGACCAGCACCACTATCTCCTACTGGCAGGCCTAACCCCACAAGAAGTTGATGCACTTGGATTCATAGAAGGGACACAACATGAGCCAAGGCAAGAGGAGGAGGCTGAAATGAACTTTGAAATGGGATTGCAATAGGAAGAGCTAACCCACCGCCTTCTTCCCCACGACCAGATGAGCAGCAACAAACAGATACCTCTGCAGTAGAAAGAAAGGCGGCACTGAGAGAAAGGAGAAAACAAATGGTGGAGGAAACAAGAAGAAAATGGAATGCTAGACCAGTAATAGCACCACTTGTAGTTATCCCACCATGCAAGGACAAATCCCCAACAAGCTTCCATGTCGACCTTGTGATCTGGGAACGGCAAGAAACGGCTAGGAACTCCTTCGATCTTAATTTCCAATTCACCACCAGCCTGTGTAGAGTTTTTTCCATCAAGGTGGTGGAGGAGGTGATTAATATTGGAGGTACTCTCCTGGAGAAATGGCTGAAGGAGAGAGAACAGAATGGTGCGCAGATCGGACGCAGGTAGCTCACGTAGTGAATTCCCAAAGGTCCCCAAGAACAAAACACTCTACTTTTTAGCACAAAAACCAATGTAAAAACAAGCACGACATGAGACAAGAGACAAATTGGGTTGAATCTCCCCCATGCCTTGTGTGAGCGCTTCACAAAGCATGTATTTAATATATATTTCCAATCTTTTTGCTCAAAAATAGCCCAATTACAAAAATATGACAAGCTTTTAGCTTTTGAGTTTGCTTTCTACCAAAAATAGGAAAATAAAGCTAATGGACGGTGCCCAAAGAGTCTGGCACGCCCAATCTCAATGTCCAAATAAAAATAACATATCCAGGCGCATAAGCGCATACAAAATAATAATAAATAATCGATGTCTCTATAGACATAATCAAAATATAGGCAAATATAGGCGTGGCGCCTATCAAAATATAGTCGAAAGATCAGAAACCCGCTAGACTCCAATGCTTTCCTCCGCCACTGCTGCTATCTCTACACATCAACTGAAGCATTCACAATCGTTAGTAAAATAACTCAATTAAACCGACAAAAGTGAATACCTAGCAGTCTTCAGCTACATAAATAAATCAACTGGTTAGAAATAAATCCTAACCTTAATTTATTACGAGTGCGCACTCTAAACTCATAAACGTTTATTAATTTAATATGCATTTTGCGGAATCACCCGCTATGGAATCACCCATGTACACACTAAATTAATGAAACGCCCGAAAAGGACAGGCGTCCCCATCAACTTCTCGCACAAAGAATCCTCTTTGCGTATGAGCCCCGGTCATCTAAGTTGACCGGGGCTCATACGCAAAGAGGATTCTTTGTGCGAGAAGTTGATGGGGACGCCTGTCCTTTTCGGGCGTTTCATTAATTTAGTGTGTACATGGGTGATTCCATAGCGGGTGATTCCGCAAAATGCATATTAAATTAATAAACGTTTATGAGTTTAGAGTGCGCACTCGTAATAAATTAAGGTTAGGATTTATTTCTAACCAGTTGATTTATTTATGTAGCTGAAGACTGCTAGGTATTCACTTTTGTCGGTTTAATTGAGTTATTTTACTAACGATTGTGAATGCTTCAGTTGATGTGTAGAGATAGCAGCAGTGGCGGAGGAAAGCATTGGAGTCTAGCGGGTTTCTGATCTTTCGACTATATTTTGATAGGCGCCACGCCTATATTTGCCTATATTTTGATTATGTCTATAGAGACATCGATTATTTATTATTATTTTGTATGCGCTTATGCGCCTGGATATGTTATTTTTATTTGGACATTGAGATTGGGCGTGCCAGACTCTTTGGGCACCGTCCATTAGCTTTATTTTCCTATTTTTGGTAGAAAGCAAACTCAAAAGCTAAAAGCTTGTCATATTTTTGTAATTGGGCTATTTTTGAGCAAAAAGATTGGAAATATATATTAAATACATGCTTTGTGAAGCGCTCACACAAGGCATGGGGGAGATTCAACCCAATTTGTCTCTTGTCTCATGTCGTGCTTGTTTTTACATTGGTTTTTGTGCTAAAAAGTAGAGTGTTTTGTTCTTGGGGACCTTTGGGAATTCACTACGTGAGCTACCTGCGTCCGATCTGCGCACCACAGAACCCCACTCTATGGGGCACTGAAGATGTTGAATTTTGGCAAAATAAAGTTTCTGAAGTGCTGAATTCTGTGCCTGGTTATGAATGCCAACCTACATGGAGAAGACGGATCTACGACATCAACATGGACACTTGGAGCCTTTTGTAACACTCAATCCGTCGAGTGGAACAACCCAACATTCATGCCATACCCTCAAAGGGTAGGAGAGGATTTTGACCCCAATATCCATGGTTGGTATGACTTCCCAATAATCTATCATCTGCATTGTAGTACATATGAAGATGCCTTATTTTCTCATCAAAAAATTTGTATGGTACCATGGTCCACTTCATCAACAAATTCTTTTCGTGCCCTAACCCCGCCTTTATTACCACATGTAATTACCTTAGATTGCTTAGGATACTCCTCAGGCAAGACCCCACTCCACAAGAGCATGGTCTTCCAGCCCCTCGATTTTGATCCTAATGCTATGGATAGTTGTGCAATGGCTTGACTAATGATGTGAGTTGCATTATTACCTTCATTTTTCTTAGCTCTTCTAGAGGATATGAATGATAGCCGCTTCACCCGCTGCTGCAATCATCCATTCCTCTCCACCACCACCTTTCAAGTCCACCTAGACCTCGAGGGTTATCTCCAAAGCCACTAATTTCTTAACAAATCTATTAAGCCTCCTTCTCTGCCTCACTCCGATGACGAAGATTAGCTTCTGTCATGACTATGTAACTCAAAAAAAAAGGCAAGAAAGTACAAAATAAAAAGAAAAACAAAGAGAAGGAAAACGGAAAGAGAGAATCACAGGAAGACACAATGAGCTGCACATAGACCATAGTCACTGCACCTAGGGCTTCTCAAGTTAGACACATCTAATTGTCTCAATCAATCGGCTCCGTGTCCACCCTTCGAAGCACCACACCCTCAACAACAAAGCCCAGCAAGTGCCATGGGATTGACACTCATTTAGGAGGGGGTAATGTTAACCCCAGTTCGAGATGGAAGCAAAAGAAGTGAAATGCAGATGAAATGGAAAAAGCAGGATGGAGAACAAGCAAAGGGACAAGGGCGGTCTCTAAACTCAAAAGACAAATCACATTTTTTAGTGAAAGGCAACCCAAAACTTTTGTAAAAGAGCACTAAGCTCCCTCCTGTGCAAATTGTAAAATGATAGACATGCATAGGCTAAAGAAATAGGCCAAGTAGAAGAGAATGGAAAAGAGAACCTTGCCACAATGGCCAGTTATGTAAAAAAGAGGATGGGTGCCCATAGGATTTTAGGGCATATATATGAAGTTCAAAAAGTGAATGAGAGCGCATTCTTGGGTATGTGGCAATAAGAGACTCTTCTTCTCTTCTCTGTGCTTGCTTGTGTGTGCTTGAGAGAGGGAGTGTGAGAGTGTGAGGGAGTGTGTGTGTGAGGGTAAGGGATCAAAGAGGTGGAGCTCTCCACCATCTCCTCTCTTTTTCTTCCCTTCTCTTCTCTTGTCTTTCGTGTAGCTATGGAAGATGGAGCTTGGAGGTGAAGACTTGAGGATGCTTGAGCTTGCATCAAGAATCGTGGAGCTATCGGTATGCTTGAGAAAGGAGGCAGGCAACTCATTTAGGCATCAAGGTAAGCTCACTACACCTCGGTAGGATCAAAGGCGTGTCGGCTAGGTGAGAGATAGCCATAGGTGCTGCTTGAAACGCAGGTTGAGTGTAAGCTCTCTCTACATATACTAATCATCTTTTGTATAAAATCGCAATTTGTGATATTTACATATAGATTTTTATATTTGTTTTGGCTCTCCTCTCCATGGATCCATGTAATTTCATGAGTTGTCATCAGTAATATTGTACTTAGTTTATGAGTTATTAATCTTGTGATTTGGAGTAGTTTTTGCACCTGTCTTGATGACAATTGTGTATCCAATATGTACTTACTTTACAGAATATTATACAATACATAGTATTATGGGTGGCAAGCCACCAAATTTTTTTCCTCTATAATTGTTGTTATTTGCATCCCTAATTTACTGCACGTATCTCTATGTGTGTCGCTATTGGCGTCACTATTTGCATTGCTAATAGCGCCACTATTATTAGCAAATAGCAACACTATTAGCAACATAAATAGCGACACAATCTGCAATGAATTTGTAGAGATGCAAATAGCGATGCTTTTAACGACGAGGGGGTAAATTTTTTATGAACATTTGTGTCGCTTTGAACTTCGGTATGTGACCTGTATCTTATAGTAAAACTCTTTAGCTAAAATGCCAAAATTCACAGCCTATGTTTCAATTGAATCCAGAGGTACTGTAGTTTATGAAACGATAAGTTTACAAATTAACTTAAGCTCAACATTTGCTACATGATGATTAGGTCTTGAAGAAGTACTTAACATATGCACACATGAGACTTAGCAATCTTCCCTCTTGATTAGGTTGCCACAAGCTTAGTTCAATTCCCGCACAATTGGCTTCCACAAAATAACATTTTTCATGTACACACAAAGAATCTTTGAAAGACCCTTAAACAGGCATGTAGTCATATAAAACTAATAGAATTGTATGAAAATCAATTAAAAAATTCAACATGATTTTCAAACCCACCTATAAGGCTATTTTGTGAACTTAGACCATAAATGAAGATACATATTCTATTAATTAATACAATATCATGTTATTGCCTAACCTATTGGGGTCAAGTTATCAATTTATTTGATCTATTATCAAAATGCCTTGCTCGACTTTCCATCACCCTTGTTGACATAACTGTCTCTATCTAATTGATTGGACAGAAGAGTAGGCTAGAGGAAACAAAGGAACAACCTAATGTTTAATGACATAGTCTAATGAGATTAGTGATAGAGCGAGATTATTGCATGTAAGATTGAAGCAAGACATAGAGCTTAAAGATTAGATGTCATGAACATGCAAAGGACAATGAAGAAGAAGAAGACACACACAATCAGAATTTGCAGCATGAAATAAAAAAATTCATGTAGAGGCATTGGTAGATGAAATTTCATACAATCAGCATGGTCTACAATCCCAATAGGCAACTCGACCTGGCAATCTGAGCATGGCGGCGCTTCCATTTCTCTGGAATAGAATGCAAGTGGCCCAACAGTGCAGCCTGTGAGAGCTCCTCTCCCGATGTCCTTGCAAACACGACGCACAACGTCACCCCAATCAGAATTCATGGACATGCGACAAGCATGGATTCGGCAAATGGATGGACTGTAGCTCTGTGATGAGGTGATGGCGAGAGCCACAAACAACGGCTGGCAGGAGGAAGAGGCGCTGCACCTACGCATCTGATAAGGGCAGCATGCTGCAGCTGCGGCCACTCACTCTGTAAGATATTCTTAAAATCGCTATCACCTTTCACAAGGGTGATAGCATGGAGTGTCGCCACATGTCACAATTGCCAGGTGGGTGGGTGGGGGGGTGGTTTTCAGCTCTAGTGGGTGGGTGGCTGGGTGGTTTTCAGCTCTAGTGAGTGGGAAAAGGTGGTATGGGCACACATGACCACTCTAAGGCATGTGTGCACCATATGATGTTGCCCCTCCCTATAACCTTATCATGTGGTAGCCCAAAGCTGTGACTCTCAAAGTAGCGACTTCACCATTTTTCCTTACCACCATGTGGTAGCCAACTCACTAAGTGGTCTAGGGAGTCCTATAAATTTCAACATGTCATTTTGATCCCCTCTTAGAGGGTCTTCCATACCTTTCCCTTTAAAAGGAAAGTCCATAACGGTTTTATATAAGAGCTTTTGGTCCTTATCTAAAGAAGATTTATCATTACCACTTCTTAAAACTTGGGAACCGTGCCTTTTAAGCAACGGTTTTCCCTTGACAGCTAGGGCTTCTAACATCCTTGTGATGCCTACTATGTCATCATGGTGGCCCATTACACAGGATGTTTCAACCACAAGCATATTCCATCATATATCCGCACTCTCCCATGGCATTATGGCTTTAGCATGATGACTTGTTGATGCCACAACTACCATAGTTTCCAACATGCTTGTTTCATGCCCTCTAGGTTGATGGATGGTTAAACCTGATTTCTCTTGGGTAGAGACCACACCAAGGCGAACCTCGGCCCATGCCATCGTACTAGAGGATGGGGTAACCACTAATGGGCTACTCTTTTCATCACATAAATTATCTTCTGCAGAGGACTCATGCTCTACATAACTAACTAAGTCCATTAGTAAGTTTTGTACAGGGAAAGCCAACTTTTTCCATCCTTGAACAAACCCCATTTTATGGGTAATTTAGAGTCCCTTGAAACCCTAGATTCGAAAACCGCCACTTATCGGCAGCTCCCGGTAGACGCACCACTGATGGAACCTAGAACGGGCCGGCACTGGCTCGTACACTAGCCGGACCTCTATCACACGCGCTCAACAACCCCACGGCCTCGCGGCCAAGAGCATTGATGACACATACATTGCCTTCCTAAATGTCTTGCGTTTGTATTACGTCGTTTGTAGTCCACTCTTCTCTCACCCACTACTCCTCAGAGGGAGTCCCTTACATATTACGAAGCACAGACATAGGGGGTCCTCCAACGGCTGAATGCCGCCACCCCTCTGCAACTCTCCTACACCTTGGGGATTGGCCCCTCGATGCGTCGCTCAACATATAAACATTTCGCACAAAATCCACTCAAGGTACCATTTAATCGTATACAGGAATGTACCATTGTCCTCACTTCTCTTTTCCCTAGACCCCACGACTAGCCTATGGCTTAGGATGTCCTATCTCTCACTCAATGTGGGTCAAGGTCCTAATGAAAACAATTGTTGTGCATCCAGGATTTCTGATACCTTTAAATATTTTCATGATTTATGCATATTGTGGATGCCAAGTGCTCAAACAATTATGAAATCAATATTGTGCACATGTACAAAACATCCTTTCAATGATTTTCAACTACCGTTCTTATACGGCGTTGCACAAACCTAGCACCGAGAAAACCCTCGTGCTACTAGGCTCTTATTTTATAATTATTCACCGACCTATATGGCATGCAAACAACACATCAATATTTTCATCATTTTACTCCACATTTAGACACATTTTAACCACTCTACCCTCCCATCGATCAAATGTTGCCTTGTTGTATGGATTTATAGGGCATTTTGCCATCATTTTATGTGTAAAAAGCGGGAAAAATACACTAGAACAAGAAGGTGGGGATGAACTGAGGCAAATCCTCATGCTTCAGTCCCCACAAACATTCACAAACATTGTTCTTAATTTTCATTAATTTTCCGCATCCAAAATGTATTTTTTTCCTATTTTTAGTGATTTTTCTCTATTTTCCTTGTATTTTCCCTTATTTTCTGTATTATTTACTTACTAAAAATCCAAAATAGGTTATGGGCTGTGGCCCTTAGTTCCTTCTTGCAACAAAAATGAAAATTTAGTTGGTGTTCCTATTCATTTCCCCATTTTTATGCCCAAAAACATCATTTTCCCTTGATTTTTCATATTTTACGTATTTTAGTGTATTATTTTGAGTCACAAGATGCATATTTTTCTGATGTTTTGATTATGATCAACAAGTACTCATGGAAAACAGCAACATAAACAATTTTTAGCCCACATGAACAACATTTTATCAATCAAAAGCCATGAAATCTCAAATTTCCTTTGAAAAAATTTGAATTACCACTTATTTGCGTGTTTCGGGTTTCATGTCCATGGCTACAAATCTGAAAATCAGCAGCACTTCATACTCATGACGATCACAAATCACCATTTCCAGCCCGTGGAACAATCGGATCCATGCCGGACAAGCCTCCACCATTCTTTCTTCTATAGCTCATGTCAACCCGCACGACTGTCTGAAAAATTATAAAAAATCAACAAGTGTCACTCGGGCACCTTTAAAGCACTTTGACGCTTAAAATCGTGAGCCGCCGGCGGCCTTTGGCGTTGAATATTTTTCCCTTGATATTCATAATTTTTAGCTATTTTTAAGCACTTTCCGGCACCAAAATTCCGCTCTCACCGCTTCGCAACAATGCCACAAAGCCATCTCCTAAGGAAAGCAAAGTTGTCGTGCAGCTTCACCTTCCTCAATTATTCCCCACACATTGCATTTCTCTCAACTTTATTCTTTCTCGCCCTCTCTCTCCAAGTTTTTCTCTCTCTATTTTTTCCATTTTCTCTATCTCTCTCCCCCTAAATTTTTTCATCTCTCTCCTTAAAAATTTCCTCTCTCCCTCTCTCTCTATTCATGGTTGAGGTGAAGGGTGACTATAGTAACTGCATGTCACCCTCTCACTTACCAAACTATCTTTGTTGGACTTAAAAAGAGAAATGCTATGACCCAAAGTAGTGACTTCATCATTTTTCCTTACCACCATGTGTACTCAAAAGGATTTGGTTAATTGCCTCTAAGCTACCATAGTTTAACTTTCTAGGCAAACATAGTACTTGATGTGCAAGTCTATGTGATCCATCCATCTTAAGAGGCTGTGAATTATACTTTTATAATGGCCGATTCATTCTTAAACAAAATTTATTTAAATGTTAAACACCTCTCTCTCTCTCTCTCTCTCTCTCTCTCTCTCTCTCTCTCTCTCTCTCTCTCTCTCTCTCTCTCTCTCTCCCTTTACAGTGCACTTTATATCATTTGAGTATGATTTAGCTCTTTTGCACATGGTACTTTTAGGCCCTTTACAAAGTGAGATTCATAGCTAAATAAAAGTATTAGTTGTTACTCATAGATAGAGTGTGAACTTTACAATCTTTTGTGTCTAGCTTCATACACCATTTAACCTTACAAGTGTATCATATGGCTTATATAAGGGTGAGATTATAATCTAAATGGCCTTTTAACATATATAGTTATTAGCATAAGAGAAGATTTGCACCAAAAGATTTTGAAATATTAGCATCTACATCACCAATGGCACTAGTCTCATCTAAAAATCTTGTGGAGAATTCTAATAGTAACTAATGTTCCAAGGAATGCTAGGTCGCTTCATGATAGTGTTGCAAAGTCAAATCCTGAGGAAAGAGAAGTTGACGTGTGGCTTTGCTTTTCTCAATTCTTCCCCACACATTGTCTTTCATTTTTCTCATCTTTTTTTTGCATTTCTCTCAACTTTATTCTTTCTCACCCTCTCTCTCTCTCTCGAATTTTTTTCCTCTTTTTTTGTAATTCTTGAAAAGAGAGAGAGAGAGAGAGAGAGAGAGAGAGAGAGAGAGAGAGAGAGAGAGAGAGAGAGTGTGTGTGTGTGTGTGTGTGTGTGTGTGTGTGTGTGTACATATATACATATATATCTTTCCCCCCCCCTAAATTGCACTTTATATCATTATTTGTGTATGACAGCTCTTTTGCACAAAGTACCTTTTCAGACTGAGATTCATCTCACTACATAAACATATCAATTGTTACTCATGGATAGAGTACAACCTTTATAACCTTGTGTCTCGCTTGATGCCAAACTTTTGCTTGCCTTGACCATTTAAAATTTTAAGTATATCATATGGCTTACATGATGGTGAGATTATCTGTCTAGATGACCTTTTAACATATATCATCATTAGCATTTTTAAAACTTGAATAAGAGAAGTTTTGCACTAAAATATTTTGAAATATTAGCATCTACATTGTCTATGGCACTAGTCTCATCTAACAATTTTGTGTAAGAACTAAATAATACTAACTAGTGTTCCTTGCAAGGAATGCTAGGCTACTTCGTGGCAATGCCAAGAAGCTGCTTCTTAAGGAGAGTAAAGTTTCCTCAATTCTTCCCCACACATCACATTTTGTTTTGCTCATCTTTCTTTTGTATTTCTCTCAACTTTATTCTTTCTTTCCCTCTCTCTCTCCAAAAAATTCTATCTATTTTTCGTGTGTGTGTGTGTGTGCGCGCGCGCGCACGTGCGTGCGTGCTGATGCCAAAATCGATCTATGAGACAAATCCAAGTAGAATTTTGATCATTATTGGACATCAAAATGTGACATCCTAGAGTATGGTCAATGACATATTGTAAAGGCAAGGTGGTATACAAGACAAAATAGTGCTCATATAGGGATACAATGGGAGGATGGGATAGTATATGTATGTTGTGTGATTGAATGATACTTGCACATGCGCGTGCATGCACACACACACACATAGCTTGTGGGCATGCAAAGAGCCCCTCACCCCTTGTCGGGTGTGCAAATGTGTGTGTATGTGTGTGTGTGTGTGTGTGTGTGTGTGTGTGTGTGTGTGTGTGTGTGTGTGTGTGTGTGTGTGTGTGTGTGTGTGTGTGTGTGTGTGTGTGTGTGTGTGTGTGTGTGTGTGTGTGTGTGTGTGTGTGTGTGTGTGTGTGTGTGTGTGTGTGTGTGTGTGTGTGTGTGTGTGTGTGTGTGTGTGTGTGTGTGTGTGTGTGTGTGTGTGTGTGTGTGTGATCCTAAGTTCTCCCTTCTATTGCTATGTCTTGCCTTCCCCTTCCATTGCCCTGTGCTTGCTGCATAAAGAAAGGGGGGGGGGAGAGAGAGAGAGAAATAGAAGACAAGAGATGTTGTTGTCTCCCTCCTGAGAGAGAGGGGGGGGAGGGATGGCTAGAAGGCCATTTGTTAATTATAAATTCAAACTTCTTTACTAAAAGAAAGAGAGGAAATTTGAATATTGGGAGATGTTGTGGGTTCTAGGACGCTTCTAGAGACTTGGAATTTCCCTAAGGTACTATCAAAATGATAAGTAGTATAAATATAATGAAGCAGTTGGTAACACCAATCACAATGTCGATTGAAGTATGAACTTGCATTTATAAATACATAATTACTCTCTTCTCAAGTAGAGAACTATACACTCATAAATGGACTCACTTGTTTTCTTCATAACTTGCCAAAGAGGGTCGCTCTTCTTCTCCACAACATAAAGAAGACTGGGCACTCCACACCTAGATTTTACCAATGTTTTGCCATTGGTGTTCTTTTGATGCTTTGTATTAGGTCTCAAAGGACTAATGTCAATAATAGTTACAAGACTTTGTGTCCTAATGCATATTTTATGTGGCAAAAAGATTCATGGGTGGTTGAGTTGCAAAGAAGCCAACCATGTATGTATGTATATGTGTGATTTATATGCATACATCCACTTGTCTGGTCTCATAATCTCATCATTTTCCTCTCCCTTCTCATTTTTCTCTCTTGTGTCTCCTTTCTTTTTGCTCTCCTATCCCTCCTCTCTTCTTCTTCTTCTTCTACACACAAACATAGACACGCTTTTTCCTTGTTTCCTCTCCTTAATGTCTATATATGTGTTGTGTGTGCGCGCGCGCACGCGCTCACATGCATTTATGTGTGTATGTTTGTATGCATGTGTGTATATACGTATGTGTATGTACTACATATGTTTTTATTTGTGTGGTCTCATAAGTGTATATCTCCTCTCTCTCTCTCTCTCTCTCTCTCTCTCTCTCTCTCTCTCTCTCTCTCTCTCTCTCTCTCTCTCTCTCTCTCTCTCTCTCTCTCTCTCTCTCTCTCTCTCTCTCTCTCTCTCTCTCTCTCTCATTGTTTTTCTCTCATCTCCTTTCTTTTTTTCTTGAAGTTCCTTGTCTTTCATCTTTTTTCATCTCATATGTATGTATCTTGTGTGTGCATGTGTATACACATGTGTATATATGCAAGTGTTTGTACATGTATGTTTAATATGTGTGTTTTCATTTGTGGGGTCTCAAAAGCATGTATGCCTCCTCTCTCTCCCTCTCATCATTTTTCTCTCATCTCCCCTTTTTTTTCCAAAGTCCCTTGTCTCTCATCTTTTCTCACCTCATACCTGTGTGTGTTGTATACATATGTGCATGCATATGTTTAAACACATATGCATGCATGTATGCATATGTTTGTGCATGGATATATGTGTTTGTATCTATATGTATAAATGCATGTGTGTATGTATGGATGTATGTATGCATATGTCTTGTAAATTTGTATCATTCTCTCTCATCTCCTTTACTTCCTATCTTCTCTCTTTCATACTTCTCTCTATCTTTTTCTCAATGATTTTTTTAGGTCTCCCTCCCCCCCTCTCTCTCCATTTTTTTATTGCTCATATGTTTGTGTATGGGATTGTGTGCATATGTGCATACATGAGTATATATGTTTGCACATACATATGCATGCGTACCAATATACATGTGTATATATGTTATCTGTGCATTTTTATAGTATGTGTACATTTGTAAGCATTTTTCGAATATGCACACATTACAAAATACCATTTCATCAAGAAAATTTCTCTCTCTTTTTATATGTGCATTTGTGGGTCTTACACTATGTACAAATTGCATGCTTATGTTCAACCATCAAAATATCATTTGATCTCATATCTATTTTATATGTTATTTAGAACTTTGCTTTGGGGATCCCTAACCAACTAGAATGCTACCGAGCCTATGTGGCATAAGAAGGGGAAGTTTGGTATCTAAGAAATAAAGAGGGCTTTTTCTTAAAAGGTGAGTGGGGGTTATATTCTCTCTCTCTCTCTCTCTCTCTCTCTCTCTCTCTCTCTCTCTCTCTCTCTCTCTCTCTCTCTCTCTCTCTCTCTCTCTCTCTCTCTCTCTCTCTCTCTCTCTCTCTCTCTCTCTCTCTCTCTCTCTCTCTCATTTTTTTCCTCTCTTTTTTTGTAATTCTTGAAAGAGAGAGAGAGAGAGAGAGAGAGAGAGAGAGAGAGAGAGAGAGAGAGAGAGTGTGTGTGTGTGTGTGTGTGTGTGTGTGTGTGTGTGTGTGTGTGTGTGTGTGTACATATATACATATATATCTTCCCCCCCCTAAAGTGCACTTTATATCATTATTTGTGTATGACAACTCTTTTGCACAAAGTACCTTTTCAGAGTGAGATTCATCTCACTACATAAACATATCAATTGTTACTCATGGATAGAGTACAACCTTTATAACCTTGTGTCTAGCTTGATGCCAAACTTTTGCTTGCCTTGACCATTTAAAATTTTAAGTATATCATATGGCTTACATGATGGTGAGATTATCTGTCTAGATGACCTTTTAACATATATCATCATTAGCATTTTTAAAACTTGAATAAGAGAAGTTTTGCACTAAAATATTTTGAAATACTAGCATCTACATTGTCTATGGCACTAGTCTCATCTAACAATTTTGTGTAAGAACTAAATAATACTAACTAGTGTTCCTTGCAAGGAATGCTAGGCTACTTCGTGGCAATGCCAAGAAGCTGCTTCTTAAGGAGAGTAAAGTTTCCTCAATTCTTCCCCACACATCACATTTTGTTTTGCTCATCTTTCTTTTGTATTTCTCTCAACTTTATTCTTTCTTTCCCTCTCTCTCTCCAAAAAATTCTCTCTATTTTTTCGTGTGCGTGCGTGCGTGCATGTGTGCGTGCGTGTGTTCTGATGCCAAAATGAATTTATTTTTAATTAAACATATGAAATGAATTAATAGTTTAATGGTTATTATTTAGAGCTTTGCTTTGGGAATCCCTAACTAACCAGAAGGCTCCCAAGCCTATTTGGTACAAGGAGGAGAAGTATGGTACTCAAGATATAAAGAGGGCTTTTTCTTGAAAGATGAGTTGGGGGGTTTTGAGAAGCAAGATGATAAGGCTATCTTAAATGGATAGAAGCAAGATGACAAAGTGACTCAAGAGCCTTACTTTTACAATAAATTTGAGAAACATGAGAGGCCTAGGAGACCATGTGTAAACCATAGCCCACTAATGGAGCAATATGCTAGGGCAATCAAAGTGAACTTTCGAGTGTCAAGTTGACCCATCAAAGGTTCCAATTACCTTGACTTTAAGGACATTGCTACAGTAATGAGTAGATACATGAGAGAAAACTTGGTGCTACTGAGGAAAATGTTGCTTGAACAAACAATAGAGATAAAACAAGGCAAAAATTAGAGGCCTCATGTGGCAATGAAAATCCAATGGTCCACTAAACACCATTCAAGCCAAGGATGGAGAATCATGGGAAGTTGAGTAGCTAAAACCCATAAGCAAAGAGGATTAAGAGATACACAACACTAGGGGTAAGGTCATTTATCTAACATGAGATGTGGGAGCTCAATAAGTGGGAGATTGAATTAAACGAGGGTGGTGGTTGTGAAGCTCCAACAAAGCTCACAGTGTGAGTGTGCAATGAAAATCCAATGATCCATTGGACACCATTCAAGCCAAGGATGGAGAATTATGGGAAGTTTAGCTAAAACCCATAAGTAAAGAGGAGTAAGAGATACACAACACTAGGTCGTTGATCCAACATGAGATGTGGGAGCTCAATAAATGGGATATTGAATTAAATGAGGGTGATGGTTCTAGAGGGTGAGTGTGCTTTGGAGGAGTTTCAACAAATGGCAAAAAACATAGAAGAGTGTCTTGATCAAGAGTAGGATAAGTGTTCAAAGAGAATAATAAATGTGAGCCCATTGATGTAATTAAATCCCTGAATTAGGGAGTTCTTAAGACAAAATCCACCGTTAATGTTTATCAACACTCTTCTATTATTACACAATACAATGAATGTGAGCATGCAAATGTGATCTTTTATCTTCAATTTTGCTATATTTTCTTAGTAAAAGAAACTTCCAAATGTATTCATTGGTTTGCCTAGTTGCTAATTTAACATGGCCTTTTTTTAAGCTTATAATTTTGGATGTAAATTGATAATTATTGAAAAGACTATGATTTCCCTTTCATGAGAGTTCTCGCTCTATTTTCCAAGTTGGAAAGTCTTTATGTCAAGATAAGGCTAAAGTTTGGGGGTTTATCCACATCCTTCTTAAACACTTTTGTACCAACATCTAGTCCTCACTAGCTACTCACAATCTCAAGCCATGGTTGGCTAGTCTAGTTTTTTAAACCAAACTTGTGCATGACTTTGAGTTCATGTCAGACCAATGTTATCTTTCGAGGTTCCTAAGAGGGGGCATCTAGAGAAGAATGGAGTGGGATTGTAGTCAATGCCTTTTAAAATATATCAATGGTGGCTTAGTGGTTGAACACTTTGCACATGCTTGCAATATCTTAGCAACAACATTGGCTCATATTTTTAATTGAGTCATTTGTGAGGGATTTCTAGCTGGCTAGTCAAACCATACAATTGTATGGCTCTTTAATACTAGAGACACTATGATAACTCTAGTAATTACATAATAATTATGATTGGCCACATGTTGGCTAAGATATATAGATCTATTGTGGAGTAAGCCTTTTGTCTTGACATTAGCAAGTCAAGTTGGTTTCACATAGGGGTATACCACACTCAACCATATCTTTACTCCAAGGGCTATTATTGAGAAAGGTTGAGTTTGCAAGAAAAATATATATTGTTTCTTTGCGGGTTTCCATAAGGCATTTGATATGGTGCTAAGTGCCAAACTCATGAGGAGACTATGAACATTGTTGTCCCTAAGTGATGTAGTGGAGCATCTATGCGCTTTATATGAGACATTGATAAGCAAAATGCAAGCACCAAGGGGTATCTCAAATTTAGTCAATAGCACAATTGGAGTGATAGATGGATGCCCACCCTAACCCACTTTGTTTGGGCTGGATATAGATGAAGTATCAAATTAATACTCATAGAGGAGGAGGAGTTGAAGCTAGTTTAATTGGAGTGGTGGTGCCAATATTGCTTTATGTAGATGACATTACGTTTATATTTGATTCACTCGAGGGACTACATAGACATTTAGATGCACTATCAACCTTTTGCGAAGATAGGGACCTTAAGGTGAGCCTTGAGAAAAACAAGGTTATGGTATTCAACACCTCAACCGTTTGGGTGATGAGATTTGAGCATCAATTTACTTTTGATGGAGAGTGACTAGAGTCTATTAGGTAGTATGTATACTTGGGAGTCACTTTCAAAGGGCCACAATTTTCTTGCATAGAGACATCGGAGACTTGACTAACATGAGCATTTGCAACATTGGGTCTATTCGAGAGATACAATCCTTCTTTATATAAGCAGAGGCCACATTGGCCTTTTACAATTGTTCTCTCTCTCTCTCTCTCTCTCTCTCTCTCTCTCTCTCTCTCTCTCTCTCTCTCTCTCTCTCTCTCTCTCTCTCTCTCTCTCTCTCTCTCTCTCTCTCTCTCTCTCAAACGCAACGAGCATCATGCAAGAGTGCAAGAAGTAGGCTAATGGCACACGCAATAGGTTGCAATAATGATGAGAGAGTGGGCTGCACAAGTGAGAGCATAATCAACAAGCACCAAAGAGGTCACAGGTGCTACAACCAATGTAACTTGCGAGGTCTCAAGGGCAGCATTGGTGAGCAAGTCAAAGGTAACATTATAGGCAATGAGCCACCAACAAATCGAAACTCGGCAACAATCGAGTTCACGAACAAAACCATGTATCTCCACCCATGTAATATACCTAATTTTCATGTAATAAAATAAGTCCTACATTTTTACCAATAACTCTAATAGTGTCTCAATAAATGAGGATAAACGTTAGCATGAATGATGTGTTGTACACCAATTCATAAGTGGGAGATACTTGGAAAGCCCTCCCAAAATAAGTTTATAAAAACCATATTTGTAGTATAGAACAACAACAAGGGCTAATGGATAGTTACTTGGCAATCAGCAATGCTCGAGTCATGACATTGTCAGGAAAGCTCCATAGTAGAGTAAGTCCTAGTGGCAACAATAGTGGAGAAAGCAACCATATGACAAAGCAAGTGATTGTGACAAGTGTGGCCCCTCTTCCACTTGCACTACCACATTATCAAGTGACTTTAAGTTTATTTTTTCATTAGAAACTATTTTCCTTATTTGAAAACAGTGGGATTGAGTCTACTATATTTTAATCAAGATATCTTACGAGTCAATCCCTTAGCTTTTTTAAGAACATAATATGCCTTTGCAATCAATGAGTAGTAGAAATATTTCTTGCCTTGTTGGTTCAATTCCATATATATATTTCATAAAAGCTTTATTTAAAAAAGATTGTATTCTGTCTTGGCATGTCTATTTTATGGTTGTGCTTGTAAAGAAATAAGAGAGCTAATGATGGATTGAGAGCAACTGTAGCCCATTCTATCCAAAGCTAAATTTGGTTTACTTGTTTGAAATCAATGGTTGCTTTTACTTGTTTTTGTGTGTACGATCTAAAGGTTTGTAATAAATCTATACTAAAGAATTAATTAAGAAAGCTAATTTTGATTGTCCAAAGTGTATTAGGACCCTAATTAGAAAACTCAAGATGTTTTGGCTATATGCGTGGGAAGTAGGGAGATGACTTTGTCGATAGGATTTGTCTTATGGCTAGCTAGACTCAATTAGGCAAGTGGCTTCTCAACAACTAACTATAGAATAAACGTTGACTTGCTTAGGGTCTAGGTCTTAGAACCGAGCCTAGTATCATTTTAGCAGGCCAACATGAGTCTATGCCTTGTGGGCAAAGGGATCAACATTCAACTCTCTCATTTCTCACTCTCATTAAACCAACTGTAGTGCTTGTCTACTTCGGGTTTGATTGACCACATAAGTAGCTTTCTTAACTACACTAAAATAATGTTAGCAACTGTAGTTGAGTCATTAGGAGCCTTAAGTCAATCCTTGTAGATTAAGCTATACACTCCCGTGTGAGATAAACCTAGAAGTAACATAACCATCTCAAACCATGTATTTCATGGGATCCGACTAGTAATGCTTAGGACAAGCAACTAGACGACTACCCAACATTACTCAAGTTTTCTAGATAGATACATTTCAACACACACACAAGAAAAATCAAAGAGAGAGAGAGAGAAGAGAGAATATCAAAGAGAAAAGGAAGGAGAGAGATGACATAGTGAAATGTGTGTGATAGAGGGAGGGAGGGGAGAGAAGAGAAAATAGAGAGAATGAGAGCATAGGCACGTATGTCTCCCTAAGGTTCCTACAAAAGAAGTTGATGTTGGCTGAGGGTCTTACCGACTTTCCTCTCAAATCCCTTTGAGAACAGCTTTCAATGCCCGATTGATTTCTTCTTAGTGTATTATCAAGGAGGATAAGACAATGTTTGAGAAGAATCAATAACTAATTAGTGTCCCCCCCACACGTGCCATATAGTCTCAAAGTTCATTATAGGATGTGTGTATAACTACAATTTATTTCAAGATAAAATCCATCATACTTCAAGTAGGCATGTACATATGATCAAAATAGCCTTTGGATCAACTAAGATGTCTATTAGAAGCCTAATGGAGTGCTTGGGGGAGGGTCTCTCTAAGGCGCATGAGACCCTCTATCAAGCATCCAATCAAGGTCCAAGTTGTCATAAACAATTTCAATTAGAGGTACATGTTTGATTGAAGTGTGCCAGATTCTGCCTCAGAGTCACATGGACATGCTTTGATGAAATTTTGAGACTCTGAAATCAATCAAAGATGCACATAGATTCCAAACTAACATATGTGGGAACCACACTTCCTTGACAATGCTACTTTGTTGTTGCTAAGCAGCCTAGCATTCCTTGCACACTTCATAATGCAACACCCATTGTCATGAATATCATTTGACAAATATTTATGCACATGTGCATGTGTGTGTGTGTGTGTGTGTGTGTGTGTGTGTGTGTGGATCGTTAAACTGCCATCAATGATCATTAATGCAAAATATACATTTTTGTGTACGTGTCCAAAAGATGAATCTCTTTGTATTTAGATTGCAATAAGCAAGTGGGCAAGGAGTTTGATAATAAATTGAGTACATTAACAAAACAAGTTAGTTGTAGACTATTTGTATAGCACAGTGCAAATCTCTGCATAGAACTAGCCTCTTACTTCGCAATTCTGCCCTCATCGAAGAAACAAGAATGGGGTGAAATCACACTCACGGAATTTCTAACAATGTTTTGACTTAGCACACAAAAACTAAGTATAGAATAATTTTGACTTATATTTCATATAGTGAAACACAAGCAATCTTAACAAACTTAACACACAAGAAATTAACTAGCAATGGAAGATTTCAAGGAGTTTATAATTTATTCTATGGGCCTCTATCTTGGAAGCCCCTCACCCCTGACTTTCCACACATTCCTAAATATATTTTTGGTGGTGGTGTCCTTGGGGCTTTGTGATTGCATGAGGATCAGTTAACGTTTTCTTTCAAGCCTATACCTCAGTCCACTAATTTTGCTCATCTATAGAGGTAGACATGAACAAAGAAAAGATGGAAGAGCGTGGTATTCTGCCCTTTGAATTGAATGGCCATTTTTCCCCATATTGTAGCTACCTCAATCTGACACATGTACCAACTTGCAGCTTAGCAACCTACATTCTGAATTGGTTAAATTTCTTGAGTCCAGTGATCAAAACCCTCCTAGACCAATCTGGATTAGGCTTTGTCTTCATTTTCGTGCATGTACTTCATAATTCTAGCTAGGAGAGCCTAACCAAGAGATGTGTAGGTTCCATACTTTTGAAGATGCTCTCCAAGCTTCCAAAAACTTATAGCAAACATGTAACCCCTATCCAGTGTTGGGCTTTATACATTCACATACATGTTTGAAAGGGTTCAACCTGAAGAATTATACATAAAGTCAACATAACCAGACTCAAAGTGAACTTGACTGATAGAGAGAGTTTTTTATAAACCTGTCAATATACTAATATAGTCAAGATTTTGAAATATTTACAATCACAGACTTTATGCCTCAGGCTGGCTTAGGTCTCAGGCTGCTTAGGACCTACCTAGCGTTTTCAAAGCATGATGAAGAAAACAGTAGTTTTGATTAGGCAGGATAGCCTTGAAAAGAAAACACATCTTTAAAGTCGATTAATAGAGAAAGTTGCTTACTAAAGGAGTTAAGCAAGGTGCCTGCTCACTGAGCTCTTCCACGCATAGTCCATGCTTGTTATCAATACTAGCTAGATGCTTCTCCTCTTATACAAGCTTTTCATTTTTTTTCCATGTGAGCATCCCTTAACACATGATTGATAGAGAAAGTTGTTAAAAAAGGAGTTACCCAAGGCACACATTCATTGAACTCTCTCACACATGGTCTATGCGTGCTATTCACACTAGCCCATGCTTCTCCTCTTATACATGGTTTTCATTTCTCTTGTTTGAGCATCCCTTAATGTCTCTTCCAATCGTCCACCAAATTTCCCTCCTCATCGTCCCTTCACAACTCGAGGCCTGGCTTCTATGCTCAAGCGTCACATATCTCAAAGTCAACCCACCATCAACAAAAGTTACTTGAGGGTGTAGCCTTTACAATATGATCTGGGTGAATATAGTTTGGCCTAGTTTTTGTGGTTTATTAGACTTAGGTTTCATCCTGGGAAGGTCTAACCCAGCACAAGGCAATGCCATGATCCCTTACAATTGGACTTGCATAGTGATTTATTGCCCCTCGATTTTTTCTTATGTTTAATTTTTTTTCTTCTCATGAAGATAATGCCGCGCCAAATGTCATAGGCACCTGGCACAACTACTTTGATATCCTGGACTTGCTGGGAGCCTTAAAACTTGCAATGTTAGTAACCTCCCTCCCTGTCACCAGAGAGTTTACTTCATAAGTCCCCTCGTAGGTATAAATAGGCTCCAAATCACAAAATGCCTGCCAAGAAAACCAGAAAGTTCTTAAGAAATGATTCCTACATCCAGGGCTTCAGAGGTTCAACAATCCCATCCTTCTAGAGCCCCTGAACAAGAATATTACTACTTGTCACAAACAAGGAGGTTTTAAAACACTAAGCCACTGAACAGAATCCCAATATTCAGTTCCTACAATGGCCACAATAAATACAATCAGGGTCACAATTAAAACAGGCTTGTTTAGCAACTAAAGAGCAGAACAGCATGGATGGTACAGTGCTAATATCCTAAAGCCCAAATTATGACAAAGCTTCAGAGATAAGACATTCATGAGGAACAATGTAATGGTCCATGGAACTACATAAACCATCGTTCAAGAGCAACCCAATCAAGTTGACAAAAAGGCACTGACCTTGGCAACAAGGAAGTCTGCCAAGATGCCATTTCCACCAAGTAATTCTCTTCCAAGGGCGACGGTTTCCCTGGCTCGCAAAGTGTTCCAAGCCTAAATGGATAGAAACATGTATAAGCAAGCTTTCCCTCTCCCTCCCTCCCTCTCCCTCTCCCTCTCCTGCAAGCAATCACTTGCATATAACAAAATTCCAGTCTACAAGTATGAGTTGAGACACATGATGGCTTTTAATGTGTTGTTCCTGAAGTCCTTTGCTTTTCACATTTTGGAACATTCAAAACCAATTTGTGTTTCTTTTTTTGTGCTGATTATTTTTTATCACCAAAAACACTGAATGAACTCTCAAGATATCAGAGCATTCTTATTTTCTCGACCTTTGCAAGGCTTGCATGCCCAGGTGTCATTTTCCCTGCTTCATACAGTTTACAAAGCCGCCAACCCATCAGAGCCATGGCTTGTATATTACCCAACATCCGGACAAGCTTTTCTTGATTAATTTGATATGATGCTAAGGGTACTCCAAATTGCTTCCTCTCCTGTAGATATCTGAATCAGCATATGGTAACAGACTATTAGTCTCTGGAAGCTATACATCCTTTTACAGAATCACCAACTATTTTAAAAGACATTCCAGTGGAGAATTTATATTTGACAATGGTGGACTTGTGCAATATATAGATGATGTATCTCAACAATTAATGTGGTGATCTCAGTCCTCTTGACTGCTTTGCAGAAGGAACAAAATGCTGCAGAATGAAGATGCTCCATTAGACTTGATTAATAGCAGCAACTTCATAATCCTGATTGGATAAGAACCTCAAGCATGCCAGCTGGGCAAGGACCAAGTACAGTAGAGCTCAAGTTGAAGACAACGGACCAGCTATATTTATTAAGATTCAATATTCTCTTTCCTGATGTGGCAGGTTTATGAGAACTTGAAAGCCAAAGTCTAAACCCCAAGTTTCACTTCTATTCTGTCACAATTATCTACAAATTGTGTAAACAAAAAACTTGGAAAAGGTGTTACTTTTCAGAGGATTCTAACATTGAAATGACATGGCAACATAAGGTGCTTGTTTGGAATCTAGAACGTTTCTTTTATGTAGCTTGGAATTAACCAAAATAATGTAACCAGCCTGCATCGTAATGAAGCATATGACCTACCTGCCATGCAATCAAGTGATTCCAACCAGCCAGGAACTTTGAGTTTTCCCATTTTTAACAACCAACCATAAATGTATTAGCCACAACATAGGGACTTGCTGCTTCAATCCCAATCCTTCAGGCTACACGACCACTACGTGTGCATTAAAGCATGTGTTTGACTTTCATTTCAGAAACAAGCATATAGCATCAACATGTGCACACAACAAATAAGTTGAAGTTGGAGGGAAGATGAAATACTCACGGTCTATGAAATGTGGCTAAGCACACCTGAGCATGAGTAGTACACAAACACAGTTTGTCACCAGATTGTGCAGCATAAAGATGCCACAGAAGAAGCTCATCACCTTACACAACCCTATTCAAAGATAAAGCAGGGTCCTCTAGAGTTTACGCACATGGCATTTTATTGCTCAACAGAACCTGAGGGTTTCTCATGGAAAGACGAATGGTGCATTTCGACTTTCAGCAAGATGCCACACAACTTGCATAAGGGACCTTGAAGAATTGGAAAGAGCAAAGGTGCTCTATGTATGTCGGGAAAATAAAATGGGGAGCTATGGGCCCAAATAAAAATAACTCGCAGATAACTATGTTGGGCATATGATGTCCAAAACCCGAGGAAGTGAGATTTGCAAAATAACAGGCACATAGAGCGAAATTCACAATGGTTTATATTGTCACCCTATCTTCTATAAAGGATGGAAGGGCACAAAGCAACGAGTGTTTTGATTTTACCACAATGCAATCATTTGGAAGGCAATACATGCGGCACCAGTTCTACATTATGCAAGCTCCCCTCCAAGTATGTAGAAGTCAATTCTGTTTTGCAATAACACAAATGTGCTATAAAGCATATGGACCAACTCTTCAGTCATTCCATAGTCTCACTGCTACTTCTAAGTAAGATAAAAGAAGGATCCGTATTTAGACAGAAATTGATTGATCTTGTCATAGAAAAAGGCACACAGAAAATCAATTGAGCTATCAACAACAAAATTTTATGTCTGTGCCATCTGTTTCCATATACATAATTTTGAATAAAACATCGAAATTATAAGACTTTTCCATAAAGCAAACCGAAAACTAGTTTGATACCTGTGGCACATATCATAAACACCCATAGTTATGCCTATAGGCTGCCATGCAACCACAATCCTAGATACTGCAAGCACCTGCAATCACCAAAGTAAAACTCAGGAAGCTTCTTCAAGAAAATGTCCAGAAAATGGTAAAATTCATCAGGGAATTCAACATAGGGCCAGCTCCAACAGCCAAACAAATCAACAAGCAACCATCTGAATACCTTGCTTGTATCCTGAAAAGAATTGATCCCAGTTAAGCGATCCTCATCTGGAACAAAAACTTCTTTGAGCAGGATGTCTCCATTCTGAACAACTCTCAGACCAATCTTGTTTTCGATTTTTGTTGCCAAAAACCCTGGTGCTCCTTTCTTCACCAGGAAGCTGAGGAAACACAAGCCCACACACACCCCTCTCCCCAGGCCCATCCGCACCAGCAACAAAGAAGGGGGAAAAAAAAAAAACCAAAGTTGAGGAAACTTTTCTTAAAAAGAATGATTGTTGAAGGGGTTCCAAGTGAACTGTATAAATGTAGAAACACTGACCCATTAATTTGGTTGGTTTCTCCATTCCGAGCAAATACGACACACACATCAGCAAAAGTGCTGTTCCCAATCCACCTTTTCTGCCCGTTCAGAAGCCATCCTCCAGCAACCTGTATGGAGGAAATTAGTCCCTAGTGTCAATGACTCTAAAGTGATTAGATACTTGTGTGATCTTGTGCCAAGTCCCTCATCCTCACTTAAAGCGGGTGGTGCTCACACTTCCCCCGTAGGTATAGTGCCCTGCCCTCACTTAAAGCAGATGGTGCTCACACTTCCCCTGTAGGTATAGTGCCCTATATAACATCTGTTGTGTCTGATTTTGGTATCTTGCAAACCTATATTCGTGTTTTGAGTTTCATATCTCCCCCTTTCTCATATTTATTCTTTTGCTATTGTAGATACTCTATAAATAAAGGAAGATAGTGAAGGATGAAGGTTTAGAGCTAAAGGATGAAGGATGAAGGTGGAACGGAGATTGGAGAGTGGACAGCAGCAGCATAGCTGAAGGATGAAGGTTGAGAAAGTGCAGGAAAAACTGTAGGCAAAACTGCAGGAGAAGCAATACGCATGGCTGGAACTCGGACAAAGCCCTGTCCCTGAAACACTGTCCCAAAATGCATTTCACCTCACCCAAAACATCCTTGCTTCCCTGCTTCAGGGTCTGAAACAGCATTTCAAGCAAGTATGATCCTTCGTGATGTCTCTTCTTTGACTAGTGGCACATAGGCTACATGGTTTCTCACGGTATTGTCCTTCTAGAGATTATCTATTCCACTCGAATTGTCTTTGCACGAAAATGGGGAAACAGAAATGCATTTTAAAGTCACAAAACAGAGTTTTGACCCTAGGCCCAAACAGCAAAATAGGGATCCAAAATTTCTGTTAATTTTTAGAAATATTTCTAGATTACACATGTTAAGGGATAATACCATTTGTGACTTTAACCATTTCACAAAAACAACTTAATTCCTAAACCTAATGCATTATACATGTAATACTACAAGAAGTTTGATGAGCCCAAACTACCAACGACCTTTCTGAAAGATTGTTATGGTATCAGATAGGCTCAAAAAAGAGAGTTTTAGACCTTTGCAGCCTTCGCATGGCCAGATTCTCATTGGTGATAGTTCTTCTATTCCTATTCAAGGACAAGGTAATATGCATCTTATTCCAAATGGGCAAGGTGGTGCCCATACATCCGAGGAGCTTTATGTGCCGCATTGGGATACCATTTTCTTTCAGTGCACAAGATTTGTGCCCTCAACCTCTTGGTCGAGTTTGATGTGGATTCCTTTTGGATTCTTGATCGTGGATCGCGACAAGTCCTTGCTTCAGGTTATGAGGAGAATGGAATCTACAAGTTGTGATCTTCTTCTGCCTTGACTTCTCTTCTTCTTACCTCTCAAACAAAATCTGAGCTTTGGCATGCTCGGTTTGGCCACCTCAATTACGATTACCTATGGAATGTGTCTAAGGAACAGCTTGTTCGAGGTTTGCTGGATAGTGTGGTGAGCCAGCAACCATGTGTATCTTGCATCCGTGGAAAGCAAACTCGTAATGCTATTCCCACCAAGGCTTCAAGGCGGTCTTCAGTACCCTTGGAGCTTGTTTCTACTAATCTTTGTGGACCAATGAGTACAAAATCCCTTCAAGGGAGCTTGTATTTCATGCTAATTGGGGATGATTACAGCAAGATAACATGGGCCTATTTTTTGAAGCTGAAGTCAGAGGCTTTCTCCCACTTTATGAATTGGTTGCTCTTTGAGGAGAACCAATCAGGCCAGAAACTACATACCTTACCATTAAATAAGGGCGAAGAATCTGTTCCTAATGAGCTTGCTCTTTTTTGAGCAGATTGTGGTATTCACCAAGAGTTTACCGATACAAACACCCCTCAGGAGAATGGCATATTGGAGCGAATTGTGGCACTATAATGGAGTATCAACAAACACCTCGATGTCTATGGGCTGAGGTTGTGGCTATTGTAGTCCACATTCTTAATCAATCCCCTACTTCCGCCGTTGTTGGTATGACACCTTATGAGGCATATTTTGGGTCTAAGCCAGATGTTTCTGATTTCAAGATTTTTGGGTGTGACGCCTATGTCCACATCCCGAAATCATAGCATGACAAATTTGAAGCAGCTTCCAAAAGACAATTTTTTGTGGGCTATAGCTTGCAGTCTCAAGGTTACCGATTGTATGATCCCATTAAGTAGGAACCATGAAACTGGCCTATTCACTGGAAAGGGCGGTAGTGTACAACCAAAATATATAAATGCTTTCACCCAATTCACAGTCGCCCACTTTACCTGAACTTAAAGACACAGAACCAAGAAGAAATACAGGAAGCTAGAATGCTCCTGTTGCAACACAGACACCCTGTTGGCCCCTAAGTCAGGCGCCCCTTGCGGTATTTCTTTATTCATTAACAAAGGGATAATCCCACAATAACCTGCCTACAAGCTGTCCCTGTACAAAGTGGAGAAGGAAACACAATTCCAACCCGATTTCGACACCATAACGGCAGTACAACTTGACCTGGTCATTATCCCTACTCAATAGGTGCCTCCATACACCTAAACACACTCAATGAAGTGCCTGGTAAGAAATTCAGCATGCTGAATTTTCTGGTTTTTGTCTTTAAACTGCTCCAAAATACATGTACAGTGTCCCTGGAGCTTCCTTGAAGCTTCTAGAGCAAATAGACACCAAAAATGTCCAAAAACCTAAACCTACAAAAATATACAGCAGGCTGTAATTTCCTGTTTTGGGTCTTGTTTTACCTGCCAATCACTTGTGTGCGTAGCCAGCGGGCTCCGCACCTTATGGGCCACTTGCCCTTTGAATCCTGCGAGATTTCACGCGAGAAATCTCAGGAAAACAGCGTTTTCCACACAAGTATCTGCTTGGGAATGCAATTAGCAAACCCTGTACCTGTTCAAGAGGCTCTTGCCTCGGCAATTATGCATAAACCCACAACACTGTACATGATCCATCTAATCAGCCCACAACACTGTACATGATCCATCTGATCAAATAAGGAGAGAGTGACCTAGGAGGAGCAAGCTCAACCTCTGTACATGAGTCAGAGATGAAGTACCCTCCATAGCTGATGTATTTGCAGCAATCTGCCCTCAGCCCCATGAGTTCCATGCTCCAATCTGCCCCTCATGCATTGAAACTTGTTTTTGTGCTGCTCTCTCTCTCTCTTTTGGGAATTTATGCCCAAATTGTGACACATGGCATACACGTAACAATTTTCCTGTTTAAACCTTTTGGTCTAAAATTCTCTATGATCGGTACAAAATTCGACCTCGGCACAGACCAGAGAATTAATCCTCGTGCAAAAACGAAGATAATGACGCGAACAGATTCTAGGGTCCAAAAATAGTAACTCCCTAAATTTTAGGAGCTGCTTCCATTGCATCCCCACTAGTCTTCTGACCATCTTTGCAGACTATGGCTACTTCCAAATTTGCAATGTAGCTCAACTGAAAGTGAATTTCCACTGATGACCCCACATGGACTAATCTCTTGCAGATTTGTCCATCTTCACTTTGAACTAGTCTCTTCCAAGCTAGTTCTTCAACACACTTGTCCATATACACTTTCACAAGTCTCTTCCAGGCTTGTCAATCTACAATGCCATCAGTCTCTTCTAGACTTGTACTGGATCTTAACTGTCCAGTCTTGACTCACTGGACATTCCTATCCGTTTCACATACTGGCCATGCAACTCAGGCGTTTAGATTTCAAGAGGGATCCTTCCAAAAAGAAAAACCAAATAAAGTAGTAATAAAGAAATCAGCAAAAAGGTAATAGTTGTCACAGTCTTGTGACATACCTCCCTCTCGAAATCGCAAACGTCCTCGTTTGCATGAATGTCATACATGCTTCCAGCTAACCCAGTGAACTTACACTTGGCAGCACATGTACAACACATACATGCTATCAGTCAACATTGTGTACTGAACACATTGTTAACACATGTATGTTCTAACTGTGAAATATGGCAGACTATCATCATGTGACTTCACATCACTGTTTCCAGATATAGTGGCCGGTACACCACAATGATATTCCCATAGTGGCAGATTCTCATTTGATGACTCCACATCACCCTGACTAGAGATCTAGTGGCCGGTACATCAAAATGATATCCCCACTGAGTGAATTCACAGAATACATGCCCGATCGAGTAACCATTGTTACAACCTGTATTCAATTCAATAGAAGTAAAAACTGTATTCTTGCAAGCAATACTTACTTCTTTAGCACTGAGAAAACCATATGGACACAATAAGTGTTAACCCGTACAAAATCTGTTTCTGTACATAATTTCTTTCTTGAGCAATTGTCACTTTGACAATCTATTTCAGCTTAGAGATACAAGGGGTCAAGGTAGGTTGCAAGCGAAATGCTTCAAGGTAAAGTTCCAACACATTAGGTGACTTTGCAAGTTCACCTTCGTCCATCCACTTAGCATCTATAGCTGGATAGTTCTTGAACTTAACCAAATACCTTCTAGCAACCTTGCCTTTCACTTTCCTTTCCTTGTGTGCCAGTACCTCTTCTAGAACAAGAATTTCATCAAGTTCCTCAACTTCAGGCTGTTCCTCAGCTGGCATATCTTCTGGCACATCACCCACATAGGGTCTAAGAAGACTTACATGGAAAGCATTATGAATCTTCCAATTGTCAGGCAATTTCAGCCTATAGCTGACATCACTAATCTTCTCTGTTACTTGAAAAGGCCCATAGTATCGCATACTAGTGATCCAAATGGCATTACCAAGAACTCATAGAGACCAAACGTGGTCCTAAATGCAGTCTTATGCACATCCTCTCGCTTAATCCTAATCTGATGGTATCCACTCTTCAAATCTATCCTGTTGAAAATTGACGCTCCTTCCAAATGGTCAAGGATGTTGTCAATTCTTGGAATGGGGAACCTATTCTTGATGGTACTCTTGTTCAACGCACGATAATCTAGGCACATGCGCCAAGAGCCATCCTTCTTCTGCACTAAGAGCACTGGTGAGCAAAAGGGAGATGAACTTGGCTGAATCAGCCCTTTTTCTAACAGCTCATTCACCTGGCTCAATATCTCTTTCTGTTGGACTGCACTAACCCTATACGGAGGACTATTTGGTGGGCTACTACCTGGCACCAAATCTATCACATGATCCTCGGACCTCTCTGGTGGCAACTGTGATGGTAACGAGTCAGAAAAACAATCACTGAACTGAGACAAGAAAGCAGACCTGTCTCTATCTAACATAGAGAAATTTGACTCATCATTATCCTTGACATCACGTGCAAAAATCAAGTACGCAGAAAGATGATTATTTATTACAGATGTAATGGCAGAAGCCGATACAATAGGTACAGACTCTCCTTTAAGCTTCACATCAAGCACGAGTCTTTCCCCTATGTTCCAAGTCAGTGTCTTGTTAAAGGCATCCAACACACCATGCTTTCTGAACATCCATAGCATTCCCAACAAGACATCACAGCCTTCAAGTGGCATGATATAAAATTCTTCTCCATCAACATAAGACTGTATATGAAGACGCAGCTTTCCAAGAATGGGTGTCACAGACTCTGAGTGGCCAAGACATGGCAACCCTGCCTCTGCTGTGTAGCCCACCTCATCTACTCTAATGCCCAAAGTAGAAGCCAACTCTGGTGAGATAAAGTTTGCCTTAGCTCCAGGATCAAAGAAAATGAGTACATGTTGATCCCTAACTTTACCCCAAGCTCTGCAAAGCTCATTAGCATCCGAGTGTAGCTTATCTCCCAGCAAATCTGGCACTAAACCTGCTGAAGGTTTGGGCTTCTTTCCTTTCCTGTCCTCTTTATCATCATCAACTGGTCTCTTATTCTTGTCCGGACAATTAGACACAATATGACCGGTCTGCTCACAAATAAAGCACTTCCTCTCAGCCATTAAAGCCTTTTTCTCTTCAAGAGACTTGCGCACAAAAGGCTTCTTCTGGTCCTTTGACTGCTGTCCAAAGAACTTGGCTGGCTTCTTCTTGAACTGCCAAGGTTTACCTGTGCTTTGAGAAATCTGAGAAACCTGTTTATCAAATGGCTTTTTTGCTGAAAATTTCTCAGATTTGTCCTGTTTAATGCTGCCCCCAAAACCACTTGACTGTCCCAGCAATAATGCATTTCCTGTGCTGGCATTCTCAATTAGCTGAGTCAAAGTGGTGACCTTTGTCTTTGTACAATAATTCCGGAGTTCCTTGGGCAGCCCGCAGCAGTATTTCTCTATCTGCTCGGTCAATGGCACAACCCTGTAAGAAGTGACTGGAAGCAAAGCCTCCCAAGACTTCTTGTTATAATCTTCCAAATCCTTGCATTTAGATGCATCCAAATTGTGCCAAGCTGACATAACATCGATCTCAAATTCATTGGTCAACCAAGCAGAAGCAAATACTTGCTTAAAGTAAGTCCAAGTGGTAGGAGCCTATCCTTGCATCAACAGTGTACTCCACCACTGACTAGCATTGTCCTTAAGAAAGGTGGCAGCTTTCCGGACCTTAGAAGGCTCTGTAAAGTTCCCTCCTGCAAATGCGGCATCAAACTGCTGTAAGAAAGAGAGAGCCTTAGTCCTATCTTCAAATCCTCGAAAGATGTCAAACTGTATGGCTGCACCACCTTCCTTGTATGGCTTTGGCTTCTCATGAGCCATCAAAGGGTCCATAGGATATACCTGTAACATAGGAACACTACAAGTGGCATGGAAGTTGCCGGACCACTAACTACAGGGCTTGTAGACACAATACTTGCTTGCTGATTTTGATAACTAGCCATACCAAAAGTGCCCTGTGGCATGCCAAAACTGCCCTGAACTCCTTGAAATCCAAGCTGCATGCCTATATTGCCATACATGGGGTTTGGCATAAAACCCTGTGTACCCCCAAACACTGTTCCTGGTACATAAATCTGGTTTCCAGGCGCATGACCAGCCATACTCTGAAATACAGATCCACCTCCAAAGTACCCAGGATGTACAGAGGTCGATGGGAAAACCTGTGGTAAAGCCTGAAAACTGCTTCCCTGTCCATTTAAGCCAACATTTGGCTGCTGTAAAGTGGCGAGCTGAACTGGCAATGCCTGTGTAACTAGCGTTTCCACCACCTGTTCCTGGACAGTCGAAACCAATCTTGGAGTCTCCATTGACTCCACAAGCTGCCTTGGTGTTTCCACTGAATCTGCAGCATGCTTACCCTTATCCTTGACCTCTACTAGATCCGAAATCTTTGCAGATTGCCCAACTTGTTGTAAAGGAAGAAAGGGTTGCAAAAATGCCAAAAACCTTGGATTCTGCATCACTTGAGTAAACATACTCACAGCAGCAACTAACTGAGTCTTGAAAATGTCTTCATCCATAGAAGAAGCCATAAGAACTTGTAGCTCAACCATAACAGGAGGAGTAACAAACTGTGGAGGTCTAGAAGACTCTCCCACCTCATGAACAACAGGGATCTCCTATGATGAAGACGCTTCCTCTCTGGTGTCTTCCTTTCTATCAACCATAATGCACAATTCTGTGTCTACACCCAAACAGACCCTGGCTCACTCTCTAGGGAAAAAGTGATTCATATCCCGGCAATGGAACCATGAAACCGGCCTGTTCATTGGAAAGGGCGGTAGTGTACAACCAAAATATATAAATGCTTTCACCCAATTCACAGTCGGCCACTTTACCTGAACTTAAAGACACAGAACCAAGAAGAAATACAGGAAGCTAGAATGCTCCTGTTGCGACACAGACACCCTGTTGGCCCCTAAGTCAGGCGCCCCTTGCGGTATTTCTTTATTCATTAGCAAAGGGATAATCCCACAATAACCTGCCTACAAGCTGTCCCTATACAAAGTGGAGAAGGAAACACAGTTCCAACCCGATTTCGACACCATAACGGCAATACAACTTGACCTGGTCATTATCCCTACTCAATAGGTGCCTCCATACACCTAAACACACTCAATGAAGTGCCTAGTAAGAAATTCAGCACGCTGAATTTTCTGGTTTTTGTCTTTAAACTGCTCCAAAATACATGTACAGTGTCCCTGGAGCTTCCTTGAAGCTTCTAGAGCAAATAGACACCAAAAATGTCCAAAAACCTAAACCTGCAAAAATATACAGCAGGCTGTAATCTCCTGTTTTGGGCCCTGTTTTACCTACCAATCACTTGTATGTGTAGCCAGCGGGCTCCGCACCTTATGGGCCACTTGCCCTTTGAATCCTACGAGATTTCACGCGAAAAATCTCAGGAAAACAGCGTTTTCCACACAAGTATCTACTTGGGAATGCAATTAGCAAACCCTGTACCTGTTCAAGAGGCTCTTGCCTCGGCAATTATGCATAAACCCACAACACTGTACATGATCCACCTGATCAGCCCACAACACTGTACATGATCCATCTGATCAAATAAGGAGAGAGTGACCTAGGAGGAGCAAGCTCAACCTCTGTACATGAGTCAGAGATGAAGAAGTACCCTCCATAGCTGATGTATTTGCAGCAATCTGGCCTCAGCCCCATGAGTTCCATGCTCCAATCTGCCCCTCATGCATTGAAACTCGTTTTTGTGCTGCTCTCTCTCTCTTTTGGGAATTTATGCCCAAATTGTGACACATAGCATACACGTAACAATTTTCCTGTTTAAACCTTTCAGTCTAAAATTCTCTATGATCGGTGCAAAATTTGACCTCGGCACAGACCAGAGAATTAATCCTCATGCAAAAACGAAGATAATGACGCGAACAGATTCTGGGGTCCAAAAATAGTAACTCCCTAAATTTTAGGAGCTGCTTCCATTGCATCCCCACTAGTCTTCTGACCATCTTTGCAAACTATGGCTACATCCAAATTTGCAATGTAGCTCAACTGAAAGTGAATTTCCACTAATGACCCCACATGGACTAATCTCTTGCAGATTTGTCCATCTTCACTTTGAACTAGTCTCTTCCAGGCTAGTTCTTCAACACACTTGTCCATATACACTTTCACAAGTCTCTTCCAAGCTTGTCAATCTACAGTGGCATCAGTCTCTTCCAGACTTGTACTGGATCTTAACTGTCCAGTCTTGACTCACTGGACATTCCTGTCCGTTTCACATACTGGCCATGCAACTCAAGCGTTTAGATTTCAAGAGGGATCCTTCCAAAAAGAAAAACCAAATAAAGTAGTAATAAAGAAATCAGCAAAAAGGTAATAGTTGTCACAGTCTTGTGACAATGAGGATGTCTACGCAAGCCATGATGTTCAATTCAAAGAAGTTCCTGCCTCAAAGGGGGGTGAGGAACACCCCATTCTTGGAGATCCCGGTGATAGTTGGACACCAGTGACTATCCCTCTAGAGTCTGTGCCTCTTGAGGATTCTTCTTTAGATGAGGAGCTTATTTCTTAGCCACCGGACTCATTGGTTCAACCCTAACAGTTGGTGGACCTTTCAAAGACTTCAACAGATGGAGAGCGACGAGGAGAGATCTAGCCTCCTCGTTGGACACATAACACTCTTTGTGACACACAGATTGAGGTCTCTAAGGAGTAGCAGCCACACGCCGCCCACGGTGTTCTCGAAGAAACCAAGCGCACCACACCAAGCTTATGTACACTAATTACTGTTTGATGACTCGTGCCATGCAAGATCGGGAGCCCGCCTCGGTGAAGCAAGCTTTACAGCATGATCATTGGTGGAGAGTGATGGAGCAAGAGCTGGAGTCGATTGAGAGGAATGGCACTTGGTGCTTTGTGCCTAAGCCTTCTCATAAGGTCTCTGGAGTCAAATGGGTCCTTAAGTCCAAGTACCGCAATGATGGCATAAGATCTATCAAACTTCTTCACTTCTTTCTAGGTCATAAGATTACGGTTTCTTCGAGCAACCCAAATCTCGAGATCTATTGTCTAGCAGGTACAGGTGATGCTGATTTGGTACTTATAAGATAGAGTGATTCAAATTGGGCTGGCGATGTGGCTCATCAGAGGGCCACCACCAGTTATTGCTTTACCTTGGGTGCCGGTATTATTTCATGGAGTAACAAGAAGAAACCCACGGTTGCCCTATCTTCGACTGAAGCAAAGTATCAGGTGGTATCTTCTACCATATGTGAGACGGTGTGGCTTCTTAGGTTATTGGAGAAGCTTGGCTACCCGCAGACAGGTCCTACTCTTCTTCAGTGCGACAATGAGAGTTACATTACCTTGGCCTGAAACCTCGTGTTTCATGCTCGGACGAAGCACATCAAGATCCAATACCATTTCATTCGAGAGAAGCTTCTAGATGAGACTATCGATATGGTCTATTGCAAGACAAAGGACAATCTTGCAAACTTGTTTACAAAGGTGCTTCCTCATGCTTAACTTCGACAACACTCTAGATCCCTTAGCCTTATGTCCTATCCAGGATCTGAGAGGGGGTGTTAGCGATTGTCACCTCCTGGACAGGCATTTCCTATCAATTGTGTGTGCTGGCAGTTCTGTACAGTCCACAGATGTGCCACGTCAGCAGGCAGGTGTGCCACATGGCAGTGCTGGTCTGTTTGCCACATCAGCAGGCAGTTGAACAGTTTTTTTCTGGTCGGACAATAATTGGCTGCAGCCAACAGCATATTTTTGTCATTTTTCATCAGGCTATTTATTGCCTGTTTTCAGCACACAGTTGGATATATTCTGATCACAGGTTTCCAGATTGCTAAACGTGGAGACTGCTTTGAGGTTCACAAATTGTGAGATCTTCGAGCTGGAGACATACGCAGACATACACTCTACACCCGCATACATATCTGCTTCCTTATACAGCATTCTTCATTTCAGATATTGTGTTCCACTCTCTCTTTCTCTCTCTCTCTTCTTTCTCTGTTCATTCTGTGTCTTGGTTGTATGCTTCCGCACAGCTTCACTCTGACAGCAAGAGGGAGCAAGACAGGAAAACAAGGAAAGAGGAGGGCAGTGACGATGAGGGAGGAAATCCTCTCAATGTGAAGTATCTCTTCCGCTCTTGAGTTTTTGAATTTGTTATGATAGTGAAAATGTGACTCAAACAGAAAAAATAAAAGAAAAAAGCACAAAGCAGTTAAGTAGCACAAAGAAAGTAAGGAGACTACATGCTCATAAACAACTGACATGAACATTTAGGGTGTTATGAAGTTTGCATCTAAGTGAAAATTCAGAAGATGCCCATAGAGGTTAATCTTGGTAAAAGGCGCTAGATAATAATAAACTTAGGTACCTTAGTTGCAGTTGTACTTAAAGAGCTTGCATCACTACCATAATCAGGCTCTGTAAGGGCCTGCAAATTGCAAAACAGCCAAGACATACATCACGAAGTTAGCACTTTTAAAACATTTTCTTACAATTTAAAGGAAAACATTTCAAGCTGGGCCATCCTAACTTACCCAGCAAGAAATTGTATCAAGGCGTGCAAGGGATGGCAAATATCTTTGTTTCTGCTCTTCACTCCCGCACATTGCTAGAGAGAGAAACAAACAGATTTACTTTCCACTTTCAAATTAACCACATATTATTGAGATTATATTGAAGATCAAAGTTTGCTTCAACAGTAGACAGGCATACCAATTGTAAGCATTGCCAAGCATGTGTGTACCATAACAAATGTCGAGCAACTTGCATCAACACGTGCAATTTCAGCCATGGCAATAGCACTGCCAACAACAGATAGACCAGGACACCCATAACCCTGCAGAAATGCAACATCAGCACAGTTTACAGGCTAAATCAAAGTGAGTCGGAAGCCATTTTATGTTTCACATGAGGCTCCAATAGTGTGAAAGGAACATAATGTAGACACAAACCTTTATGGTACCTCCAGCCACCTTCAATTTGGCCAATTTAGGGACAATTTCAAAAGGGAACTCTGCCTTCTCCCAATACTGGAGTCATGAAAACCCTACTTCTAAGTATCACCCAGATGGTTTCAGACATATGAAAAAATTGACAGACGGATAAGGAGATGCTACAGAAAAATTCTGACTCACCTTTGCAATGATGGGTGCAATGTCCCTTTCTGCAGTTTCTCTAACGCGTGCTCTCAAGGATCTCTCCTCAGGTGTTAGGAGGTCGTCTAACTGGTAATAATCAGATACTGGAACATGATGCCACAAATGTAAGTACCACTACTATCGTCGGTTTAGCAGCAAAGTATGCATGACATAAAACAGTGAACTAATCCAGCCCATAAGATCCCAGAAATTTTATCCCATCCTTTGTCCAGGAACCTTAAATGCACAGTTCAGTACTCCTGCCTTACCCCCCTGACATAGAGCCCTTTGCCCTCTAAAATGAGGTGTTTAGGCCAGAGCTTTTTGGGTTTGTAGCAATTTCTTCCTTCTAAAGAACTTAATAAATGTTAGAAAAATACTAGTTCGATTTTGCACCAGATTTTGAGGTGGAGACCTTTGCAGATACTCCAGATTACTGTTATGGTTACAATAAGTGTTTGTGGTCTTAAAGCACACTTAACTTTGACAACCTCCATAGATTATTGATATAGATGCAGCCTGATCAAACAATCATCTGGAACAGAATATTGATATTGGGGGATGTCAATTCCAAACTAGCAGTTCATTACTTTTTCCATTCTTATCAAGTAAAAGAGTGCAGCAGGGCCTGCACAGCAAGTGTGAAGAAAGAGACAGAGGTGCACCACCAAATGAATGTCATACCCACCATCACTATTAATAAGTAACGATAGTAATGACATTAATGCTTATGCTAAAAACTTAGTTGCAAATAAGATGATGCTTCTCCTCATCTTGCATTCTTTCCACCACTTTATAGTACAGCTGCTTGACTCTTAACCTTTTGTCCAGTCTTCTATAATTACTTCTCTAGATTTCACCAGCTGATTAAGTGAAGAGAGCACTCCCCTGTCATAAATTTCCAAAATCCACTCAAAAAACTTTGACACAGCCCAAACTAGTTTATTCCAAACAGCCAATCTAGCAAACCCTTGAGCCTGCTAGCAAGCAATGACTCACCCTCAGCTTCTAAGCCTCAAGAGCTGGTATCCCATAGCACTAGCCCACACTTCATCGATGTGTGTACCAAAGCTATCCCAAGGCTAGAGTCCAAGCAAAAAGTATGGCCAATGCATCAGATGTGAAATTGTATATTATTCATCTGGAACCAGTATGTCAGGCTCAATATTTGACTTGATGTGTGTTTATACAGTTGCATAAGAGGTTCATTAATCTCAAACAAGGCTGCTCGTTAAATATTTTGGTGAACCAAGGAGCAAGATAATTGTATGAAAAGCGCACCGGATGTTGGGAAGTTTGCTGCTGGAGTGGCTTGGGGAAAAGCTAGAGCAAGGTCCAGTGCTGGCAACTTTGGGACACTGAAATGGCCAGGTTCCATACTCAAATCTAGCATCACAAGCGCCATAAACTAAATAAATAACAAAATGAGCAACCAAACTCAGAAAAATGCATACTTGAACAGCAGCTTAGAGAGATAGTAAGGATCACATACCAGCAGCTGTGGACGTAATGTTTCTGCTCACAACAGAACTCCCAGATGAAGATGTCTGCTCTTGTTTCAATGAATGCCCTGAATTTTGAAACGTAACTGTTTGAACTTGTAAAACAGGTCAGATAAACACTCTAATCCCATAAATTTGCTGTCCAAATCATTGATGAGCACATAGCTGATAGTAGATACATACTCAAATGTTCAGGGCTTAAATGCTGGCCAATAATGGCCAGCCTATGCCAGGCTCTTCCATCTGCCATTTCACAACCTACACTCAGAAAGAGAGAACAGTGTAATGACCAAATCAGAATGCTATTACATAACCTGAGAAAGTTCAAGGCCCTTTGTCAAATAGCAACAACAAACGCATATTTTCCCTTTGTTCAGGCCAAAGTCACCGGCAATATCTGACTTTTCATATGAGCACCTTCTATTTACGTCAAGGTCACCTGAAGATGGCCAGGAGTTTCAGAAAGCTAGGCAGTTGGTCAGTTAGACACTTGCTTGAAGCATCAAAAGGCGATGTTCGCATACAGATGCAGCTAGCGTCATTTCCTGTGGTCCAAGTAATGGATGAAGCCAAGAAAAGTGGCATAGCAGGTCCAAATGATGTATGAACCCAATTAAAGTGGCATAGCAGTGATGTAGTCAGAAAAAGGGGTACAACATCATGCCAATTTAAATCTGTTCCATACAGTTAACAGTAAATAATCCCTTGCACTCATTTAAATGTGGCCCAAACGCACACTACTACAGCACTGATGTATTCCCTCTTAGTCACATGATTGCCCATAAGAAATAGCTCTCTTTACAATTTTAAGAATTAATATTGCCACACTTTGCCCAGCTTTCCTGCTGCAGAGCCATTATTGTAGCGGACAACTCCAAATATGATGTCCACCACACAGTCTTGATTTCAAGGAAGCTCATCATGTAATATTGATAGGGCCGCTGGTGATCACAGGTTCGAAGAACAATACACCGCAAAAAGACTCGAGAGATCTATTTTGCCTTAGAGTAGTGACTCAATTTGCTCTAAAGAGTTACGGAAAAGCGGGAAAGCCAAAGACAAGCGATGTCAAGCATATCGTCTTACCCTGTGCTGGCGATCGGAGCTCTAATGGCGGGATGGCACTGAACTGTGACGGCGAGTAAAATCAGCGGGACAGAGATCGATCGATCGATCGATGGAGAAGCGGAAATCAGAAAAGAACCTCGACGGCATAACGCCGTTCTTCGTTTTATGAGAGTGTTTCATCACATGTGACGTTGTCATGCGAGACTATATCCAAGTACCTCGCCGGTGGGGCCGACGTTACTGGACTAAAATGGGATAATTGCCATTAGGCCTCGTGCCTTTGGAGGCTTGAACCTGCAGTATTTGCAAAAATCCCCCAATATATATATTATATTCCTCATCGTTATCTTTTTTTGCCTTTTTGAAGAAAGCGGTAAATACTATGGAAGATCGAAGTTCATGTGTTTATGCGTGCACTCCACCTTTTGAAAACTAAATTTGTTAAGAAAAAACTTTTGGTGGACAAAATGCGAAGTGTGCACGGCGTAGCCTCACGAACTTCGTAACGATGAACACCGCATGAAGTGAGGTAGCTGACATGGCCAACATTAGAATATAGTATATTCCTCATCGTTATGGGGACTCATACTTATCCTTGCAGTTACATTGAGGGAGTGCCTCCTATTTGGCATCTTGTTACAAAAAAGTAGGATTGTGTAGAGGTCCACGAGCTCTATAGGAGCTATGGAGGGAGATTTCATGCTACGAAGTGTTGTAGGTTAACTAGGATCACTATCAATTCTTCTTCTTTCTTGCTCATCAATTTGTTGCAATGTTCCTTGCTAAGCATTGCCACTTTGGTGTCTTCGTGCATTATCACATTCCCCATCTTCACAACCTGAGATACAAAAGCAGTCTTCAATGTTATTAGAGAATTGATGCAACTCCCCTTAAAAATTTTATTGTTACGATTAATACATATGCTTCAGATGGTAGTGCTTCAAATGCAGGTCCATAACAAGGGGAAGAGGTTGTATGCTTCACCAAGAAGCATATCCTTCAAAATGAGTTTGAAGGGGTGGTATGGGAGGATCATATTATGCAACTATTATAGTTTAAACTAATTCGATCGACAGTGGAGGATGATATGCACAATGGTTTCCTCAACCCGACCACACCTAGTGTGTTTCCTATTCCATATTTCTTTGCTCTTTCTTGAGTCCATTCACCTCTGTGCAAATTCATCCAAAGGAAACATGAAAACTTATGCTCAATTGCAAGTGACTAGATTTTCATGAACCAATACTCCCATTGAGTAGTATTCCAATTGAGATGCCATCTAGCATTAAGCTTTTGGACTAGGTTGGTGTGTCCCTTGGAAAATTCAAGAGGGGAAGTAGATCTTTGTGTCTCGGCCATTTAGATCATGCTAGACACTTTTGCAGTCCTCAACAAATAACAAATCATTTGCGTTTTTGAATCCCTTTTTTGTTGAGTTTAGTAGTAGTTATAAAGTGATTATGGTCCATATGAGGAAAGTATAGCTCAAGGTGGCCCAAACATAGGACCTAGGGGATTTTTATTTCTATCACCTCTTTGTAAGCTTGCCAAAATTTCCATATCTACTTGATGGGGGGATGCTTTCTTCAGTCAAAAGTTGTGGCATGAGAATATGATAGAGTGGAGAGGGAAGTCTATCCTTGAAGGGAAACCTTCAACTTGAAAGCTCTTGAGGTTGAAGAGAAAGAGTCCTACCCAATCGTCTTGTGGTTTAACAAGGCATCTAATTACCAATTTCTCGGTTAGCTTGGTTAGATTGTTGATATCTACTACACCTAACCCTCCCTACTTTTTTGGTATGATACAAATTTTGCCATGCCACTTTGGGCATCTTAAAATTATTGGATCGAGCTCCCCATAAGAAGTTCCTACATAAAGCTTCAAGCTATTTTAAACTTGGGTGGGTGCCAACATGCTAGATAAAATTATTGGATCGAGCTCCCCATAAGAAGTTCCTACATAAAGCTTCAAGCTATTTTAAACTTGGGTGGGTGCCAACATGCTAGATAATATAACATGCAAGGATAACAATTTGATTAAGGACGATTTCGCTAGCTACAAAACCTTGTTGAATGTCATGCCATTGGGCTAGATTGATTTTTGGTTTGCTTACTACCCATTCCCATATCTATTTTAGGGTTAGTACCCATTCCCATCACTAGCTCAAGGTCACTACCCATTCCATCATTGTTTTAGGGTCACCCCAAAGTCCATAGGTGTGCCTAACAGTTTAGATATCTTCCCCTACTTCATGGGTTGACAACCATCCTCCAAGCTCCATTTAAGAGGCCATTTAATAAAGGTTTTGATGCATGTTTTCTTATTATTAACCTTAGATCCAAAGGCAATATAAAAGGTCTCAAGGTAGTCCGAAATGTTGGCTATAGATACCAAGTCATTGTTGAGAGTGACATTTGTGTTGTTTAGTGAATATATTGAGGAACATATTTGTTCCTCCTCTAGGAAGTTGAACCCCTTTTATGTTCCCTTTGTGGAGTTGTTCCTCAATCAACCAACCTAGTCCATCAGTATAGCAAACAAAAAAGGTGCTAGTGGTGGGTAGCCTTGCCTAATCACTATTTTGAGGTGGAAGTGGTTTGTTTGCTCTCCATTGATGGAAATTCTTGTAAAGGCATTGCCAAAAGGACGAAGAAAGATGTGATAAAACTTATGCCTAGTCCCATGTCAAGCATCAATTGGAGGATGAAGTCCCACTCTAATCTATCATAAGATTTATTGAAGTCTATCTTCAAGAACACATAGTCTTGATTGGCTCATTGCGCACAATCCAACCCTTCCCATAGGTTGATGATAGCATTCGAGATGTACCTCCCCTTGATAAATCCTTTTTGTTCCTTTCTAATGCCAAGTATCCAAGAGGTTGGAAAGTCTCCTTGCCAAAGTTTTGACCAATATCTTGTAAGCTAAAGTGAGACATGTGATGGGCCTCTAGTTTCCCATATCTTCTTTGTCCTCCTTTTAATGAAATAGTTTGACCACCCCTTCATTGATACTAGAAGGCAGGGTGCTATAGTGGACAACTTCTCTTAAAAGCTCCATAACAATAGGAACTTTTAGGTCTCAATGAATTGATTGGGCATGCCATCTAAGCTTGAAGTTTGGCTTTAGCCAATAAAACTATGGTGTTAATCTCTAGAGATTTCTATTTATGTAAGTTCCGAGCCAATTAGAATTGCTATTTGGTGAGGTACTAATTTCTTTTTGCATAGGGAGATGTACACTTTAGCAGCAATTTGAGCTTTTGTAGTCCTACAGCCCCTATTAAACACATTGAAGAAGTAATCATGAGCTATGCAAAGATTTTCTTCCTGGAAATTTGCTAAACTACCATCTTTACAATGTAAGCGGGGAACCCTATGTTTGCTCTGTTTATGCTCGAGTAGTCAAAAGGTTTCTTTAGCGGGACATACAACTTTTCTAGACCACCACTTGTGGAAATAGATATGCACATTTTCAACCTCTATCAATTCTTCTTTCCTAAGACTAGCTTTGGCTTGGATTAATTTCTCTTGTAGTGCGGTTTCTCCTTGATAAATCTTAGCTTCTAATTGTGTTACCTCTTGATATGCTACCATCCTTCTTGCTTATTTAATTCTAGTGAGGCACTACTTAGTGCACCCAAGGAATGACTGGGTTTCCCTTATGGTTGCTACCTAGCCCTTGGCTAGACTTACTTTGGTGGGGAAGTGTCAAGACCAAATTTTAGTCATCCATTTCATGTGTATTAAAGAAGGTCAAATGGGATGGAACCACCTTGCCCTCAAATTCAATTTCTATGTGCATGAGAGAGGTGAGAATTGCTCTATGATCAAATAGGAGGATTGTCTTCATGGCCTCTGCTTCTTGCGATAAGTGTAAGCAAATAGGACCCATCCAATATATAACACCTGTTGAGCCTAGCATTATAGAGGTAAGGTGGGTTCTGATTGTTCATCCAAGTGAATTCCGAGTAGGGATTAACATCTACAAGTCCATGGAATCCCTTTAGGTGTATAGCCAAATTTTGTAAGGTTATATATTGTTCATCTATATAAATGCTTCTTTCTACATTTAAAAACATGGTAAGAGTAGAATTTTACAATTGATATCTAGAAAAACCTTCTTTCTTGTACATGGACTTTATAACACATGTGCATCAAAGATAATATCTCACAAAATTTACATGAATGGACATCACCATTAATTATAGTGTTGGTCTTCATGATCATTCTTCTAACTAAAAGGACATGTAATACATGCATCAATATCAAGTAGGAATGAAACAATAAGCAAAATAAAGCCAAATGGTATTGTTGCTCAACTAAATTTGAACTTGGAAGGTGAATTCATTGATGATTAACCCCCATCTGCATACACACAAACATCTGCCCATAAGTAGAGTGTAAATTTGTAGGTGACCTAAATATGATAATGTAAAAAGCCCAAAACTTGAATTATTGATTAACTTGTAAACAAAAAAAAGGAGAGAGGCGAAGCAACCAAGAGTGCATACACATATGATGGAGAGTTGAGCACACAAAGAAGCAGGGTTGAAATCTTATTCTTCTTTCTTCTTCTTCCACACAAAAGAACTTAATCTACAACATGGTAATAGACTAATAAGAAAGTATTAGAAGCTTAATAAAAGAAATAAACCGTGGCTTCTTGAAATGAAGGTGCCCATGAATGAAGGGGGAGAGATTAATGGTAAATCTTGGCCATCTGTGCACCAAACTATGCGCAAAGTCAGGCGATTGGAAGCTGGAAATTCCTCTATTAGCCTACAACTTCAATTTGCCCAAGTATATTGAACCTCCATGTTGATGATCATAGCTAAGAGAGAGCAATGAAGGAGAAAAAGAGAGATTGGCATTGCATCCATGCCTAGCATTGTTTCTTTGCATTGTCTAAGCTCTCTAAAACTCTATTTGTCTCTCTCTATGCCAATTGTTGATTCCCTGCAGGCGCCCTCTCCTCCTAATGGCATTGTTTTAAGTTCTCTTTTCATTGCTAATGATTAGATTTTTGATGAATATTATGCATATTGTCTCTTGTTCCTGAAAGCATCTGTTCATCAATCATCATTCTCTCTCTCTCCTCTTGCAAGAAGGCGCCTCCCAAGATCTCACACCCTCTCTCCTTCCCTGCAGCATACAATGATTCCCTCACCCACTTTCATTTCTTGTTCTTTCTTTATTTTCTTTAAATTACCATTTTTCCTTGACCTAACACTCCTTTAAACCCAAAAATCTCCAACCCCCCCCCCCCCCTCGAGCAATTTTATAAAGACTCATTCAAATTTGTCAGTGTCTATACTGTCTATGCGGGTGAAGGTCAAATTATCACCTAGACCCCACATATGTCCCAAATTCTAATCTTGATATTTTTCTAAGTCCGGTCTCCCTAAAGAACTAGGAATTTCACTTGCAAGATTGCAAGGACACATCTTCCAAAGACAATAACTACGATTGCATCTGCATAGAATTAATATAAAAAGTTGATTGTAATGTGCTAAATGTATACAATTTTGTTAAAAATGTTTGCAATATTTGGCATATTTCTAGGTGTTGTCATTTCTTTCCGCTTAGATGTGATGCATTCTCATGAGCACAACTACAACGAACATCCAGCATCAAGAACACAGCTACCACGAGTACTGCTATGTAGTTTCAAATAGAAAATCTAGTCTCCCCCACTTAATTGCGAAGCATCCTCGTGAGCACAACTACAAGATCTACAAAACTGCACATAGAAGACTATAGACACTAAAAAGGTAGGAAAATACTTACTTGTGTCTTATGATAAATTAAGCAAGACAAATCTTTTAGTTAAGTTGTGTGAAAACTTGTGCAAACTAGCATTCCCCTTACTCACTTTCCCCACTAGAGTGTATAATATAGATGCATCCAATGCATGGAGCATACTAACTAGGAAGCATTCTAGAATTGTTAAGCAACAATAATCTCTCTAGGCAATGAAATGCCACACTACTTTCCTACCAGAAATATTGCTTCTGAAATAGTGTCGCTGATAAGGTCCATGCCTACCCATACAAGACAATCTAATACTACAATACCAAATAGGACCCCTGTGGTTTAACTGCTAATCCTCCATGTTTTACTAGAACAACCAGTCAATGGTCCTAACTCCCAACTTTTTTTTTGGAAGCTTTTCTTTCATAACTTTTAGTCAAAAGAGTATATATATTTATTCTCCTTCCCAAAAGGTACCACCCCAAAGAGATGCAAGGCATCAAATGTAGGGCACCCATCAAGGAAATCCCTACAGCAGCCTACCAGAACCTCAAAGGCAATAATTATCTTCTTTTTTTTTTCTTTTTTGTTCCCATCTAGTCTTTAGGGTTTTTTTTTTGCTTCTTTTCTTTTTCTTTCTAGAATAATAAATAGATATACTCTTCTAAAGTTAATTTAATTTAATTTAGTTTTGAGTCTTTTGACTTAGAGAAATGACTAAAAGACTATAATTTCATCACTAAATTGAACTTTCAAGCATTTCAGGTCAATAACTTCACTTGAGGAATCTAATCTAGCACATAATATTAGTCACCTTGCCTAGGCAAATGAAAAAATAAAATTACCACCAACTCAGCATCTCTCATCCACACTATCCCTAGTCAAAATTTCGTGGAGAGAACCTTGTTATTCAACTACCCTACATCGCTAAAAAAGCAACAAAGTTACGGGAATAAACTCTATTGGATTCCTAGGTAGTCACCACATACATTGAAATTCACCAGTCATGCACATACACACCATCCCCAGAAATCACTTCCTAGTGCTAATGTCTCATCCTATGTGGGTGGACTCTCATATAGACAGAATTGTTTATGTTTCTTTTGGTTTATTTTTGTTTTAAAAGTTTTGTTTTTGTTCCTTCTGAAATTTCTTAGGCTTTCGAATCTCTAAATCATTTGAATCAGATTATATTTTTGTTGACTTTTCTTTATGTCAAATGAATATGTATATATAGATTAGGTATGAAACAACATGTTATGTATGTGGATATTGCAACTCCAAGAATTGTCGATATAAGTATGCAACAACGTTAAATAGTACACTAACTAGTACATTGTTAAAGGGTTAGATAAATAAATAGTACACTAACTAGTACACTGTTAAAGGGTTAGATAAAGGACAATCTTGCATCCAATGCATGGAGCATACCAACTAGGAAGCATTCTAGAATCGTTAAGCAACAATAATCTCTCTAGGCAATGAAATGCCACACTACTTTCCTACCAGAAATATTGCTTCTGAAATAGTGTCACTGATAAGGTCCATGCCTATCAAAGAAGCCATACAAGGCAATCTAATACTACAATACCAAATAGGACCCCTGTGGTTTAACTGCTAATCCTCCATGTTTTACTAGAACAACCAGTCATCAATGGTCCTAACTTCCAACTTTTTTTTTGGAAGCTTTTCTTTCATAACTTTTAGTCAAAAGAGTATATATATTTATTCTCCTTCCCAAAAGGTACCACCCCAAAGAGATGCAAGGCATCAGATGTAGGGCACCCGTCAAGGAAATCCCTATAGTAGCCTACCAGAACCTCAAAGGCGATAGTTATCTTCTTTTGGGTTTTTTTTTCTTTTTTGTTCCCATCTAGTCTTTAGGTTTTTTTTTTGGCTTCTTTTCTTTTTCTTTCTAGAAGAATAAATAGATACTCTTCTAAAGTTAATTTAATTTAATTTAGTTTTGAGTCTTTTGACTTAGAGGAATGACTAAAAGACTATAATTTCATCACTAAATTGAACTTTCAAGCATTTCAGCTCAACAACTTCACTCGAGGAATCTAATCTAGCACATAATATTAGTCACCTTACCTAGGCAAATGAAAAAATAAAATTACCACCAACTCAGCATCTCTCATCCACACTATCCCTAGTCAAAATTTCGTGGAGAGAACCTTGTTACTCAACTACCCTACATCGCTAAAAAAGCAACAAAGTTACGGGAATAAACTCTATTGGATTCCTAGGTAGTCACCACATACATTGAAATTCACCAATCATGCACATACACACCATCCCCAAAAATCACTTCCTAGTGCTAATGTCTCATCCTATGTGGGTGGACTCTCATATAGACAGAATTGTTTATGTTTCTTTTGGTTTATTTTTGTTTTAAAAGTTTTGTTTTTGTTCCTTCTAAAATTTCTTAGGCTTTCGAATCTCTAAATCATTTGAATCAGATTATATTTTTGTTGACTTTTCTTTATGTCAAATGAATATGTATATATAGATTAGGTATGAAACAACCTGTTATGTATGTGGATATTGCAACTTCAAGAATTGTCGATATAAGTATGCAGCAATGTTAAATAGTACACTATTAAAGGGTTAGATAAATAAATCGTACACTAACTAGTACATTGTTAAAGGGTTAGATAAATAAATAGTGAATCTCCCCTAAATAAGAATAATTTTCATATACTCATGTCACAATCTCTAGTCATCTAATCTATCCTAATTCTTCCACTGTCTATTTATTTATAGCATTGCATTTCTTCACTTAACTATTCTCCCATATAGAACTGTCCACGTAGATTAAATTAAGTATCACTAACTCCTAGCATTGAAAGGAATACCCTAACCGTACGTGCAACTAACTACCTAACTACATGAAAACTAAGCTACTTAAGCTACAACATGTGAGAAACTAAAAAAATGAAAGGAGATAAACAAATCTTGATGGGTGTGTTTGTTTCTTGGTTTTGTTGTTTCCACTTTTTTTCTCCATGTAAATTATAATGAACATGAAAGAATCTAAGAAAACAAAATATCTAAACCAAAATCCTCACACTCTCTATAATCTTCTAACACAAACAATAAACTCAACCCAAAATCATCTGCACTTTCTAAGTCCAACCTATCAACTAAACTACCAAATATAGGATGCTCATGAATAGCTTCTAGCATAGGCACATCAAATGTCATAGACCTGCTATCAGGTGCATCACTAGAAACTTCCATCACATCATGGAGCAGAGCTACAACTACGTCATTATAATAGGGCATAGGTGCCATTGGTAAGCATCCTAAAGAGTAGCCCTCACTCGCATCCATATACCAATAGATATAATCCCAACAGGGACAACTAACATTTACTTGATCATCTGGATATGATGGAGTAAGACGGTAAATAGCAGCTTGATATCGGGAAAACTCTTGATGTTCTCTACCTATCCTATACTGGGCAACGCCATGCTCATACAACCAAATGGTGGATGATACTACAACTAAAAAATGATCACAAAAGAAGAACCACAATAGCCCTCTCCCCTCGGTGCATATAAGAATCTGTCATGTGTCTAAAAACGCATAATACTATAAGGCCCGGCATGAATAGGATCAAAACTATCAACATGAAGATGAGGGTAAAGTGCATCCATCCATAGAAAAGCCATATCTGCATCCCATTAAACCCCCCCCCCCCCCCCCCCCCCAAAAGAAAAGAAACCCGAATTCAAATTAGCCAGGGGTTATTCTAACCACTAAGCTAATTGTACCTAGCTACCCTAAGTCACAAAATGCTTAAGGTGGAGACCATTGACCCTAAATATCTCATTTTCAGCATTAATATCTTGCACATCTAAGGATCCATTGTCATACACATTAATAGCCTTAAAAGGTCCTAATCAAAGAATTTTAAGCTTTCCCGAAAATTTGTAATAATGACTATCATAAAGTAAAACTAAATCATTCTCCTTAAACTCTTGTACTTTGATATGTTGATCATGCCAAGCTTTTCGATGTTTCTGCATTGCTTCTAAACTTTGTAAAACTAACAATCGTTCCTCATCTAGCTTCACTAATTGTAAAATCCTTTGCTTCAATGATTAAACTTCCCCTAATCATAATGATATAGCTACTCGCAAAGTAGGTAGCTCTTGCTCAATTGGAAAAATAGCATTAGTTCCATAAACTGAGTAAAACGGTTTATTTTGCAATGCCACCTTGTAGGTGGTTATGTAGGCCCACAATGCCTCATACAAACACTCATCCCAATCTCGCCTATGAGAAGCAATCATTTTAGTTAAAATTCCATAAATAATTTGATTAGTTACTTCTACTTGGCCATTAGCTTTGGGATAATAAAGCACTGATTTGCGATGCTTAATCTTATATAATTATGTTAATTCGCTAATAGACCATTCAAGAAATGGGAACCTCGATCACTTACTAATTCCAATGGGCAACCAAAATGTGTTATGATATTTTCATACATAAACTTATCCACCTCAATGGCTTTATCGGTCTTAAGCGCTTTTGCTTCCACCCACTTAACAATATAATTAGTACAAACTAAAATATATCGATTAGATCGATACCTTGTAGGTGGATCAATTGGGCCCACAGAATCAATTTCTCATTTCTCAAAAGGTGCTAATGCCAAGATAGGGGGTCAAAGGTGTATTAAAACTTTTAGAAGGTTGACCAATCCTTTGACATACATCTCATTTTCGGCAATAAAATTGAGCATCCTTAAATAAAGTAGGCCACCAATAACTAGCAAATAGAACCTTTATTGCTGCTAATTCACCAATAAAATGGCCACCATAAGGCTCATCATGCAATGCTTTGAGAATTATCAGAACTTCATCTTCTTGTATACATCAACGATAAATACCTTCTCTTGGAAAGAATTTATATAAATAACCCCCTAATAATCCATAGGAGTGCGCTTGCATCGATATCTATCGCTTTTTTTGTTTACCTGCACTAGGTGGATACCGAGCTGTGCTAAGAAAATTAGCAATATCAGCATACCATGGAACTTGTGTCTCCACAGTTAAAAGTGAAGCATCTGGCAAATCATCTTCCACACCTTCCTCCTTATTTGATGTTAATAATTGGGAAAGATGATCTACTAGAACATGAGCTCTACCAAGATGATGGGTAACTATTTGAAAATCAAATTCTTGAAACAAAAACATCAAACAAATCACTCGTCCTGAAAGTTCTACTTTATTTAGTAAATACTTTAGTGCTTCATGATCAACATAAATAATAAATTTGTTTCCCAATAAATAACAATGAAATTTCTCCACCACAAAAACCATTGATAAGCAATCTTGCTAAGTGGTGGTATAATTTCTTTCTGCATCACTTAGGTTACGGCTTGCGTAATAAATCAGATGATCCACCTTATTGTCATATGCTTGACATAAAACAACTCCCACAACATACACATATGCATTTGCATGGATATGGAATTCATTTGTCCAATTTGGGGGTGCCAATATTGGTTCTTGAATTAATTTATGCTTAAGAAATTCAAATGCTTCTTGACAAGCAATGACCCAATTAAAAGGAGTATCCTTTCATAGCAAATTTGTTAAGGGTGAGGCCACCTTCACAAAAGCAGAAATAAATCTCCAATAATAATTTAAATGCCCCAAAAGTCCTCACAATTTTTTAAGATATGTTGGTGATGGAAGCACAGAAATCTTGGCAACTTTAGCTAGATCCATAGCAATTCCTTCCTTAGAAATTATATGCTCCAATCATGTTCCTTTTGGAACTCTAAAGACACATTTATTAGGATTTAATGATATACCCACCTCATCACTATGTTGAAATACTTGTGACAAAAGTTGAGGCATTTCTTTTGCCATCCCATAGACATAAAAAATGTCTAGAAACACTTACATCCATTGCCGAAGAAAATCTTGGTAGGATGTAATCATAACCCTTTCAAATGTTGCAGGTGCGTTGCACAAACCAAAAGGCATTACTTAATAAGCGAATGTACCCCATTTAGTAGTAAAAGTAGTTTTAGATTAATCTTTAGGATGAATCAACACTTGATTGTAGCTGTTGTAGCCACTAAACCCATGCATAAAATATATATAGTTCACGGCTTGCAACCTTATCCAATACTTGATCTGTAAATGGCAAAGGAAAATGATATTTGTGTGTTTTACTATTAAGCTTTTTAGAATAAACATAGATGCAGAATTTCTTGCTATTCTTCTTTGGTACTACCACAATAGGAGATACTCATTCACTATATGAATCGAGATATATAAATTCCACATCAAGAAGCTTAGTGATCTCAACTTCTCACCAATTTTGCATACACAAGATTAGTTCGTTCTTGATGTTGACATACGGGTTTTGTGCCTAGTTCTAGATCAATGTAATGCTGACATAGTTCAGCCTTAATACATTTAAGGTCAAGTATAAGACCAAGCGAATTCCCCAACATATGCTCGTAATACTTCTTCAAATCTCTCTCGATCTTGAGGTTGCAATTGAGCCCCTAGGTTTAAGTATTTTCCTTTTGCCATTTCTATTTTCCACTTCGGGCTCTTCAATAAATAGAGAGGCTATTTTTTGAGGCCTCTGACCATAGGCACATCTTATGATATTTCCATTGAAATGTTTTCAAGCAGACTATACCTGGCACTTCGTTCTGGTTCTTCTTTCCTTGCATTCACAGAATGTACTAAGGGTAAAGCCCTATAAGGTACAATAGTTGGATTGTCCTGAATATCATCAACCATTTCTATCGTATAGACATCCAACAAATCAGGTGATAGCTTACCAGTATAACTTCCTTATCTTTTGCTCAAGCCATGCAAAATATGCTTCAAATTTTTGTTATACTTTACTATGAATGTGGTATTTATAGAACCTGTTATTCGAGAAATCTACTCTTGACCACATGGAAATTGAGCATGTAATACTCGACGATAATGACATAAAATTCTATTTTGCTTTTCCAAACATTCTTGGTCAATCAAATCCCAAGACCATTGAGTATTGCTATGATTAAGGATTAATGAATGTAATTCTTCATCTTCCTCACCTTGGATCCAACAACCTAAATAGTGTATAACCCATTTTAGCTCTGGAAAGTCCTTAGGTGCTAGAGGTTCAAACCATCTAAGCTCTGGTTTAACTCCATCCTCATAAACAATAAAATCCATTATTCTTTCTTTGGGATGGGGTAATACTACATCACATATACTTTGCAAGCGAGATCTGCTTGATTTCAATTGCCTTCTATAATATCCCCCTAGCTAAGACCGTACATCATGAGAGCACCAAGAGCATGTCAAGAGGTTAAGCATATGATAGCATCCAAGTACATCATGTACCAAACCCAAGTTCATCTCTGACAAGCCAAGAAACATCCAAAAGAGGTTCCAAAGTATCCAAGTACAAGCCCAAGTGAAGCTCCAAGTGGCAAAGAAGCTCAAACAATGCAGGTAGCATGCATCACTGACATATGCTTCAAAGCATGTACCAACGGGTCATGCATAGACCATAGGTATAACCTCTGTCATAAAGCATGCTAGTGTTGACCAATGTCAAGTAAGTGCCAACCAATAAGGAGCTCAAATGAGTCTCAAAATACATTTTGAAACCATCAAAGACATTTGCCAATGTCCATTTGCATCCAAATAGTCATAACAAGCATCTAGGAAGCACCCGAGACCAATAGGCATAACATAACCTGAGTTAAATAGCTTTAGCCTTGCTCTATTATAGTAGTAAATTCACTGTCAAACTGAGCATAAACATGAACAAAATCAGCACCAAATCAATGGCATATCTTATGCATAGCTTCCCATAACATCTGGGCATGTTTCGGGTACCAAATGGCATCAACAGCTCTAGTACCAAGCAAGCATAAACATCAAATGCTAATGTAGCATTGTTTGGGGCTACTTGTGGACTGTTATGATAGTCCTGGATTGAAGTATATTAGACCCAAATGTCAATGCCAAGCTGAAGCCTTCAATGCCATGGTTGCAGCATGCTTCTATGCCTCAAATGAGACCTTTGTGTAGTGCCAATGGCGTGAAGAGGTGTTGGAGATGAAGGCCACATTTTTGACAAGTTGAGAAAATGGGGCAACCTACTAAAATCACATTTTTGATGTTGCTGAGGGAGCTGGGCACTACTTGATGGTTAGGGATCTTCTATGGCTCCCAAAGAAGCTTTCTAAGAGGCCTCAATAGGCATAGAAGAGAGAGAGCTCAATTCCAAACCTTCATGGGCTGAGCCATGGCTACCCTGTTCTTCAAACCCTGTGGACTAAAATAAAGAGTGAAATGAGAGCTCTAATACCTGAACATTAATACCCTGAGGTTGCCCAAGAAGGCCCAATGCTTGCCCAAGAAGGATGAGACCGACCAGAAGCTCGAAAGGTGTGGCTATGGCTGCCAAGACTAAAGACAAGAGTGTAGGTATTTGAATGAATGCTAAAGGAGTGCCCGAACACGTTCAAGACCTCAAAGAGCCAAGCTCTGATACTGGTTAAAAGGTGAGAAGGATTGAGCAAGAGAGCATGGAGGTGAGAGCTATTGCAGATGGAGCAAGAGCAAGAAAGAGAGTGACTCCAAATGTGGGAACTCCAACAATCACAATGTGTGACTGGCATTCCCTTTATTCAAAAGTTACTAAAAGAATAAAGAATGAAGTGACAATGATGGGCGCCTACCACTTGCAATATGCAGCTGTTGGTATTGTCAGTGTAATAATACACATGCAGCTAGCCGGAGGCACCTTTACCCCCAACATCTAGTCCTCTCTCTAGCAGGACTACTAGTACTTGAAACTACTCGATTCCATAGATATGAATCTTATTCACTTTCTTGTGATGGGGTTCTATCAAATGGTATATTAGGACCAAGCGGCTCCACGTTTGAGATTCGCACAATATATATTCCCAAATTTAGCAAAGCATTCACCCTTTGTAGCCTCTCTAGTAGCCAAAGCCTCCTATCGAGTTGCTTGTTCCTTGGTATGACGTTGGTCTCGAGCTTTGGCTTGTTGTCTCCATCTCTCCTCAAAACTCATCCATCACTAATTTAGTACCCACTAATGTCATGCTCTGCAAATTTCTTGCGACTTATACATTTTCCCTAAAGCTCCAAAGTTAGGTTTTTTGCAGTTGTGTATACGCTTAATAATTTGAGAATAGTTGGCAATTCTAGATCTACTTCTCCATATGGTAGTTTATCCTTCTGCTCAAGAATTAGACCTAAAATTACAGCTACCTCTCCAACGTCTTTTGTATCAAAAGAAAATTTCAAGCCTCTAGATATACGTATCCAAGGTAATATATCATTCCATTCAGGCCTTCTAACCATCCGATAAGCTATGCGATAATATCGATCAAAGTGGTATGACACACTAATTGTATTTATTTCAATTTCATCTATTAGCCAAAAATGTGCCACTAAGAAAACCATGGTTTGTGCACATTCATTATACCCCCAACTCTAAGAGGATAATTGTTCACAATCTACTATTAACTGTGGACCAAAATATTTGCCCCCCTCTACTAATTCTATGTCTCTTGCCCAATCTAACACTTGCCTTTGGCAATCCTGGGGTAAATTCAAAAAATAGTCTCTTAAGAAGGAGACTTTGTAATCACTCATCAACTTCACAGAAATGTGCCTAGGTTTCGAATAACTTAGGGAGATTCACCACCCATTTGAGTGCACTTGACTCCCTGCAAAAACACACCAAAAAAATGCCAAGCCACTTTTAACCGAGTTGCCAAGCCAACTCTTAAGAGTTCTTGCACCAGATGGGTGATATTTGTCACTAATTTCAATAACTCTGTCCAGCCTTCTAGGTATTTCTCAATGCCTAAGAACTAAGCAAGTCTACTCAGTTCTTTTATTTCCCTTTTCAATAATCACTCACAAGTAGGTCTCTAGATTGGACACTAGAATGCTAAGCCTAGGATAGTTATGGTTTCCCCATCTTTGAGGGGCGGCTTCTCATAATTTGCTCCTGCCATAATTGTGCCGGTTTTTTTTCCACGAGTTATAGTTTATTGAACTTTGAACAAATTTATTTTGAAACATAGATTTTCTTGATCTACAGTGGTACTTTGTTTAAATTCCTTATTATGTTTTCTCCACCTGTTTATAAATCAATTCATTTCATTTGTGGTTAAAGTAAAAACATTCAAAAGAAATTAGTCTAACGTTCCTTAAAACCCACAAATCTTAATCTTATTTTCAATATGCAACCCCTCTCAGTCAAATGAAATTCATTGTTATGCTATAAAATGTTCAAATTATTAATTCATTTCAAATCCGATAAGCACGTCCTTCTTTCCTTTCCTCTAAAACTAAGTAGCAAACAAATGAATACAATCTCCTTTCCCATTCTAGCGTATTTGCACATGAAATTTATTTTATTTAAAAAATTAAAAATTTCCCTAGTTAGTAAATTTACTATTGGCCCTCCTCTCTTGATTAAGCCTAGGCATCCAAATGATGTTTATCAAATATAATATAAAGTTTCAATTTTGATGCTGAGGCTTACCCTCACGCCATCATATTAACCAACAGTGAATTTCAGTGTTGTAGTATAAATCATAGCAAAATTACCAATAGTAATGTTGATCAAGAATACCCATACACTTCCCTTGCCCCCATGTGACACAGATCAACGTAGTGCATATATTCTTTTTTTGTCTAAATTCATAAACACAATGTTTCATGTGAGTATTTTCTTTAAAAATATAATTAAATTGATTTTTATTTCTCTAAAATTTTAGAAAATTCATTGAAAATTAGAAATGATATTTCTAACTTCTCCATAAAATATCATGCTTTTTAATGTGAAATTATAATTTTCTATCAATAAAAACTCCTATTTTTGCTTAAAAATCACTTTTTGAATTTTAAAACATACTAAGCAATCTCTCAAAATTTTCACAAAAATTCAACAAACTTTTCATGGTATGAAATATATCAAAAATATTATATTTAATCAATATGCACTCAAAAGTTTTATAAGAAATTTTAGATGTTGTTTTAGAGTAAAATTTAAGTATTTTAAATATTTAAAAAAATATTAGCAACCATTTAAAGTGAGAATGTAGGATTTGAGGTATTGTGTAGAAAATTTAAAGTGAGAAAATTGTAACATCATACTACTTATTTTTGTTAAACGAAATGAAGCACTTACTTGTTAACACATGGGTCATAATCACGTCCTTGGAAATGTGTGTCCCATAGTCCAGCCACGAAATTTTGTCTACCCAGTCATCTCAAATAGCAAACTCTCCACTTTGCTGAGACTTTCCACTTGTCAATTGCCTTGTCGCAATATGATTTTTAAAGATTAAGCTTAAATGAGAAGCTAAATAAAAGAAATAAACCATGGCTTCTTGGAATGAAGGTGTCGAGGAATGAAGGGGAAGACGACTAATGAGAAATCTTGGCCATCTGTGCACCAATCTGCGTGCAAAGTGAGGCGATTGAAAGCTGGAAAATTCCTCTATTAGCCTACAACTTCAATTTGCCCAAGTATTTTGAAGCTCCATGTTGATGATCATAGCCAAGAGAAAGTGATGAAGGAGAAAAAGAGAGATTGGCATTGCATCTATACAAGCATTATTTATTTGCCTTGTTTAAGCTCTTTGGAACTCTCTTTGTCTCTCTCTCTCTCTCTCTCTCTCTCTCTCTCTCTCTCTCTCTCTCTCTCTCTCTCTCTCTCTCTCTCTCTCTCTATGCCAATTGTTGATTCCTTGAAGGTGCCCTTTTCTCCTGATGGCGTTGAGTTTTTTTTTAAAGTTCTCTTTTAATTACTAATGATTAGATTTTCGTTGAATATTATCCATATTGTCTCCTATTCATGTAAGCATCCATCATCGATCATCATTCTCTCTCTCTCCTATTGAAAGAAGGCACGTCCTAAGATCTCATGCCCTCTCTCCTTCCCCGGGGCATACAACGACCTCCTCACCCCCTTTCATTTATTTTTCTTTCTTTCTTTTCTTTAAATTACCCTCTTTTCTAACCTTAACTTGAAACTCCTTCAAACCCAAAAATCCCCCTCGTGCGGTGGTTTTATAAAGACTCATTCAAATTTATCTGTGTCTATATTGTTTATGCGGCTAAAGGTCAAATTATCACCTAGACCCCACATATGTCCCAAATTCTAATCTCAATATTTTTCTAAGTCCAGTCTCCCGTCTAACGAACCAAGAATTCAACTTGCAGGATTGCAAGGACACGTCTTCAAAAGACAATAACTACAATCGTATCTGTAGAGAATTAATATATGCTAAATGTATACAATTTTGTTAAAAATGTTTCCAATATTTGACATGTTTCTAGGTGTTGTTAGACTTATTCTTACTTTGAGAAGAAGAGGAAACCAAGCCAAGGTTCTTCTTCTCAAGTATCAACATAGAAATCAAATATACAAAGTTAAAGGTATCATCCCTAGTATTCATAGATAATGTGAAGCTCTTGTACTCATCCCCAAGTCCATCTAAACATGCACCATACAAACAACACACACACACACACACACAAAATAACCTTTTCCATAGAATGAGGAGTATTTACGAACATAGTCATGCCAATACACTAGCCACACTCAATTCTTGATGGGCATGATCTACAAGGGCATGCAAAAATGGCTTAAAGTGTTTGTGGATGACCCTTGTATCAACTCTAGTTGGGATAAACATTTAGAAAAAATAAGGAGATCTTGAAACAATGCAGACTGAAAGGTGAGAAGGATCGAAGCTTGCACGCGAGCTATGGCGGGAGAGCAAGAGCAAGAAAGAGAGAGACAAGAAATGGGAACTCCAACGGTCACAATGTGTGATCGGGCCTTCCTTTATTCAAACTGTCACTAAAAGAATAAAGAATAAAGTGACGTGACGGGCGCCCGCCACCTGCAGTGTGCAGTGGCGGGTACTGTCAGTGTAGTAATACACGGGGCGGCACGGCGGAGGCGCCTTTACCCCCAACAACCTCCCACTTAAAGGTGAATCTGCCCTAGTGAGAGAGAAAAGAAAAAGAAAAGACAGTACAAATGTACATAGGTACAAGGGATGAGGAAAGGCGACATCTCATCCAACGCCCATCAACCTCCTGAGGAAGGCAAAGCGCTCAGTAGTGAGGCTCTTCGTGAGCAAATCTGCAGGATTCTCGTCAGTGGAGATCTTGACAAGGTCAACAGACCTGTCCTCCATGACACCACATATGAAGTGATACCTCACCTCAATGTGTTTCGTCTTCGCATGGAAGACCGGATTCTTAGCCAACTGAATGGCACTCATAGAATCCGAATGCAGTGTTGGTGTAGCATCAATCCCAAGGTCAGCAACTAGACGGCCTAACCATATGGCCTCCTTGCAAGCCTCAGTGGCTGCAACATACTCGGCCTCAGTGGTAGACAAAGCCGTACACTTCTGAACCCTGGACATCCAAGAGACAGCCCCTCCAGCATAAGTGAATACATAGCCAGAAGTGGACTTCCTACTATCTGCATGTCCTGCATAATCGGAGTCAGTGTACCCCACGACCCCTGTATCCTGGCTGCCATAGCAAATACACATATTTGCTGTGCCCTTCAGGTACCTCATGATACCCTTCACGGCATCCCAATGTCTGCTGCCAGGTGTAGCCATATTGCGTGCCACAACACCAACTGCATGCGCAATATCTGGACGAGTGGCTAGCATGGCATACATCAAACTGCCCACGGCTGAAGCATAAGGGATCTTGGCCATCTCGGCCCTCTGCTCATCTGTCTGTGGACAATCGGCCTGTGATACCTTCACATAAGAAGGTAATGGACAGCCAATAGGCTTTACGTCCTGCATGCGAAAGCGCTCAAGGACTTTATGAATGTACTCCCGCTGTGAGAGATACAAAAGCCCCTGATGCCTATCGCGCTTAATGTGCATCCCAAGTATATGTGAGGCCTATCCCAAATCCTTCATCTCAAAGCTCTTCTTCAGCTGAGATTTAAGAGCATCTAGCTCATCCTGAGCTTTCCCTGCTATCAGCATATCATCAACATAGAGTACCAAGATAAGCAAACTGCCATCACGGGCTTTCTTCGTGTAAAGACACGGATCCATAGCACTCCTACTGTAGCCCTGTGACTGCATAAAGGCATCAAACTTATGATACCATTCCCTAGGTGCCTGCTTCAAGCCATACAAGCTCTTCTTCAACTTGCACACTAGGTGCTCCCTGCCAGGTTCTGCAAAGCCCTTAGGCTGATCCATATAGATCTCATCATGCAAGTCCCCATGTAGAAAAGCTGTCTTAACATCCATCTGATATAGATCTAAGTCAAGTTGTGCAACCAAAGCCAAGACTAAGCGCAGGGTGGTCATCTTAACCACAGGAGAGAAGACCTCATCAAAGTCCACACCATGTTTCTGCTTAAAACCCTTTGCTACCAATCTAGCCTTGTATGCCGGCTTGGGGTGTCCAGGGGTACTTTTCAGCTTGTACACCCACTTGCATGGCAAAGTCTTCTTGCCCTTAGGCAAGGCAACCAGATCCCAAGTCTCATTCTTATGCATGGAGTCTATCTCAGACTGCATAGCCCTCTCCCAGGAGTGACTGTCACCCCTGCGCATAGCCTCATCATAAGTGAAAGGCTCTCCTGCATCTGTAACCAAAACATAATGCATAGAGGGCTGAAATCTGTCAGGTGGACGTCTGTCTCTAGCAGACCGTCTCACCGCAGGCTCTGCTGCCTGTCTAACTGCCTGTCCAACACCCTGGCCCTGTGGAGGAACTGCTGCAGGCTGTACTACTGGCTGTGCTGGAGCTCTAGGCTCCTCCTGAAAGATCACTCTGCGGATCTCAACCACCTTCTCAGGCTGCCTGTGCATCTTGTCTTCATGGAAGACGACATCATGGCTGCGTACTATTTTCCGCGCCTGCGGATCCCATAGGCGATAGCCCATCTCTCCTGACTCACCATAGCCAAGGAATATGCATTTAATGCTCTTTGGATCCAATTTACTCCTCTTGTCCTTGGGCACATGGCAGAATGCCTCACATCCAAAGACACGGAGATGCACATAAGAGGGTGGCTTACCATCCCAAACTTCCTCTGCAACCTGGAAATCCAATCCACTGGAAGGCGATCGGTTTATGACATGCACTGCCGTACTAACTGCCTCAGCCCAAAAACTCTGGGGTAGGCCTGCATGGCTAAGCATAGAGCACACACGCTCCTGAATAGTCCTGTTCATGCGTTCAGCCAAACCATTCTGGGGTGGGGTGTAAGGGGCGGTCAACTGACGCTTAATACCCCTGTCATCACAAAACTGCTCAAAAGCATGCGAGACATATTCTCCCCCATTATCTGTCCTAAGGCATTTCAGCCTATACCCAGTCTGGTTCTCAACAAGAGCAAGCCAACGCTGAAAGACTGCCAAGACATCGGACTTTTGCTTTATGGGATAAGCCCACACTTTCCTAGAAAAATCATCAATGAAGGTAACAAAGTACTTCGCGCCCATAGACATGCAAGGCATAGGCCCACAAACATCGGAATGCACCAATGCCAAGGGCTCACTCATGTGTGGCCTACCCGATTTCTTATGCGTAGACCTATTCTGCTTACCATAAAGACAATGATCACACGAGTCAAAACATGCATAATCCAAAGGCGGAAGATACTGCAAACCAGATAACATTTTCATTCCCTTCAAAGACATGTGCCCTAAACGAGCATGCCAAAGTGATACATGTGGGATAGAACCCACTGCCAAAACATGGTCTACAGAAGATCCAGATACAACAAGAGGATAGAGGCTGCCAGCCTTGGCGCCTCTAGCAAGCACAAGTCTGCCTTTGGTAATTTTCAAGGCAGAATCCCCAAAACAGACATGAAACCCTGCATCATCCAACTGTCCTGTAGACATAAGACTGCGCGTAAGCGCAGGTACATGACGTACATCCCTGAGCAAAAAGGAACTGCCAGTGGAAAACTGCAACTGAATATCTCCACAGCCCACAATATCAAGAGACCTGTCATCTCCAAGTCTGACTGATCCAGATACAGTACGGTAAGAGTGAAACCACTCAGGGTAAGGCGTCACATGGAAGGACGCACCTGAATCCAATAACCAGCACTGTGCATACATACTAGATGTCTCAGTCAAGTGTGAAGCATCAGAAGAACTAGCTGCAAGTATAAACTCATCACCACCATCGGACTCCTCAGTCTACGTGACATTAATTTCCTCAATCTTGACGTTGGACTTCACACGTACTATGCTGCGATCAAAGGACTTCTCCTGCACTTTATCTTTCCCCTTATCCTTGCGCTTCTCATTGCGCAACTCATGACACTGTGGTCTAATATGTCCCTTTTTCCCACAATGATGACAAGTGACATTTGCATTGCGCCCACGCGACTTACTACGTGACTTGCCACGAGATTTAGACCGACCCTTCTGCGAGTCACGGCCTCGGCCATTACCACGGTCATACTTGTCATTCCTGGCTCTAACTGTCAAAGCATGACTACCACGAGAGGCATCCAAGTTTTTGCGATTCACCTCTTCCTGAAGAAGAGCACTCTCAACATCTGCCAATTTTAGAGTAGCACTAGAGGCACAAAGAGCAGTGCGGAATACATCCCATGACTCATTCAGAGTCCCAAGCAAGAAAAGAGGAGTTACTTCCTCTCCAAAGGTGATATCCTGTGAAGTCGGGTTCTTCAGTATAGCATGGAACTGGCTCAAGTGAGCAGACATAGTCGCATTATCCTTCATGCGCAGATCCATAAGCTGCTTCAACCGGTACATCTGACTCGCCGGACTTTTCTTATCATAAAGATTCTTGATCTTATTCCATAGATCCCATGCACTCTGTGCTTCCTCAAATACATTATAATGTACCTGTTTAGTGAGAGACAATACAATCGTGGACTTGCATAGCTCATCAAGTTCAAGCCAGTCGTCATTGTCCATAGTTTTAGGCTGCTCCCCACTCAACCAAAGTGGCTTAATCTGAGATTTCTGCACCAAAACCTGCCATATTTGACTCTTCCAGTAAGAGTAGTTGGTACCATCCAACTTTGTAATGTTAAAGATGGCAGTATCATGCGAAGATGACGCCATTATGCAGGCTGGAAATGCCCAAACAGTCCAAAAACTGCTTGCTGTTTTACTGCAGAAACTGCCCAAAAATGACCAAAACAGGGTCCAAAGGGCGAGCAAAGTGTGCCAAAAGTTGCTGCCCACTTAGTACTAGGTGCGGTACACCAAATTAGGATATTTCAGCATGAAAAGTACACCTCAGTCCACCAATAACTGCTTGCTGTAATAAATTGCAGGTATGCAGTCTAGAGAGCAAACTGTCCCAAAATAGGATCCAATGTCAAGCAAACAATGCTAGGTCCAAAGCCGGCATGAAACGGACATAAGCAAGGCCAATGACAGTGAAAAGAACATGAGCTCAACACCGAAGCATGTCAAAATAACATCTGCCAGTGAAAGGCACACCCCCAGACACTCTAGGCAAAGTGTTCCTGTAACTGCCAAAACCTGACACAAATAGGTGTCTGCTCAAAGAGAAAGATCCAAATATGAGACTTAGCTCATAAGCATCTTGTGAACCAAGAGTACATCAATGCATATCCATAAAGATCGGAGTATGATCCCAAAGTCTCAATGCGTATGTAGCTGCTCAAGACATAAACTGTTCCAAATACATGTAAGTGCTCCAATAGCATGCAACTGTCAAAGGTCAAGCAAGCATGTAAAATGCTCCCACTGGCACAAAAGGCATACAAAGCGAGCTCAGAAGCTCAAACAACCCAAGAGAAAGCACCAGTGATAAGTGACCCTGTCAATGCATCAAGCGCATCCAAGAGAGCATGACATACATGAAGCACCGGTCGTATTAGCCATGAAGCAATACATAAGCCCAAATAAGCTCTCGTCAACTCAATGACATCCAAATAGCAACCAAGATCAGTGATCAAGTAAGCCGAGAATGCTCAAATACATCCAAATCCAAGCTCCAAATGTCGGTATGGCATACACGAACCAAATAGCATATGTCATGAACCAAAGCATGTAATGCAAAAGCCTAACTGTCAAGCAGAGACATGAGGCATAGGCGGTCCACGAGCATGCCAAGTCAGTCCAAATGCCAGTGAAGACAGAGCTAATGCGAAGCTCAAAAGCATCCCATAATCTCATACATATGCTCCAAGTCGTCCCCAAATGTCAGAGACATCATGCCAAAGCTCAAAGCATACATTCGGTATCGGTAGGTAAGTGCCAAAGCATGTAAAGTACCTTCAGCCCACTTTTATTCCAGCATGTATTTACTATTCTAAACAATAGATTTCAGCCCCGTATTCAAGCCAAAATCGCTCCAAGTCGTCCCCAAATGTCAGAGACATCATGCCAAAGCTCAAAGCATACATCCGGTATCGGTAGGTAAGTGCCAAAGCATGTAAAGTACCTTCAGCCCACTGTTATTCCAGCATGTATTTACTGTTCTAAACAGTAGATTTCAGCCCCGAATTCAAGCCAAAATCATGGTCAAACCAAATGAATACATCCCCAATACATCCGGGTAGGAAGTAGACCGCATACGGGCATCAAATAGCTCCAATGGAATGAGGCATAAGCAACAAATGTCAGTGTCAGGGGTGCTGCCCTGTTTCCAGCACTGTTATGCAGTAAATGACAGTTTCAAAATTGAGAATGATCAGCTCCCAACCTCAATGTCAAGCCAAAGCATCAAAATGATATCCAAAAATGGCTCAAATGCCCTCCAAATAGGCCAATGATGAGTGCTCCATGAGCAACAAAGCATTCAGCTGTAAAACGTGGAGGTCAAAGTCTGAAAATGGGCGCCATATTCAGCGTGTTGAGGCCTGGAGTGCTGCTTTAATCACGTGGCTGAATGTTGAGTGTGGGGGGGCTCAATGATGGCCCAAGGTAGGCACATACCAAGCCATGAAGGCCCAATGCAAAGGGGAGGAAAGATATGAGCTATGGAGCTCAAGAAGAGTGGCTGCCCTTTGTTCCTGCCTTGTTTCAAACTGAGAATACACTCAAATGCCTGCAAATGCTGAAGCAATACCTCAAGGGCAAGGCCCTGATGAAGCTCAAGAAGGCTGGGATGGAGTTCGGGAAGACGGGGAGAGTTGGGAGCTCAAGAGGTCGGCTATGGCTGTCGGGATGGAGACCCAATGCGTGAAGCGAGTCGATGCGAAGGTCGGGAAGCCCCAAGTCGAGCTCGAGCAAGAGAATGCCAAGCTCTGATACCAGTTGAAAGGTGAGAAGGATCGAAGCTTGCACGCAAGCTATGGCGGGAGAGCAAGAGCAAGAAAGAGAGAGACAAGAAATGGAAACTCCAACGGTCACAATGTGTGACCGGGCCTTCCTTTATTCAAACTATCACTAAAAGAATAAAGAATAAAGTGACGTGACGGGTGCCCGCCACCTGCAGTGTGCAGTGGCGGGTACTGTCAGTGTAGTAATACACGGGGCGGCACGGCGGAGGTGCCTTTACCCCCAACACAGACAGCACCAACTCTCTTTCGATTCTTTGAAGTGTGGGTTGTGGATAAAAGATGCACTCAACTTGAGTTGCATTGTGTCCAAAAATGGAATTATAATAGATACAATGAAGATTTGAGTAATTATGTGCTTATCACTATCAACAAATGTAAAGGGGGTCTATTACTTCCTAAAGAATGGCATTATAGGTGCTTCATGATCCTAAACTATGCTTCAATAGCAAGACCCCTCTACAAGCTCCTTATTATCTAGGATTGGATTGAGGAATTCCAAGCTACACACAAAGCACAAAAAAGGGCTCTCACAATTGCACTGCTTTTACAAGCCCTAAATTATATAGTCAAGTTTCATGTACATATTGATGCATCTAAACTTGCAATCGAGACAACCTAGGAAACATTACATGGATTTTCTAGTGAAATTTTCTAAATAGACAAATCATTGATGTGTAGAAATGAATAATTTAACAATGGAAATAGAGAGATTGTGAATGGTATATACATGTAAGAAAGTTTATCCTAACTTGCGTGCTAGTCTATTCACTTTGTTTTTGGACCATCAAGTATTATTATATATAGTAAACAAACTATGCACCACAAGTTGCATTACTTCAATGGCTCATTCTTCCACTAGAATTTGACTCCACTATAATTTCATACAAGGGAAAGTAGTAGTAAATAGCCAATCACATGTGTAGACTGAAAAGTGGCAAAAAGGAGACAAGAGTGAATGACATCTTTCTGATGCCCACTTGTTTAGTATCCAACAAGAGGCTTGACTCTTTATAAAAGCTTATCTAACATCCTATTGGAAAAACAATATACTTGAAAAAGGACTTTGTTAACCCTCAGACGAACAAGATGGAAATTTTGGAAAATCCAAAGTAGAAGACAAGGCCAAGGCAAAAGCGAAACGGAAGACAAAGGCGCACCAAGAAAAATATGGAAACACAAGAAGTGCAAAAAAGTACTAAATCAAGGAGAAAGACACACAAGAAAAAGCACAAATCAATACTTTTGTAAAAGAGCGCAAGGTGCATTGTGATTTATTTTAAGAGCGTCGGGCTCTCACCCGTGCAAATTGTAAAGGTAGATAGGCGGTAGGAAGGAAGCTAGGAAGATACGAGGACAATAGGAAAAATAAAAAAAGGGGATAAGGGGATGACCGCCTAAAAAGGGATTTAGGGTTTTATATATAAATGAAGCTCCAAGAGGAACACCAAGGAAAAGGGAATTCTCTTGCAAGAAAATCTATATTGTAACATCAACAAGCTTTGATTTCATTCTTTTGATCATCAAAACAAAGAAAACAACAATTCTTCACGCAGCATCATAGTAGATTTCTCCCACGGATTTGATAGAATCAACCATAATCTTCAACATATTCATGGAATCTATCAATATAACAAAGAACACAAAAGAATACACCATCTTTTAATGGAAATCAATCACATATTATTCATCTTCAATGTCTTCATAGTTTTCTCTCTCAATCTCTCATATACAGTTACACTGTTTTGATAGAATTGGCTATCTCTGACTCTCTGTCTCTTTCTCTCTCTCTCTCTCTCTCTCTCTCTCTCTATCAACAGTACATCATCTCCTCACTACAATACTCTCATAATAACTCTCAATAATCCTTCTTAGGTCGTGGAATGCACCTCCCAAGAGATATGTCTGATATGAAGAGTCACCAGAGTGACTATAGTGTCTTTTCACAACTCACTACTGTCACTGTCACTTAGTCTTCTCTTCAGTCTTCAGCAATTGCTTCTTCCACTTGTTTTAGCTCTTTTGAACTTAGATTCATCATTTCCAAAGGTTAGAAAACTTTCCCAAAGTCACACATACATTCTACAGAACACTTATAGAAGGTCTACAGAATAGTTACAGTACAGTACCAGAATAACTACAGTACAGTTACAGTACAAAGACAGAGCAGAGACAGAGGCTCTATAGAAGGTCTATAGAGGGTCACAGAAGGTCATTAGAACCTCATAACTCATACTCAAACCATTCCAAACTATCAAAAACTATTCAATAGGCTTCTAAAATATCTCAATCTTCATCAATCATCAATCCATTCTTCATACAGAAGACAATCAGAACAAAACATAAGCTATACAGAAGGTATACAGAACCAATGAGAAGCTCAACAGAACCTACCAGAACATCACAGAGCTTCATATCTCCACTAAGAATCATCATGAACTTCCAAAACATAATCAATATTATCCAAAACACTCTCAAATACTTCCTTTAACAACCATACATCACTCTAAATCCATAAAAAATCAATCATTCAGACCTCAAAACAACAAAAATCAGTCAAAAATTCAGTCTTTTTCCACTCTCAACATATCCCCACACTTGGAAAGGAAGCGTCCTCGCGACCCAAGGAAAAGAAGAATATAAGTTCACTAAAGAGCTCTATTTTATCGTCCGTAGAATCTTCAATAATCTCTTCAAAGCATGACCCCAACTTATCACCTGTATTTGATAGAAAAATACTACTAAAGAAAAACTTTCGTTATTCAATAACTCATCTGATTAATCATTTAAAAGGCATAACAAATTTGTAAAGGATATAAGAGGTTCTCTTCAACTTTCCACCATAGGCTTTCCATCCACCAGCAATCTTTTGAAAAGAGCTCTCGAACAAATTATTCTCAATCAGCACGAACTCATCACATACAATTATTACAGCACACACAAACACTAACACAACCATCTGAATGACACCTCCAAAAAGAGATATATATCATTAAGAATCATCCAAGATACATTGCAAAGGCATCAATGAAGATGATCCTTTTTGAAGGCTTGGTGGTTTCAAAAACGATCCATGGAGAAGGATTCATCTACAAATGTCTTGGGAGGATTTTGAAAGAACTGTAAGCAGTACATCCTTTCTAGCAAAACAAGGTACCTGCTAGGTAGACATAGGGCATGAAAGTATAGGACATCCAACTGGTGGGAGTCAATGTTCACATTGACATTCATACAAAGTTTTGGAATGGCCTTTTGATCATTATGGGAATGCCTATGCAGGTATGCGAGATACCAAGCAAAATGAGCTGTCAATCTCACCGAAGGATCTAGAGATAGTGAATATTGGTGAGCAAAATGAAGGTAGTTCTAGTATGCTTGACTAGCAGTTGTCCAATCTCCTGGAATTAGTGGCCAGTTAATTTGAGGTCCTGTAAGAGAATCAGTCAAGCTCCATCCTCTTCTTCTGGAAATCTGCTAATCAAACCCTTCATACTCACTAACCAACTGAGGGGGTTGAGAGATAGAAGTGGCAGGAGATGGAAGTGGAATAAGTAAAAGAGGATGAAGAGATGGGTAGGCAAAATCATAAAAGGAGGAATAAGTTAAAGGAGTGGCTAAAAATTTTAGGGAATCAGTTAGGAAAGGTGTTAATTGATAAATAGACAAGGTAGAAGGTACATGGATAGATGGAGAAGGGCATGGTGGCGAAGGGAAAAATACTCTATCTTCGATAAAAGAGCAATATGTAAATATGAGAATTTGAGGAAAAGATTGAGGTTGGAAAAGAAGGGGTAAGATTGTTGTTGAATTGGTTTGATAAAGGAAAAGATAGGTATCATAACAGTGAGCCATTTGTTGGTAGTACAGTAGGCTAGGAACAGAGGGACCTAAGACAGATATTCTCTGATAGGCATAAAAAAAGGTTGAATCAAATGGATGATGTTTGGAAAGGTGAGCTAAGAGATCCACCCTCAGTTGGTTAGTGCTTTGTACATAGGTAGAAGCTGTGTTCTAACATTGATTCAAGACCACAGAATCAATCATTGAGTGCTAGGAATTATTAGGGTAAGTAGCCACTTTTGAGGAGTAACTCTGGAACATGTCATCTATTCGCAAGTCCAAATAGTGGACATACAAAACAGCTTGTAAAACCACATATCCCACATACCAGGCCATATCTACTTCATCTAGAATCAACAAATCTCCCCGTAGATACATATATGATAGCAACATGGTATCCGTCGGCACAGAATCTTCAAATACCATACGGACCACTTCTGTCAGTAACTCAGAAGACCAAGCCCCACTCCAACCATCCTCTGGAAGAGGAAGATCCATCGTTGAAAGCTTCATGTAAAAGGCCAACTTCTACAATTGATAGTGGACAAAGGAAGAATGGTCCGGAGGAGCATATTCCTGGAAATGCTCAAATGTAGATACTTTATCTTGGAATAAAGGACACAAGGTAGCCTGTCTCTGGAGAACTGCCAAGTCCTGCGTTGAGAGAGAAGGGATCAGAGGAACATTGGGGCTTGGAGGAACAGACCGTTGACTGGGCCAATTGGTCTTACAACTGCTTGATTTGGGAGGCTTGTGATTCCACTGTAAGGCTAAGAGTTTTGCATCTAAAAGAGTCTGAAACTCTTGAGCTTCTTTGGACATCCTCTCTTTCTCCTCTGAGATTTTAGTGACCTCTGATTGAGCTTTTGTTAACTGAACCTGCAAGGAAGATATCTCTTTTCTTTGGGTCTCAATCATGTGGGTTTGTTGCTCCATCTGCTTAAACAGATATGCTAGTGTGTCTTTAGCGGAGGCTAACTCTTATGTTGCCTTATGCAACTGGTCTTTGGACTGCATCAGTTCTTCATAAAAGGAAGCATACAGGTGTTGAACACAGGCTATCACTGAAAGTTCAATTGAACTCTGAATGTCTTTACAGAGGAATGGAATGGCATCTCCCGACACTAAACTGTTCAGTGAAGGGACTGATATGTCCAAGGAACCCTCTCTATGTGCCCTGAACAGATTGTTACATGTGAGATAAGCAAGGAGGTCACTGCCAGATGTAGCAGGAATTGTAACTGAAGGAAGAATTGAAGGAACTTTATCTGCTACACGCTTCAAGCGTTTTCGTTGAATGACCAGGGGAGGAGGAGAATCTAGATCCTCTATATCAATAGGTTCTGACTCTTCTAAAGGTGGTGGAGGAGGTACTGGATCAAATGGAGGAGGTGGTAGCATACCCTTCTTTAAGCCTGAGTATGTTAAGAAAGCATACAGGTAGGATCCATATGTGACATTTGTGACATTTCCCCTGGTTACTTTGACGAAATGTTGATCCATTTTTATGAGTAGGTAAGTGCTCCAATCAATAGCTACTCCTTTTAACTCCATCATGGAAGCTGTAAAGAGCTCTTTGGACAAGAAATGGGATGGCGTTTTGGCAGGCATAAACCTGTCTTGGAGAAACTGACAAACCAACTTCCACACAGGATCAGTGATCATGGAAAAGGAGACGCCTAAAGTGTTGATCACTTTCTTGACATCTAGAATTTTCTTGGTCTGTTTGTGTAACAGCTTCAAAATCTCATCGTTGGAGAATAGTTGTCTAGCTGTAACAAAGGACTCTCCTTTGTAGGGAAGAGACAAAGACTTCCCTAACCCACGGGGTGTCAATGTCATGGAAGTACCATGAACCAGTCCCGACTTCTTGCTGTATGAGGCAAGGAACTCATCACATATGGATGGATCTTCTGGAATCAACGGGAATGAGGCAGCCATAAAGTCGCGAGTCCTGCCTTCGCTATAGGCTCAAAAGTGAGTAAGGAAGAGTAATCCCTACTAACCAGTGGGACATACTGGATAGGAGGAGGAGCATGAGGCACCATTCAGATGGTAAACACACACACCACAACATAGACAGTCACACAAAGAATGCCTGCAAAACAACAAAAGGGCTATAAAAAAGAAATCAATAAAAAAGGACACACATACAGTCATTGACGTAACTAACCCATTTACCACCCCAGACAATACACATCCTAGAAAAAATTCGGTATGACCTCTACACATATGCGACCGAAAACTTCATGCGATGCAACAAACAAGCACCCAAAATCCCCGTATCAGTCAAGAAAGAAAGAACTACACACCATTCCCGTAATCATAACACATAGACAAATCAAACTACCATAAAAATGAACCTCAAGACTTGACCATAACCTTGACCATCAGTGTCAACTAAAAAGACTTGTATGCACCCATCCCACGAAGCGTGTTTATTAAAAAGGGGAAAAAAAAGTGCAGTGAGGGGGAATTAGTTTAATGAAGGGTTCATTTTAAGAAATTATTAACAATGGGTGACATTTTGTTAGGTTATAAACCTTAATGAAAAAACGGCGGTTCCTTCTTAAAATTTAAATTACAAATTATTATGGTGAAACGGTGCTTTAGCACAACCCGGACTACGATTCCCAGACTGGGTCTCTAAATGCAAATTCCTTAATTAAAAATTAATAGTGATGTGGAGTACTTTTTTACCAGCGTGTACTTTTTCGTGATAGCTGGTTCATTTTTATTACAAATTAAGGTGCCTCTTAAGCGCACGTAGCGCGTACAAAGTGAACGGTTGGTTGATTTTAAAATTATTAATTAGGATGTTTAGTGCGAATGCGCGTGGAAAATGTGGGTGAATAAATAGTTCATTTTAGCAAATAATAGTGATTAAGGGGGTAATGAAAATTAAAAAACCTCACAAAATAAATAGCTGGTAGGGGTGTGTATGCAATGGCCTAAAGGCGCACGGAGAAGTCCCCCAAAAGCAATGAATCCAGTCAAACAAAATCAAAGACCATTGACCGAACAAAAAAGAAAACACCTGAGTGTGTTTGTTGATTTGTAATGTATTTTTAAGTTTTAATTTTGTATTGTGGTTGTGTTATATTTTAGGTGTGTTTGTTTAGTTTGTATAGTGTGGTGTGGTTAATTTATTTTATTTGTTTTATTTATTTTTTAAATTTGTTATTAGTTGTGGTTTATTTTTGTTTTGGTTTTTATTTTTTTAAAATAATAATAATAATGAAATCAAGATATATAACACATGGATATGTGATGAAGGGGAAAAAATAAAATTTCAGCCATTTAGGAAATATCCACAATTTAGGTTAATTCAACTAGGAGTTTTAGATGATTTATAGAATTTAAATGAATTTTTATGATGGTTTTGGTGCTTCAAAAAATATTTTTACCTTTTATGGAAATATTTTTTAAGTGAAAATTTAGTAGAAAAAGGGTAGAGGGGTGTGTGGAATTTTTTGAGATTTTTCTAAATGTATTTATGTATTTTTACTAATTTTAAAGGAATTTTATCTATTTTTCAAGTAATTTTGAATGAATATTTAGAATTAAATTTTTTTGCAATTTAGTTGGTTTAATTTCCACCTGAAAAATATTCCAAATAATTTCAGAAATAGGGGAGATTTTTTAGATTTTTTTGATAATTTTTTTAAATTTAAATGAATTTTTTAAATTAACTAAATCAATGAAATGATGTAAATCAGGTTAGTTGGGTAAGTAAGGTCAAGTCAAGTCAACTAAGTCAAGTTAGTTTAAGTAAGTCGGTTAAGTCAGGGTAAGTCAAGTCTGGTCTAGTTAGGTTAGTCAGGGTTGATTAGGTTAGTCTGAGTTAGTTTAGGCTAGTTAGGTCAATTAAGTTAATGTAGGTTGGTTAGTCAATTAAGTTAGTTAGTCAAGTCCTAACTAACCAGGGTTCAGTTTTAGTAAAGGTGGAAACTAACTAGGGGTTAAGTGAGTGGGGGTAACTAACTGGGGTCAACTAACCCTAGGTTAGGTTAGTGGGGACCTAACCCTAGTTAGGTTAGTTGGGACCTAACTACAGTTAGATTAGTTGGGACCTAACTACAGTTAGGTTAGTTGAGACTAACCCTAGTTAGGTTAGTTGGGACCTAACTACAGTTAGATTAGTTGGGACCTAACTACAATTAGGTTAGTTGGGACCTAACTACAGTTAGGTTAGTTGGGACCTAACTACAGTTAGGTTAGTTGGGACCTAACTACAGCTAGGTTAGTGACTAACTCTAGGTAGGTTAGGTTAACTGTAGTGGGGTTAGTTAACTAAATGGGGGGTTAAGTAACTAAAGTTAGGTTAGTTTAACTAAAGGTAGGTTAGTGACTAACCTGGCAGTTAGGAGGAGGAGGAGGAGGAGGAGGAGGAGGAGGAGGAGGAGGAGGAGGAGGAGGTGGTGGTGGTGGTGGTGGAGGGGGAGGAGGAGGGGGAGGCACAGGTGGCCGATGGTGGGCATCCAAGGCGGCGGACGAGGGAGCAACAACGGCCAAAGTGGGGCGGCGATCGACAGGGGGGAGGCGACAGCAACAGCAAGGAGGCGGCGTGAGGAGGAGGACGAAAAAAACACCAGAGCAGACAAGGCCAACGAGGGCATCAGGGATCTTCGTGAGGAAGGCGGTGGAGGCATCAGGGGTGTGGCGCTTCACCAAAGCGACGATGGCGGCCCGTGAGATGTGTGATGGCGTGCAGGGCTGCGTGTGCTGCAAGATGTTGGCGGTAGCTGCTACAAGGAGGGCGACCACGCGGCGGCGAGGGGGACAACCAAGTGACGACAGTGAAGGGAGGGAGGGCAAGGAGGGATCCAACCAACAGAAGGCGGGAGGAGGAGATGGAGATGGAGGAGGGAGGCGACAAGGAGGCAATCGACGGGTGCGCAGGTAGGGCAAGTAGGTTTTTTTTATTTTCTTTTCTTTTGTTTCTTTTTTTTTTCTTTTTTTTTTCTCTTTTTGTTTTTCTTTTCGTATTTTCTATTTGGTTTATTTGGTTGGTGTGGATAGGTTGTGTGTTTTGGTGTGGTAAATGTGATCATATATATATATGTGTGTGTGTGTGTGTGTGTGTGTGTGTGTGTGTGTGTTTATTTTTAATTTTTTAATTTTTTTAAATTTAAAAGTGTTAACTTTAGTGTTTTTAAAAGTTTTTTAAAAGAGATTGAATATGGGTGTGTAAAAGAACACACACCCCCGTCCCGCGCGCATACGCAGGCGGGCATAAAAAAATTTTACAATGACGGGATCAAACGGGGCAGGGACGGCGATGCGCAAACCACAGACGCCACGGGGGCGTCCCGAGGCGCGTAAAACCAAAAACAAGCGCGTTCACATGCAAGGCGAGAAACGCGGTTAACCAAAAAATAAAGAAAAATTAATAAAATCCAAACCATTTGTCGGATCAAAATTTCGTAAAAAGGAAAAATGGGTCGAGAGATGAGAAAAAAATATTGGAAACATGCAACATGGGTTCCGGGACAAAATTAGGGTATTCACATGGGAAAAACGCAAAAAACAAACCTGAAAACACATACGGGCATTAATATCGAAAAATCTGCACATCGGAACGAAGTGCAAAAAGAAGAAAAAGTGGGCAAAACAATGTGTCCGACAACCTTATCATGAGAGAACACAGTTCCGATCGAGATAGGATGCGTTCACATGGGAAAAACCCTAAAAATGGGCCCGAAAATGGACTCGAAAATTAATATGGGAAAAACTGTGTGTCGGAATAGCAGGCGGTAAAAAGAAAAAATGTTCGAAAGAAAGGAATTCACAGGACTGGTGCATCAAAACTTAGTGTGGGGGAAAGTAGAAAGGGTTCACATGAAAAAAACACAAAAAATACATTAAAAAACCCTCGAAAAAATTAATAACTAAAAATTCGACAGTTAGAAGAGGAGGAGGGAAAAGGAAAAAGTAGGGGAAAGGCTGGGAAGACACGACTGTCAAATCAAACTGGAATTCCGATGATATAGGGCAGGTTCACATGGAAAAATGTGAAAAATAGATACGAAAAAGGCTCGAAAACTTGCAAAAATTAATAACGGATGAATCGGGCATCAAAAGGACACCGAGTAAAAAGGATAAATGTTAGGGGGAAGAGGTAGGACAGGCTTGACACATCAGATCAGGGTTCCGAAGCAATAAATATATGTTCACATGGAAAATTATCCAATTTACGGGAATCGCTTCAAAAATTAATAACTTGAAAACCGTCTGTTGGAATAGGGGTTGGTAAAAAGGAATAATAGGCAGTTTGAAGGGACAAACAAGGCTGTAAGGTTGAATTGAGTTTTTGATAAACGTAGGATAGTTCATATGGGAAAATCACAAAACAAAGAATAATGACAAACGGTCAAGGAACAGCTCCGAGGACAGGGTAAAATAGAACAGAAAGGTGGGGAAGGGACCTCATCAGGGTAAAATGAAGTCATGGCATAGATGCATGATCAGAATAGGGTATATGCATGGGGTATGCTACATAGACGCGCAGGGACGCGTCCCCATGCTTAAAACCTTAGCAGGAAGGGTAAACCAAACATCCAAGATTTGGTACCTCACATCAAACCAACCACGACATCCCCACACTTAAGACATGACCGGTACTAAGAAACAAAAGGTGTAGGGTTAGAAAAACTTGGCCCATAGTGCCGAGAAGGAATGTCGACTATCGAAGTTGCATCTGGTGTCGTCGTCGGCTGTAGGAGGTAACAAGGTATCTTCATAGCACACGTCCTTTATTCTTTGTGGCAGGGACCAAGCAGCAGCACCCAAGGAGGTAGCTGGTTGAAAGAATCACAGGAAATTCGTCAATGGTGAGGGATATTACACTCAACTCACGATCACTTAAATGGAATGAAAAAACAGTCACTCGCCCCATTACTAATATCACTCGAGGAAATAAGGATGAAATCTCAGAGCTCACACCTGGTTTAGAAATCGACAAGGGAATGATATTGAGGGAGTATGCTAGGGTGCACAATTGATGGTGCATTAGTGCGTCCAACCCGTCTGGCATAGGTACAAGGAGAAAGGCCAGGGAGCCTTGCAATGCAGTGTATAGAGCAGAGTGATGTGTCCTATGCTAATGGCAGAAACCTAGCCCGTGGGTGCATAGGAAAACGGAAACGTACCTGACTCCAAATGTCGTAACGTCCCTCAATCCTCACCTCTCGGTAATTGATTGAAGAAACACTAGTCACACTTAGCCCACCCTCTATCTCACGCTCTATTGATAGATACAGAGGGTAGCCCTTTCCTGAAACCTATTGATGTAATCCTCATTGTCACTTGTGCAGAGGTTGTATGCCTTGTGCGCATTTGAGGGTGCAACTGTGCATCCCACCTATGCCGGCATACAGTGCAAGAAGAAAGGCCAAGGAGCCTTATGGTGCAGTGCACAGAAGCAGATCATGCTTTGTGCATAGAGAGGCCCATCTCTGCGTGCAATACTCTGTTCACATATCTCACCTCTCATTTGATTTAAAGGGAAAGACTGGTTACTCACCCCACCCTCTGTCGCACACTCTGTTGATAGATACAGAGGGTAGCCCATACTCATACTCACGTCTCCATCCTGTTACGATGAAAGCTCACATCACTCAAGGGGTTGGTGATGAAGATCATGTCGGCTGTTGTTGTCGTTAGGATCTTGAGGACGAGGCATACTCAGGGAGGCAGCCAACAAGTCTCTTACTTCAATGACTTGTAAGAAGAGTCGTCTGTTAAGAAGGGCAGATTGACTGATATTGCAGAAACAGTGCACCAAGGGAGGGGGCTTCAAATTACTTGCGGAAGAGGTTCTGCTAGTGAATCAGCCATCCCAAACTGCAGGGTGTTACCACCTTTTCCACAGTCAGATTCCTGCCCAAGGGTCTTTCCACCTTTTCTTGGAACGAGGCCTGTTATGACAAGGAATTTCTTCCTTTTCTCCCATAATAGTTTTGTTGTTTTTTTTTTTCTTTCTTTCTTTTTTTTTTTTCTCTTCTTGTGTTTTTTTTTCTTAAGAAAGAGAATGATAGAAATACCATATATTAGGACCAACCTCGCCACCGTTGTTGGATCAGATGAGAAGAGAACAATGTCGGGTTGAGATGTTTCTACGAGGGGGTAGCAAAACGAGACCGCCTCATGAGGAGAATCACAATGGCTATCAGAAGCACGACAAGAAGGAGAGTGTGACGCCCAAAAGGAAAGGGGTAGGTCGATTGTGATTGTCAAGATCCCCAGGGAGGGAAGTAGTTCTTCAGGCGATAGCCATTGATGAGGAAAGGATCATCAGAGGCATCAACAGTCTGCACTTGAACATAACCGTTAGGATTGACCGGCCAGTACCTTGTACGGGCCCATCCACCGTTGTTGAAGCTTGCCAAAAAACTTGCCAAATCTTGAATCATAGGCTAGGACAAGATCACCTTCTTTGAACTCCTTGTGCTTGATGGAACTATCATGATAGGCCTTGCGTCGCGCTTGAGTGGTTTCCATGCACTATAGGGCCATCCATCGTATCTCATCCAAGCATTCCAAGTGTAGGAGACGGCGTTGCAGTGACTCACTATCTCCCAAGCGTTCTTTAACTGCCACTCGCAAAGAGGGCAATTCCAGCTCAACAGGGAAGACAGCTTCTGTACCATACACTAGCTGGAAAGGGGTCTGTCCTATTGCTGCCTTATGAGAGGTTCTGTATGGCCAGAGGGCCTCTGTAAGTCGATCGTCCTAGTCGTGATGATGTGCGGCAATCGTTCTTGTCAGAATTGAGTAGAGGATGTGATTGGTGACTTCAACTTGGCCATTGGCTTTGGGGTAATAGGGAGTGGACTTACGATGGCAGATCTTATACAGTTCAGTCAGCTTCTCCATAATTTTGTTAAGGAAATGAGTACCTCTGTCACTTATCAGCTCAAGGGGACTGCCAAAATGGGTGATAATATTCTCGTACATGAATAGGGCGACACTGTTACCATCATCCTGCTTCAAGGCTTTAGCTTCACACCACTTTGTGACATAATCCGTATATACTAAGATGTATCTGTTCTGCTTCTGTCTGGTAGGTGGATCAATGGGACCCACAAAATCAATCCCCCACTTCTCGAATAGCTTTAGGGGAAGAATGGGTTGCAGTGGCATGGCACTTGTTTTGGTGGGTTTTCCCATTCGCTGACAAGCATCACATCTCTTATAGTAATCATATGCATCCTTGTGGAGAGTCGGCCACCAGTATCCTGCTAACAGAGCCTTCCTGGCTGTCGCTTCTCCTGTCGAAACTTCTCCAGTGCAAACACCATTGCCAAGCACTCAAGCTCTGCCACTGTATAGTTCTGTTCCCTATCACTGACCTTTTGGCTTACATAATATATCGGTTGATCTAATTTAGAGGGGCCCTTTTGACATAGGACAGCACCTAGCTCTTCAACTGATGCATCGGTGTGCACATGGAACTCCTTCGTCTAATCAGGAGGCTGTAAAATAGCTGCTTGGATCAGCCACTGTTTTAGGGTATTAAAGGCTTCTTCACAGTCATCCGTCCAAAGAAAATCAGCTTCTTTCCTTAGAAGCTTGTGCAAAGGGGCTACCTTGGTTGCAAAATGTGCAATAAATCTTTTGTAGTAGCCCACATGGCCAAGAAATCCTCTTAATTGCTTGAGGTTTGTTGGTGCTGTTAAGGCAGCAATCTTTTCAATCTTTGCCGGGTCTATTGCAATCCCTTGTGCAGAGACAATATGGCCCAACAGAACTCCCGAGGAGACACCAAAGACACATTTGTCGGGGTTGAGAGAAATCCCATACTCTTGGCATCTGTCAAAACATTGCTCTAGGTGTCCCCAGTGCTTACGGATCAAACTATAGACACATAAGTCATCAAGATACACCTCAATGAAATCATGCAAATGATTTTGGAAGGCAGCCATCATTACTCGCTGGAAGGTGGCAGGAGCATTACAGATCCCAAATGGCATCACTCTATAGGCATAGGTCCCCTATTCTGTGGTAAAGGTTGTTTTAGATTGATCCTCTTCTGCGATTTGGATATGGTTATATCCACTGAATCCATCCAAGAGGGAATATAGCTCATGGCATGCCACTGTGTCCAACAGTTGGTCTATAAAAGGGATAGGGAAATGATCCTTCTTTGTCTTCGAATTGAGCTTTCGAAAGTCGACACATATTCAAAGTTTCCCGTTCTTCTTGGGTACTACCACAATGGGCGAAACCCATTCACTGTTAGCCACGAGATAGATGAACTCTGCTTCAAGAAGTTTCAAATAATTCGGCCTTCACTAGAGCAGAATAATTAGGATTCATCCACCTTTGCCTTTGCCTTACAGGTTTGGCATCAGGCTCTAGATCAATGTGATGTTGGCATACTGTGGGATCAATCCCCTTTAGATTTTTATATGACCAAGCAAACACATCTAAGTTCTCTTTGAGTAGGTCTTGCAGGACCACTAATTCTTATTCTGGAAGATTGAGGCCCACTTTCAGGTGACATTCAGTACCGTTAGTATCCAGGAACGTTACTTATCTTTCACCTTTTACTTCGCGGATAAATGTCCTACGGATTGCTTCTAGATAGAGGTGTGACTCTTTCAAGAGAGTAGTATCCTCGTCTGATGTTCCACTAGAACCAGTGTCCTCCTTCTGAACAAATGACTCATTCGTCTATTTAAGTTGCTGGAAGGGGATCAAAGCTTTGTTTGCTTCGGTGTGAGTAGTGATTTCTTCTAGACTTAGGGATTCATCTTCAGAAGATGCATCCAGGAATGTCACATAGCATGGACCTTCTAGGGACTGTGGCTTGGAGGGCTTTGGCTTCTTTTGGCAGGGGGCATCATCATCATCTTTTCTTTGGGCTGAACGGTCAGGGCGACAGGAGCCACTGGTGAACTTAATTTTTATTCCTTTCATTCATTGCTTATACAGATTCTGCATACTTTGTGGTTCATTGGCCAACCCAAATGGAACCATGGTCATTCCATCCAACACCTAAGATCTTCGGCCTCTGAGGTCTTTGTAGGGCCATCAAGAGGATCATCCACTATCAGAGAAAATTCTTCATTTGCACTTTCATAACCTGCTTCATTTTCTTCCTCATCATTTTCATCCTCTTTCTCTGGAGACTCTGTCTCTATTTCTGTAGAGGCTCTGTAGGAGAAGAATATATCTTCTGCCTCTGCATCTGCTTCTGCTCTTGTCAGAGCTTCTGACTCTGCTTCTGGCTCTGGCTCTGGCTTTGGCTCTGTATCTGTTACTGTCTCTGTATCCGCTCTGTCTCTGTACTGTCTCTGCTCTATAACTGTATTGTCTTTGTACTGTCTTTGCTTTGTCTCTGTGACTCCCTGTCATGTAACAGGGAGAACATTACATCTATGCTTCTTTTTCACTGTCAGAGGTGATTTCAGAAGTTAATTCTAGTTGAGGCAGGAGGTATTCACCCATGGACAAGGATTTTACATCCCGTGGCAGTTGGCTTACAGTGCCCACTGTTAGGGACTGTGCCTCTATTTTCTTAGGAAAGATCTGCTTAACAGCCCGTAGCAGTTAGCTAACAGTGCCCACTATTAGGGACTGTGCCTCTGTTTTCTTAGGAAAGATCTGCTTAACAGCCTCTTCCTCTCCTGATGTACCATTGGTTACCTCGTTAGAGGAGTCAGTTATGACTTCGATAGATGTGGATCCATTGCCTTTTTGCGATCCATACAGCTTTAACACCGCTTTGTTGGGTCCTCTGCCTAGGGTTAGGGTTCCTTTGAACCACTCTGTCCTGGCTCTTGCTTCAAAAAGCCAAGGTCTTCCCAATAACAGAGGGTATGAGGTCCTATAAGAATTTGGTTTGACCACCAAATATGTCAGCCAATAATCTCTTCCTGCAAGGGTTGTTTTTGCATATGGGAGGATGCCCAACTGTTTGACTTTGCTTTGGTCCGCCAATCTGATAAGCCACCATGTAGGTTGAATTCCTTGCAACCCTAAGTTCTTCATTGTGACATCTGTCAAAATGTTTACTGATGATCCTCCATCAATCAATATATCTGAAATAAAGCATCCTTCTATCCATACACTAATATCTGGGGTTCCAGGATCTAGGAAGGCATTAGCCACATCTACTTCCTTTACAGGCTCTGGGGCCTTATTGGTCTTGGTCGCTCTGTTGAAGGAGCGATCCTTAGTCCACGTCTTCTTGTCAAGATGCTTTTGAATTTCTTTCGGCAGGCTGGGAGACAGCATCAGCAACTGTCGGAATGTTAAGTTTGGTTTAAAAGTGTCTAGGTCTTTGACCAAGTCATAATCTTTGATAGGATCCACAGGCTTTTCCAGCCTGTTGGGAAAGGGGGCTACACCCATTTTCATCTTTTCTCTTTCTTCTAATAATTGCAACATCGGCACTTCTTCTATTTCTGGAAGTGCTTCTGTATCATCTATCTCCTGGGCCTCTGGTCCTATCTTTGGGATTGTCTCTGTAACTCTCTGTGGCACTACAGTGCTCTGAACTGCACTGTTATGTTCTGTACTGCTCTGTCCCTTTGTAGGTAAGTTGAACTTCACAGTCGTGGCAGGAGAGTTATTTTCATTCTGAACCACTGGTTCCTTCTTCTTGGTGTGCGTAACACCGGCAAATTCTAACTCGACCAAATTGGAAGCAGGCTCTTGTACCTTTTGTTGGCTATCAGTGGCATTGGCCTTTACAGGGACTGGACTTGGACAGTCCTTTGCAGTGTGGCCTTCACCTTTGCATCGGCTGCATAAGGGCTTGTAATCCACAAATCATCTAGGGTTTGGACAATTTGGGGAGATATGTCCCTTTTCTCTACACCTGTAACATTCCACCTCTGATCTCTGACCACCGTCAAACTGTCATCCTCTGTAACTTTGAGAGGGAAACCTCCTTGGACCAAAATTAGGACCAAATTCCCTAGGCTTTGGTCCAATATCCTGTGTTATCATTTTTTATTCTAGCAAGTTGAATCTTGCATTTTCATCCTTCTGTCTTCGTTCATGCATCTCTTTCAGAGAGCAAATATCCTCTGTATGGTTCTTCCGCAAACAGTAGAAACAGAAGGCTCCAGGAATGGTTGGTTTTCAGGTACATTCAGTGGCTAAATGTCCCGCTTGATGGCACTTTTCGCATCAGGTATTAGAGCGCATCACATCTCTTCCAGCTCCCGGAGGAGTGGATATATTGGCGGTATTCACCTTCAGCATTTGTAGCTGTTCTGTAATCACATCCAGAAGCTCTTTCTTGATACTTGCAATTGAGTTGGATTAGTCCTTCAGATTTTCACCTCCTAGAGTACTTGTAGAAGGATTTTGGGAAGTGTCTGTGATTACTACATAAACTGGTTGGGTCAATCCAGAAGGTCCTCTATTCTGGCTCTGATTCAGAGCTCCTGTTGAGACTTGGGGTTGTTGATTCCAGTTGGTAGGATTCCACTGTTGTTGAGTCGCCATTGGAGGAACTGTTTGAGACCAGTGTTGTTGTGGTTGAACCATCATTTGAGGCACTGTCATCTGCGGTGACCACATTGGATTAGGTGCATTACACTGCGGCACTGTTTGCATCTGGGGATAGGGGTAGGGAACTATCCCTGGGACTGCATTTGGTGGGTATACCATTCCAGGCATGGGAGGAGGTAAGACTCCTCTTCCTGGAGTCATTGATAGCCTTGCTTCAACTTTGTCATACAATCTTGCACCTTCCACTGCAGCTTGCAAATTGATAGGTCTTCTCAATTCCACAAACTTGCGAACTTCTGGTTGTAGGCCCCTGAGAAACACTCCTTTCTGGATACCTTCGTCCAAATGATGGTTAGTCCATCTCTTCAGGATGGATTCCATTCGCGAGACATAAGCTTCTACTCTTTCTCCAGAGGACTGACTTAGGTTCATGAACTCCTCTCGCATCCGCTCTTCAAAACCTTCACGCCTGAATTTAGTGAGGAAGGCCAACTTCAGGTCGTCCCATGTGCCAAAAGTTCATGCTGCTTGTCTCTCATACCACTGAAACTCCGCACCTTTGAAAGTGGCAAGGAATATTGCTAACCAATACTCAGGGGTTCTGGCATTGTTAGCCACATATGCTACCATGAACTCTGCTACATGAAGATTAGGGTTTTCATTGTACTCTCCCTTAAAAACTGGCAATGGGACTACATTTCCTGGCCTATCATCAATATTTCCAGGACAGATCTGACTAGGAAGGGGACCTTGAGTCGCCATGGGGACTTCTGTAAAGAGTGCTTTTAGGGCGTCAAAGGAGGCTTCTGCTGCGAGCTCGTTCTTAGCTTTGATTTTTGCATTCTCTCTTCTCACGTATCTCTGGACTCCTTCTAACACTTACCTCTTTATTGCGTCATTCATCAGGGGGTTGGCTCCAACCAATTGGTCTGGACTCAACCAGTTGGTCCAGACTCAACAGGATAGTATCAGAGAGGGCTTCAATCTCTGATGGATTATCTGGCCAACATCTCTTCTACTTCCTTCTTTTCAATATCTCTGAATTTGGCTTTCAAACCACCACAGAGGGGGAGATATTCTGTTCTGAAAGTATCAAAACTCATTCTTCTTAGGATCGTTGTTGTGTCATTATAATAATGCCAGCTTCTGAGGGTTTCAACAGTGTCTGTTGTGAAAAACACGCTGTCTATCAACTTTCAATGGGTTGCTAATTGGACAAACAGAAGATTATAAGTGCACCAAGCATCCCATGTATCTTGCTGTTAAGCATCCACGAACAGATTCCAATTTTTTTCCTTCTTGTCTTCGTGAATCTCCATAGACCACGACTCTTAAAGTTTCTTCACAATCTCCCACTTGATGATGACTGGAAACTTCTCAATGAATGCCAAATCTTCCATGGATGGTCATTCTCTCCGTTTCTGCTCTTCAATTTGTTTCTAAACAGTTTGCCACCAAGATGCAAGTTTCTACTGCTTCAACAGGAAGAGGAAACAATCCACCACATAGAGCATGCATCCTGATGGTGATATGTTTCCGCCATTGTGGGATGAACTTCTTGTGGAAAGTGGCTTTGATTATGAGAAATTCCAACTCTTCAGTGGAAGAAGGAACTTCACAAACATCCATTAAATTCCCCTCTTCTTGGCAATGCCATTTCCTTCATTTTCAGCCTCTTCTAATGCTTGTTGATGGCAAGTTTCCCCGGCTGCGCACCAAAAACATGGAGCCCCAAGAGGAACACCAATAAAAAGAGATTTCTATTGCAAAAAAAACTATCTTGTAACATCAACAAGCTTTGATTTCATTCTTTTGATCATCAAAACAAAGAAAACAGCAATTCTTCACGCAGCATCATAGTAGATTTCTCCCACGGATTTGATAGAATCAACCATAATCTTCAACATCTTCATGGAATCCATCAATATAAAAAAGAACACAAAAGAATACACCATCTTTTAATGGAAATCAATCACATATTATTCATCTTCAATGTCTTCATAGTTTTCTCTCTCAATCTCTCATATACAGTTACACTGTTTTGATAGAATTGGCCATCTCTGACTCTCTTTCTCTCTCTCTCTCTCTGTCTCTCTCTCTCTCTATCAATAGTACATCATCTCCTCACTACAATACTCTCATAATAACTCTCAATAATCCTTCTTAGGCCGTGGAATGCACCTCCCAAGATATATGTCTGATATGAAGAGTCACCAGAGTGACTACAGTGTCTTTTCACAACTCACTACTGTCACTGTCACTTAGTCTTCTCTTCAGTCTTCAGCAATTGCTTCTTCCACTTGTTTTAGCTCTTTTGAACTTAGATTCATCCTTTCCAAAGGTTAGAAAACTTTCCCAAAGTCACACATACATTCTACAGAACACTTATAGAAGGTCTACAGAATAGTTACAGTACAGTACCAGAATAGCTACAGTACAGTTACAGTACATAGACAGAGCAGAGACAGAGGCTCTATAGAAGGTCTATAGAGGGTCACAGAAGGTCATTAGAACCTCATAACTCATACTCAAACCATTCCAAACTATCAAAAACTATTCAATAGGCTTCCAAAATATGTCAATCTTTATCAATCATCAATCCATTCTTCATACAGAAGACAATCAGAACAAAACAGAAGCTATACAGAAGGTATACAGAACCAATCAGAAGCTAAACAGAATCTACCAGAACATCACAAAGCTTCATATCTCCACTAAGAATCATCATGAACTTCCAAAACATAATCAATATCATCCAAAACACTCTCAAATACTTCCTTTAACAACCATACATCACTCTAAATCCATCAAAAATCAATCATTCAGACCTCAAAAACAACAAAAATCAGTCAAAAATCCAGTCTTTTTCCACTCTCAACAATAAAGTTGAAAAGTGAATGAGAAGCTCATTCTTGTGTGTGGCCAAAAGTAGCTCTCCTCTTCTTCTTCTTCTCCTTGTTCTTGCTTGCTTGAGCTTATGCTTGAGAGAGGGAGTGTGAGAGGGAGTGTGAGAGTGTGAGGGAGTGAGTGTGTGAGGGTGAGGGACTGTGGTGGAGAAGCTCTCCATCTTCTCCTCTCTTCTTCTCTTCTCTTGTCTTGCTCGCGGAAATGGAGCTTGGAGCATGGAGCTTGCTTGAAGCTTGCACTTGGATCGTGGAGCTACCGGAGTGCTCGAGAGAGGAGGTAACTCAATCAGGCATAGAGGTAAGCTCACTACACCCATAGAGATTAATGACACATCGACTATGTAAGAGATAGCCATTAGTGCTCGGCTTGGAACGCTTGAAGCAATAAGTGGTCTGTGGGTCTTGGCGGTTGATCACCTCTACATTTTGGTTCCATTGCTGGGACCAATGGATTCAAGCCTTGAGCACTTGCGCACTTTGAATCGAGCATTGAAGTAGGGTTTTTTCCAAACCGGTGCTTCAGTTAGATAGGTAAGAAGCGAGGGAGTTTAAAGAGGTATTCGATCTCCTTAGCAAGTAGGTTTTTGGTTTTTTGGATTTGGAAAAGCATGTTGGAGTAGCGTAGATACTTTCTTTATGATTTTTGTTTACATTTGGGTAGGATAGGAGCAAAATATTTGAGCATGCAGTAGGGTTTTCTGTTGCTATATAATGGGCTAAAAAAAGGAAAAGAAAGGCAAAAATTTGAAATTGTTGGGTTAAATGTTGGTAAGGGGAGCAAGACTAAGGTGAATGCATGCCTGGGCAAGGTAATAAGAGGCCAGGAGACCATAGGAGAGCTCACTTTTCACCTAGCATTGAGAGAGAGAGAGAGAGAGAGAGATCTTCCATTAGTGATTCGAATTGATCTTGCCATTCACACGCGTACGTATATCAAACCCTTCCTTCTATGTCCTTGTTGTGATCTAGAAGTTTATGTGCCTTGTGATTGCTTAGAACATTGTATTTAAGGAAATTATCCTCAATGTTGTCGTCGTTGCTCGCGACTCAGCCCATCCAAGTGGCTTGGTTTTGGGCCGAGTCCCGAAATCAGCCCTCGGCCCTCTTACATTTGGCCAATTCGGCCCATCTGAACGATCGACTCGGCCCACTAACCTGACTCGGCCCTCGGGCATGTCCATTCGGCCCAAATCAACTCAGCCATTTCCACTCGGTCCTTTTTGACTCAGCCTGTTCGAACGATCGATTCGGCCTACTAACCTGACTCGGCCATCCGAGCCGCAAATTCAACCACTATTCCTATTCGGCTCTCAGCTTGGCCCTCAGCCCTGTCCGAATCCACCACTCAGCCCCTGCAATTCGGACAAGTTGGCCGAGTCAGATTTTTGCAAAATTTTTGGAAAATTGTACCACACCCAGCTAGGTTTCAACTGCCCAAACCTTTGTGAGCCATCCCAACGCCCAAAACTTGATTTTGGCGCAAGGAATAGGTGAATTCGCAAGACGCAGCCGTTTAGTAGCTTAAGTAGGTTGTTGAGAGAGTCAGTGCCTTAATTGCAACCAGTGGAGTCATAGACCCAAAAACGAACCTAAAACAAGTAAGATGACGTAGCAAGAAACCCTAGAACCTCAATGGGCCAATATAGCCAACAAGGGCAAAAAGGCCACACCACAAAAACATGTATAGGTTGCATTCAAACTACATCTAGTCAGAGCGGAACGGAACAACATTAAGCTACAACTGTCAGGATGACTAAACATGATAGTCTTGATGATAGATGCACCTTGAATGGCACTACACAGATGACCCAAGACATTAGTGGAGAATCCACATCTGGTCATGCACTTGGGAACTCAAATGTATGCATCAGAAGGCTTAAATTTACAAGCCAAGACCTGGAAGATGAAGACATGGTACCGCCTGCTTATCTTAGGGTCAAACTCACTGCGAAAAGAGAGCACACTGTCAATGCTCTCATTGATGAAGGAGTTGATTTTAATATCTTGACCTATGATGCATGGACTCTACTAGGTCAACTATAGCTCACACTAACTAATGCAACTCTTAGTTCTTACGGGGGACACTCACAAGCACTTATAGGAAAGTACAAAATCCTTGTAACTATTGAAATAGAAAGCTTGCCTATCCTCATCCATGTCCCTCTGAATAGTGCTAATTGTGGAAAAGAAACACTCCTAGGAAGACCCTTCAAAAGGGCAACAAAGTGTGAGGCTAATTACGTAGCACAAAGGATACAATTAACACTACCAGGTGTGAGGATAGTCACAACCTTTAGTAGGTGACCTCATCGAACCTCGAGGGAAAGACAAGGAATGTGCTGGCATAACATGCAAGCCTTCTAATGAGAGAAAGGACTTGATGGAAGAGTTGATACAAGCACATGTTGAACATAGATAACTAGTGAGTGAGGCCATGCTTGAAACAAGAAGGTTAGCAGACAATGCCAAGGATAGGCTTTGGACCTACAAATATTGTAGAAGACCACAAAAGAAGCCCAAGCCTTATAGAAGAAGGCATCAATGGAGAGCTAGCACAACGCTGCGATGGATATCCAAAGCGTTGCTATGTGCTCAAGGGTATTACGCAGGTAACCGATGGATTTGGGTGCCAAAACCCCGTGCTAAACCACCTCTGACAGAGCTGAAGGCCAGGACGTATCAAGAGCGGAGAAGTGCAAGAGGAAGTCTAAACGAAAAAACAAGTCTTGAGTCAAAAACATTGGAGTGACCGAGCCCCTCACAATTGAAATCAAGAAACCAAACGGGACTATTTGAAGGGTAGATCCTCAGCCTAGCACGCTTAACAAGGGGATATCAGATATAACCATCGAGTGTACACAAAAGCTGCTAGTGCTCAAGAATCCTTTGACTTCCCGAGAGGATAATGAGCACCACAGGCGCAATGTTGCTCATGATAAGGCTAATTGCTCAATAAAGCAAATGGTAGAGTCGTCTAATAGCCATGAGCAAATCTTTCAGCTAGTACCAAGCCCATCTAGGAACCCCAAATCTCCTACACCTTCTTTCCTTAAATGGACATAGGAAGCATAACAGCAATTGCCAAGTGTAGCTACTTAGTCCCGATCTCTATCTCCATCTAAACTTCCAAATGTCCAAGAGGTAGGACATAACACCACCCTTAGTCCTCAACCTAAGGATATGCTTGTGTAATCCACTATGACTAGCTCAACTGATGCTCAATTTGCACGAGTGAATGCTCAAAGGGCAACAAATTGTTGAGATATCGAGCTCCACTCGTGATACGCCAGGGTGACCGTTGTGTATTTATGTCACCGACTTATCAGTTGTTGCAGACGCGGTTGGTACACCGCCCATGAATAATAGCTACATGACAGCTATCCTTATCTACTCTAGTTCGTGGCTCAGTTAGTATGCCACCTTAGTTGGTTGAGTTTGGTTTGAGACCCATATATAGGGTTCTTCTATTTCTTTGTATAAGACTTCTTTTGGCTTATACAACTAAGAAGAGGAAAACTATTTTCAGCCTCCACCTTTGTGAGTATTCTCCCATTGTGCAAGCAAGAAAGCTACAAGCGAGACTCCTTCCTTCTCTCCCACAATCTTGACATGGTATCAGAGCCTTGTTCGTGGTAAGGAGCTCAAGAAAGCAAGCCAAGCTCGCGGTGTTCTGGTAAGAGGAGCAGTGTTGCTTTCATTTTCTATTTTGGGAGCAGATCTCTGCAGGTAGCACAGCCGGAAAGTGCAAGAGTGCATTGTCTCATGTTGAGACGCCCTTTGCGGTGAAGCAAGAGGGTAGTATATGCTGCAGCAAGGGCTTTAGCCCTTGGCAACCTTGTTTTTTTTATTTGAGGCCATTTCGGGGCCTGTTTTGGAGGCGGAAGTTTTCTGCACGCACTCAGGAAAAGGCCCGATTTTATGCTGTGCAGCCACTGTTCTACAGGTCGGTGAAAAGTTGCTGTAGAAATTGCATCGTATGCTTGTGCGCAGAGACATTGGGAGTTACAGAATCATCCCTGTTGCCTGTTGATGCAAAATCGTCACTAGGAAGTGACTGTGTGGTCAAATACCACTTTCGTCAGTTTTGCAGATTTTCCCTTGTGAGGATGAAGCTGTGTTTTTTGCAGTGACAATTTTTTGCAGTGTTCAGTAATGGCATCTGATTCTCTTTCACAGATTGTCACTGAAAAGCTTGACAAGAACAACTTCCAAGCATGGAAGTTTAGAATGACGAATTTCCTTATGGGAAAAGGATATTGGAAATTTGTTGCAGGAAATGAAGAAGAACCAGTTCTTCCTGATGTTCCCAATCAACAGCAAATGCAGACATTGAAAGCATGGCATGAGAGAGCTAGGAAAGTTATGTACTGGCTGTCTATCAGCATTTCAGACTCTATGATTGTGCATATTCAAGATGCAAGTACGCCAAAGGAGGCATGGGATACTTTGTCAAAAATGTATAGCACAAATACGCAAGCCAGGAAAATGCAGCTCAAGCAAGAGTTGCACAATGTGCAAAGAGAAAGCATGAGCATCAATGACTACCACATGAAGGTGAAGAAGATTGTAGATGCACTTGCTTCCATTGGGTCGCCAGTGGAAGATGATGATTTAGTCTCAGTGACCTTGAATGGTCTAGGAAAGGATTATGCACAATTCCAAACATCCATTTCCGTCCGTGAAAGATTTCCTGATTTTGAGGAGTTGATTGCTCTTCTAATTTCTGAGGAGCAGAGAAATGGTGGTGCATCTTCTTCAGGAGGAACTTTAAAAGAAGCTGTCTTCTACTCAAATGCTGGAAGAGGTAGAGGCAGAGGTAGAGGAGGCCAATTTGGAGGCCGTGGCAGAAATCAAAATATGCAACAAACTCAAGAAAACCAGTCCTATGGAGGAGGACGTGGTAACTCTAGAGGCAGGGGGAGCCAAAGAGGTCGTGGTGGATGGCAAAGAGGTCAAAATGCAAACAGTAATGTTGAATACTACTACTGTGGTAAAATGGGTCATATGGCTAAGGACTGCTATAAAAAGCAGAATGACATCATGAATGGAAAACTGCAACAAGGAAATTATGCATCTTCTAGTAGACAGGGTGATGACAGAAATGAGCATTTGTTTATGGTGCAGCACATGAACAATTCTGTGACAAGTGTAGAAGAAAGCAATGATGTATGGTATGTTGACTCAGGTGCATCAAACCACATGACAGGTCATGCAGAATGGATGGAGGATGCAAGGAAAATGGAAAAACCAGGATTTGTGGAGACTGGTAATGATATTGCACATCCTATTGTGCAGATTGGAAAAATTCCTTTGTCTATGCAAGATGGGAAAAAGAAATACCTGTCAGATGTATTTCATGTCCCGAATATCACCAAGAATCTGGTTTATGTTGGTCAAATGGTTGAGCAGGGCTTGCAGGTCAGATTTAATCCTCATGGATGCTTTGTTGAGGATATGAAAAATAAAGGTCGCTTGATAGCAAAAGGAAAGAAGAAGGGCAGAATATTTACGTTGGATGCAGACATGCCTGAATTGAGTGCAGCAATGTTTGCACATGGGACCGGTGTAGTTGCAGATATTGATATCTGGCATAAACGCATTGGTCATGTTAATGTACAGTGACTTAAATCAATGCAGGCCCAAAATATTGTTGCAGGATTGCCCAAATTCAAGGTTGCAGAAATGCATAAGGTATGTGAAGCCTGTCAGTTTGGAAAACATGCAAGGAAACCATTTCCTAGACATGTTCAAGAGAGTGAGAAGCCATTGGAATTAATCCACTCTGATGTGTGGACTACTAAAGCTGCATCTCTTGGAGGCTGTCATTATTTTGTCACTTTTATTGATGACTATAGCAGAAAAGTTTGGGTGTATTTTATGAAAAAGAAAAGTGAAGTTTTTGGGCATTTCAAAACTCTTAAAACTATGGTTGAAAAAGAAACAGGACTGCAGATAAAATGCCTAAGGTCAGATGGAGGGGGAAAGTACCTCTCAAATGAGTTTGCAAAGTTCTTGCAAGAGCATGGCATAAAGCAGCAATATTCATGCAGTCATACCCCACAACAAAATGGAATTGCAGAAAGGAAAAACAAGCATATTGGAGAGGTATCTCGTGCCATGCTCAATGAAAAAGACCTGCCAGATTTTTATTGGGCTGAAGCAGTTGCTACAGCGGTCTATATAATGAACAGGACTCCCACTGCAGCAATACATGGGATGACTCCAGAGGAGAGGTATACTGGTAGGAAACCAGATATTTCTCATTTGAAAATTTTTGGTTGCATTGCCTATGTACATGTGCCAGATGAGCTGAGATCCAAGTTGGATCTAAAAGCTGAGAAGTGCATCTTTATTGGTTACTCTCTGCAGCAAAAAGGGTATAGATGCTATAACCCTTCTACTCGTAAGTTTACAGTGAGCAGAGATGTTGTTTTTGATGAGATGAGTAGCTGGTATAAACCAGTAAATGTGATTGATGATGTAGATGTACAAAATGGTAATGCTGCACAGAATTCACAGCAGCAGTCACAAAATATTAGTGGACCTGGAGCGTCCTCTAGCAGTGGTTCACATTCTTCGCCATGGACAGGCAGATTGAGATCAGGAGAATCTTCTCAAAGCAATGCAGATAGTGGTATGTAGGTATCACGAAAAGGAAAAGAGAAGGTTGATCAGCCCATGTTTGATGTGAATGCATGTCACTCTTATGTGGATGGTGAATCCAGTGGCTCAGAACAGAGCATTGATGATGAGTTGGGTATTCCTTCTATTGTTACACCTGGAGTAAGGAAGACCAGGGATGTTTTGAGAGCACCTGGGAGTGAACCTACCTTGCGCAGGTCTACCAGAGCTAGGTATCCTGTGGATAGGCTGAAATATGATGGATTTACAGCCATTCACTATGCATATATGGTCAAAGTGATACAGGAACCAGAACCCACTTCTTTTGAGCAAGCCATGGGAAAAGAAAAATGGGAGAAAGCCATGGATGAAGAAATGGATGCCTTGGAAGCAAATGCTACATGGGAATTGGTACCTTTGCCTAAAGGTAAAAATGCAATTGGCTGTAAGTGGGTTTATAAGGTGAAGCACAATGCAGATGGTTCTGTGAACAGATACAAGGCAAGATTAGTAGTCAAGGGGTATGCACAAACATATGGCATTGACTATGAAGAAACATTCAGTCCAGTTGCAAGGATGGCAACCGTAAGAGCAGTCATTGCTATGGCTGCATCAAAGGGATGGTCTTTACATCAGATGGATGTAAAGAATGCCTTCTTGCATGGTGATTTGCAAGAAGAGGTCTATATGGAGCAGCCACCTGGTTATGTGCATGATGTTCATCCTGAGTTTGTTTGCAGGTTGAAGAAAGCCTTGTATGGCTTGAAACAAGCACCTAGAGCATGGTCTGACAAGATAGGACAGTATCTTGTCACTATTGGCTTTCAGATTTCCAAGGCAGATTTCTCACTTTATGTGAGAAAAACAGAGAAAGGTATTATGCTACTTGTCATTTATGTTGATGATTTGATTATGATAGGTGACAGTGATGAAGATATCCTTCATGTGAAAATGCTATTGAAGCAAAAGTTTGAGATGAAGGATTTGGGAGAGCTGCGTTATTTCTTGGGCATTGAGGTGATTAGATCACCAAGTGGGATACAGCTCTTGCAGAGGCAGTATGGATTGGACATGCTGTCCAAATATGGGATGACAGGCTGTAAGCCTATTTCAGTTCCTTTGGAGCAGAATGTGAAGCTGAGCACAGATGCAGGTGGGCTTCTAGAAGACCCTACTATGTACAGACGCATAGTAGGAAGTTTGATTTATATGACTATTACCAGGCCAGATTTGAGCTATGTTGTTGGATTGGTAAGTCAGTTTATGCAGGCTCCAAGGAAACCACATTTGGATGCGGCTAGACGCATACTCAGGTATGTGAAGTCCACATTGCAGTATGGACTATTTTATGAGACTGGGGTTCAGATACAGTTGCATGGATACACTGATGCTGATTGGGGTGGTAGTATTTCTAATAGACGATCTACCAGTGGATATGTGTTCTCTTTTGGGAGTACTGCAGTCACTTGGAGCAGCAAGAAACAGCCTACAATTGCCTTGTCGAGTACAGAGGCTGAGTACAGGGGTGCAGCAATGGCTGCATGTGAGGTAGCTTGGTTGCATAAGCTACTTTATGATATGCATTAGTCTACAGATGGGCCAGTTGTCATTTATTGTGACAACATGAGTAGTATACACTTGGCAAATAACCCAGTCTATCATGCTAGAACAAAGCACATTGAGGTGCATTATCACTATGTGCGAGAGAGGGTTTTACTAGGTCTTATTGATCTAGTTTATGTTAGCACAGAGGATCAGGTAGCTGACATATTCACGAAGGCATTGGGTGCAGAGAAGCTGCGCAAGTTCAGAGACCTGCTTGGTGTGCAGGAATTGGGATTGAGCTCGAGGGGGAGTGTTGAGATATCGAGCTCCACTCGTGATACGCCAGGGTGACCGTTGTGTATTTATGTCACCGACTTGTCAGTTGCAGACGCGGTTGGTACACCGCCCATGAATAATAGCTACATGACAGCTATCCTTATTTACTCTAGTTCGTGGCTCAGTTAGTATGCTACCTTAGTTAGTTGAGTTTGGTTTGAGACCCATATATAGGGTTCTTCTATTTCTTTGTATAAGACTTCTTTTGGCTTACACAACTAAGAAGAGGAAAATTGTTTTTAGCCTCCACCTTTGTGAGTATTCTCCCATTGTGCAAGCAAGAAAGCTACAAGCGAGACTCCTTCCTTCTCTCCCACAATCTTGACACAAATGACACGACCACTTTTGATCTGTCACCTAAAGGCTTGGAACCGCAATCCACTAACAATAGCCACAGTCCACTGAACTAGCGGCTACTAGTTCCAATCAGGAATCAGAGGAGGAGCTAAACAAAGGAGAATTGACTAAGGAGCTAGACTCCCCAAGAGGAGCGGTAGTTCTACCCTCACAACCTCACAAGGCTATTCAACAAATCGCAACTATGTCCCATGAGGACACACTAGAGAAAGAGAATGCTGATGCCCAACCAAGCACATCAACGGGGCTGACCTAGCTTAGGGTCTCAAGTCATCAAGGGATACACCTCAATTACCTAAGAAAAAGAGGAGGAAACAACGAAAACAACAATGGCAGTTACAAGTGGTGGCAAACGCCAAGAAGATTGAGACTAAGAGCACTGAAGAGCCAAGGAATAAAACATCAAGTCCATCCACCAATGAACCCATCGCCATCTCTCCTAGCAATTGTGAAACCTCAAACACATCCATGTGTTTTGAGAAGTCAAAGTAACCATTACCATCAACGGTTGCTTGCAACACTCAATCCACTGACAATAGAACTTGCATTGACCAATCAAGAGTGGATACAACACAGTCACAACAGGGTGACAAGACTATACTGGTCACATCTAAGGAGAACCATGACACAATAGCAGTAAGGCCTCAGGAGAAACATGGAAACCTCGAGGACATAAGCAATCCTAGCGTTGACTAATCTAGGCCTGAACCCCCAACTATGCTAAAACCTAGGGAAACTCCTAGAACCTTGCATGAGATAGCATTCGAGCAAGCCCTCATTGAACATAGAAGTGTCACAGAATGCTTAACTGAGTTGGATGCTACACTCAAATTATTTGCACATGTCTACGTCCTTACAGACATGGGTGTATTCCCTAAGGAGTAGCCAGAGGAATACTTGCCATTTCTTCTATCTTGGGAAGAGTAAGAATATCTTAACGAGCATTATGACAAGCACCTACATAAGCGCATGCAACTCATCTCTAATGGAAGCTCATGACTTGCGCTTAATTGTGTCATTCAATGATGTGCTTTACCAACCAAATCTCTTAGAGATAGAGCAACTGAAGCGGCAATCAGAGGGTCGAAGTCAATTTAAAAAATGTTTGAAAACTGCATTACAATGGCCAAACTGGGAGCCCAGATTATGACGGTCTCAGAGGAGCGATTGGCCAAATGGTGGTCTCAAAGAGACCCAACCTATGTGATGCCAACTTCTTTTCGAGTCCTGACTGCCATTAGGGTTATGGACTTAGCCGAAGCTAGCCAAGAAAACGATCTGGTTGATAAGATTCTCACTGAGGAGGAGCTACATGGTGCGAGTAGACTCAGACAAGGTACCATGCTACTCGATGTTGCAAAATATCTATTGTTATTGAGTAAGCTACCCACGAGTATTGGATGCATGTGCCACACTCCAGTACAATCATGATTTCTACTTGGTTTTTATCCTCACGAAGCAACATGGATGCATAAATTGTACATAAATGAACAATGTGTTTTGTGACTGTGTATAAATAATACCAAAAAAAAAAGAGCAAAGTGAGTACACACACAAGCAATGATAGTTAAGCGCAAGGAGAAAAGTTTGGATTTGACAGACTGAGCCCCTAGGGTCCTCCTCTCACCACACGTCTAGAAGTTGTGGGACCATTCCCACCTCCAGGTAGGGGGCATGTACTCCTCATGGCCGCCATGGGAAGCCCTGACCAACACCTCTGAGGGTGTACATGGGGCGTCGTCCCCTTCTACAGCCTTTCCCCCATTTTCGATCCATCCTTCTGAGGATGAGCCCTGCCCCATTCCATCACGACCAGTCCATGCAACTGGGAGTGAGCAAAGATCTGCTATTGGCTGGAATATGCCCCGCAGTCGAGGTAGGACGAACATCATCACGGGGGCCGTCTCTCTACAACGACCATTACATGCCTCACCTCACCCCTCCTCATCATATGCACTTGATAATCCACTGTTTAATCCCTTTCATGTGAATAATTCTATCCTGCTTCAGGGTCTAACCCTTGGTTCACATTTTGTAGGTTCCCCCACAGTAGCTGTCATGGAGCACACATTATAGCTAGCCTGTAAGGAAGCTCTCCACCATCAGAGGGAGCATACGGCACAAGCTCCTCCACTAGAGCGCTACATACCTACCCTAAAGAGGTATACGCTGAATCGAGGCCCAAAGCAACACCATCTGGGATGCAGGCTGCAACCTCCCCATGCCAGGAAGAGGAAGGCACAAGGGAACACCCGGGGGCTAGGGACCCCTGTTCTGCAAGCCCTCCCTAGACTCTCGGGCACCAGGTGCTCGAAAGAGAAAAAGGTAGCTAGAAACAAGAAGAAATTTGATGAACTATTTAAAAGCATTCTTGAAATGGCAGCGGCCAGCAACAGCGGCCATCGACAACGACTAGCGATAGCGGCTAGGGACTACACCATTTGGGTCGTAGCCAATATCTCCCCTGCCCATCCTGATAGGAACCTCTCACGTGTAACACCCCTGTCGCCTCATCACCTGGACTCACACCGCTTCATATAGATAGAATATCCCCTATGTTGTATAGGTTGCTTACTAAATACCATCTTGCCATAACTTTTTGTCCTCAAGTGGTTAAAGGGGTAGGCTCCCTGACTGTACAAACTTTCCATGCCACGTCTTTAACAAGCGCCGGTGATATGCATCGCAGTCAACACCATAGGATTTAGATAAAGTAGCGTCTTTTTGCATTTTTTTTGTTCAGTAAAGTTGATGCATGTGACTTGCATATACTCTCACGAAGTGTCAAGTGGATGTAGGACAACACATGTCTTTGAAACGAAAGTGTTCAATGTCCAAGTCACCTCCAGACCACCAACCTCACAAAGAGCCATGATGGAAGTCTCACTGCCAGAAGAGAAAAGCACCCTTGTAGAATGCCCATACTGCATTTGAGCACGGCCCAAAGCATAGGCATTGGCTACTCTCTCCTTCTCGGTTAGACTCTACATTTGGCTCACGACAATTGTTACCTCAATTGTACTGACATCACACGTCACAAAGAGGTTTTGCAAAATCTCAAGAGTATCTCCCCATCCTCACAATTGCTCCCCCAGCAAAGGGGCTAGTAACACAATCATCGTTGTAATATCCATTTTCACAGCCTTTGACTCTCTATATTTTCTAGTCAAAATGAAAGGCTAATGGCCTCAATGTATTGAAATGGTTTATTTCCATTTTAAAAAAAGGAAAAAATAAATAAAAGAGAATATAAAAAGAAAGGACAATAAAAGAAAAGAAAGAAAGAAACAACAAAAGAAAAAGGAACAAGCACTCACAATCATAGCACCTAGGGGACCTCAAATTAGGTGCATCCAGTGACCTTGGTCGGCTGGCTCCGTCCTCCCTAGTCCCCTAGCCCTTTTCATATCCCCCCACAATTGTTCAGGGCACATCAAGGGAAGGACACACCTAAGGAGCTTGTCTCGCCTATGGTTAGACTTGTCACCTTGACCCACTTGCACGATTCCTTTTTTGCACTCCACTTCAGTACCATTGCAATCGATCGTGGTAAGCAATGGACGAACGACCATGGGAAGTCCACCATACTTGTTGAGCAAGACAAGTAGCTACCATCTACCAAAAATTAAGTTGTCGATGAATTCAATTATGCTACATTGTGTTGTCACAGTGCAAAGGATGTCTCATACCCTTTATATGTACTTCTCCTCAACATTGACAACTTTGCTTCATCCACACATTGCTATGCAGCACCAAACCAATAGTCTTCTACCTGCATAATATCTAAATATCCACGTGCACTCACATAATATATGCACCACAATATATACACAGTTTGGGTCCTCAAGTGGTGCAGGACAATATTCTCAGCTTGACCTCTCTCCCAAACTAATCAAACCACGTCTTGTGCACGATAAGAAAAGTAGCACTATCCCCAGGGAGAGACCACCTATAACGGTTTTCAATTGCAGTTATTGCAAACTCCAATGAAATTACCGTCAGCCCTTCATCAATACTCAACTCTGACTTCTTATCCTTTATCATCATGCAAGCCCACCACAGAATTTTCATGAGCAGAATCCCCAAAAAAGCAACACCTATGCCAACCATTAGCGCAATTCCCAACAAAGAACAACCCTATCACCGACTCCAACAACCCTACCACCAACCACCCAGGCCAACAACATGCCCCCAACGACCTTCATCCGCACCGCCACCAAAACTCCTCCAAGGTAAACCACAAATGTCCCTTCCACCCACATCTTCGGTGCATGCGAAAGCCTGCTACCTACGATAATGAGGGCCACTATATCATCATCATTCGCTGTTATAGGCTGTCTAAGAGGGGATGGTTGTACTGTAATAGGAGGCACCTCCTAAATTATCACCTTGTGTACCTCAACTACTTGCTTTGGTCTTATATGCATATTTTCCTCAAGGAACACAATATCATTGCTATGAAAAATCTTCCAAGCCTATGGATCCCAAAGGCAATAGCTCATCATACTACATCACTCTATCCAAGAAAGATGCATTTGATAGACTTTGGATCAATCTTATTGCATTTGTACTTGGAAACTCTTGTGATCATTATTTATATAGTAGGTAGACTCGCAATTGACATAAAAAGCCTATTTATATGTGCATTGGTCAATCATGGGCTCTTGTGCATTTAGATGTTTGTGCTCCCATGCCTTGTTAGTCATTAGGTTGTGCTAAGTATTTTATCATGTTCATTGATGATTACTTGCATAAGGTTTGGGTTTATTCTATCCTAGAGATGTTAGCAACCTTTCAATGCTTTCTTGTTATTATTGAGAACTAGTTTGGGCATAACTAAAATGCCTATGATCTAATAATGGGGTTGAAATGTCTCTTAAGGATTTTGAGCAATTTATTGATGAGAGGGATACTAAGAATTAGTTGACCACCCCTTATACCCCATGTAGAATGGTATTACAAAGCACATGAATAGGATTGAGCCCAAAGTATGCTTAATTAGGTAGGCTTACGAGAGTACTTTTGAGGTGAGGTAGTTACTACTGCTCTCGGTGGTAGAGTTGTAGAGAATGTATGTTTTGGTAAATCTCCCTCGTATACACACTTGAAAGTCTTTGGATGTGAGGCTTTCATCAACATATTCATTTTTATGCCATATAAACATCATTTGAGCCTCAAAACTCAAGATTAACCCCATTTTCCATTGAATCTCGTATTTTAGGCTCTCCAATTTTATTGTTTTTAATATATGAGAAATAAAAGGAATGAATTTTCATAATTGCAGACATCAACAAACATGTTTCAATCATTTGCAACCATTTTTTTAACATAGGTACTAACAATTCATCATAAAAATCAAATAAGATTGCTTACTCAAAAACTCACATACGTATATCTCATATTTCTTATGGTTATGATTTTCATTATAATGATGATTTAGAGCCCAAAATAGGTCGTGTAGGAAGAGGAGCTACGGAGCTCTACCTCGAGACCTACAGACCGCTTATTGATCAAGCGTTTCAAGCCGAGTGGCCATGGCTACCTCTCACATAGCCGACGCGCAATGCCTACCTTACGGGTGTAGTGAGCTTACCTTGATGCTCGATCGAGTTCCCTCCTCTCTCTTGCACTCCGGTAACTCCACGATCCTTGTGGCAAGCTCAAGCAACCTCAAGCCCTCTTCATCAAGCTCCATCCTCCATAGCCGCGCGAGAAAAGAGAAGAGAAGAGAAGAAGAGAAGATGAAGAGAGAAGATGGGGAGCTTCTTCTCCATGATCCCTCACTCTCATACACTCACTCCCTCACTCCCTCACACTCCCTGTGCTCGAGCATATGGGCATCTTCCGGCTCTTCAGGCGGGAGGTCTCGTAGAGGCAGATTGGGCATTCTTTGTTGCTCTTCTTCAGCATCCTGCTCAAAGTCCGGACCCTCTTCGACATTCTTCTCGACAACTGATGGAACCGGTTGTGGTGGTGGTGATGGCTGCTCATGCTCTTCAAACCCAAGTTCCTTAAGCTCAACAGTGGAGAGGCCGGCACGGCGTAGGTAGTGAAATTGCTACTCTTTTGTGATTACTGTGCTTGTTGGAAGCTCTCGTTCTTGAAGGCCATACTTTAGTGCTCAACTGGTCAGTTCTAGCTTCCTTCTTACCTTCTCCACTGAATTATTGCCCTCTCTGCCTGGGTGACATGTAGTATTGTGCTGAAGAAGGCTTGCCTTTGTTTGTTGGCACATACATCAGCAACTTCTGCCCTGGACTCCACAAGCACTCTCTCGCACTCAGCCACCGCCAAGCATTCTATTAAATCCCTAACTCTTTCAAAATTATTTCTTTCCCACTCACTGGCTCTCTCGTCCATCTTCTTTCTTCCCTCCTCCAGCTCACTTGCCAAGGTTGTCACAACCTGCTACTGCTCATTCATTAAGAACCAAAGTTGGTTCCTTTCCCTAGATTTTCGAGCCAGCTATTATTCAGCAATTTCTTTTGCCTGATTTGCAATGCTGAATCTTTTTTCTACCTCAGCAATTAGCTTTGACTTTTCTTGCACAAGCTACTCATGACTTTGGATCTCTGCGAAGTGCAATCTTCTTTGAAGGCCATGGCCATGAGGGCCTCTATATCTCCCTTGGTAATCTCCAATGCATCTTGCAGTCGTTGTGCCTCATTCTACAGCCTTTGTGCTTCTGCTTAACTCCCGACCTTTCCTGTTCTAGGAACTCTATTTCCCTCTCCAATCAGTCTTGTTCTTCAAGTTCATACCATAGCCGGAAAGCTATGGCATCTTCTTATTGCTCACTTGGCTCGCCCTCCTAAGCTTCTATCTGTCTGTATCTTTCCAATTCGGCAGTTCTCTGTTGCAAGTCAGCATACTGCTGCACTAGTAACTTCAAGCTTTGTTGTTTTGCCACCAGGTTTTGCTCTTCATCTTCCAGCCTTTGTCTTAGGCAGCTCTCATTGTCCTGGGCTTCCTTGGTCTTTGCTTCCAGCTGATCTTGTAGAGTTTTCACTTCCCTTTTTCGGTCGGCTCCTTGCTTTGAAACTTCCAGCCTTAAGGCTGCCGAAGTTTCCTTTCCTTTCTCTAACTTCACCAAGGCTATCTTCTTTTCTTCTTTTGCCTTGTCCAATTGTCCTAGAAGCTCAGCCACATAAGCGTCATAGTCAGCACCAAATGGCATGGGAGTAGGGGCTGTAGTGGTTGATGCCTCTAGATTCTATCATTTTGGATCTTGCCTAGACTCAGCATATGCGGCAGAGTAGGCATTTTTGCTCCGACTTTTGGTACAATTTCAGCCACTTTACTGACAAGTAGCTGTATCATGTTCATCAATTGGGCCGTGTCTAGAGAGGGCGTGGGTTGCAGGGTGGTTGTGGTTGTGGTGTCGGTTGGTACTGGCACAAAGGAGAAAGGCAGGGGGTGTAGCAGGGACTTGCCCTTGCCTACAACTATTGGGGCCGTTTCCACATTGCCACTTGCTTCAGCTTCATGCCGGGGACTCAAAGGATCGATCCCTCCTTCCCCATGGGTTTCTTCGACAAATCTATGAGTGGCCTCTGCCAACTCAGCAAGTTCTTTCATTCTTAGTTCTTCGACTTCCTCCTCTGCCCTTCTTTGCCTCTCTTCTTGTGCCCTCTTTGATTCTTCTCTAATTTTTTCGAGTTCTTCCTCTTCCTTTTTCCTTTGTTCCTCCTCCACCCTTCTTGACTCTCTTTGAGCCCTCTTCATCTCGGCTTGCTCTTCTTTGCTCAGTCTTTCTTTCTTCTCCTTCTGGCTCTTGTCACTCTTCTTTTGCTCCCATGGTTAGCTACTTGAGTAGGTGGTACCTCCGGCTCTCCTTTGTCACTTATTGTCCTTTCACTCGAGCCTTCTTCCTCGCGGAGAGGTGAGCTTTGATGCACAGCTTGCTTTTCATCTACACCAGCATCCTTGATAGCCTCATGGATGATTGCCATCAGGACACCGCCATATCTGATTGTGGAGGCTTTCGAGGTAGGCTTTTTCCTTGCGGATCGTGTAGTAGAAGCAAGAGACTCCCCACCAGTTGGTGCTGCGGCTGGAGCCAGGAGCGCGGCTGAACTCATAATAATCTTCTGCACAAAACTGTTCCAATCCACCTCCTCTGGAACTCCTACAACAATGCTCTCTAGTAATGGCACCCCGATTCTATTCATTAAAGCATTGTATCACTGTCGTAAGAAAAGGGCGTGGACCATTTTAGCTTGCATCTTTGTTGAGGGGTCTGGAATATCAGCCAAATTGATTCCATCCACTGTGTGCACGTCATCTTTTTTGACTCCCATCATGGTATATACATCTCTTCTTGGGCACCTCTCCTTCTTGGAGACAAGCACCTCTCCTTTTTGGAGACAAGCCCCAGGGCTTTCTCGACGATAGCTGCATTAAGGGGAACTTGCACCCTTCTTTCCTGGTCACCAATCCTTACTATGACCGTGCCATAGCTCCTACCTTCATCAAAGCTCTTTAAAAAGTCAACGCACATGCTATAATCTACAGCCTGTCCGACCTTTTCCACATACTTTCGGAGGTTGCATTTATCCACCAACTCATTTACTGTCGGCTCTTCCAGGATGGCATCGTCTAAATTCAGGGTATGTTTAAATGTGAACTGGCTAAATCCACGTGTCTCAACACTGATCCCATACTTTGTCAGCTCCTCTTCAGTGAATGGAAGTTTACCCCCCTTTTCTTGTCCTGCCACGATAGGTGCATGTCATTACACCATGCCAATATTAGCGTTATGAATTGACTCATCACTAACAAAAACCCAAGAAAGAATGTGTGTGACAATTTGCAGTACTGCTTCAGAGGTATGAAACTTGGAAATAATTCAAAAGCAACATCTATTTCCTCCTTGCATTCTTTCTTATTTAAATTCAGTTGATCATTTTCATCCATCACTACATCTTGCTACATCATTTGGCTCTCACTTTGCTCCGCTCCCCCCTTCCTTAAGTTTTAAAGGAATCCTTCCTAAGATTAGCAAGGGAAGAAGGAGGACTCACATGGACTTTGTGGGGCGAGTTACTTGGCCAACAGCCAAGTATAGAGGTTAGGGTTATATTCAAGCTGGGCATGACGATCAAGTTCACATGGTCATATGGAAACTTGGGTGATATAGGTCAAGACATCATGAAAGATGTCCCCGGAGTTGAGGCGGCTAGCAACGTGCAGTTTCTCTTCCATAAGGAATTGGTCAATGCAAGGGTGGGCTAACACCTGGTCATCTAAATGTATGTTGCGTGTAATGGCTAAAACCCTAAACAAAAGAGGTGCCACATAAGTAGGGTCGTGTTCAATTGTTTTGATTGTCCTTCCTTGCTCGACATTGGTCATGATGTGGTAGCCTTTTTTCTCCCATTGGAGTCGCAAGGCATACCATAGTTGTAAGAACGAAGAATCAGAGCTGGCAAGCTGTGTGAGCTTCTCCAGTTCTTGTTCAGGTGCAGAGCGAGCAGGCTTGCGGTATGAGGTAATTAGTCTTCTGAGAATGGCTTGCTTCTTTGAGATTTCTCCATTAGCGATTAATTCGGCGGCAATTTTGGGGAATTTGACGGTCATAAATTTGTAGTCTTCCCAAGTGCATGGCAACGCACGAACATCAAAAGCAAGGGGTTCATCGAGAAGTCCTAGATCAAGCCTCTCATAGCTCTTAGCGAATGTGGTGAAGGTGTTATCTAACACCTTGATGCATGTCACTACGTCATCTCCCAAGGTCTCAGCAAGATCCTTGGCCACTGAAAGGAAAGATCATCTTTCATACGAAGGCCTAAGACCTACTGGTGGTGATGGTGCAATTGGGCTGGATAGTGGTGACTCCAGTGATGGCGTCACAAATGGGACTTTGCACTCAAAAGCACTTTGAGATGCTGCAGGGGGCTCTAGTGGCATAGGAGGTGTGATGCATTCTATCTGAGCCGGCATGGGGGTGCTCAACTCCTCTGACTTGGATAATTCTGGGGCATCTAGATTTGGACAATAAATGTGTTGGGATTCATTAATCACAACCGGTGCTAGTCGAACTTTCTTTGCAGCCTAGGCTCCATATGTGCAAGCCTCTCTAGCTGCAGTGAGGTTGCTTAGAGTTGAGCCTCTTGAATGTCCACTCTTAGGCACCCATATCCAGGGGTTGCCCTTATAGTATCCTTGTGCTTGCAAGAGATCTTTGGGGATCCATCACGGCATGGTCGTGCACCTACATCGATAGCGTCTGAGCTGCCTCTTAGGCTGTGTGACTAATAGTTTTTGCGTTTAGAAGCACGTTTCTGCGGTTTACAAGGAGGTGGCCCTTGTCGTTTTGGCACCCATATGAGCGTGGACTCCTTGGCCTTGTGAATGGCCTTGGTGGGCTTGGTTCTAGCAGTTTGGGCGTGGGGTGAGATATCACAGCCCTTCTCCCTAGGCTTAGTCATAGGTGTGGTCGTAGGGGTCTCTATCGGTGGCTTTGCAATTGAAGAAGGATCAAGATAACCCTTGCTAAAAGTAGTCACTATGCGCACATTGCCTATAGCAAGATGGATGTGATCTAGGTTATAGTCCACATTGCAGTTCATCTACTTTTTAAAAGTGTGACCTAGTAGTGACTTATTACCGGCCCCTTTAGTGTTTGGCAACACATAAAAGAAGATTGGTATACTTTCAGACTCGATAGAGACATCCACTTTGCATTTTCCTAAGAGTGAGTAAGTGTTGTCTCCAAATGGGCTGAGTTTAGCGTTTGTTAGCTATAATTTAGGTTGATCAATGCGTGTCCAATGGTCATGCATCAAGATATTATAGTCGGCACCTTCGTCGATCAAGGCATCAAAAGAATACGTCCATTCTATAGTGACCGTGATTCGTAGGTAGGCGGATGCCACTACTTCTTCATCTTGATCTGTCAATTCGGTAATAGTGGCCACGGAGATGTTGACAGGGGCTTCAAGCATAGGTGGCTCGTGTAATGGATGGGAAGAAGGATAGTACTTTTTCATGCAACTGCCATTAAAAAAACCTATTCCTTCACCTTCGAGTGTCTCCAATTCAACATTGCATGTTCTACTAATTGTACGTACTCAGAAAGGTCCTAGTCCTCAAAATTTCATTTTCTGTTTGTGACCCTTCATAGAGTATAGTAGAACGAGGTCCCCCTGATCAAAGTTGCACTATTTGACATGCTTGTCAAAGCACATCTTTCTTTGTGCCTTCTCACAAATCAGAGCGTGGGTGGCTAAGAGTCGAGTCTCCGTGAGACGCTCTAACTCCATAAGCGGGTTGCTCCAAGCCTCTCTTCCCTCCCAACGCTCCTGGGCTGCTATCCTTAAGCTAGGGACAAAGAACTCTAAGGGTAGAATGGCCTCCATTTCATAAGTCAGCCTAAAGGGCGTATATCCTACAGCTGTCTTATAAGCTGTACGATAGGCCCACAAGGCCGCCATTAATTTGTTATCCCAATCACTTCGTGATGTGGATACCACCTTCGTAAGCACGTTGACTAGGATTTTATTCGTGGATTCTGCTTGGCCATTTGCTTGAGGGTAGTAGGGCGAGGACCTTGTATGAATGATTAGGAAGGTCGAGAGCAGGTGGGATATCACTTCATTAATGAAGTGTGTGCCTTGATCACTTACTAGTTCAATTGGACAACCAAAACGTAAAAGGACCTGCTCCCACAAAAACTTCGCAATGGTTCTAGCGTCGTTCTTCCTAGTGGCTCTTGCCTCTGCCCACTTCGTCAAGTAATCAGTTGACAATGATGTAGCATGCCTGGGAGTGTCAAGAATCGCGTGGTGGGGGGACTTGCTTGAGCTGCTGCGCCAAACACACACTGTATGCACAAGAGGAAACTCACTCAAGAACCCAAGAAGAGAGATGGAGGCCAAAACGTTTTCTTGTTGGTTTTTTTCTTCTTCTTCACCACACTATACAATGTACACAAAGTATAGATAAGATACAAAATAAAGGAAAGTGGCCTACTAAGTCAAATAGTGCATAACCAACTACACTAATCGACTGGCATTATGTCTTTGCCAGCTCTGTAGGTAGGTGTAACAAACTAAATATAATAAGTGTTAAGTCCGTGGTCATGTGAGTATCATAATGACCACCAACGTGCTAAGTGTAGACGTGCGGACCCATCTAGCCAGGCAGTCCATCTCATCAATGTCCGCACATGTTGAGCTTGCCATCTCAACACTCCCCCTCAAGCTCAACTCTATCTCTGCAACTCCAAGTAAGCTTTGAAACTTTCGAAGCTTCTCTGCACCCAATGCCTTTGTGAAAATGTCAGCTATCTGATCCTATGTGCTGACATATACTAAGTCAATCTCTCCTGCGAGTACCTTCTCTCCCACAAAGTGGTAGTGCACCTCGATGTGTTTTGTCCTAGCATGGAATACTGGATTCTTAGCTATGCTGCTAATGTTGTCACAATGAATGACAACTGGGCCATCTCCCTGCACATCCAAATCACCTAATAACTTTTGTAGCCATATCACCTCACATGCTACCATAGCAGCACCTCTATACTTAGCCTCCGTACTCGATAAAGCAACTGTAGGTTGCTTTTTGCTGCTCCATGTAACTGCTGCACTACCAAGGAAAAACATAAATCCACTTGTATATCTTCTATCTGACATGCTAGCAGCCCAATCTGCATTGGTGTATCCAAAGACATGTATGTCCTTACCTGCCTCATAAAAAAGTCCATAATGTAAAGTGAACTTCACATACCTCAATATACGTCTAACTACATCCAAATGAGGCTTTCTAGGCATCCACATAAACTGACTAACAAGGCCAACAACATAGCTCAAGTCTGGCCTTGTAATAGTCATGTAAATCAAACTCCCTACTATCCTCCTAAACATAGTAGGGTCTTCTATCTCATCCCGAACATCAGCACTCAGCTTCACATTTTGCTCCAATGTTATTGAAAGAGGCTTACATGCTGTCATACCATACTTGGATAACATATCCAAGCCATACTACCTTTGGGATAGCCATATACCATCATCACATTTGATCACCTCAATACCAAGAAAGTATCTCAGCTCACCCAAATCTTTCATCTCAAACTTTTTCTTCAAGAAGTCCTTAACTTCAGCAATCCCATTGTCATTGTCACTTGTAATAATCAAGTCATCCACATAGATGACTATGATGACCAACCTTGCATCTCCCTTTCTCACATAAAGTGAGTGATCAACATTAGAAATACAAAATCCAATATTGACAAGATACTCTCCAATCTTGTCAGACCATGCTCTAGGTGCTTGCTTCAGCCCAAGAGTGCCTTCTTTAACTTGCACACATATGTGGGATGCTCTAAATCCTCATAATATGCTGGCTGCTCCATATACACTTCTTCTTGCAATTCACCATGCAAGAAGGCATTCTTAACATCTATTTGCTGCAAACTCCAACCTTTGGCTGCTGCCAAGGCAATCACACATCTAACTGTTGCCATCCTAGCAACTGGACTGAATGTCTCTTCATAATCTATGCCATATGTTTGAGCATAGCCTTTTGCAACCAGCCTAGCTTTATACCTGCTAACTGAACCATCTGCATTATGCTTGACTTTGTAAACCCACTTACAACCAATAGCTTTCTTACCCTTAGGTAAGGGTACCAAATCCCAAGTCTTATTGGCTTCTAATGCAACCATCTCCTCATCCATTGCTGCATCCCAATGAGTATGACCAATAGCATCCTCAAAACAAGTGGGCTCAACATCCTCAACTAGTTTCACCATATAAGCATAATGGTGAGCTGCATAACCTTCAAAACCAAATCTTTTAACAGGGTATCTGACCCTGCTAGATCTGCGTACCACCGGATCACTCAATGGATCCTTTACATTACTATGAGCTCTCTGTACACCTGGTGTCCTGACAAAAGGAATACCAAGCTCATCATCCAAGCTCTCCGAACCACTAGAATCTCCATCCAATCCCAAATGACTAGTAGATGCATCATTACCATCCAACACTTTCTTCTTTCCTTTGTTCTTCCCTGCAACACTTATAGATCCACCTGAAGATGTGGGGCTACTCCTTGGTTTCCCAGACCAAGGGCTCACTGTAGGTTTAGTACCAGATGATGTTTCTGGTCCACTAAGACTCTATGATTCTTGTTTTTTTTTTTGCACATAGCTGTCCTAATCATTATCATCATCCAAAACATCACCAGAGCAGGTGTATACCAACTTTCCATCTCATCAAATATAACATCCCTACTCACTCTGAACTCACCTATGACAGGGTTATAACAGCGATATCCTTTCTGCTCTAAAGAGTATCCAATAAAAACACATTTTTTGGCCTTTGGATCAAGCTTCTTTCGTAGCTCATCTGGCACATGAACGTATGCAACACAACCAAATACCTTCAAGTGCAATACATCGGGCTTCTTGCCAGTAAAGCATTCTTCAGGAGTCATCCCATGAAGTGCAGCTATGGGAGTTCTGTTCGTAATGTAAACAGCAGTATGGACAGCCTCAAACCAAAAATGTTTGGGCATATTCTTTTCAGCCATTAATGCCCTTGCAACTTCTGCAATATGCCTATTTTTTCTTTCTGCAACACCATTTTGCTGTGGGGTATACCTGCAAGTAAATTGCTTCTTTATCCCATGAGCCCTCAAGAAGCCACTGAACTCATTAGAGAGGTACTCTCCCCCTCCATCTGATCTCAAGCCACTAAACTCATTAGAGAGGTACTCTCCCCCTCCATCTGATCTCAAGCACTTTACTTTTAAGCATGTTTCTGTTTCAACAACTGCCTTAAAATATTTGAAGTGCTCAAACACATCACTTTTTTCCTTTATGAAGTATACCCATAACTTCCTTGAACAGTCATCAATAAATGTGAAAAGTATTTGCTGCCACCAAGAGATACATTCTGTGTAGACCCCTAAACATCTGTATGTACTCAAGTATATTTCTACTCACTTCTCTATCATGCGAGAAGGGTTGTCTTGCTTACTTACCAAACTGGCATGCTTCACAGACTTTATGCAATTCTGCAACTCTAAAAGAAGGCAACCCTGTAACCAATCCTCTGGACTGCATTAATTTCAGCCTTTGCACATTTGCATGTCCATTACGTTTATGCCATATTTCAATATCTGCAACTACTCCTTTTCCTTTAGCATACATAGCAGCATCCATTGCAGGAATTCCACCATCTAAAGCCAACTCTACTTCCTTTTGCGACCAACCTGCACTTATCATTAAAGTCTTCTACAAAACAACCTTTTGCATTGAATCGGACCTGCAATCCCTGCTCTACCATTTGGCCAACAGACACTAGATTCTTTGTAATTGAAGGCACATGTAATACATCTGTCAGACTCTTTGTTTGGCCATCATACAAGGACAAGGGAATCTTTCCAATGTGTGAAATTGGGTGGCATGAATCATCACCCGTCTGTACATAACCTAGATTTTGTAAATCTTGCATCTCTCTAAACCATTCAACACGATTGGTCATATGATTAGATGCACCTAAATCAACATACCATACATCATCATGTGTCCCCTTTCCTATAACTGCATTCATCATATGCTGCATAACAAACATACGCTCATTTTTGTCTTCATTCTATCGTGAAGACGATGCATAGTTTCCTTGCTGCAATTTACCACTGTGAATATCATCTTTCTTTGCATAGCAATGGGCTGCAACATGGATTGTTTTGCCACAATAATGGCAAACAATAACAGAATTGCCAGAACCTCTATTCTGCCATCCACCTCTTCCTCTAGAGCTCCCCCTGCCTCTAAAGTTTCCTCTGCCTCCAGAAACCTGCATTTCACCAAACTGTTGATTGAACCTGTTTTGCTGGTTATCGCCAACACGTCCCATACCACAACCTCTCGAAGAGGATCTACCATGTCCCCTTCCTGAACTCGAGTAAAATGCTTGGACCTGTTCACCATTTCTTTCAGATGAATCACCCTGCATATTGATCTCTTCAATAATCATGAGAGAGATTAGCTCATCAAAATCTGGAAATGGCTTCCGTACATATACTGAAGTAACAAATGATTTCCATGCCTTCTCATTGTTAAGGCCACTCAGAGTGGATGAAACCAAATCATCATCATCGGCATTGCATTAATCGCTGCTAAGGCATCTGCAATGCTCCTCACCTTTAGCACATACTCACTGACATACATTTTTCCTTTCTTCAAGGCATTCAACTTTTGCTTGAGTTGAATCTTTCGTGCCTTTGTATTTACTAAAAACATGCTCTCAAAAATTATCCAAGCTGCATGTGAAGTTTCTGCATTCCTGAAATGTCCCAGCATAGTATTATCAATAACTGCAGATAGCCAATACATCACATTTTTGTCTTTCGCATTCCACTCTTTCCATGCTTTTAACTCATCTGCAGTCGGAGGGATACCCAGCTCTGGCTCCTTTTCTTCACCTGAGACAAACTCATAAAGGCCCTTTCCAATGAGGAAGTTCGTCACACGAAACTTCCATGAAGGGTAGTTGTTCTTGTCGAGCTTCTCAATAATGGGATTTTCACTATTCTCTGCCATTATCACAAACAAGGATATAACACAGCAAGCTAGTCTTCTGCAATCTTCCACAACACGTACATAGTAGTACACCAAGCAACCTTTTTCACTAATTGCTCATTAGTACATGTAATATGCAACCTGTTTGCAGATAAACCTTATGTTTGCTTCTTGCAAACACCTCAAAAATTACAAATTCGCAATATGTAACCTGCGCACCCACTTTCGATCAATACAGCCGAAATCACAGTGTATCCTGAAACTATTGTCCGCAACCTTGTGGCTCTAAAACGGGGCCTGAAATGGCCTTAAACGCCCAAAATAACTGCGGACAGGCCCTAAAGGTCTATTTGCAGAATATACAGTAATCTGCTCGCACACCAAATCTCACAGCAATCTGAGATTTTTGCTCGACCCTACTTCCGGTGCCTCCATAGACACTATCCAAGAGAGAGAGTGGAAGAATGGGAGAGCTTCTTACCCGTGGCTTCTTCTCCTTCACTTCAGCCTTCGAAATCAGCCTCTCTCAGTGATACCATGTCAAGAATCATGTGTTGGGGGGACTTGCTTGAGCTGCTGCGCCAAACACATACTGTATACACAAGAGGAAGCTCACTCAAGAACCCAAGAAGAGAGATAGAGGCCAAAACATTTTCTTACTGGTTTTTTCTTCTTCTTCACCACACTATACAATGTGCACAAGGTATAGATAAGATACAACATAAAGGAAAGTGGCCTACTAAGTCAAACAATGCATAACCGACTACACTAATCGATTGGCATTATGTCTTTGCCAGTTGTAGATAGGTGTAACAAACTAAATATAATAAGTGATAAGGCAGTGGCCATGTGAGTATCATAATGACCACCAACGTGCTAAGTGTAGATGTGCAGACCCATCTAGCCAGGCGGTCCATCATCAATGTCCGCACATGTTAAGCTTGCCATCTCAATAGGGAGTACTGTGCCGCAGGACTGATATGTCCAATGAAGTCAATGTCCCATTTTTCGAAGGGCTGTCATGCTATTACAAGGGTCAACTCCATCTTATCCTTGCACACAGGCACCTTAGTCCTCTAGCACTCATCGCAATGTTTTACAAATTTAGCAGCAGTACGGAATAGGGTGGGCCACCATAGTTGGGATTGTAGCACCTTACGGGCTGTTGTATCCCCACTAAAGTGTCCTCCAGCTATTCTACCATGTGCTTCTCTCAATACATCGTGCATCTTGTGCTCACACACACATCTACGCAACAAACTGTCTTGTCCTAGCCTATAGAGTTGGCCTGCGATCAGTTGGTATGGCTGGATCTTTAAGATAAGTCTCCTTAGCCTGGCTTCCTCAATAGGTCTCTCAGGTAGATCGTTCTCTAGCACTTGAACTACATCATCGGTCCAATATGGTATCAGATCAGCTCTAAACAAGTCTCTTTCACTAGACAGGCCAAAGAGATGAGCGTCTGGTAGGTCGTCAGGTATGCCTTATCCAACAGCTTCTCCTGTGGGTATGCGAGACATGTGATCAGCCATGCAGTGTTGCTTTCCCTTACGTACAACCATAGAGAAATCGAATTCCAATAAGAGTAGTAACCATCTAGCTATGCGACCTGTAGCGCATGGCTTGTTCACGAGATAAAGCAAGGCTTGATGGTCAACGAAAAACACGAAGGGGGTGGCCAACAGATAATGCCTAAATTTCTTTACAGCAAACACCATGGCTAACCCTTCCCTTTCTGTAGTGGAATAGTTTATCTCCGTTTCAGTGAGCTACCTACTGGCAAAACTCACAGGGTAATCTAGGTTATGCTCATCAGGCTAGCATAGAATAGCTCCAATAGCAAACTTAGAGGCATTTATGTGTACATGAAACGTTATGCTCCAGTCTGGGCCTCGTAAGATTGGTGCAGTGGTGAGAGCCTTCTTCAACTCTTCATATGCACGCTGGCATTCCTCACTCCACTCGAATACGATCAGAAGCTTGTACAATGGTCTAGCAATCAGTGCGTAATTCAGTACAAAGCATTGATAGTATCTCGTATGGCCTAAGAAACACTGAACGCCCTTGTAGTTAATGGGTGGTGGTAGGTCGATAATGACCCTGACTTTTGAGAAGTCAGTGGCAATGTCGTTCCTTGACACTACATGCCCTAGGATACATCCATGCTTCACCCAGAACTGGCACTTTAAGGGGTTCAACGAGAGGTTGTATAACCGACACCGTTCAAAGACAGCTCTCAACTTTTCTAAGTGTTCGGCCAACTAGAGTGTACACATAAGTCGTCTACGAACACCTCTTGCTCACGTCTAAGCATATCCTTGAAGATGGTGCACATTAATCGTTGAAAGGTCGCAGGCACATTCATTAGCCCAAAGGGCATAACGATGTAGGTGAATACACCCCACTCAGTGGTGAAGGTAGTCTTGTGCCTGTCATCAGGGTGCACTTGCACTTGATTATAGCCAGAGAAGCCATCCCTATAGGCTTCTTTGCCTGCTACCCTCTCCAGCATGTGCTCGATATACGGTAAGGGGTAGTTGTCCCTCTTCATAGCGGCATTAACTTTCTTGTATTTCACGCACACTCGAATTTAACCATTCTTTTTCATAACGATCACTATAGGTGATACCCAATCCATGTGCTCAATCTCATATATAAATCATGCCTTCAGGAGCTTATCGATTTCCTCCTTCACTACATAGGCGTGTTTGGGATTCATAGGGTAAGGTCATTACTTTGTTGGCACCATATCTGGAACCATTGGGACATTGGTCACAACCCTAGGATCGACTCCTTTAAGTTCCTCCAAGGACTAGGCAAACATGTCGACATACTCTCATAGGAGAGCAACAAGTTTAGCCTCCTCATCCTTGGTCAAGTCATCAGCAATGAACATAGGTCGACGAGGCTTCTCACCTTCCCCTACTAAGTTGACTTCCTTGACCTTGGCGGGTCCCTCAATTGGCTCACTGGTTTGCCCTTGTCTCTTTGCTCCTAGCAGAATCACCATTCTATTATCCTTCTTAAACTTTGTGAAGCGTTTGGGGAGATCCTGCAGCTTCTTTTGTCTCTCTGCTTCTGAGTCCTTAGTTCACTTCCTGGCCTCCTCCTTTAGCTGTCTGTGCCTTAGGTGGACTGGCAAGTCCCCTTTGGTGTGTCTGATCTTAGAGGGTTGGGGTATTTCGGGATCACTCTCCATACTGACTTCTGACTCCAAGTTAAACTCACATCCCTTGCTTGAGGAAGGAGTTTCGCCAGGGGGTCGTAATTCAGTAGGTGTATCCGTCTTAAGCATTGGAACTACCAATGGTTGCGCCACTCCTGCCTGCTCGTAATCCATGGCTCCTATGTGCTCCAACCAGGATCTATCGCACTCCATCCGCATGACTCCTCTTTCATTCCAGCCTGCCCTTTCCCTTCTAGGCCTAGAGTTTGCCTTGATCTGTTCGATCGTTCTCCCTTCAGTGTCATATTCTATCATGTCTAACTCTTCTTCACTCTCATCTCCAATAGAGCAGTAGTCCTCGTACTCCTCATCATTAGAGTCTTGCCCTTCTAACTGCTCGTCATCCCCTAGGCTTTCCTCTCCAATCTCCTTTTCGTCAGTGACTAAAACCCAATTGTATAATAGGTTTAGATCGTGAATTTTGGTCCATTTCCACTCAGGCTTAGCCAAAAGATCACTTGGGGGTTTTAGATTGGTAGTCGTGTTGCCCTTCAGTTTATTGGTCAGGTACTTTATGATTTCTTGAAGCTCGAGCTTGTTAGTGGGGATATGGAACGAGACCGGTTTCCCTGGGTTACGTGAGCTTCCTGCCATCATGTAGAGTGGCACGATGGGCTCCCTTGCTAGCATACTTGGGGATTTAGCAGCTTGCCTATATAGCTCTTCCTCATCTGAGAACGGTAGGTCAATGGTTGCCAAGATTGCATCCAATCCCGCTCATCCTCAGGGCAAGGGATGTACTTGGTCAATGACCCATAGGGTTTGCTTACTTGTGCATCACCTTTTAGCATGGTTGAGATAGCATCAAGGTCGGATGGGGTAGTCTTCCAAGTATCCATCTCAACCCTTCCGTTTATGTTCTATTCTCCAAGAAGATGAGATTGTTACCCCAATCTTCAATAACTCGAGCGTTCCTCATCCAGGGTCGGCCTAGCAGTATGTCGTAGTCCACTCCCTTCATGATAATGAAGTTCACGAAAAACTACACCCCTGCGACCTTCACTGGCCAGCTCTTTAGGACCCCGAATGGTCTGACCTTTGTTTCGTTGGCCAATGTGACATTGAACCTAGCCGTTTCCACGGGTGGGTTTCCCCAGGCCTGTAGAACTATGTGGCTCAAGACACTAACACCGGCGCATGTGTCTACAATTCATTTTCGTGTTACATCCCCCAAGGCTAAGATAGGTAAGACTACATGCATCTCAATGCCTTCCCAGAAAGCATTGCCGTGCAATGACCTTGGAATTGAGTGTAGCGTTAGGCTTGGAATCTGCGTGACTACCTCGTGACTATGTCCTGCTCTTACAAGTCAGCGGTAGTGTGCTTCTCTTTTCCCTCCACCCAGTTCTTTAATTCTTGCCATAAGGAAGGGTGTTGCCGAAGTAGATCTCCTAGGCTCAAGGTTACTGGCATGGTTAGTAAAGTGGTGAGGAGGTTGTTGGGTGGTTGTGTTCCTCCTTGGTCAGCACTCTTTGGCCATATGTCTTGGTTAACTTGCTGACATGCTTCTTCCTGGTCTTGCCTCTGTGGCATCTCATGTGGTGTGGGTGCGTTCCCCGATTGAGGTCGCGATGGTGAAACAAGTGTACTCACACTAGAGAGGTCTTCAATTTGGTCTTTCAGTATGGGCTCTACATCCTTAAGGTGTTCCTGGGCATCCTTGACCCACTCCTTGACTTTGGCTATAGCCTCAAGTTGCCGTTTGGGGTGGGGGTATTCCCTTACCTTGGCACTCCCTAGTTCTGCTGTCTTAGGAGCTGAGGTCTCTGCCTCTGCATCAGTGACCCTCTTTCCTGTCACTAGCGTTGTAGCTTCCTCAGTCTTAAGGGTAATCTTTGCATCTATTCTCTTTCTCCTTCTCCTCTGGCTTTTCTTTCCCAACGAGGCTGCATCCGGGTTACTTGGCCCAGGCAATGAGATGCCTGCCAGTGAAACGAGTGTACTCACACTAGAGAGGTCTTCAATTTGGTCTTCTAGTATGGGCTCTACGTCCTTAAGGTGTTCTTGGGTATCCTTGACCCACTCCTTGACTTTGGCTATAGCCTCGAGTTGCCGTTTCGGGTGGGGATATTCCCCTACTACCTTGGCACTCCCTAGTTCTGCTGTCTTAGGAGCTGAGGTCTCTGCCTCTGCATCAGTGACCCTCTTTCCTGTCACTAGCATTGTAGCTTCCTCAGTCTTAAGGGTAATCTTTGCATCTATTCTCTTTCTCCTTCTCCTTCGGCTTTTCTTTCCCAACGAGGCTTACTTGGCCCAGGCAATGAGATGCTTGCCTGTTTTGTCTGTGCTCGCGTCATGACATGTAGTGGGATGGGCGTATTCTCACTGTCAAAGGTCTCCACACCGAACAGCCCCAAGGGTACTGAGGGCACATTGGCAGAACTAGTTGATGGCTTCTGTATAGGACAGTCAGGAAATAGGTGTGTGATTCCACACTCGGTGCATCGAAGGTCAGCTTTGTCCTTGTTTGCATGTTCCCTTTCTGGGCAGCGTGATGAAATATGGCCTGGATGACCACAAGTCCATCATGAGATTGGATCTTGGCTTGGTCCTCCAAAGCCTCTGCCTCTTCCTCTACCTAGCGCCATCACCGGTACTGGTCAGCAGTCCATCAGGACTAGATTGCCTTCCTCATCATACGATATGTATGGGTTCACGTAGGTCTCCTCTTCACTAGGTTCTTCCACATAGTGAGCAGGAGCGTCACTCTCGATGGATGGGTTACATAGGGCCCTGGTGGTTCGGGTATGCCTGTTGGGTTTATCTCTAGCCTAAGAATGGCCGGTCTTGTGTCATTTGGTGCTGGAAGTGCCAATTGGGCTCCCCTACCAAAGAGGTTAGGTGGCCTATTGCCTAAGTATGGAGGGTTGTATTGCTACACATATGGGAATCTCCTTGGCAGTTTGCAATGTAATGCATCATGACCGAACCTACCGCAGTTCTAGCATGGCCTAGATCTAGGATCTTGGCACTCGGCTGGGAGGCGGTTACCGCCACAGTGTATACACTGCACATGCGACCACAATGGTTTCCTCATTTGGTCTTGCAATCGTGCAAGCTTCATTCTCACCTCAGCCAGCTCCTGGCCTTGGTCAATACTCTTTCCCTTATCCTGTATGCTAGAGTTCTCTCTCTCTCCTGAAACTGTTGACCGCTCTGGAGCTCTTTGACTTGTATTGTCCTGACTAGTGTTCCTCATGCTTCGATCCCTAAGCTGATCGTCCACCCTTATTGCCTCTTCAAAGACTCTAGCTAACATGTCTTGGTGTAGAGTGGAGTTACTAGCCAAAGCCTTGTAGAGCTCCTCGCTTTGAATTCCATTTATAAATACGGTAGACACAACCTTCTTGTTACGTCGCTCATTTGTAGGGATCCTCTCGAAGAGGCTACGTACATGAGTGACATAGTCCCTTACATCTTCCTTTTTGCTTTAACTAACATTCATCGATCGGACGATGAGATTGTTAGAGCATCACGCTGTCAAAATCTGTGCATGTGCTGATCGAATGCTTTGATCCATCCATGTGTAGTGCGATTTCAGTCGGCATCATAGGGCAATGATAGCCCATGAAGTAAGCTTCATCCTCATATAAAAGTTTTTAAAATGATCAAGTATAGCTCCCACAATCAGCAAAAAACTAGGGCTAGGTCAAAACCCTAATCCAGGAAGCCATAGCCAAACTTCACAAAGCTCAAAAATCTCATCATTTTCTCTCTTGCCACCTGGGACAACCCATTGGCACTCCGATCTACTGTCCCAGCATCAAATCAAGGAGGAGAAGAGCCTGGATTCATTGACAGAAAATCAACGACCCCGAACTAAGAATATTTGAGTTTGACATAGACTCGAACATAATCTTTATATTGTGTTTTTACACTATCATTACTTGTGTCTCTTGACACACTATAATCTACTCTTCCACTAATAAAATCTGAGAATTCTGGAGTTATTTGCTACTGCTCCAAGCCATCTAACATGGGCAAAGACTCTCCAACTGCTTTTTTCAAAGGAGTCGGGTTTCTTACTTGGGCATATTTAACACACAACACTGCCAATGATGACCGCGGACTATGATGCCTATGTGGCAGAACTCCTAGCCCAACTAGAGAGGGCCAAGGAAGAGAAGAAGGCCGCTACTATGGAGCTGGAGGCTGAAAGAGAGGTTGCGGCAGCCCTACGACTAGATTTTACACGGCAAGACTCTGAGCATCAGAAAGAATTTCGGAGCTTGAAGGAGCAACTCAGTGCCCAAGAAAAGAAGGCTCAAGAAAATGAAGATCGCCTAAGGCAAAGACTAGAGGATGAAACCCAAGACTTGGTGGTGGAGCAGTGGGGCCACAAGTGGCTCATCCAACAATATGTTGATCTCCAACAGCAAATGGCACGGGTGAAAGCTATGCATGTAGAACTACATGAAAGCCCGCAAGAAGGAGACCATGCACCAAAAGAACAACACCAAGAATAGGAGGATGCTCTGGTATTCCAACTGTGGACGGCAATGGAAGAGCAATGAAGGCTGGAAGGAGAAATAGAAGCCATGTCAAAAATGAGGGACAAGGCCATCGACAAAGCCAGAAGGAGCCTACAAGATGACTTGAAGAACGCCCGAGAGGAGGTGAAGGCACTAATGGCCATGGCCATGACCAAAAGGAAGCTACACCGACAAAAGTTGTGCGCAAACTACTAAAGATCTATCATAATGGATCGTAGAAGCCTATCAATAATACTTTGTGGCTGAGCAAGGTAGGAGGATGGCCGAGGAGTAGCTGAACCGCCGAGATAAGGAGAAGGCTCAGATGATAGAAATTTGGAGCAAGCCGCAACAGGTGGTAATGATGTTGTCTCAATAGATGAAGAGAGGTAAGGAAGACATGAAAGAAAAGGCACAACAATGGGAGGAACGCAACCTTGAAAGAGTACAGGGACTGACAAAGCACCTGGCAGTATCAGAATGTGAGAGGGTGCTCGCAAAGTCCAGAGCTGAGGCCGCTAAAGCGTGCTCCAACACACAAAGGCAAGCCTTTATGCTTCATGTCACACAAGTTGAAGGTGGGGACTCGGTGGAGAGAATGAGGAGGAAGCTGGAAGTGACAAGCAGAGCTTTAAGCTATGGCCTGTAAGAGTGCACACTTTCAACCGGTACGAGCATAACCAAGGAGTAACAATGTAGCTACTTATGACAAGCCGACCTCTCCACAGATGAGCTCAGGGAACTTGGATTCAAGGAACAAGAGTAGCCCCATCCACCCCCAATCCAACTCCCTCTAGAAGAAGACATCGAGGAAGGGCCTGACCTCGAGCAAGCATTCGCAAATCCGAGAGGCCAATCAGCCCTAACCTAATCTACCCCCAAAAGAGTTAGAGGGTACCCAGGTTTCCAAGCGCGTTATTGCTGCAAGAAGAAGAAGATGGGAACTTGTGAAGCAAACCCAATAGAGGGTGCATGCACAGCCACAACAACTTCCTGATGAGTCCCATGCTACCACGTGAAGATCACTACCTCGTTAACTGGCCGTAGGAGCTGACTATCTCGCAACAAAACAAGAGCTCCAATCCCAACCCTTCAAGTTCTCCTTCCTCTTCCCATGTGCCTTAAACCGAGTCTTACCCCTGGAAGAAGTGGAAGAAATCATTCGTTTGGGCAATACCCTAGCAAACCGACGAGGTGAGGAGAGGAGCATCATCATCACCCAATGGAGGCAACAGCCCATGGACTAGTGGCGGGACAAGGTCTATCAGGTTCCCAAAACCGTCCAAGGCTATGAGACGCAGCCAAAGTGACAAAGGATGATTTGGGAGACCAATTTTGACACATGGATGGCTTTCTGTGGCACGTTATAGGAAGAACGGAATAATCCTGTCTACATGCCCTACCCTCGCAAACAACGGGTGGATTAAGATAGGGGGTGCATGGTAGGTATGACTTTTTGAATATCTACAACGTCAATGCAGCAACTCCCGCGGAATGCATGACCTTTAGAGTAGGGGACTTGCGCCCTTCTATTAATCGCTTCCTCGAGGATTTCTCTTCCTGCCCAGACCCAGCCTTCATAACCACTTGTAATTACCTGAGGAGTATTAGGTTTCTGCTTAAATAAAAGCCAGTAGAAGCTGAGGAAGGCCACCTCCCCCCACTCTTTTTTGACATTAAATTAGGAATAGATAGCTATGCTATGGCTAGGCTCATGACGAGGGCAACCCTACTTTCCTCGTTTTGCACGAGGGTCCTTGAAAATATGAATGATAGCCACTTTATGAGGTGCAACCACCCTTTTTTGTTAGCCACACCTCTCAATGAGAGGGCTAACATCAAGGAATACCTGCAGAGCCACGCCTTCTTAACTAAATTCCTAAGGCCACATCCAAGTAAGAGCAAGGTACAGTTTGAAAGCATCCTTGTGGCAAAAATACGTCGCCACCGCAAGTTGCACATCCACCATAGCCACTGCACCTAGGGATCCTCAAGATAGGCACGTCTGGTGGCCCCGGTCAACCAGCTCAGTTCCTAACCCCCTAGCCTTATTTTGATCCCCCACTTCCTGCTTAGGGCACATCAAGGGCAGGACACACCCAGGGAGGTAACACTCGCCTGTGGTTAGACTTGTCAGCCTAAGCTTCATCCCACTAGCACGCGCACAATACACCCCACGACAGTGGGACACACCCACATGTAATGCACCTTTCTTTTCTTTCCAGATACAACTGAAGACCCCACTACCAGCTTCAAAAACCCCATCATCCATGCAATGCTCTCCCCATCCTCCACCATGTGCCATTAGATAAAGCACAACCCACCAAGGGGCGAATGCAACAACCACGATTAAAAAGTAAATGACGAAGCTCATTTGAAACAGCGCAGGTGAACTCAGCCAACGGAGAGCTAAATGACGGACCCATCTAACACCATTTTGAATTTTCAAGATGGACCCACCCCTCAACATCCCTCCAACACCAGAGATCATATCCACCGCCAGGGCCTCTCAGTTTCAAAAATCCCTCCAATACCAAGTCCCCTACCTAGCCCAAGGGCATTTCAATTCCATGAATCCCTCTAACATGTCCATAAATCCCTCCAACACCAGGGCCCCTACCTAGCTCAAGGGCCTTTCAGTTCTATAACTCCCTCCAACCGGTCCAGAAATCCCTCCAACACACCCCCACCACGTTATGTCCACAACCTCAAGAAACCCCTAGCATCCCCGCACCACCATCAACAAGTGCCATGGGACTCACACTTATCTAAGAGGGGGGTGAATGTTAACCCTCAGACAAACAAGGTGGAAATTTGAGAAAATCTAAAGCAAAAGATAAGGCCAAGGCAAAAGTGAAACAGGAGACGAAGACACGCCAGGAGAAATATGGAAACACAAGCAATGCAGAAAAGTCTTGAATCAAGGAGAAAGGTGCACAAGAAAAAGTGCAAGTTAATGCTTTTGTAAAAGAACGCAAGGTGCACCACGATTTATTTTAAGAGTGCCGAGTGCAAATTGTAAAGGTAGATGGACGGTAGGAAGGAAGCTAGGAAGATAGGAGGACAATGGAAAAAAATGGCCAAGGCTATGGCCGGCCATGTAAAAAGGGGATGACCGCCCAAATGGGATTTAGGGCTTTATATATAAAGTTCAAAAGATGAATGAGAGCTCATTCTTGTGTGTGGCCAAAAGTAGCTCTCTTCTTCTTCTTCTTCTTCTTGCTTGCTTGATCTTATGCTTAAGAGAGAGTGTGTGAGAGTGTGAGGGAGTGAGTATGTGAGGGTGAGGGACCGTGGTGGAGAAGCTCTCCATCTTCTCCTCTCTTCTTCTATTCTATTCTCTTCTCTTCTTTTTCTCGTGGCAATGGAACTTGGAGCATGGAGCTTGCTTGAAGCTTGCACTTGGATTGTAGAGCTACCGGAGTGCTCAGGAGAGGAGGCAACTCGATCGTGCACGAAGGTAAGCTCACTACACCCGTAGAGATAGATAGAGCGTCGACTATGTGAGAGGTAGCCATTAGTGCTCGGCTTGGACCGCTTGAAACAATAAGCGGTCCGTGGGTCTTGGCGGTTGATCGCCTCTACAAAATTGAAACCATCCAAAGCACGGACAACCACATTCAACCTCAAGCACCCAAAGACGACTCTCTATGACTTCTCTCACTTATAATTAATGTACCACTATGCAATCACTTGCTCCTCTATTCCTCTTCTTCACTCATGCCGCACGAGCTCAAATGCTCACCCTTTTTGTTGTTGCTACTGCAAATCAAATTACCTCTCTCAACTCTCCCCAAAAAACCCCAAATTTTCCCCTCCTTTAACTACTATAAAAGCTCTAATTTTCATGGCTTGCTATGGTCACGACTTCATATTCTCCTTGCTCCCTTTAGACAGCTTTCTTGTGTAAAGAAATGCTTGAATAGATATAGAGAACTCATGACATATGACAAATGCAACGAAACATTAGAACTCAAGATGAAAAGAACTCAAATTGATGAGTGAATGAATGTATGAATCAAATTGTATGTTGGAAAAAACCTTCATCCCATGTAAAGGGCTCTCTCAATGTCTTTTTAGGCTGAAACCACTCAATGTCTTTTTAGGCTCTCTCATTGTCATTTTAGGCTGAAACTACTCATGCCCTTAAGAAAATATATACCTAAACAACTCATGCCTCTTCTATTGAGGAGGGCATGAGCCCCCTCTAGCTAAGGGGTCCCTAAAATGTATGGACTCAAAACATCAACCACCAAAATACAACTTGACAAGTTTAGATGCAAACAACAATGGGTATATTGATTGTATTATATCTAAGTAGCATCAATTTAGGTACTAATTTTAAAGAAAAATTTATTCTAATAACACAAACTACCTCGATACAACTAGAAAAAACATGACCTTCAAAATTCAAGAAACTCTTGGAATGTGCAAAAACTAGCCAAAATTGTACATAAAACTCTTATCACATTCCCCAGATGACTCTTTCTCAACAAAACTTCTTCATTGTGTGGACTTCCACCAAAATAGACATTAGGGGACTCCTCGAATTGTGACTATGAGTTGTCCTCCATGTCCAATTATGGCAATGACTTTAATGGTGCCTGTGGACTATTTACTGGAAGAAGAAGCAAAAAATTGGCTACCCCTAGTGATGATTCCTCCAGCACAAAAGTGCTCCTCTTTCTCATCTTCTTCTGATAGTACCTATGAGGATATCAACTCCCCCAACAAGCTCCATTGCTTTGACAATGGGGTTCATTGCCCAATACAGGAAAGCAACAAACCTTGTAGCTTTTCTAGTCAAAACTTGCACTCCCCAATTCAGGAAAGCACCTCTTATTGCTCCTGTGGCATGAAGTTAAACTAGTCAAGTTAGAAAAGCATCCCAAGTGAGGATAAACCCCACTACTGTGAATCTCCACTATTCAATTCAAGAAAGCACCCTAATTTAGGAAGTCTCTTGCAACTCTAACTCTAGTGTGAATCTACATTGCAAATTTAGGAAGTCTCTTGCAACTGTAGTTCTAGTATGAACCTACATTGCTCGATTCAGACAACCACATCTTAAAGCTACTTTAGTGTACATCCACTCAATCCAATTGTTGAGGAAAGGAAATCCACCAATATTCTGGTGTACCGAATTAGATAGTGATTTGACTAGATAAAGAAAACATCCTACATCATGCCTCCGGCCCAAATGAGGAAAGATAAGTTCACATCAAGCCAAAGGAAGAGATCAACAAAACAAAGTATATATTGGGTCTAATCATGATGTGAATAAGGCATATCCCCTCATGCTAGAGGAAGACCACAAAAGGGGATGCTCTATCCATCTTTCCCTTGATGTGCCAAGCTATCATTCACTCCTTATCAGGACTTTCAAGACTTTGTGTATGAGATGATCATGGATAAGGACATGGAAGAATCAATAGTTATGGAGGAGCTCCTCTTTTGCTACCACAACTTCAACTCCATGGCACGTTGTGATCTTATCAAAGAAGTCTATGATATGTGGAGTGAAATTGTTGTAATATTTTGGGCATCTAAGTATGCATAAAGTGCTTAGCTTGCTCTGCCTGAGGTAGTACTGGCCTAAGATGTGGCAAACAAGGGCACAGAGACTCCAATGATGCACTAACTCTTTGCCAATGTCTAGACCCTTTTCGATTAAGGAAATAATTTACGTCTCAAGTACTCATGATTGCTACCAAATGTTGGGGCTTCAACAACTATTTGCATCCTCATGCCATCTACAAACGAATAAAGTGACATATATGATAATCACTTACTCTTATCTTCTTTGACATGTTATTTCACACTAAAAGGAAATGGACTAATTAAGCATTGTTGGAAGCAAAATTCTAAAGCATTTATTGCAAAGCCACACAAAACAAAGCTATGTCTTGCTAGCAAGCATCCTTGAACATTCCTCCTCATGTCACAATCACCCTCTACACACAAAGCCCTTCCACTTTTTACACCTCATTCCTCCTCTCCATTGTATTTCTATGGAATAGATACTATCTGCTTATATTATTCTATTATAAGAAAAAAAGGGAAGTTTCAAGACCCAATGGAGTGAATGTTGCCCTGAACGTAGTAATTTATAGACATTTTGGGATCCAAAACTTCCATTTTCCTTGGAATCTCGACCCATTGCAAATTGGGGGAAACCCTATCTATTTCTTTTTTTTTTTCTATTGACCTTTTTTCGTTCATGCGAGAATCTTGAGGTATGCAACCGAATGGGCGAACGACGGGAATTGAACTTGCGCGTGCTTCCATCACACACCCCATTAATCATAAATTGCCATAATGGGTACTCAATCAAAGTAGGCATAAATATAGCATGAAAATATCTTAGCCTAGAATCTCAAGGAAGTTGATGAGTCATATTTGCACTCAATCCAACCTTGAAACCTGTAAACACAAACTCGTGTTTCACTTACTAATGGCGAAGATGTTTGCTACTACGATACCTACTAAACAGTGAGGAGTTTGTGATATGATGTTCTCACATATTTTAGAAACTCTCTACTACTCAATAAATTTCGAGGTTCATGCTTCGAAATCTCAAGTTTGCTTTGTACATTCAAACAGTCTCTTCAAATCTCATATCATCTTCTCTCGAAGATCTATTGAGCCTCTCACTAATGACCATCCATGACGATCATGTCTAAATAACTGCCTCCAAGTCTCTAATATGGTAAGATCCTCATAGTTTGTTGCTTAGTTTGCCTATAGTAAAAAGGCTTCACGAATAGTCCATAAACATCAAGGGTTTTCTTCCCTTATTCTCCCTTCATATCAAATGAGTATACCTTGTGATATGCCTTAAAAAGCACCGCTTCAAGATAGAAAAGAGAAATCTTCAAGCATAGAACAATGAGAACCCTTATAAAATACTATTTAAAATAATCCATAATAGCCCCTATTTAGATCAAAAATATATATTTTTTCTTAGCTTCGTTGATGCCATGAATACCATGTGAAGTCTTGAATATTGCTTTCCTTGCCTCAACAAAAAGCAACCCCTACACACCAAAGTTCTTCTTCCAAACTAATGCCTTTAGCTTAGGAATTTCAACACAAAAAGCACTAGACAATAGCCCATAATGCCATGATTATCTCCCACAAAAAGCACTCTTCTCCTCTTGTATAAAGTGGTATTTTTTATTCCCTAAAGTAGGGCATACCCAACTCTTTGATATACCCTAAGGTAAGAAGTAAGTTAGGAATCTAAATCATTTAGGCATGCTAGACACTTGTCAAAGACTCCCAGTCATGTCTCAATATTGAGCTCATCTCCTTGTGAAGTTGGGAAAATAATGTCCCACATGCATATAGTTAAAATCCATGTGTAGATGGTCTTTTTCAATGTTTTGCTTTATTGAGCCTCTAATCACATGACAATGAAAGAGTTCCCATGTGCATGAGAGTTCATATTTATGAACATTCATATGTATGAGGGTTCATGTGAATGAGGGTTTGTGTGTGCACAAGGGTTCTCATACACGAGTGAGTGTAGGATGGTTTTTGTGCACGAGAGTCTATGTACACTAAGGCATGTGCGTGAGGGTTCTTGTGCTTGCATGAGACTATGTGAATGAACCTAGCAATTGGTGAATTCTTTCTTATGATTGCCCTTATTCTCACCTTACCCCTTGTTGCTATCATCATCATGTTTCATAAAGTAGAAAAATACGATAAGTGAGTGTCATACATGTTCCAAGTCCCAAGTTTAGGATTGCTGCTCTACAAAAGATCATGTGCCTTGTTAAGGTGAAGATTTGAAGATAAAGCTTGAGATTTGAGATAAAGATTTGAAGATATTGGCACGTGACTCAAAGATCTAGCTCCACTTGTTGTGCCTTGTCAAGATAAGGATTTAAAGACAAAGCAAATGCTTTAAGGGTGAAGATTTGAAGATGTTCATGGTTGCTCCAATCAACAATCGTTGCCTTATAGGCACTATAATCGCAATAGTCTTTAAAAGGGAAAACATGCTTGTGATTCAGCCATTTTGAAGCCTTATGAAGAAGGTAGGTGTAATCATGGGCTTTCCCTCCTCTATCATCATGAATATTGGTGTCGCTAACTAGTTGACCTTGTAATTGAAGCCATTGGGAATTTGAAATTTGGTAGGCTCAAGACTCAAAAAATTAAGCTCTATAGAATCCATAATTTATTTCTTTATATGGTGCAATTGTAATATTGAGTATGTAGCAACAATATATCACATAATCGTGTTGATGAGGTCAATGCTAGAAGGGGGCCAAATTGGTGAGTCACAACCACTAGGAGACTTTGTGATGATGTAGGGACGATACAACAGTAAAGCAAGCAATGTGCTAATGAATTCATTGTTTGCAAGGATTTTAAGAGCAACAACCATTGAGCTGCATGGATGGATTAAGAGAAAATATGTTCCCAAACCAGCTTTGCTAGATGGACTAAGAATAGCAACCATTGAGTGGCATGGATGGATCAAGAGTAAGGGTGTTTCCAAACCACCTATCAATAATTAAAAAGCATGGAGAAGCATTCCCAATACTTTTTTCTTTTTTTGTTTCTTTAATATGTCATTTGCCTATTTAGATAGCCCTACCTTCTAATTCAAGTCCTTTTCCTTTCAAGCACATGCTTTCCAAACTTAAAAATAGAAATTACACAAAGGCACTCTCCATTCCTATGGAGATAGTCTCCTCCTTCTCAGACTTCTCTCACTCCCCTTGAACCTTTTTAAAATATCAAAATGTTAATGGACAACTATTTTCCTTCCTCTCTAATGTGATGCAAGTTTTTTCGTGAGTTAAAAAAATGATATTTTTATTGAATTTTATTTTCACATGAAATTATGTTTAAAGACAAAAAACCAATCTTAACCACACAAATTATTTGTTTCTTTGAATTAGAAATTTTAATCCTACCTGGTTGGAAGTGTTTCGAAGTTAGCACAAAAGTATGGCCTCTGATATCGCAATGAAATGAGTGCAAGTGAGCTCATGGTCAAGTCCCTTCAATGGAACCAAAATGTTGTGCTTTACATGTGCAATATGTGAGACTTAGGGCATACTTTTATTGTTTTCAAGAGCTTTGATGTCATATGGCCACCTCTCACATGGCATGTCCCGTATGGCCCACGTCAAGTGCTCTACTTAACACCAATCTATGATCTACCATTCCTTGTAAGGAAAAACAGATGCAACCAATATGGGAGTCATATCAAATAAGATCTTACATTCCTTGTAGTTGCTTACTTACTCCACAATCCACACAATGCGTTCACATCCACCATGATCTTGCCACCTCCTTATGCTCACCTAAAGAGGGGAATTGAGAAGAATGGATGAGGATAGAAAGAGAAGTTTCACATTCATTCCTCACACACTCTCTCTTTGATTACTAATGATTCCAACTTCATGTCCTCAAGTTGCAAAGAACAATCCAAAGTTAGACAATCTTTACGGATTCACTCCACCTTATGCCCTTGCTTCCCAATGTAATTGCCATTGTAGCATGTGTGTAGCCTAGTTCATATGGGCCATGCGGACTTGATGTTATCCCCATCTTCCTCCATAGTAAAAAATTCACATACTCTCCTTCACCTCTCACCAATATGAGATGGATGGAACAAGAAAAAAGAGAAGGGGTTTCAGTTGCCAAGTCCCTCATTCCCTCTCCTCCTCTCCTTCACTCTCTCACAAGCTTGTAAGACCATAGCAAAAGGCAATATGGTGCAAAGTTTGCACACACATGAATAGCTTGCTCTATTCTTTTTCATCTCTTTTATAACGAGTTTTTAGGTTTCTAACCCTCTTGGGAATCCAACCTACTTTACGGCCTCATGACTAGTCTTCCTCTTAGTTCATGCTTTCCCTAAGGTTGATGAGCCATCCTAATCTGAAATTAAATAGAGCACCTTACATTATCATTGGGAGTCCGTGAATACTAATCCAATTTGCACATGGGGGTGAGCCCAACTCTTGGATTTACATAACAAATTAATAGTGTAGCCACTCTGTTGCACATTGCAGATGATGGTTCTTAAATTGTCATGGTGCAATCTAAAAAATATGATCCATACCAATTAATACCTATGCATTGTTTTTTCTTGATTGCACCCTATTGCTTTTTATGGTTAACAAAATCCCCACTAATTGCTTGTTTGTACTCTCTACTTGTCCATTGTCTTTGGGGTTTATACACGATGGTTTTGTTGTACTTTATACTTAGGACCTTAGTCAAGGCTTCCATCACTTTATTCAAAATGCATGTGGCTCAATCAAACTCCTTTGGTGTTCACTTTGTGAAAAGAAATTGTCACCACAATAATATAACATTTACATTATGATGATAAATGATGAATTAATCCCACAAAATCTATATCCCTTTTTCAAATGGAAGAGTCACTGAGATGGGGTTGAAGGGTCATTTCCTATTTTCCCATGCATTATGCCTTTAATAGACATCACAGCATGTTACATAAGCAAATGCAACTTGGAAGATGGTAGGCTACCAATAACTAGCACATAAGGCTTTTTTAGCAATAAGCCATTCAACAAAGTGTTGTTAGCATGCTCAATCATGGTACTCATCCAAGATAAATGGGGCCTCATCCAATACTAGACTCTAAAATGGACTTTCTCCAATGCTATACTCTAGGACAAACCTCATTAACTCCCTTTTGATAGATAGTTCTAGTTATAAGGGCAAACTAAAGTGCTTGTTGCTTGAATTTCCTTTGCTTTGATTTAGAAAGATTGACTGCCAGATTCCCCATGGATAAATAATGCATGATTGATGCATACCATGATGAAATCATAGTCATATCAATCTTAAATAGTTCCTTGCAATCACTTGGATCAACCAATTCCTCTTTTGCTCCTCAAAGTCCATCACACACTCTAGAACACCCTTTAACTTTTGGTGGCTTACTACAAATCCCTAGTAAGGTAGCAATGCTAGCTGGGGACCCTCTCAAATCCCACCACCCCCTCCTTCTCCCCTTAATGTGCTCCTTCACCTCTACCTTGGTAATCAACTTGATACATTAGTGGATTGTCACTCACCCCAAAAAATGGATAAAACCCTTGTCTCTTCACTTTGAAATGGGTAGTCCAAGGGAAGCTGTGAGGCTAGTTTTGAGATGAGAGCACCCCCTTCTTCTCTCCTTTGTGTGCTCCTTCACCTCCCCCTCGATAAATCAACTTGATACATCAATGGATTACCACTCACCCAAAAAAGAAGATAAAACCCCCCTCTCTTCACTTTGGAATGGGCAGGCCAAAGGAAGTCGTGAGTTAATTTAGAGAGAGAGAGAGAGAGAGAGAGAGAGAGAGAGAGAGGGGGGGAGAGAGAAGAGAGAGAGAGTGGGTACTATTGCCTTATATGGAACATTTGCTCCACCACTTGCCACATCATTATCATGCCCATATTGATTTCCCCCATCATCATTCTCTCCTCACCTCCTCATCCTCTAGTGTGGCTATCCATTGCATGCCCATGCAAAAAGATGTCGAGGAATGGATGCATGCAATCTAAGGACATGAAAGTGAAGAAAAGATGCCAAAGTGTAATGCTTTGACTCACTAGTTCTGAAGTGTACAAGTAGTGCCACAAGGGCTAGCCACCATCCCCTTGAATGCAAGGATGACTACCCCTATGAGTAGCCACTTAGACCAAGCTCTTGCATTAGAAAGTTGTAAAGTTAATGTTAATAGTGTAGGAAGTTAAATAGAATTGAATGGAGTACTTATGCACCCTATATTATCCCAGGAGATTGGTAAGAACTAAACTAGGCAGTTCTTAGTAGAGAGGCTTAGGATATAATGTGTGACCTTGTTAATACGAGAAGAGTAAGATGGTACAAATATCTATGCTTTGATCTAGGACTCAAGGTTTACTTAAGGAGCTTTTAAAATGAGACAAATTGGTTATCTAGTATAGCCTATGGGTCATAGATAATAAGGCAGGTATTTAAATAGATCTAGAAGTACAACACAAGTATTCGTGTCGACCCTAGTAAATGATGTAAATTTTGTAATATTTTAGAGACAATAATGAGGTTAGAGGAGTATGTGTGTTTGTAAATAGTGCTTGGCTAAATAGTACGTTGAACTTGTAAGGGTGTAATGCTATATTTAAACTATTGCAATTGTATTAAATTGACTAGATAAAATGTTTGAGAATGCAAGTGGATTGCTTAAAATGGAGTTATTATTTGGTACAATGCTTGTGCCTCGATATGGCTGTTCATAGATGTGATTGAAGAGAGCTACATGGATTTTAAATAAGTATGATGCCAAAAATATTGGCAAGACTTGGGGTGAGAGTATGATGCCATGTAGCTCTCTTGAATTACATATTTAAAATCCATGTAGCTCTCTTCAATCACATCCATGAATAGCCATACTTAAATATTTAAAATCCATGTAGCTCTCTTCAATCACATCCATGAACAACCATACTTAAATATTTAAGATCCATGTAGCTCTCTTGAATTACATTCTGGCATCATACTCTCACTCCAATAATAATATTTTTAGCATCATGGATGGGATTGGAGAGAGCTACATGGATTTTAAATATGTAATTCAAGAGAGCTACATGGATTTTAAATATTTAAGTATGGCTGGTCATGGATGTGATTGAAGAGAGCTACATGGATTTTAAATAAGTATGATGTCAAAAATATTCAAGATGAATATTTTTGGCATCATACTCTCACCCCAAGTCTTGCCAAGTTTGGCTTATCATCTGACCATAATTATTATTGCCTAGAGTGTAAATACTTGCACCTAGAACAACGAGGTCATTCGTTAGAGGAAGGTTCCCTCCTTTGATAGCATGGAGCTAGACGGAGGCTCAATTTGTGTTAATGATAAACCTGTGCTTGTCCTATAAACGAGAGAATAAATTCTTAGCAAACATTGTGTATGGGCACTTGATAGACCCTAATTCTAGAATCTCAAAAGGGGTTGGAATATCTAGTGATTGACAAGATATTGAGCTCGAATTGAAGCTTGCTACACTAATAATTTAAGATTGCTCCAACTAACCATGCGGAAAAGTTTGTTTTCAAATTTTTTGTGTTGTGCTTAAAGGACATTTAGTAAACCTTGTGTGACAAGATAATTAATGAATCTATTTTTATGTATCCTTGTAGCATGGTAGGACCCTAATTAAATAACTAAAATAACAAGTGCATAGGTGCAAAGTGGGTGGATAGTTGTCTTGATGATTCTATCCTATGGATGGGTGCACCCAATAAGTCACTTGCTTTTTTACAGAGATTGATAGGAAGGGCTAATTGTTTCACTACCTTGGGTCAAGTCATAGAATCCAATTGGTATTGTTTTAGGGGGCCAGAGTGAGATTATGTTGAGGTAGAGGGATTGATGCTTAGATCTTCATCATCTCTAACTCTCTTTGAACCAAATGTGGTGCTAGTTTGTTCTCGGTTTTGATTGGTTGCTAAGTGACCCTTCTTGACTAGGTGCTAGATTTCTAATAGAGATCCATAAGTCATAAGAATCTCAAGTTGATCCTAATGGGTATAGGTTGTGACGTTCTATTGAGAGGTAGACTTAAAAGTCACTTGACTCTAAGTCCATGAATCCTATAGCATCCAAATAGTGCTGCTCAAGAAAGGTGTTCGAGCAACTACCAAATGCTACCTCTCTTGGCTTGGCTAGGAGTGGGTACATTCAACACTACATCAATTTACAGGTTCCCTTGGATAAGAGGATGCTGTTAGGTAAACCCTTTTTGGAGGATGAATTGAAATTCATTGTGAAGAAAATGAAGAAGAGCAAAGCACCAAGTTCAAATGGCCTTCTAGTGGAGTTCTTCCACATCTTCTCGAATGTTCAAGCAAAGTACTTATGTAAACTTTTGAATTAGTTCAAGGGACTGTGGTGAAGTATCTACCTTTGTTGATAAGGGTCTAGTTAAGGTTGCCTTTAAAAGGATGGTGGATCACAAAGCTCATGGAGGTCATAGATTTTTGATAATGAGCGAGGTTAAAACATTGAGCGGTGGATGTTCAACCCTTGCCTAGAGTGTGGGCATGCAAATTTTAAAATTGGGCACATACACAATAACACTTTTACACATTTAAAGGACACCCTTTGCTAAAAAGTGAATTTTTAAATTTCTTGATTGGTTGCATGTGTAAAAAGTTCACCCTTATTCATTAATTTGTAAAGTTGGCGAGGGAGATTCCCTGTCCAAAAGTGGGTGAAGAGCTCAATAGTTAAGTAGGTCCTCTCCATTGTACAAAGTAGGGTGGACTCAACCTCTAAATAAATACTGTGATTGATAATGATTCGTATAGTGGGATTGTATCATTTGGTGTGTAACTAACCTGACACAGTGGCAATATGTTTGGTAAGTGTTCAAGGAAGCGAAGGCTTTGTATCATTTGGTGCATAACTAGGGTAAAGGGGCCAATAAAGTAGTGCCCTCCAAAAGGAAAATACACCCCACCCCAATTGATTGACAATTTTACAAGAAAGATGTGGCTTTTTTAGTCACTTAACAATATAATATGAGTTTTTTAAAATTACAGATGAGCTTAACTTAAGTCAAAAAATTGAGCTATGTAAAAATTTTAATATTTTAGATATTGTAAAACCTTAAAGCAATGCATTCTCGAGTATCACTCTATTGGCCCCTCATTGCCCCCTCTTTTATGAACCTTTCGTTTGTAACTAAGGCTACTTGATAAAAATATCAAAATATCCTAATATTTTTTATTTGAGCTTTATATAATATAAATAGTTTAACTATTAAAAAATATTTATACAACTCACTTGAAAAAAGAGCTTTATATAATATAAATAGTTTAAATATTAAAAAATATTTATACAACTCACTTGAAAAAGAAATTATAATAAAAGATTGTTAGATGACAATCTATTGGCCCCTTTACCTAGCGTGATAATACATTTTTTTGGTAATTGTTTTAAGGAAGTGAAGGCCTTGTATAACGTTTCGAAAAGCAATGTACGCGCCTTTAGAATGGCAAGCGTAGCTCCGAACAAGCTCTAATCCTCGAAGAATGCTGCACAACCGATGTCTTCCCTTCAATACAGTTGTTCGCAAACAAACTTCTTCAAAGGGCCACTCTTACGCACAAGTGCTCCCAGCCTCCCCTTGTTCTGTTGTGAAGGTTCCCTCGCTCATTCGAGGAGGCTTGATTCCTCATGACTGTGAAATGGTTGGTATTCCGTATGGCAGTCTGTCTCTCTAACACAACAATACAACATTCAGAGTCTGTTATATGTGACCTGTGCAGGCTTCTCTACTGGCAGCCGGGAGCTGGAGGTCAAGTAAGCAGCCAAACGCTTTTGGACATCATGAAATGCCTTGATAGTATCAACGCTACCCGGGTTGCGCGTTGGACCTGCGTTACTGCGCAATACAGGCCCATTGTGAGAGGTAAAACACAGAGAGAGAGAGAGAGAGAGAGAGAGAGAGAGAGAGAGAGAGAGTTCACCAAGTCATTTGGCACTCAATAATTTGTCAAGGCCTTCAGCAAATCAGGAGCGGATCCACACGATACTTGATTGTAACATGCGAACTATTCTCTTCTCATATGCCGAGAGCACGAGTTGCAGCAAAGTCTATAGTTATTTGGACTTAAACCTATATGTGCTTCAAAGTAACTCTTATCTGTCGAGCAATGGCTTTCCATAGAAACATTGGCCACTCAAATATCTTGGAAATGATGCCATGTGTGAAGGCAGAATTTATGAAGACGTTTTGCATTGCCGATCACATTTAAACAACAACACATAGAAGTGAAATGAGAATATTTGCAAATTAAAGACACAAGAAGAATGCACTTAGGTGCAAATTGTTAGCAGATCGTACAACTCATGAGTTAGACTGTGTATTAGTGAGCATTTCATAAGTGGATTGAGGCTGGTCGACCTTGCCTGTCTTTGGGCTGGTCTACTAGTAGTCATCTTTGTCATATTGCTTGCCTATTTATAGGCAGGTTGCCTCCTTTGCTTTCCCTCATCATTATCAGTTGCAGATATGTTAGAAAGATGGATCTAGAGCATGGCAAGAGCTATGGAGGTTGAAAGATGAATATAAGACTCATGATGACATAGATAATGGACTGACTGTTACACGAGTAAATTAGGTTTCAAGATGGAAGCTTGGACTTATAAACACAATCTTATGTAAGAGATTGACAATGATACTAACTGAAAGAAGAAATCATCATGATATATTGCATTTAACTCTTGAAAGTGATAGTCAAGTACTATGCTTTATAGTAGTTGGATAGTGACATTTGTCAGAAGTGGAGCAGCGGTGGAAGCATAAACATGTGCTGAAATAAACTGCTGAAACACAAGACAAAAAAGAGAAAAGAAAGAACACGATACAGATGAGAACTCAGATGTATGCACGGGAAATGGAATCCATATATCTGAACACGAGACAGTCGCATACAACAGTGAGTCACTGGCTGCGTGGGCACTGGCACTGGCTCCTCTCTCCACATAGTCTGCAGATGGTGAAGATGATGATGATTCTAACTGAGAAGGAGCACAGAGTATAAATAGGCTGAAAAAGTGGGGAGCAATAATACTGGTCGGACAGCATTAATGCTGGCCAACTGGTGCATAAAATGTTCCACTGGCATAAAATGCCACACCAGAAAAATACCTAAAATACCTAATAAAAATGCCCAGTCCACATCAAGCTCAGACTCACACATGAGCTGACAAATACTCTGCTAACACCCTCTCTCAGATCATGAGTGATCTGATACAATACAATAGTACAATGAAAAGGGATCAGAAACTATACAACATAGAACCACCAAGTAGAACCATGGATACCCAAGCAGTAGGTGATCAAGCCACCACCAAGGTGCCTCGGAGAGAACCTGATGTCGATGTCGATCGTACCAAACATCTGAAAATAGAGAAGATCATAGCATGTCTCTGTGTCCATCATCAATGTCTCGCAGTAGCATACAAGACCATCCTGTCAAAAATGCCTCTGAATATAGGTGACCATGGATTCCCCGCCTTTGGCCAGACCGCGAAAGTGTCCCCTCATGTGAGCTTCAGACGAAAGCCTCCCGCTCTCTGTCAGATAACCAGCTCAGCAGGAACCTGGATGTCAATCCCAGCTCCAGGATTTGATTCCGCCAGACTAAAGTCGATGCGTCAGGGACGTCCCTCTCTGGAACCTGTGCACCTGTATAAAAATATAGATGAGGCGCGGTTGCCCCATCTGAACACCTGCTCACACTCCCTCTCTGGCACAAGAGAGTCGTGAGGGATGACCTCATCACCACCACTAGAAAGGAGCCGAGGAAGGGGCCACCAAGCCCTTCCCGCGATCCAAAGAAGAGGATCCCTTCCGCGCCTTGGACTTCACCTTGGTCGGAGGATCGGAGTTGGAGTCTGATGAAGGAGAGGACTCATCGGTAGAGTCAGCATCCCGCTTCGTCTTCTGCTCCTTCTTCCTGGAAGCCGCTAACTTCTTGCAGTCCTTCCGCAAATGTCCCTTCTTGCCACGGTGGTAACATTGGGCCTTCGACTTCTTCTGCCCGTTACCCCTCTCTGAAGCTACATAAGCCTCACCTCCATAATGTGCCGGAAGCCGCCCCTGTAATCTCAAGGATGTCTCATGCTCAAAAAGCATCGAGGTCATATGTAACTTATCATCAGTGGAAGTGCACGGAGGAGCCATATGGAGAGGATAAGAAGAGAAGTAGAGAAGAGATGGAATTGAGAGAGGAAACACAGCCAAAACACAAGCACAGACTACAGAAAATGAGAGTTCACATGCAAGATAACCCAAAATCTGATCAATAGAAGACAAAATCTGCTGCAGAAAGTCAAAAAATCAGTCAAAAACTGCCAAAAACAGCAAAAACGGCCTGAAGTAACAGTCACCCAGCCACGAGAGATGCTGAATCAGCAAAACGCAGGCTGTAAACTGGAGAAAAACAGGTAGAAAACTGTCGCCAGCAGCTGCAGATGAAAAACGCAGGCAGCAGAGGGTGCGTAGGCAGCAGAGGGTGCGGAGGCAGCAGGCGATGGCAAAACTACAAAAAACGCAGGCTGAAAACAGCCCCAAAACAGGTCGTCTGGCTGCGACAGCAGTCGTTTGATCAGCAGGGGTACAAAACAGTCCTGAAATCAGCAAGAAAACACAGCAGAAACACAAATCCTGAAAACTGATACCATGTCAGAAGTGGAGCAGCGGTGGAAGCATAAACATGTGCTGAAATAAACTGCTGAAACACAAGACAAAAAAGAGAAAAGAAAGAACACGATACAGATGAGAACTCAGATGTATGCACGGGAAATGGAATCCATATATCTGAACACGAGACAGTTGCATACAACAGTGAGTCACTGGCTGCGTGGGCACTGGCACTGGCTCCTCTCTCCACAGAGTCTGCAGATGGTGAAGATGATGATTCTAACTGAGAAGGAGCACTGAGTATAAATAGGCTGAAAAAGTGGGGAGCAATAATGCTGGTCGGACAGCATTAATGCTGGCCAACTGGTGCATAAAATGTCCCACTGGCATAAAATGCCACACCAGAAAAATACCTAAAATACCTAATAAAAATGCCCAGCCCACATCAAGCTCAGACTCACACATGAACTGACAAATACTCTGCTAACAACATTCTATCTCACTGTGCATATGGGATTCATAACATCTCTTCTTGGAGCATAAATCATTTATCATATCTTTCAACACCTCTTCTTAAATGATGAGTTCTTACACTTGCTAGCTTTTGTTCCCTCTACATGATGACATGGTATGGGAGACTAGCTCATAGGTAGCTTAGTTAAGTTAAAGCTTGAAACTTAACATCTTTGGCAAGGTAAAAAAAAAAAAAAAAATCCACTAAGGAAAACAAAATTCACTATGGGAAAACACAAGATCCACTAATGAAAATTTCTTTAAAACAATATGTCAGAGTTGTTGTCGATAGTCCAAGCATCTTTTTGATCTTTTTTATTTATAAATTGATTTTGATGGTTACCATTTTGCACTTGTTGTGCTCTTTTTCTATGGAAATACTCACTAGCCATATGCCTAGTCTTACCATAATAATGACATGTGACCCGATCCTTGTTGGTGTTGAATTCTCGTTCATGTTCTTTTGCTCCATAAGTCCCTTGGTGTACAAGAGATTGTCCTTAGAGATAGTTTCTTTTGCATTCGTGTTTTTAAGTTTACTTTCTCCATCAAGTAAAGAATGCTCAATGTCTTTGAGTAAGAGATTAGGAACATTACTTGAGTAGACATAAGGTTCTTATATGGTTCCTGATTTACACTTGCTAGTAGCATTGATATGGTTTCATCCTCATCTATGTTATATGGTTTCTGATTTACACTTGCTAGTTGCAAGTTGATTTTTTAGGCTCTTAAACTTATTAATGTGCATGGCCATAGAAGAACTATTCTTTACATCTTAAACTGGACTTCTTCAACGAACCCGTTTTCATCATCTTCTTTCTTGCCATCTGCATCTTTTGTATTATCCTTAAAGAGATCCCAAAGGTCTTTCCTCATGAGATGGTACATTGTCTTGACTCTTTTCTTTCCAGGCGTGAAAGCCTTCACCATTGAATTTGGCTATTTACTCAAGTTCAGACATTTTAAAGGAGGTTTTACTGCGAGTATGCTCGGGCAGTGTCTATCATTTTACAATGAGATTGAGGCGTACAAGGGATTTAATAAATTGGACATTTCACATTAAAAATCTTCATGTTTGTCACTGTAAGAACTGAGGTAAAACCAACAAATGAGTTGTTCTTGAAGTGCTAAAAAGTAGTAGTGCCAAGAAGCACTAGGTTAGTATTAAGAGATGGTAGCTTGATTTCAGGCTTGATGTCACTTGATTTCAGGTGGCGTGCTTGATCTTCAAGTGGGTTGCTTCAAATCTTTTTCTTGAGGCTTGACTTGTTGGAAACTTCAGAACTTAGTCAGATTTGAGTGGTAGGAACTTGGTTCAAGTGGTAGGAGTGAGAAAATGTAGGAAAGATGAGCTTGAAGTTCAAGGCTATGGCTTCCTTGATTTAGGATTTTTTGGCCAACTGGTTTTTTGTTTGTTGCAGCTCGTAGATACAACAATTTGTCGAAATATTTGATGTGCAAGAAGTTTATAAGCTAAGCTTCAAATGCCCTCTACTCACAGCAATGGTGGCCTGCAGAAGGAGAACAAGTTGTACGGCTGGAATCAGGCGCAAAATTATAGCAACGACGAAATCACGCAATGGTGGCTGCTTTGTGCATCAATCGGCTCAATTATTGTGATGTGATGAAGCGCATTGGACTGTAAAGCAACTCTCCAGAAGAAATCGAGTTGAGATATGGCATGTAGAGAGAGTTATGAAAGCTCCAAGTGTTGCTGGTCTAGTTTGGCTATGGCAAACAAGAAGGCAAAGTGAAGATAGAGGTGGAAGATGAGACCTTCAGTTGGAACTAAGTTGACCAGAGATGAAGAGAGATCGGAGGAGCAGAGACGAGAGCTAAGCCATGCTCAGTCAAGTTTTGATACCATGTTAGAAAGATGGATCTAGAGCATGGCAAGAGCTGTGGAGGTTGGAAGATGAATATAAGACTCATGATGACAGATAATGGATTGCTGTCACACAAGTAAATTAGGTTCCAAGATGGAAGCTTGGACTCATAAACACAGTGTTATGTAAGAGACTGACAATGACACTAATTGAAGAAGAAAGCATCATGATATATTGCATTCAACTCTTGAAAGTGATAGTCAAGTACAATGCTTTATAGTAGTTGGGTAGTGACATTCTATCTCAGTGTGCATATGGGATTCAAGACATCTCTTTTTGGAGAATACATCATTTGTCATATCTTTCAACAAGATACTCATCCTAGTGGAGAGAGAGGGAGACCGTACCCACTGTAGGTGACTTGGTACCCAAGCTTTGTACAGTTCTTGTGCCTTGGTATATGGATTCCATTTCTTGAGCATGTTCTTGAGTTTTTGTGTTTTTTGCAGTATTCTTTTTTCCTCTTTGTGTTTGTGCAGCCTATTACATCAATTTCTCTCGTTTCCACTGCTGCCCCTTATTCTGACATGGTATTAGATGTCTATGTTAGTGTTCTTGGTGCTGTTTACTGCTGCAGGTGTATGATTTCCCTTGTCTGGTGCTGCTCCTACCTGCATTTGACTGCTGTGAACTGATCCCAGGACTGGGGTGACTCCATCTCTTGCTGCCAGCTGGACAACCTGTTTCTTGACCTGGAAACTCTGTGTTTTCTAGGCCAGCTCCTACACTTTCAGTTTCTCTCCTTTGCAGGGCTGGGCGACCCCTTGGTGTGCGGCATGACCGATTTTTCAGCTTCCCCACTATGTGTTCACACTTTTGAAGGTTGTGCTCTGTCTTCATGCTGCCCTTGATTGCTCTTTGCATGACGTAAGCTGCCTAACATTATGTTTTCTTCAGCCATTTTGGTTTTGTGCTGATGTTTTTCTTTTAGCATCTGTAGGATTGTGTTCCCTCTTGGGTTCCAGTTTTGGGCTTCAGAGGGGGTGTTAAGTTTAAAAAGGTGCATTACAAATATAAACATTAATTAGCTCTTTAAAACAGCCCTAAAACTCAAAAATTATGAATTTTTGTGTCCCATAAGCAAACACCCAAACTTTGGGAGGATTCACATCTATAAATAGGAGGCCACCTAGCCACTAGTTCCTATCCTTGTTTTGCAAGTTATTCTAGTTGATGCCCTGTTCCATAGTTGTCCACACCTCTCACGGAGGATGTCTTAGTTCGTGGTGCTATCCACTAGCTAGGCACCTTGTCCAGCCTCCATCTACTGTGTTTGCAGATTTTGGTCATCTTTACCCGCTCGGAGCTATTCTCTGCCTGGTGTCTATTGTATAGGTTGCGTTTGCTGCATAGATGTGGTTGTACACAGTTGCTGTCATCCAGTCAGCTTTTGTCTTCACTCCAGCATGCTACATTTGCTCTATATAGCTGCCGCCCTGCACCTACATTGCTTACATCAGTTTCGGCCCCTCATTTTTGGGAAAGAGCAGTTTGCATTGCTGTTTACAGCCAATTACAGCAGCTGGTCACTTTGCCGGAGGCTGCTTGTTGTGTTTCGGGATATGTTCAAAGTATGACACGCTCTTCAATTCATCTCTATCTCAGTCCATTTTGAGACATGGATGTTTGAGGTTTTGTATACTCTTGCATAGTGTGTTTACTACATTCAATGGTCATTCATTCTTCTTTCACTTTGAGTTATTCTTCACCTTTGAATTGTACTATTCTATCATTGTGTTTTGTTGTACACTTTTTGTTTATCTTCTATGCTCAAGTATTTCTTTACAATTGGATTAAGTTGATGATGGATCAAAATGATAGGCTAAATGGGAAGAGTGGGTGGTACTATATATAGTAGGCAGCCCATAAATTTGGTCGACCCAATGTAGACGGCGGCATTTAATGCAGCTAATCTGCATAAATGAGGTCCCTAGCTCCTAAACCAGCTGCTAGGTGTGAATGAGCCTGGGAAGCCACTGAAATTGAAATGCACTGGGCTAATTTATTGGGGTGGGTAGTGTGAACTCTCTTAAACATACTACAATTGAAATGCATTGAATTGCTAGCACTGGAGACTGAAGTGCATGAATTGTTAGAGCTCTTATGTCTCCATCAAACTCTAGTAGAGCTCATAACGAGGAGATGACCAGCGCGAAATACATTGAAATGCTAATATTCCCTTTGAGATTTTGGAGAGTGTTTGAAGATCCAATGAAACCAGCCTTCTTTCCATGGATGGGTGGTAATTCCGTGATTACAACTTAGTTACAGTAGCAACATTTATTACAAAACTGAGAAATGCAAATTAACTTGTAATCTTGGGCAATGGACACCCTGTTGGCCCCAAAATTGGTGCCTCTTTCGGTATTTCTTTAACTTAATTGAAGAAGAAGTTCATGTATAATGAGATTCTTCCAATCCCTTTCGGTATTCCAACTCCCCTTGCCGTCCAAAATGACTAGCAAGTCTTCAATCTGATTTGCTACTTGATTCGAGTAATCAATTGGCTTTCACCCACTTTGGCGGAGATGGAAAATGCCCCAGATTCATCGATTTCCTAATCCCTTCTCTTGAATTTGATTGAAAACAGCTTCAGCCTTGTTAAATCCAAGTCTTGGAGCTTCCAATTTCTAGTATGCTTCTCGAGGTTGTTGCTTAAACCCTAATTTTTGATGCAGGTTAGGGTTTACAGTAGAGAAATCTGAAATTTCTCAGCCTTTGGTGATCCCAATGCTGTAAACTTTAGAGCAAGGCGGTAGAAAGATTGGGAGATGAGAGAGAATGCTAAGGAGAGAGAAAATTCAGACTTTCTTCACGAAGATTTGAAGAAGATCAATCATTTACAGTTGCTACCCTGTCTCAATAGCCTATAGATGTTGTCTCCTGCTGTTGATTGGTTTTGTCCTGCCCCTGCTTGCTTCAGAAGGTCCTCCAATGGTTGCAAATCAGACCAAGAGCATTTCCTCCCTCTCTTTTGTAAGCTAAATGTATCAAAATGCCTCTCTCCAGTCTCTAAAGACGTTTTTAAGTTTTGCATGGGTATTTTTGTCAAGTGGTAGCCTTTCCAAATGGTTTTTCTTGCATTATCCAGAATTAAATATTAAATATTAATTTTTAAATACTGAAAATTAATCTAATAATTATTTCGATACCTTGAAAAAATAATATGACAGACCAAATAATTAAATTGGCTAGGCAACTTTTATTCCTAAGTGTATCTGCGTCATCTTTGACCATCAGATTGGCGTTAGGTACCATTAAATGTCACTTCTCTAGTGTCACCAACTAACACTTTTGGCCATTATCTCATGCCTTGGAGCATAGAAGCTTATGAAAAGATTTGTTGTATTGTTCTTTGTGGGACCATTGACCACCACTGCTAGTTCAGATTCATGATTGGCTTCGAAACATAATGGTATTGAATCTCAATGTGTTTTGTATGGGCATGAAATATGAGGTTCTTCACTAGAGTATGAGTTCTTTGGTTATCCATGCATAGCAGTGTAGGTCTTGTCTATGGAAAGTCAATCTTTGCCAACATGTGACCGAGTCATAGTCTCCTATGCGGTAGATCAAAGGACATGATACTTGGTCTCTTTGAACATAAGGCCATATTAGGTTGCTTCTTGTTGCTCCAAGGGAGAGCTCCTGATCCAAGAGAGAGATCAAAACCTATAGTGGAGCGTGGAGTGCCAAAACTTCCAGTCCAATCAGAGTCACTTTGATCCTATAGGATCGAGTCTCTTATAAATAGCTTAGAATGCGCAATGCTGCTCTCTATTGAGCATGCAACGGAGTCTTCATGAAAGAAAGCAAGAATGCCACCTCATAAGAAATATCCAACCTTGTATGGATGAGTAAGATAAGGAAGCTAACAAGGCACATGTAAGGGGTAGCATCTGATAGGAATCACTTGTAGTAGATAACTTAGATTTGAGGTCCATGGAGCATAAAATGGGCTTGTATGTATTCATACCAAACTCTGAGAGAAGCTCAGATATGTCCCAAAACATAGTCCACTTCATCCTCTGAGATGTCTGCATCCAAAGTTACTGCCCACTCTTGTGTGACTTTTCTTTTTCCTCAGTCTCTGCCATAGATCGATCGCTAGATTGTTGGAGGTGACTTTAACATGGTGGAGGCTCTTGAGGACAGGAAAAGCAAATGCACAAAAATCATTAGAGGAGGAGAGTAAGCTTCTTGGGAGGAGTTCTTATTTCAAATTAGAGGCTAGGACTAGTGGTTCACAATAGAGTTTGGCAAGTCCACAAGTCTAGTTTAGTTCTCCAAGAGGGGCAGCACAATAGGAGCCATGATTGTGTCTAGGATCAATCATGAGAAATGAAAATACCATGTGCAAACTAATAGATCTCTAATTTAAGGAGGAAATGGAGGATGCCTAAATGTGTCATCAAACTCTTGGCTGAAGATCTCTTGCTTACAATCCACCTTGTGTGTGTGGCTATCTATAATGCTCAAATCATCCACATAGAGGATGACTAAAGCACATTCCTAACCCTTCAACTGATAGTGAGCCTCCACAATATCCGTAGGATACTCTTTACAAGAGCACCCGCGGGTCTAATACATGTGAAGATATGCTAGGGTTTTTGAAACCAGCCTTCCTCTTCAAAGAGGGTAGTAATGAATTGATTATTTAATAATTACAAGCATAAAATTAACGTAATGTGAAATGCACACTTTAACACTTTAATCTTGGACTATGAATTGCTTGTTGGTCCCAAAATTGGCATCCTTTGTGGTATTTCTTTAACTTTTATTGCAAATGGATAGAGTACAAGTGAGATCCTTTGATCTCCTTCCTAATTCAAGTGCCTCTCGGTGTCAAAATTGACCAGCAAGCCTTTAAACCAATTTTCCCCTTGGCTTGCTTGGAGAATTGGCTTTCACTCTGCTCCTTGCTAGACAAATTTAGCCCTAAATTTGACTTTGGTTGACTGGCCTCTTGAATATCCCTGAAACTTTTTAATTTAAGTCCTAGGTCCTTAATTTTGAGCATGCATCTTGATGTGGTTGTCAAACCCTAATTTTTGTTGTAAATTAGGGTGTACAACAAAGATTTTCCAATATCTCCACCTTTGATAATTCAAATGGTTGAATTTAGTTGAGATAACTTGAGAGATGGCTATAGGATGAGAGAGAATGTTGTAAAGAGAGAAACTTCAAAGTTTCATCGCAAGAAAGACTGAAAAACTGTTGTTGCCTTGCTCTACAGTCATGGAAGCTATCACCTACAGCTTAGGACCACCAAAAAGGTTGCTGCCCCATCCTATATGTTGTCACTTGTACCAAAAGGACCCTGGGCTGCTGTCGCTTGTACTTGGAGGGTTGTAAGCTACTGTCAATTGTTGTAGAACTAGTCCTTGGTGGTTGCAAAACACATCAACAACATTTCCTTGCTCTTTAACAGCCTCCCTTTCTCTCACAATGATTGGAATAGACTTTCATAAATCCCAAAAACGTTTTTTTCCACTTGTATGGGCCAGTTTTGCCAGGTGGCAGCTTTCTAATCCCATTTTCTAACATTATCCAGCTTAAAATATTAATTTTGAAAATTAATTTAATAATTATTCTGGTACCTAGAAAAATAATTCCATCAATCAATAATTGATATGGTTAGGCTAATTTGTCTCCCAAGTGTCCCCGAGAAGTTATTGACCCTTTGATTAGAATTAATTAATTAATTAGTGCTTGGTCTCTAATGTCACCACTAACATTAGTAGCCAATAAATTGGTCTCAGCCCAAATCTAACATTGGATACCACCTAGTACTTGTTAGACATAACTTATTACAACTTTTGCCTTTGGCACCAATTGATATCTCGGGATCTTGGATCCCATATTGTGAAATAATTAACTTGCACCTGACATATGTGCAAGTCACATACGCACATTTGATTAACTTTTGATCAAATGCTAGACAAAGCAATAAAATTTCACATCCTTGTAACAAACCTGTCAGAAGTGGAGCAGCGGTGGAAGCATAAACATGTGCTGAAATAAACTGCTGAAACACAAGACAAAAAGAGAAAAGAAAAGAACACGATACAGATGAAAACTCAGATGTATGCACAGGAAATGGAATCCATATATCTGAACACGAGACAGTCGCATACAACAGTGAGTCACTGGCTGCGTGGGCACTGGCACTGGCTCCTCTCTCCACAGAGTCTACAGATGGTGAAGATGAAGTGACTGACTGAGGAGGAGCCACTGAGTATAAATAGGCTGAAAAAGTGGGGAGCAATAATGCTGGTCGGACAGCATTTAATGTTGGCCGACTGGTGCATAAAATGCTCCACTGGCATAAAATGCCACACCAGAAAAATACCTAAAATACCTAATAAAAATGCCCAGCCCAGATCAAGCTCAGACTCACACATGGGCTGACAAATACTCTGCTAACACCCTCTCTCAGATCATGAGTGATCTGATACAATACAATAGTACAATGAATAGGGATCAGAAACTATACAACATAGAACCACCAAGTAGAACCATGGATACCCAAGCAGTGGGTGATCAAGCCACCACCAAGGTGCCTCGGAGAGAACCTAATGTCGATGTCGATCGTACCAAACACCTGAAAATAGAGAAGATCATAGCATGTCTCTGTGTCCATCACCAATGTCTCGCAGGAGCATACAAGACCATCCTGTCAAAAATGCCTCTGAACATAGGTGACCATGAATTCCCGCCTTTGGCCAGACCGCCAAAGTGTCCCCTCATGTGAGCTCCAGACGAAAGCCTCCCGCTCTCTGTCAAATAACCAGCTCATCATGAACCTGGATGTCAATCCCAGCTCCAGGATTTGATTCCGCCAGACTGAAGTCGATGCGTCAGGGACGTCCCTCTCTGGAACCTGTGCACCTGTATAAAAATATAGATGAGGTGCGGCTGCCCCATCTGAACACCCGCTCACACTCCCTCTCTGGCACAAGAGAGTCGTGAGGGATGACCTCATCACCATCACTAGAAAGCAGCCGAGGAAGGGGCCACCAAGCCCTTCCCGTGATCCGAAGAAGAGGAGCCCTTCCGCACCTTGGACTTCACCTTGGTCGGAGGAGCGGAGTCGGAGTCTGATGAAGGAGAGGACTCATCGGTAGAGTCAGCATCCCGCTTCGTCTTCTGCTCCTTCTTCGTGGAAGCCGCTAACTTCTTGCAGTCCTTCCGCAAATGTCCCTTCTTGCCACAGTGGTAACACTGGGCCTTCGACTTCTTCTTCCCGTCACCCCTCTCTGAAGCTACATAAGCCTCACCTCCATAATGTGCCGGAAGCGGCCTCTGTAATCTCAAGGATGTCTCATGCAACTTATCATCAGGGGAAGTGCACGGAGGAGCCATATGGAGAGGAGAAGAAGAGAAGTAGAGAAGAGATGGAATTTAGAGAGGAAACACAGCCAAAACACAAGCACAGACTACAGAAAAAGAGAGTTCACATGCAATATAACCCAAAAGCTGATCAATAGAAGACAAAATCTGCTGCAGAAAGTCAAAAAATCAGTCAAAAACTGCCAAAAACAGAGAAAACGGCCTGAAGTAACAGTCACCCAGCCACGAGAGATGCTGAATCAGCAAAACGCAGGCTGTAAACTGGAGAAAAACAGGTAGAAAACTGTCGCCAGCAGCTGCAGATGAAAAACGCAGGCAGCAGAGGGTGCGTAGGCAGCAAAACTGCAAAAAACGCAGGCTGAAAACAGCCCCAAAACAGGTCGCCTGGCTGCGACAGCAGTCGTCTGATCAGCAGGGGTACAAAACAGTCCTGAAATCAGCAAGAAAACACAGCAGAAACACAAATCCTGAAAACTGATACCATGTCAGAAGTGGAGCAGCGGTGGAAGCATAAACATGTGCTGAAATAAACTGCTGAAACACAAGACAAAAAGAGAAAAGAAAAGAACACGATACAGATGAGAACTCAGATGTATGCACGGGAAATGGAATCCATATATCTGAACACGAGACAGTTGCATACAACAGTGAGTCACTGGCTGCGTGGGCACTGGCACTGGCTCCTCTCTCCACAGAGTCTGCAGATGGTGAAGATGAAGTGACTGACTGAGGAGGAGCCACTGAGTATAAATAGGCTGAAAAAGTGGGGAGCAATAATGCTGGTCGGACAGCATTTAATGTTGGCCGACTGGTGCATAAAATGCTCCACTGGCATAAAATGCCACACCAAAAAAATACCTAAAATACCTAATAAAAATGCCCAGCCCAGATCAAGCTCAGACTCACACATGAGCTGACAAATACTCTGCTAACAAAACCACCCCCTTGAAATTCTTACAATTGTTCTTGATTGCATTGCAATGTGCCAAATCAGGACGAATATGCATTAATATTCTTGATAATGGTGCTAGAGCCAATTTTATCTTCATAGACTTAGCATCCCATCTAGGCGTCAGAGAGAATGAGATGGGACCCTGTTGAGCTAAAATATGCATTACTTGATGATTAGCCTCTTAAACAACCCCAAAATACACTTAAAAAATGCTATTTTAGAGTAAAAACCCTAAAACAGGGAGTGGTTTGAGAGAGTTTAGTGGATATTTCTAAAACGAGGAGCGGTTCGAGAGAGTTTAGTGGAAACCCTAATTTTTGGGGCGCCCTTCCACATCTATAAATAGACAGGCTGCCCCATTTAGCCTTATTCCGTTTGTGCAGGTTTCTCACTCCACGTGCAGATTTCAGCCATCAGCCTCCTCCCTCGTGGCTGTGTAGCCCACGAGACTGCTGCCACTCCATCCATGTTTGCTCTTGTTGCTGGCACCTTTATCCATGCTAACGTTAGCTGCTAGTGACATCATCATCTGCTGCAATCTGATCATCCAGTTATCACCAGCCACATCAGACACTGTTTTAGTCTGCTGTTTACAGCAGATTGTGCACAGTTTTCAGCCTCCGATCGGCGGTATGCTGCTGCGTTTACCAATTTCCAGCCTCAAGATTGCTGCATTTTGGTGACTAGCCTGCTGACATTTACTATTCAGCACTCCTACACTCCGACTGGTGGTCATGGACTTGGGATCCGTCTCGTGTGGACTTCACACTTCGACATTGCTCTACCCTTAAGCACACTGTATACTCTTACATTCATTTACAACATTCATTCACTTCAAAGTTGTGTTCTCTCTCTCCCTTCTCTGTCTGCGTTTGAGTTTTGAGTTTTACGTTTAGGGTTTGAGTTTTTGAGTTTTGTGTTTAGGGTTTGAGTTTTGCCCTCTGTGTCTGTGTCTGTCTCTTTGTGTTTCTGTCGTGGTCGTACACTCTGTGTGTCCTTGGTGCAAACCCTAGCAGTTTTCTTCACAGACCCATGGGAGAAATTGGAATGGCATGTAAAGGCCATATAGAGCATGCCACATCGCTCATTTGGAAGCTTTGGTTGCATATTTAGAGTTATGTAGGCACCAAAGACTTTGCTTGGTATGCCATGGTTCCATAGAGTGCATGCAGTCATTGATCTTTATAACAAAGTGATTACTTTATAGCATAGGGGCAAGACTTATACCCTTGAGGTAAAACTTAAAGGGGGATTATTTTTTGCTGTATCTACTTTTGCTATTTCCAAAGTAATGAAAATTCATTTTTCTTTGTACGTGGTTTGTTAAAGATAAAGATGATAATGTTGATGATGAAAATGCGACTAAGTTGGATAAAGATCACATTTCATTTCTGAAAATGTATATTGATTGTTGTTCTTAGTCACTTTTAAGGCAGCTACTGCATGAAAGGCCCAAAGAGAATGGGATAGATTTGATCCTTGGTAATAGCCCTCCTAGTAAGCTACCTTTTAGAGTCACTGCAGCCCAATAGGAAGAGATAAGTTAGGTGACTGAGCTGTTGAAAAAAGGAATGATTCAGTCTAGCTCATTTTCCTTTTGTTCTCTAATACTTTTGGTGCAGAAAAAGGATGGGTTATAGCTTATTGCCATTGACTATTATGCATTAAATAAAATGACGATAAAGAATTGATCTTTGATCCCTTGGATTGATGACATTCTAGATAGATTGTAGGGGGTAGTCATTTTCAGTTGCATTGATTTGAAAAATGGATATCACTAGATATATATTTGACCAAAGGATGTAACAAAGAGAGATTTTCAAACATCTTTTGGATTGTATGAATTTCTTGTCATGCCTTTTGGACTTAGGAATGCTCTTGCCACTTTTAATTGGATGATGGATCGTATCTCCAAGCCAAAAAGGTGATTTGTGGGCACCTTCTTTGATGACATGATTGCCTACTCAAAGAATGAGGCAGAGCATTGAAAGCATTTGGACGTAGTGTTCAATGAATTGCATAAGCAAAGACTAGTCATTGATGCACATTTTGTCCGTTGATGGTATTTATATGGACCTTGCAAAGGTTGAAACAATACGTTCATGGCTCTTGTTGAAAAATGTGCATGAGATCCATCACTTTTTGGATCTATGTTTTTATTATAGGAAATGTGTGCTTAGCTTTATTGAAATTGCATCTCCATTGCATGCTTTGCAGAAGAAGGGTATGGCTTTTAAGTGAACACTAGTGGAAATGTTAGCATTTGAGAGACTAAAGGAAAAGATGACTTTAAATCTTGTGCTTGTGTTGCTTGATCCAATGAAGTCATTTGTTGTTTAGTGTCATGTATGTGGAAACAACGTAGGGGCTGTTTTAATGCAGGACGGTTAAGCATATGAGAGTTGTGTTTTTCATGATGTAGAAAGGAATTTGCAAGTTTATGAGAAAGAGTTGTGTTATAATTCATGCTCTTTAGACATGGAAACACTCTCTCTTAGGGGTTGATTTCACAATGCAAGTTGACCATCATACATTGCACTAGTTTTTGACTTAGACTAAGTTGTTAGGGAAGCACATGAGATGGGCCAATTTCTTATCTATGTTTCACTTTCAGTTTGTGTATATAGATGGAGAAAAGAATGTGGTGGCTGATGCATTGTCACATAAGTCTTAGATTTCAACTATCACTATGGTATATCACATTGAATTGGATGCCATAAAAGATCAATATGGTGCTCATTCTGACTTTGTGAATGCATATGATCAGCTTTGCAATGGCTAGAGGTATGAGCACTTTATGCTTAGAGATGGTTTTCTAATGATGCATGGATGACTGTATGTCACAAAGTAGTTGAGGCATAAGGTGATATTTGAGAGCCATGCTCCTCGTTATGCAGGGCATAGAGGGATTGACACTATAGTTAAAACAATGAAACATTTTTGTTATTGGCGTTCGTTAAGACATGATATTGAGCAATTTATCAAGACATGCATTGTATATCAGAAATTAGTAAGGTGAACTTTGAGAGCCATACTCCTCCTTATGCAAGGCATAGAGGGATTGACACTATAGTTAAAGCAATGAAATATTTTTGTTATTGGCCTTCGTTAAGACATGATGTTGAGCAGTTTTTCAGGACATGCATTGTATGTCAAAAAGTGATGATACAAAAGATGCTAGGTTTATTGCAGTCCTTGTATATTCTAGATAGGCCTTGGCAGAGCATTGCTATGGATTTGATCTTTGAGCTTCCTTGGACACCTATAGGAAATGATGTTAGAAGTAGAGTCATCCCCTGGATATGCTGCGTTAGGATTTCTCCACAGTTAGGGTTGGAAATGATGTTAGAAGTAGAGTCATCCCTTGGACAGGCTGTGTTAGGGTTTTTGCACAGTTAGGGTTTGGTACAATAGTGTACAGCATATGGCAGAGGGCACTCTAGCAGCAGGCAGTACAATGCCATGTCAGCAGGACATGTCAACATCCACATCAGCAATCTGCGCAGGTGCCACGTGCCAGCCTGCAGTCGGACAGTGCAATCAGACAGTTACTTGGCATTGTTTTATTGCAGTCGGCTGCATTTAATGCAGCTGACTTGGTTATTTTATGCATTTTCTTTCTGCTTTATATAGTAGTTCTCCAGCACATTGTTGACACATTATTCAGATTTTGATCTTGAGATCTGTTGGCTGAGACAGACTGTGCTCGGGCTGACGGAGATCGAGGTCATCAAGTCTGAGACACACGCAAATATTTCCTCTGCCCTCGTGTATATTTTTGCACTCCTATACAGCATACTACACTGCAGATTTTCTGTGTTTACACTGTCTCCTCTCTCTCTCTTCTCTCTGTGTTCCCTCTCTCTCAATCTTTGTCCTACGCTTCTGCATTGTTGCACTCTGACATGGTATGAGAGCGGTGAAGATGGATTGACTGAGGGCTGAACCTATCTGAAGAGGAGATTTCAGCGCGACATAAGGCTGCGTTTCTAGGATTCGAGGGCGAGCGGGAGGGCTACGCATCAGATTAAGGTTGAAGCGAGCGTGGGCGTGCGGGAAAGGAGTCCAATCGGTGAATTTTCTGCAGTTTATTGCTGTTTGACGGGGAGGAAGGCTGCGTTTTAGGTCTTCCATTGCAGATTTTACCTTTTCATTGCGTTTGGCGGATGAAGAAGGTATGGGCAGAGACGGAAACACCCCTACCAGGCTGCGTTTACACAGTCAGAGGGGGTTGCTTTTGTGTTTGTGCAGGCATTGCAAGTGAACATGTCTACAGAGGCTGATTTGAAAATCTAGGTGATCATGGATAGAAAGGTGCCTGTCCTATGGCTCGTCCATCGGATCCGAAGCTTGATGGTGACAATTACCGCATCTGGCGGGCGATGATGTTGGCCATTCTAGAGTCTTATGATTTGGAGGAGCTTGTGTTGGAGGAGATTAACCGGCCCTCGGTGCTAGATGAGTCCAAACTCTCTTCAAGTGCTCATGCGGAGTTGACCAAGGCCCAGTCTCATTGGGACAAACTGAATGCCAGGATTCGTTCTTTTCTTTTTCTGTCTTGCACTACAGTTGTGATAGCTCACATCGAGCACTTGACGGTGGCTCGAGAGATATGGTTGGAGCTCGACCAAATGTACAATCGGATGACCCTGATAAAGAGGGTTTCTTTGGAGGTGCAGATGCGGACCTTGTCCGTGAGTAAATCTTCTTCGCTTCGGGAACACATCAACAAGCTTCGGTAGCTTCAGATGCAGGTTCAAAATGCGGGGAAACCTATTTGCTCTGAAGACATGGCGATCACTTTACTGTCTCAGTTGTCGTCACAATTTGGTGCTTTTTATTCCACCCTTATTGCTTCAGGGTGGGAGTCGACTCTTCTGTGGGAAGAGTTGGTTCCTATGGTCTTGGACCAAGAGGAACAATTGAAGGGATAGAATGCTTCCAAATCGAAGGCATTGGTTGGTCAAGCCTCTTAGAAGAAGGGGAAAGACCAAAAGAAGGAGGACAATAAATCTAAGAAGGATAAGGAGAAGGAATCAACTTGCCATATTTGTGGTAAGATCGGTCATTGGAAGAAGGATTGCCTTGACAAAGATAAGGACACACCAAGAAGAAGGACATGAAGGATTCTGGAGCGGTGGCTGCACCCTCATCAATTGCTTTTCTACACTTAGCAGTCATTGAGGACTCTACATCGAAGACTTCTGATGCTACGATGATAGCTCCCCAGGCTCGAGAGTGGATTGTGGACAGTGGTGCCTCACGGCATATGACTCCTTCTTTCGATGGTGTTGCCCATTTGCAACCTTCGCGTGGGCAGATTCTCATTGGAGACACCTCTCCTGTGTCTATTGCTGCGCGGGATGAGATGCAGCTTATTCCAGATGGATGTGGTGGTATCCACGCTTCTGAGGTGTTGCATGTGCCAGGCTTGGGATATCATTTGCTTTCGGTTCATAAGATTTGTGCTCTTGGTCTCTTGGTGGAGTTTGATAGTGATATTGTTCGAGTCCTTGATCGTGGATCGATGAAGGTTCTCTTTGCCGGGTATGAGGAGGATGGTATCTACAAATTGAAGTCTTCTACAGCTCTTATCTCTTAGACACAATGCGAGCTATGTCATGCTCAGTTTGGCCACTTGAACTATGAGTACCTTCGGAAGGCGTCGCGAGGATCGTTTGTCCGCGGTTTGCCGGATATAGTGGTGAGCCATCAGCCATGTGTCTCCTGCATTTGTGAGAAATTGCATTGGGATGCGATTCCCAACAAAGCTTCAAGGCGGTTCACTTCACCCATGGAGCTTGTGTCTACGAATCTTTGTGGCCTGAGTTCCTGAAGGGGAGCTTGTACTTCATGTTGATCGTAGATGACTACAGCAGGATGACTTGGGCCTATTTCTTGACTTTGAAGTCGGAGGATTTCTCTCACTTCAAGGATTGGCTTCTCTTTGAGGAGAATCGTTTTGGCCGGCGACTGAAGACCTTGCGTTCAGACAAGGGAGGTGAATTTATGTCTAATGAGTTTGCTTGTTTTTGTGCAGATAGGGGCATTCACCAGGAGTTTGCTAATACCAATACTCCCCAAGAAAATGGCATTTTGGAGCGGAAGAACCGAAGTGTGATCGAGATGGTGCGCACCATGATGGAGCACCGACAGACACCTTAGTTTCTGTGGGCCGAGGCAGTGGCTACCGCAGTTCACATCCTCAATCGATCTCCCACTTCGGCCGTTGCTACGATGGCACCTTTTGAGACTTACTTTGGGACGAAGCCTGATGTCTCTTATTTCAGGATCTTTGGGTGTGACTCCTATGTGCACATCCCGAAGACACATCGTGACAAGTTCGAGGCAGCTTCCCGATGACAGGTTTTTGTTGGCTACAGCTCCTAGTCCCAAGATTATCGTTTGTTTGATCTTGTCAAGCGGGATGTCTACACAAACCGAGATGTGCGGTTTGTGGAAGTTCCGGCCACAGAGGGGGGTGAGGAGCACCCCGTCCTTGGAGATCCAAGGGAGAGTTGGGCTCCCGAGACAGTTCCTTTGGAGCCTGAGCCTCTTGATGGAGCTTCTTCTTCTGATTCAGAGTCTTCCCTTCCACTGGCCCCCCGCGAGAAGCTTCCACCGGTGGATGTTCTCAAGTCTTCAGGAGATGGAGAGCGATGGGGAGAGGTCCGGCCTTCTCCTCGTTAGATCCGTGACACACTTCGAGATTCAAGGATCGAGGGGGTCCCTGAGGAGTGGGAACTGCAGGATGGACCGTGGAGGTCACGAAGGAACCAGGCACATTCTATGGAGCTTGTTTGCTCTAGCTATTGTTTGCTGACTCGTGTTATACAGGATCGTGAGCCCACTTCAGTGAAGGAGGCTTTGCAGTCTGATCATTGGCGGAAGGCAATGGAAGCCGAGTTGGAGGCTATTGAGATGAATGGCACTTGGTCTCTTGTGTCTCGTCCCTCTCACTAGAAGGTGATTGGTGTCAAGTAGGTCTTCAAGACCAAGTACCTTAGCGATTGTTCTTTGGACAAGCACAAGGCTCGCCTTGTTGCTAAAGGTTTTGCTCAGCGCCCAGGCATTGATTTTCATGATACTTTTGCCCCCACTGCTCGTATGGCGACTATTCGAGTTGTTCTTTCCTTGGCTGGCCATAGACGATGGCCGGTCTATTAGCTGGATGTGAAGTCGGCCTTTCTGAATTGTGACTTGCAAGAGGAGATCTATGTTGAGTAGCCTCCTGGCTTTGGATCCTTGGATGGGAAAGTTTACAGGTTGAGGAAGGCCTTGTATGGCCTCAAGCAGGCTCTGCGTGCATGGAACGAGAAGATTGACTTGTTTCTTCAGTTGAAGTTGGGATATCAGCACTCCAAGGCCAATCTGCAGCTTTATGTACACACTTACGAGGTTGGTCATGTGTTGTTTGTGTTGTATGTTAATGATTTGATTCTGACAGGGGATCATGCACAGAAGGTCCGTGAGACCAAGACAACTTTACATCAAACATTCGAGATGATGGATTTGGGGCTGCTTCATTTCTTCTTAGGTCACGAGATTTATCAGTCTTAGAGGAGGATTTTCATTTCTCAGCAGAGATATCTCTAGGAACTTTTGGTGACTTTCGGGATAGACTTGTCAGATCACTACTACTCCTATGAATCCGAACTGGAAGGCCACTTCACACTCTGATTCTCCCTTGATGGATACTTTCCGCTACTGTCAGTTGATTGGATCCTTGATTTGGCTTCTCAACACTTGTGTTGATCTTTGTTTTGCTGTGGGTCTTTTGGCCGGGTTCATGACTGAACCCAAATAGGTGCATTTGTAGGCTGCCCTGAGGATTCTTCGGTATTTGAGGGGGACCTTTGACTCAGGGATTTCTTATCCAGCCGGTACCGATGCTTCAGATCTTGTTCTTGCAGGTTGGAGTGACTCGGATTGGGTTGGTGATGTGGACCACTGGCGGTCTACTACAAGCTACTGCTTTACCTTGGGTACGTGTGTTATCTCTTGAAGTAGCAAGAAGCAGCCCACGGTAGCCCTTTCTTCTATTGAGGCGGAGTATCGAGCTGCGTCTTCCACCACATGTGAGGTTGTGTGGCTTTGGAGATTGTTGGAGGAGCTTGGTTGCCCCTAGACTCGTCCTACTCTTCTGTGGTCCGACAATGAGAGTTGCATTGCCTTGGTGTGGAATCCTGTATTCCATGCCCGGACGAAGCACATTGAGATCTAGTATCACTTCATTTGGGAGAATCTTCTGGATGGGACCATTGATGTGGAGTAGTGCAAGACGGAGGATAATCTTGCAGATTTGTTCATGAAGGCGCTTCCCCAGGCTTTATTTCATCAGCATTCCAAATCTCTAAGCTTGATGCCTCGTCCAGAATTTGAGAGGGGGTGTTAGAGGTAGAGTCATCCCCTGGATAGGCTGTGTTAGGGTTTTTGCACAGTTAGGGTTCATTCTGACATATGATGGGATATAGACCATTATTTGTAGGTTCAACAAGTAAGCCCATTTCATTTCTGTGTTTACACTCTCCTTTTCTCTCTCTCTCCTCTCTGTGTTCACTCTCTCTTAGTCTTGGGCCTACGCTTCCGCATCGTTGTACTCTGACAAATGATGGGATATAGACCATTATTTGTAGGTTCAACAAGTAAGCCCATTTCATTTCTGTGAGGAAAAAGATAAAGGCTGATCAGATGGCACAATTATTTTTGTAGCATATATTTGAGTATCATGGCATACCAGAGTTGATAATCAATGATGGAGACTCTCGGATGACCAATTTATCTTGGAAGGGGATGTTTGAGAACATGGGTATCACATTGAAATTTGTTTCTTCCTTCAAGAGATGGTTAGTCAGAAGAGGCAAATTCTACAATGCTTGACTTCTTGAGATACTATGTATCTAAGTATAAGTCACAGTGGGAGCTGTATTAGCCTTTGGTAGAGTTTGCATACAATAACACCATGCATAGTTCCATTGCAAAGCTCCATTTGAGGTTGTGGAAGGTGGCAAGAAAGTGCTCTCTATTTTGCACATAAAGGACAAGATCTTTGAGGCTGATTGGTACGTTGAAAATATGGATGCAACTTATGTAAAGGTTAAGTATGCTCTTCAGAGGTCTCAAGAGAAGCAAAAGAAGGCAGCTGATTGCCATATCTCTTCCATGTGTTGGAGAGCTTTAGCAATGTTGCTTATAGCCTGAAATTGCCTCCACGTTGGCAGATTGACAATGCCTTTCATATAAGCTTGTTGAGGCCTTTTCATGGTATTGTGCTCTAGGATGTATTTGCTGAAATTCAGCCAAAGGTTGAGAAGCTAGATGAGATTTTGGTGCTAGAGCAAATTTTGGCACATAAAGAGAGAAATATTAGAGGTAAAGTTTCCAAAAGATGTTTGGCGAAGTTTTAGAACTATTCACCAATGAATGCTAAGTGGATAAAAGAGGATGACTTGATAGACCATTCTCAACTATTGTAGCTTTACCTTGAGGATTTTTAGTTAAAATTGATGTTGGATCGGGCACACTCAAGTTCAATAGAGGAGGGATCTAAAGCATTGCTTGATGCTCAAGGGGGAGGCAATGCTTCCACTTCTCTAATGATGGACATCTCTCATGTATAGAGGATCTCGGATGTATTCAGCATTCATCTAAGGTACTATACTGACAATATGTTTGCCATGAGGTCACTATTCAGTGTATTGGTCACTATAGTTTGTATGCAAATGGGTATGGTTTTCACTGCAGCTTTGAAACCATACGTTTGCATTAGTTTGACAATAGTTTGAGATCAGCTTGTGATCAATTTTGTGATCAGCGTATGATCTGATTATGATCATATGCTTAGTTCTCAATGATATTCAATTGCTTCTATGGACAATAGCATGTTTAATGAATGCCATTGACAGTTAAGCCATAGTTTGTGCTCAGTTTATGCTTTACTAATGTTGCTTAGCCAAAACAGTTTAAAACCATGATAAATGGATGCATCCCGTGAGTTTTTGGGAACAATTTTGGATTCTTTTTCAGTTTTACGTTATTTTTATGCTGGCTGAAAATTTTCATAAAGACTTTGGCAGTAGCATGGTAAAGCAATAGTGACCAATGTTCTTTTGAGTATGATTTCTTATGGAAATTCCAATGCAGTATACTTTGATTTGCTACATTGTAGTGCAATTGAGGATGATTGCAAGGATTTCAAGGGGGAGATCTATCATGGCGACATGAAATTTGAATACTTTGCTTAGCATTTGATTAATTTAATAATCAAATGTGCAAATATGAGATGCACACGTGATGTGCAAGCAAGTCATTTCATGGTAGTAGTCTAAGGATCCCAAAATATAAGCCATTGCCAAAAGGCAAAAGTTGTAGTAAGTTATGTTTGTTAGATTCTAGGTGGTTTTTGGTGTCAGATGTTGACCTATAACACTTTAATTAGCCATAAGTGTCCGTGGTGACATTAGAGACTTGGCATTAATCAACTTATTAATGCTAGTCTATAAGGCCAATAAGTGCTTCGAGATATTTGGGGAAAAAATTAGCATAGCTAATTCAAGTTGGCTAGTTAAATTATTTTTTTGGGCACAATAATAATTACTAAATTAATTGTTAGAACTTATATTTTGAAAATTGGCTTAATGGGTTGGATAATGTTGGAAAATCAATTCAGAAGGCTAGCACTTTACAAAACTTGTCCATGCAGGCTTGGGAAAGTTGATTTGGGGTTGAAGGTAGAAGGAAATCTCATTTTTGCATTTTGGAGTCGTTGGAAAGAGCTATTAGATTGTTGCCACTTGCTTTTGGGGCCATTTTCTAGCCATTGGAGACTATTTTGGTGAAGGCGACTGCATATTCTAACTAAAGGAAGTTGACGATTGCGACTGATGTACTTTCTCTTGAAGATTATAACCTTTGATACTTTGTTTGCTGTTGTTGAATTCATTTGGGGTTGGAAAATCGGATAGCAGCTCAATTTCATCAAATTCTCATGACAAATCTTTGCATTTTCTCTCTCTACAGCATTCTCTCTCTTTCTTTAGCCATTTCCTAGCTTTACTCCAAGTTTTATAGTAGTCCAGCCATTGGAGGTGGAGATTTTTGTGAGTCTCCACCTCCAATGGAGATTTTTGTGAATCTCCATTGTAAACCCTAATTTATAGTAGAAATTAGGATTTGACCACCTTAGGAAGTGTGCCCAGATTTGAAGGCTTCAAACTTGAATTTTCAAAGTTGAAATCAGTGTATTTTAGGAGGATTCAAGAGGCCAGCCAAGCAGCATTGAATTTGGGGCTAATTTATTTCCTAAGAACAAGGTTGAAGGGCAATCCCTAGCAAATCAAGGGGCAAATTTATTTGAAGACTTGTTGGTTATTTATGATAGCAAGAGGCACTTGGCATTTGATGTAAGTCTAGAAGGGAAGGTTGATATAATCATTAGGACGAGCTGATTTGCACCACATGAAATGCCATATTAGTAGGTTTATCTTGATAGTGCCACATTCACCTAGCAATGCCATGTCAGCAACACAAACTCTATTTTTTTTTTCTTTTTCTTGAGGGTATTTTAAGAGTCCTCATTACAAATAGAAAATTTATTTTGTGAGAATCCATCTCTAGGGTTCTTAAATTGGAGCTAACACTGTAACACTTTTGCATGAGTTCCACTTTAATCACAGACAATGTATAGGGCATAGTGGTGCATGTGGGCATTGCTAAGTGATGATGCCAAAGTCTTAGCTCGTGGATGATTGCTACAAGTTTCTTTTCTTGCATGGATGAATTTCAATTAATTGATGGTCCAATGTGCTTTTGTGCCTCATATGCATGGGAGCGAAGGCAATGAAATCAAAAGTGATCTCACTTATTAGAGAAAAAAACTTATATAAAATATTTAACCACATTTTTGGGGGCTATCAAGACGATAAATAATTTTATGCAAGAAAGTTTAAACTCCGAGTGTTTCCATACACCTTTGTCTCTAACAGTTGCAAATAGATAGGAATTGTGTTTTCAAAAATATCATAGTTGCCAAGGGTTTTTGAAATGGAAGATATGTAATGGGTGTCCTAGGTTCCATAGAGTTTTGTAAAACATCCAAAATGGGTTTCATTCAAGATGATAAAAACTATAAATACTTAAATACTTTGTATAAATGAAGTATGACTCATATGACATAGCAAACACACATTTATGATGATTCATGATTCTATACAATGCAAATGGGCATTCAACATAGTATCACTATTTACATGCATCATGGTTATTTATCCATGACAACATTAACTTCTAATGTAGAAGAAGCCATCAAGAATAGAAGCCATCAATATCTACATGCATCATGGACATAGCGAAATTCCTGCAAAGAATGTCAATATCTATGTTAGTGCGGCAAATGAATATGTACTAAATGTTGACTACAAAACTTCAAACACATTTTTTAGGTTAGGGTTTTTCGCGAAAGTTTAAAATTGGTGTCTCATACGTTTATGAAATGTTCAATATTAAATGAGTTTCCTAACATATGAAACATGTTCTTGGCAGCTATGCACAATACATTATAAATGGAGTATATCATGTGAAACACCATAATATGCGTTCTTACAAGCTCAAGCGAAATCAATGATTCACCAACTACAATAAAGTTACAAAAGTGTAGGTTAGAAAAGGATGTACATCTCAAGAAAGTTAAAAAAGTGTAGGTTAGCCCAAGCATGTAACCAAATGTACATTGTGTAAGGTGGTTACAAATAAATAATTTGGTCAATCACATGGGTGTACCATCCAACTAGATGCAAATTGTCGTAGTCACCATGACATATTTGTGATGACATCAGTCTACTCTGTACTAAGCTAGAAGTTCGAGACCATAGGAGCTTGATTAAACTTGAAGATTGAGCTGGGCATATGATGGTTCCATTGAAATTTAGGCTCAAACCATCCACTAGATAGACCAAATAATCGTGGTCTCAGTGGGGCTCTCTGAAGCTTCATGCTCAGACTTTCTGCATAGTAGATGGAACAATCCGTTAGCATACATGTTATTCTATGTCTTGTACTGTGTACATCTCTTGCTTGTGAGTCTCAATTTGAGTCAAATAGCAACATGGGGAGCTCTATCACTGTCATAGTTTGTCAATCTACTTTTGTATCAGATATCTTCATTACAGCCCCATCAAGTGGAGAATAGGATTTCTAGGCCTTGATCATCTCATCACTAATTCTCTTAGCCTGCTCACATTGTGGACAGCGCAATGCATGACAGATTTTTGCCACAAGGGCATCTTTCATGAGCGTCTAGTTTTGTGTAGGTGGCAGCATATGTTTTTTGCAGGCTTTCTGAAGAAGGATACACATGGCTGATTGGTATAATTGGCAAGATGGGAAGGATAGGGGTCAGACTGTGAGGGCTGCCCAAAGCAATGATCAAGACCAGGAAGACCATTGTTCTTATGAGAGTGTGCAATGGAAGAGAATCATGAATATAGAGAGAAGAGAAGGCTGGCCTGATCTGTGAGATTACATAATGGAAGAGAAACATGAATATAGGGAGAGGAGATAGACAGCAGGAGAGAAGAGAATGAAGTGATAATCTGCATTGAACCTGAATGGAAAGCTGAATACAATGGTGAACTGATCAGTCCTTGCATGCAGCCCAAGCAATCGGTGAGGGCATCGGAGCAGGCTGATGACAATGGTTGCACTGGAGGCGGAGGAATGCCGGAGACAGAGTGTGCTGAATCGGCAGACCAAAAAGATGAATGATCTACCAAGTGGGGGTGGGCTATATATAGCTGACCCCAGCCAAATCTGGCTGACCTGATCAGCCCAAACTGGCTGACTTGACCAGGTCGGACCAGCTGCAGCAGTTGGCACAAAAAACCATGCAGTTGACAGCATTAAATGCTGTTTGACCAAAGTTTGCAAATCCCAAGGCAGATGCCCACAAATTGGCAACAAAAATATGCTACCCAGCTATTGAAAAAGAAATGCATGTGGGTGGTACCAGTGTGAACACAGTCTAGACACATTGAAAAAGAAATGCTCACATCTAGACTAGGCTGAAACAGTCAGAGCTTCTGTGTCTTCATTAGACTCTAATGGAGCTCATAATAGGAGATGATAGACTGACAAAATACAAGTTGACACCCCCTCTCAGATGTTGGGAGTGTTTGAAGACCCAAAACCTCATGTGATGAAGCATAGAAGCTTGAGATAGTGGCTTTGTAAAGAGGTTCCTTGCATTGTCCTCTATGGGAAAGTAGTCCATTGCTATCTTGGAATCCGCAATCCGCTCTTGTACAAAATGGTACTAAACCTGTATGTGCTTTGTGTGAGCATGAAACATACATAGGGTTCTTAGCTAGAGCTAAGGCACTCTAGTTATCCATGTGTGGTTGAGTGGATCCTATTTGTGGAAATCCAATCTCTGCCAACAACCGGTGGAGCCAAATGACTCCTTGAGCGGTAGAACAAAGTGCTCAATACTCTGCCTTTGTAGAATGCCATGGTAGGTTGCTTCTTATTGCTCCATGAGATAGCTTGTGATCTAAGGAAGAAAGCAAAACCTGTAGTGGAGTATCTAGACTCCATGTCATTTGCCCAACTTGAGTCACTCCATCCAATGAGAGTGGCCCTCTCTCCATGCATGATCCCGTAGGATCGAGCCCCTTGTAAATAGTGCAACACGTGCAAGGCGGGTCTCTTGTGAGCTTGAGTAGGAGTCTTCGTAAAATAAAACAGTAATGCCACCACAAAAGAAATGTTTAGCCTAGTATGGATAAGCGAGATTAAAGACCCAACAAGATGCTTGTACCTAGTAGTGTCTGGAAGGGGATCTCTCGTAGTCACCATCTTGGAGTTAGGGTCCGTGGGGCATGAAATGGGCTTACACTTGGCCATACCAAACTCTGAAAGAAGCTTGGAGATATACGTGTTGGAAAATAAAGATGCCATGTGTGAGGTGATAAATCTCAAGGCCAAGGAAGAAGTGAAGGTTCCCAAGGTCCATCATGTCAAACTTTCGTCTCAAAATCTCTGGAGTCCAATCCACTTGTTGTGAGTCACTCTTTGTAATAATCAAGTCATCCACATATAAGCTGACCAAAGCACACTTGTCACCCTCAACCTTACAATAAAGAGTAGGGTCATGATTGGAGTGATGGAACCCACTCGGTAGAAATAACCAATCAATCCGTTGGTACCAAGCTCTAGGAGCTTGCTTTAGGCCATAGAGAGCCTTTCGCAACCTATAGATATGATCCTCCTTCCTTTGCACACGAAAATTAGGAGCTTGATCAACATTAATCTCCTCCTCTAAGATGCTATTCAAGAAGGTAGGCTTTACGTCCATTTGGTAAGCTAGCCATCAGTGATGAGCTACAAGAGCCAAAACAACGCGAATATTAGACATACAAGTTGTAGGTGCAAATGTCCCAGAATAGTCCAAACTTGCAGTCTGTGTAAAACCCTTAGCAACAAGCCTAGTTTTGTGCTTGTCCAAGGTGCCATTAGCCAGGTATTTGGTCTTAAAGACCCACTTCACACTCATCACCTTCCGTTTCTCTAGACACAGAACCAACTTCCAAGTCTGGCTATGCTCAATGGAATTGAGCTTCTCCTACATAGCACATTGCTATACATCCTATGCAATAATAGTGGGCTCATTATCCTGTAAAATATGAGACATAAGGGCATAGTTCACATAGAGTGAACTAACTTGTTGGGCTTGTATCCTGACTGATCTACATGGGCCTATTGGTGTAGTAGGAAAGTGAAAAATACCCGCATTGTGTATAATTTGCCTATATCACCATGGAATAACAATAGGCTCGTCCTGTTGTGATGGAGATTGAGAGGCCTTCGGTGCTTGTAATGCACTTGTTTGGGATAGGGACTCTCCCTCATTGGGTAAAGGTACATCCCCTCATTCGAAGAAGAGGGCAGTCCCTTGGACAACTTGATACCCCTTGATGATACCTTAGGGGATGGGGAAAGAGTAGAAATACTCGATGAAGTAGTAGTAGGAGCCACCATGGGTGGAAGTGGAGCTGAAGGGGAAGGAGGGGAGGGAGGGGAAAGAGTTGCAAACGAAGAAGGGGTGCTAATAGGTAATCTAGAAGGAAGGGGAGGGGTCGATGTTTTGGAGAGGAGGGGGTCGGTTGGTGATGAAGGACCACTTGTTGTAGAAGTATCATCAATCGGATTATTGGAGGCCGCAACCTCATTAAATACCACATCCTTGTTCACCTCAATCTTTCTTTTCTACGGGTCATAGAGCTTGTAGCCCTTTGTGGTCACACTATAACCAATGAAGATAAATTTCTTCGACTTCGGGTCAACTTATCTCATTTCTTCTTGTCCACATGGACATAGACATCACATCCAAAGATGCAAAAATGAGACACGTAAGGCTTTTTCTCAAAGAAAGCCTCATAGAGAGTTGCCTTATAATGCCGAAGTCGGAGACTTGTTGTGGATATGTATTCCCGTAGCAACTGCCTCACCCCAAAGGGAATGAGGAAGACCTTGATGCATCAATATTGAACGAGCCATCGCAAGCACGGTCTTCTTGGCAAACTCCACCTTACCATTCTCAGTTGGTGCGTTGAGATGAGATACTCCATTCGAATCTCGTGCGGTCTTTGCAAAACCTATCAAAAACCTTGGAGCAAAACTCTCCACCATGATTTGCTCTTACACCATGAACCTTGAGAGAATTTGCATTTCAGTAAATATCTTTGAATCACAATAGTTGGAGTCTCACTCTTGTGCTCCAAAAAATATGACTATATGTACTTGCTAAAATCATCAACTATAACCATGATATATTTTTGGTCTTTTTGAATCCCAATGGAGACCATGCCCATAGGTCCACAGAACTCGGTATGTACCAAATCAAGTGGAGTAGTAGCTTTGCAAGAAGCCACCCGTGGATGAGGTTGCCTATGCTGCTTGCCTTGTAAGTAGCTTGGCATAATGTGTGAATTGGGTGCTCGCCGAGGGGGAATTCGAAAGTCCCTTCATTGGCTTCTTCTGAGAAGCCTTTTTGATGAGTCAAAATTTAGGTGCCCAATATGGGCATACCAAACCAACCTAAGCGCATGGAAAGTCCGTGTAGCAAGGGCAGTGAGTTTGTAAAGCCCACCCTCTGAAGTACCTATCCAAAAAATAAAACTTGTAGAAGAATCCTCAATGGTCATAGCATCCTAGGTGAAGATAACATGAGTGTTGGAACCAGCCTTTCTCCTCGGACAGGGTGGTAGATAACCTGATTAAGCACTAATTACAGCAAGCTTAAAATTCATGTAAATTGAAAATGCACACTTTATCACTTTAATCTTGGATATTGAATACCCTATTGGCCCAAAAACTGGTGCTTCTTGTGTTATTTCTTTATCTTATATTACAATTGGAAGAAGTACAATTGAGATCCTTTGGTCTCCTCCACTAATCCAAGTGCCTCTTGCTGTCAAAATTGACTAGCAAGCCTTTAAACCAATTTGCCCCTTGGTTTGCTTGAAGATTGGCCTTCATCTTGTTTCTCGAAAGACAAACTCAGCCCCAAATCTGATGTTGGTTGGTTGGTCTATTGAATCTCCCTAAAATTCCTCAATTTCAGTTGTTAGAATTCAAGTCCTAGGCTCTTAATTTTGAGCACATATCCTGAGGTGGTTGTCAAAACCCTAATTTTTACCTTAAATTAAGGTTTATCATAGAGGTTGACTGAAATCTCTTCTTGTGATGGCTCAAACTGCTAAAAAGTGTTGAGATAACTTGAGAGATAGCTAGGGGATGAGAGAGAATGTTGTAGAGAGAGAAATTTTAGAGTTTCATTGTGAGAAATACTGAAAAACTGTTGCTGCCTTGCTCAAATAGCCATGGAAGTTGTCACCTACAGCTTAGGACCACTAGAAAGAGTGTTGCCTCCTCCTGTATATTGTGAGCTATACAAAAGGACATTGGGCTGCTGTTACTTGCTCTTGGGGGGACTCCAAATTACAGTCACTTACTGTAGGACTGGTCCATGGTGGCTACAAATCACATCAAAAGCATCTCCTTGCTTTCTAATAATCTCCTTCTTTCTCACAATGGTTGGAATAGACTTTCACTAGTGCTTAAAAACGTTTTTCTCACTTGCATGGACAAGTTTTGCCAAGTGGTAGCCTTTTAATCCTATTTTTCAACATTATCTAAATTATTAAATTTATTTTAAAAATTAATTAATAATTATTCTAGTGCTTAAAAAGTTAATTTTACTAGCCAATAATTAAATTGGCTAGGCAAATTGTTTTTCAAGTATCCTTGAGCAGTTATTAGCCCTTAGATGAGCATTAATTCATTAATTGATGCCTAGTCTCTAATGCCACCACCCATTGACTTTAGTGGCCAATAAATTGGTCTAGGCCCAAATCTGACCACCTGGTACCACCTAGTATCTATCAGATATAACTTATTACAACTTTTGCCTTTGACACTCACTACATCCTCGGGATCCTTGGCTTGTTACCATGAAATAACTATCATGTGCAACATGTGCTAAACACATTTTGATTAATAACTTAATCAAATGTTATCAGCAAGATTAAAGCATCTCAAAATTTCACATCCCAATTATAGGCCTTCTTATTGAAATCCCTACATTGGTCCTCAATTGTACGACATTGTGCCAAAAGAAAAGCATATTGCACTGGAATTTCCATAAGGCATCATAGTCATAACAATAGCCATTGTTGTCCAACCATGCCATATGCTCCAAACCTATTGAAAATTTCCAGCCAGTACATACATAATATAAAATGGAAAATTAGTTTAGAACTGTTGCTAGAGACCCATTGGATGCATCCATAACTCATGTTTCTCAATTGTTGTGACTTCAGAACCATAGTAGAGTATATTCTTAGCTTAAACCATGGCTGAAACTATCAATGGTATTTATAACATGCTGCTATTCATGGAACTAGTTATAAACCATTGAAAACTGAGTATCAAGTGATCATAAACTGATCACTTTCTGATCTAAGAACTTATCACAAACTAATTGCAAAACCTGATCGGTAACTAATGCAAAAATTGATGCAAAACTTATCCCAAAGTGACCATAAACGAATCTCAAACTAATAAAAAACTAAGCTAAAACTGATTAGAATTTTTGTCTCAAAATTGAGACAAAAATTCATGCCAAATTGATCATAAGCTGATGTAAAAGTATAGTTTTAGTGCCGGAGTGAAACTCATACTCATTTACATACATCTCATAATGACTAGTACACTGAGTAGTGACCTCATGACAGACATATTGTCAACGCAGTACCTTGGATGCATGCTGAATACATTTGAGATCCACTACATACAAGAGTTGTCCACAACTGGAGGAGTGGAAGTGCTATCTTCTCCTTGAGCATCAGGTAATACTTCAGACCTTCGCTCTGCTGAACCTAATTGAACCCGAACTAAAGTCGGCTGTAGCTGAAAGGCATCTTAGTAAAGTTGCAACAACTGAGGATGGTCTGCCAAGTCATCCTTTTCTATCCATTTTGCATCTATTGATAAAGCAATATTGAAACTAGTGCCACCACCAAAGCAACTTGGCTGCCCCATAATTGTGTGCATGCCTTGCTGTCTAATAAGCATTGGATTGGCACTTCTAAGCTAGCCTTGCATATGCATCAATTGGCCCACTGGCATCATTTGCTTATGCTCACTACCTGCATTTAAAACATCATGTTGTTGTATTGGCTCTTCCTTCTGTGCATCTTGCTGTTCTTAAGCTCTCGAAGATGATTTTCTCTTCTTGCCTTTACTATCCTCCTTTAAGGGGTTCTAAAAGCATATGAACTAAGGATCATTTGCCAATTGCATTAACATTTTAGTGGTTGTCCTTAGCTAATCTATACAATGGTCATTTAATTCCTCTTCCTCTTGTTGGTTATGAGCTTCAAGAGACCTAGAAGGACCCACCTCTTGTCAAATTCCCTCATTCTCAGCTTGCTGCCCATGTTCGGTGCCTTGTCCAAGATCAAGTATTGCATTTTTTCCAACACCTCCTGAATTTTCAGATTGAGAAGCATTATCCCTGTTTGATCGCATCTCACTATCTGAAGACATTCTTGCTGTAATACTCAGCTGAATACTATTTCAGCACTAGAGCAAAGCTTCTAACCTTTAATCAAGTACCTTGGGCCCACCAATTCGAGGGAATGGATGGTAGCCGGGCAATGGAACTATGAAACCATCCTTCTGTTAAATGATGTGGATCTAGGACATGACACAAGCTATGGTGGATCAAAGATGTAAACCAAGTTCATAATGACATGGACAAGTAGAGACAAACTTTTACACAAGTGAATTAGGTTCCAAGATAGATTAGCTTTGACTCATAAACACAATCTTGTGTAGAATCGACAATGACCGACACTTAACTGAAAGTACAAAGCATCATGATATTGTGTTCATTTCATAGTCAAGTACAATGCTTTATAGGCTTTGAGTTGTTCCACTCTCCTCACTGTGCATATGGGATTCAGGACAGCTCCTCTTGGAGCATACATCATTTGTCTATTTCTCAACACCCCCCCTCAAATGATGAGTCTCTACCCTTGCTGGCTTTTGCCCCCCCTACATGTAGACATGGACCAGGAGACTAGCTCTTTGGCAGCCTAGTCAAGTTAAGGCTTGAAACTTTACATTCTTGGTAAGAGTTGTACAAATCAAATTCACTAAGGAAAAGAAAGATCCACTATGGGAAAAACATATGAAAGATACAATGAAAGTTCTTCAAAACAATCTGTCAGAGTTGTTGATGGTAGTGGAAGCATATTCTTCTTCTTCTCTTTCTTCCATGTATTGGTTCTGGTGATGATCACTTTGCAATTGTTGGGCTCTCTTCTTGTGGAAACATTCACTGGCTACATGGCCAGTCTTACCACAATAGTGACATGTAATCCGATCCTTGTTATTGTTGTTGATGAATCCTCGACCTCTTCCTTTAGGTCCAGCAGCTCCTTTGGTGTACAAAAGATTGTCCCTAGATGATGAGACATTGTCTTTTGCATCCTTGGTTTTTACTTTGTCTTTTTCATCGAGTAGTAAGTGCTCAATATCTTTAAGTGTGAGGCTTGGAACATTACTCAAAGTGGACACAAGATTTTCATATGGATCCTTGTTTATACTTGCAAGCAGTACGGGTATTGCTTCATCTTCCTCAATATTCTTTTTAAGAGATGCAAGTTGAGTTTTTAAACTCTTAAACTTATTAATGTGTATGGTCATAGAAGCACTGTCTTTGATATCCAGTTTATAAAACTGCATGAGAAGTTTTACCTTTGAATTCTTTGCTTGAGTACCAAACATTTTATCAAGTTCCTCCCAGGCGGTTTTAGCATTTCTAATGCCAGATATATGATGTAGCACATCATCACTTAATCCCCAAGCAATGATGCCTAGTGCCTTATTATTCATCTTCTTCCATTCTTTGGATTTGAACTGGTCTTCTTCAACGAACCCGTCTTCATCATCTTCCTTCTTGTTATCTGCATCATCTTCAAACAAGTCCCATAAATCCTTTCGCATCAGGTGGTACATGGTCTTTTTCTTCCAGGCATGGAAGCCTTCTCCATTGAACTTTGCTATTTGCTCAAGTTCTTCCATGTTGAGCAGCTCCAATTAACTGAGAAAAGACCAGCAAGGGGGATTTGTGAAGTGTCACAAGTAGGTTAGTGTCAATTGACACTAGTTGAGTATCAATAGATACTATTCTTGAGCTTAGTATTGAATGTCGGTGCTTGATCTTCTTCTTGCTTGTTGATTTGAAGTGTTAATCTTGCTGGGAACTGAGTTCAAACTCAGATAAGAGTGGCAATGTGTGCCCTAAGTTGAAGGGAATGAGAAATTGAAGAAAAAATGAGCTTGCACCTTGATGGCTATGGCTTCTTGGATTAGGGTTTTGACCCAGGCCTGGTTTTTTCCAGATATCTAGAGCTAGAGTTGATCATTTTGAAAACTTTTTTTATGGAAATGTAGCTTACTCCATGCTCTACAAGAACCCCATGATAATCGTCAAGATCGGGTACAGCAGTATGCGCGCAGATCAGCAAAACGTAACCAGGCGCAGTTATGGCAGCGACGTCGAATTTCAGCAATGCCAGGCTTGTAGGTATCCAATGTCAGGCTTAGATGTGATAGGCAGAAGCTCCTTGAGTAGAAGAACAATCCTCCTGAAGAAAGCACACTGAAATATTGCCTGGTTTGAGAGATATGAGAGCTCAAAGTGAGGTATGTCCTGCAGGCCACAAACTGGGGCTATGGCAGCAACTGACAATAGTGACAATGCTGAGGTCCAGATAGCCAAATCTCATGGATTGATGTGATACAGGGAAGCTTTATGAGGTGGAGAACAACTTTCCAGAAGGAAGCTCAGAGAGATTTGGTATGTGGAGTGAGATACAGGAGCTTCAAGATGACAGGGTGCTGCTGGCTATGGCTGCCACAAGGTCCAACTGAGATTTGAAGATGAAACTGAAGATATGAGCTGAATGTGGGCTGGTTAGAGATCACCAGAGATGAAGGGAGACTAGAGATTCAGAGTGTGAGCTGTGCCATGCCCAACTGGGCTTTGATACCATGTTAAATGATGTGGATCTAGGACATGACACAAGCTATGGTGGATCAAAGATGTAAACCAAGTTCATAATGACATGGACAAGTAGAGACAAACTTTTGCACAAGTGAATTAGGTTCCAAGATAGATTAGCTTGGACTCATAATCACAATCTTGTGTAGAATCGACAATGACCGACACTTAACTGAAAGTACAAAGCATCATGATATTGTGTTCATTTCATAGTCAAGTACAATGCTTTATAGGCTTTGAGTTGTTCCACTCTCCTCATTGTGCATATGGGATTCAAGACAGCTCCTCTTGGAGCATACATAATTTGTCTATTTCTCAACATCTTCCTCCTTGGACATGGTGGTAAATAATCTGATTAAGCACTAATTATATCAAGCATAAAATTCACGTAAACTGAAAATGCACACTTTACCACTTTAATCTTCGACATTGGATACCTTGTTGGTCCCAAAATTGACACACTTGGAGTATTTCTTTATCTTATATTACAAATGGAAGGAGTACAACTGAGATCCTTTGATCTCCTCTGCTAATCCAAGTATCTCTTGTTGTCAAAACTGACCAGCAAGCCTCCAAACCAATTTGTTCCTTGGTTTGCTTGGAGATTGGCATTCACCTTATTGCTCGAAAGACAAATTCAGCCCCAAAGTTGATACTAGTTGGCTTGTCTCTTGAATCTCCCTAAAATTTTTCAATTTTAGCTGTTAGAATTTAAGTCCTAGGCCCTCAATTTTGAGCACATATCTCAAGGTGGCTGTCAAAGCCCTAAATTTTGCCCTAAATTAGGTTTTACAACAAAGATTGATTGAAATCTCTTCCTGTGATGGCACAAACTGTTGGAAAACGTCAAGATAACTTGAGAGATGATTGGGGGATGAGAGAGAATGTTGTAGAGGGAGAAATTTTAGAGTTTCATTGTGAGAAATACTGAAAAATTGCTGCCTCCTTGCTTAAACAGCCATGGAAGTTGTCACCTACATCTTAGGACCACTAGAAAGAGTGCTGCCTCCTCTTGTATGTTGTTAGCTACACCAGAAGGACCTTGGGCTATTGTCACCTACTCCTGGGGGGCTCCAAATTGCTGTTACTTACTGTAGGATTGGTTCGTGGTTGTAAATCACATCAGAAGCATCTCCTTGCTCTCTAATAGCCTTCTTCTGTCTCACAATGGCTAGAATAGACTTCCACTAGCGCCTAAAAACGTTTTTCTTACTTGCATGGACAAGTTTTGCCAAGCGGTAGCCTTCTAATTCCATTTTTCAACGTTAGCTTATTAAATTAATTTTGAAAATCAATTTAATAATTATTATAGTGCTCAAAATATTAACTTCACTAGCCAATAATGAAATTGGTAAGGCCAATTTGTCTTCCAATTATTCATGAGCCCTTAGATTTGTATTAATTAATTAATTAATGGCTAGTTTCTAATGTCACCATTGACTTTAGTGACTAATAAATTGATTTAGGTCCAAATCTGACACCTGATACCACCTAGTACTTGTCACACATAACTTATTATAACTTTTGCCTTCGACACTCATTATATCCTCGAGATCCTTGGCTTGTTACCATGAAATAACTGCCATGTCCAACATATGTACTAAACAATCTTGCACATTTTGATCAATAACTTAATCAAATGTTATTAGATAGATTAAAGCATCTCAAAATTTCACGTCTTGGTGACAAGTGCCTAGCTATGTCAAACCATGGATAAGAAGAAGGTTTAAGCCTAAATCCGGTACATAAAGAACTTTGGGGATGAAGCTTATGTATCTGAGACAAGGGGAATATTTCCCACACTGCGAGTGGGTACAAAATAGTTATGACCAATGGTGATAGAATCCCCTCTGGAATGAAGATCTTGAAGCCAATTCCATCGATAGGTCATATGTGAAGAGGCCCCACGATCAATGAGCCATGGCTTCTTCTTAGTGGAAGAATTTGCATGACCGAAGGGAGTAGTTTGACCCGTCAAGTCGATCTTCTTTGGGTAAAGAGGGAAGAACTAGCACATTTATAGAGGGTGCCATCATGGCAATACGAGGGCTTGATGGACAAGCCCTATGTGAGACATGTATAGAAGCAGGAGGAGGAGTAAGCTGCTGTGATCTTCGAGACTTGTCTGAGAGATGTTCCCTTTTGGAATGAGGCTTTGATCTCCATTCTTGGCATTGCTCTTGGCAATGTTCAGACGGGTGAGAACGTACTATCTTTAGAGCAAAAGATAGTTTGCTCATTGGAGTCATCAAACACATTGAATAGGTGGTACTCCATCTGTGTAGTAGACCTGCAATTACACTAGAAAATTTGCATTTTGGTAATTAGATGCCTGGATGGAGGAAAAATCAGTTATAGCCTATAAAGGAAGATTGTAGATGTCACACCCACTTGGTAGAAGGCCCAAAAACAGCAGCAAGATCAAGTTCTTTGCAACAAATCTGCTCTAAACAGCAACCTAGATGTGGTCTTCTCTTGTGGAAGCCTCACTTTGCCCTCAGTTAGGTGATGATACGATGTGAGAGTGCGCAACAGAAGAGAAACATGAATATGGAGAAGAGAGAGGCAGCAAGAGAGAAGAGAATGAAGTGATAATCTGCACTGAATCTGAATGAAAGGCTGAATACAACGGTGGACTGATCAGTCCCTGCACACAGCCCAAGGCATTAGTGAGGGCATTGGATCAGGCTGATTGACGATGGCTACATCGGAGGCAGAGGAATGCTGGAGATGGACTATGTTGAACTTATAGACAAAAAAGATGAATGATCTGCCAGGTAGGGTTGGCACACATGACCGATTTGATCAGTCCAAAACTGGCTGATCTGACCATGTCAGACCAGCTGCAATAGTCAGCCCAAAAAACCATGCATTTGGCAGCATTAAATGCTATTTGACTGGACTGCACAAATCCCAAGGTAGGTGCCCACAAAGTAGCAATGAAAACATGCTACCTAGCTCGTGATTGCATGGTGGACCGCTATCCTAGTGCTACTCGACTGCATGGAGCCATGTCCCGAGCTTGATATTCGGGCTTGCCTATGCAACTTGGTTAGCATAGGAGCCCTCTCCTGAGATCGAGTATGGGCATGTTCCATATATCTGATGGCTGATTCTCTTTTGGTTATTTAGGCTAAGGGGTGTCAGGTCTACCTTTATCTTCATCATCAAATTCATCATGGTTCTCAGCACCATATGGAGATCAACATTAGGCTCCTCTTTCTCCTTCGGCATTGACATCCATTATTCAGAGGAGGCTCCTACCCTTCTTGGTATTCTATAGGTTTTTGGCATTTGTCTTTGACGTTGGTCTCCTTTCCTTGTTGTACCTTCCCTTTGCATTGCATGATCATCATCATCTTTGTAAAAGGGCACTTGGGCAAGTGAACAATTTCCCCATGAGGGACATTGTTCAAGTGGCACTTGCTACATGCACATTCTCATCATGTAGCATTACTCTTTGCATTGCATTGTGCAGAACACCCTTGAGAGGATCCTACGGTGTTTCCACCGGCGGTTTTTTTTACTACCTTATCACCACACCTCCATGCCTCTTCATCCTTTTTCCTTTGTCACCAATACCCACGCATGGTTGGGGTAGCTGCCCTACTGCTAGGAGATGCCAAACATCTGCGTTTTGCACCAAGCTTGTCCAGACTTTCATGTTAGCATTTAGATGGCAGTTCATAGTTTGCGTTTTGTTGTTCTGCAGGCCGCTCTGTGTCAGCACACTCCTCGACAGCTGTTACTCTGCTGTTCTCAGCTCCAGCGATAGTTTCCAGCCGCGAATGGGTGGTACACTACTGTGTTTACCAGATTTCAGCTTCCAGATTGCTGCATTTTGGTCCAGCCTGCTGCCCTTCCACTCTCAGCACTCTTTTCCCCTTGATTGGTGGTTACAACACTTGGGATCTATCTCGGGTGGACTTCACATTTGGACTACTCCCATAGTTCGCTTCCATGAGAGCCACGAGTGGTTGGATAGCTCTGCCCTTGAGCAGCTGTACATTCTTTCCATCATTTACAGCATTGATTCGGTCACTTTAGAGTTCTCTTTCTTCTCTATTTGTGTTTGTGTTTTTGTGTTTTGCATTTATTGCATTATTGTTTGAGCTATTTTTTTTAGTTGTGCTCATACATTTTGTGTTTTTTGAATGCAAATCTTAGCATATCTTCACAGGACGCTATCCAAGTGGCACTTTGTTGCATGCACATTCTCATCAGGTAGCATTCATCGATGCATCTCATTGTGCAAAGCACCCTTGTGTGGATCTTGAGCTATCTCCATGAGTGGTACATACCTCTTCACCCTTCATCATCTACACCCTTGTGGGTGGCTGAGCACACTGTCTGTTGCTGCCTCCTCTTCTACATCCTCATTGTCCATTTCACAAAACAGTCCTGCAGATTAGACAAATTTCTTGGTGGCCAGCCCTAGGTTTGTAATGAAAAAAACAAAATTCAATTCTGTTTATCCATGCCCAAGCTAGCTAGCTTATTTAAAATGGGGTTCTTGCTTATTCCTTGGATCTAATATCTAGTCCAGTTATACTTGGATCTGGCTCTAAATCCAGTCCATTGACCTGGGTCCCAAACAATCACCTGCAAACTATGAGTCCTATCAACCCAAGATCAACGTATAGAACATAGATTATTATTATCAGTCTAGATTCCTATGTCCTACAATAAAACATGTGGAGGATCCTTATTACTAAGCACATATTCCCTTGAAACAAACTTCAAAACATGTACTTACGAAATCAGATATAAGTTTTGCTTGTAATAATATCTAGGTGCACAGTGGGCTTCTTTATTGAACAACATTGGTTCTACTTAGGTTCAGTGAGAGAATCCATTAGAATCTGCAAGTTGCAACGAATATTATTTATAACTTTTGGGCGTATGGCTTGTTTGTTCATGCATCAGATCCATCCATCCCTATTGACTCTACAAAAGACATACTTGGAGTAGCCTTCTCAGATAACCCAGGCAAACACTTCTTCATCCTGCGAGCAGATCATCTGGTTTTAGAGGCTGATTCAAACATCCAGGAAATTATGGAGAAGCTACAAACACACAGGAATCGGCTAACTCTGTTATTTGAGGCAAGAGCAGTTTCTTCTATTAGATTATGTGTCAATTAACAAGTGACCTCAAGTGGCTTTGTTAGAGCTGCAATAATGATCTTTTTTGAAAAATTTGCAGGGCTTTCAGTATCAGTATGGTGACTTCAATATAAAAACAGGCAGGGCGATTTTGAACAATGAAAGCTTTCGTGGGATTGTCATGGAGGTACAGTTTGTTTGATGTTCTTCTCCAGTCAAATAAGATGTTGCATGTTAGATGGGATCTTCTAAAATCTGTTGAGCTTTTCCTGTTTTAATTGAAGGTTTCGAGATTTGATTCTTAGTATTTACACAACTGAACACACTGTGTACACAATGAACCTGCCATCAACAACATTTTATTGACATCCTGTAGTTATGCTGCTTCAAAGAATATCCTGATTTGTTGATAGGGATACTAAGGTTGACTGCTTAACTCATTAGGAATCTCTCAGATAGGGCTCTATATAACATGTATGATAACAAGGGGACCATCAGATCCCTTGCATGTGATTAATGCTGAGCTGGCCATGGCCCTATGCTTTGCTGTGTGTAATTGATTAATGGCTCCTATTACCATAGCTGCACGAAAGGAAGGTGAAATTGTGGCATAGGGACGGGGTTGTGATGGGGGATGGGGCTGTCACAGCGGATGGCCAAAAGCAAGGGAGGGGATGGGGAGATGAAAAGAGTGTTCAAAAAATGCATTTTATACTAAAACACCAAATTTGCAAAAAAAAACCTTCAAAATTGAGAAATGTGGATAAATATATCATCAACTTTTGTATATATGTGTGTGCGTGTGCATATGTCCCATGACTCCATTGTAACATGATTTTGTGACAAAGGTGAGTGTGATTTATGTGTCTAATTTGGGCTGTTTGAAATTAAAATTTTGGGTTGAGTTTGTGACATGTGTATGTTTGTATGTATGAAAGGAAAAAGAAAAATTCTATGCCAAAAATGCCTGAAAACTCAATGAAACATGCATGCATGTGTGAAAATGAGGATGAAAAATGGTACATTAAAATCACACAAAAACTTAAGGAAAAGTGCCATTTTTTTGGGGAAGAACAATTTATATTAAAACAAGCCATCCTTGGCTATTTAAAACAAGGGGACAAGGGAATGATTGTGAGTGGCAGTACAAGGGACATCCTTTGGTTTGGGGATGTGTGACATTAATGTCACAGGATGTGTTATAACATCAATGCCCACATAAATTTGCAACTCGCATACATGACATGACACAAGGTGATGACTTGGAGGGCTTCAAAAGGTATACGGCTAAGCAAATAGATTGCCATGAAAATGAACCCTATCTTAAAGGAGTGATAAAGCTCTTTCCTATACAACATGGAGAAGACTATCACCACAACAGTTTATTTCTCTTGCTCAACAACCCCATTCAGAGAAGGATGTAAGGAAATGAGCCTTGGGTTCCTGGGCAACTGGTGGACTCGGCTTATGACCATACACGAAGAAGAATGGGCTAGCATCCAATATTTAAAAGCAAAGTACCATCATAAGCAAAATCAATTTGGTCTAGAAATGTGAAACTCCAATAGATTTATAATGAGAGACACATGCTCAGCACATATTCTCCAAGCTTTGATTACTCTGGCTGTAAATTCCTTGCCTCCGGGCCCTACTTTAATGATCAGCGTGACTCGGAATAGATTTTCGGGAGCCCTTGTTACTAGTGCAAGGCGGAAACCTGGTGGAAATAAAGTGCATCCTTACGGATTGTGAATATTGTCCCTTTTGAACAAGACTTGTAACTCTGATAATTTGCTAATACTAAGTACTTCCAGGGAAACTGTTCGAATTTGTTTTCGTGTCAATGCCATAAGATTACGTGAACGAATCCTGTCCTCTAAAAAGGTTAATTAAGGCAGCTGTTTTTACATGTCACACTTAAAAGTGATAGGACTAATTAGACAACTAAAGTATGCTAAGTGAGGGAAGCGGGAGGGCGGAACTCCCGACGGGTGTGTTCTACAGCAGGGTGGTCCCAGAGAATTGGGAGGCTTCTCACAAGGTTTTACTGACGATCCACGCTTAGAAATTGTTAGGCTTGAACCCTAACTCATGCTGTTTTAGGGGACCGGAATGTGACTATGCCTTATGGACAGAGAGGTGGAGTGCCGCATCCCTCTCGTTTCCCATTCTCTTTGAACCAAGTGTGGCATGGGTCTGCTTCGGCTTGGTTATCTCTGTGCAAAGTAGGATGCCCAAAACCGACGCTAGAAAGCTGTCAGGAGACCTTGATCACTAGGGACTCAAGTTCAGGTCGATCCTAGTGGGTTTGGCCGTAAACATTCCATTGCGAAGCGGACACGAGAAACCCTAGGCGACAAACCCCGTGGCATTCCATGAGAGTGCCGGGCGGTGTCGCTTAGACTAGTCTCTCGACGGACCGCTAAAAACGTGCTTGGACAACCGATAGGCGGGCACGTTACATAACTATGTATGTAAAATTGCAGGCATTGGTAGTGTGAAACCGGAATTTCAACATGGCTCTGTTTATTTTGCATAATGTGAGACATGTACGTTAGCTCAAGAAGAGCTTGATAAGCACAGGGCAACTAGATGATGAAGGCTATCACACCACCTTTGGGGATAGCAAATGGAAAATCTGTAAGGGCTCCCGCATTGTTGCCAAGGGGTCCAAAAGTGATACATTGTATCCTTTGCATGTATCTAGTGTGAGTGACCATGTTGTCGCCATAACTGAGCAGCCAACTATTTCTTTGTGGTATAGCCGGTTGGGACACATGAGTCAATTTAGAATGAAAGTGCTCTCTCGTTTGGGTTATTTGCCATCTTTGAGGTATGTTGATTTTGAACAATGTGATCATTGTATTTATAGTAAACATGCTAAATGTGACAATGTCACAGGCTAATTCATCAATCAATTCATACTTGGGATTCAAGATTCAATGCCTCAATACTTGAGTATTATGGTTCATTCAATCAATGCTGAGATTGAAGCTCAATGCAAGAGTACTCTACTTAACTTCTCCTTTAGCAATAGGAAATGCAACAACAATTGAATGAGAAATTGGAGAGATTAAAGAAGAATAATAGAAGTACCTCTTTCAATGATTGAAGAAGACGTTGCTTGAGTCAAACTTCATCCATAAAGGTTGATAGACCATCTTGTTGAATCCAACAAATGATCTAATCCACACTAAGATGTTATTACTGAGTGTATGAATAAGACTATTCACGAGAAGATCGAGACCATGTTGTCTTATGCTGCATTATCTCATGGATTTTGGGCAAAGGCTATTATGACTGCCATACACTTGATAAATCGGTCACCAAACAAGTCTTTGGCGGGGAGGGAGAGTCCCTCAAGAAGCGAGGTCGGGCAAGCCACCTTCGTATGCACACTTGAGAGTGTTTGGTTGCGAGGCTTTTGTGCATATACACAAAGAAAAACGCAACAAATTGAAACCAAAGTCTTGTAAATGCATTTCCCTAGGATATGGCGATGAGAGTGAAATGGGCTATAGATTATGGGATCTCAAGAAAAGGAAAATTATATGTAGCAATGATGTTATCTTCTGGGAAGATCACATGCATAAATAGCTTGAAAAGATTGAGGAAGTCGAAAGGGTTCTGTTTCGAGAAGAGATACCTGTAGGACAGCAAAGAGTGCCTGCTGTATAGTAGCAAATACCTACTGTAAATGACCCTATAAATGCAGGGGATGATGCTGAAATTGATTAGCAAGAATTGCCTATGGTATATCATAGTTTTAGTAAGAAAATGTACCATTAGAATAGCTAGAACAAGCATGATAACATGCTGAACCATTTGGATAGCAAGTTGTTAATGGAGATTTGCAGGCTGAACAACCAACAAACATTGATCATTGGGTCCATAGGTTGACCATAAATACCAAACAGCCAAATAAGTTTGTTCTTGATGCAAATTATGTTGCTAATTATGTCCTGTTGATAGATTGTGGTGAACTGTCATGCTTCAAGGAAGCAATGGATAGAGAGGATAACAAGAAATAGCATAAAGCTATGTTGTCAAAGATGGAATCTCTAAAAAAGAATGGTACTTGTGATTTGGTGCATTTGTCCAAGGAATAGAAAGTCCTACCATGCAAATGGGTTTACAAGATGAAGGTCACTTCTGGTTTCTCACCAAAGTACAAAGCACGACTTGTTGCAAAGGGGTACAAGTAGGAACATAGGATTGATTTTGACGAGATCTTTTCTTCTATAGTCAAGATAACTACTTTGCAAACCATATTGGGCTTGGTTGCATGTGAGGATATGGAACTCATACAGATGAATGTAAAGATTGCTCTTTTACATGGTGATGTGTACAAGGACATATATATGCAACAACCAAAAGGTTTTGTGGCCAACGGGCAAGAAGAGATGGCATGTAAACTTAATAAAAGCTCGTATGGGTTGAAACAAGCACCACATGAATGGTATCATAAGTTTGATACATTCATGCAGTCTTAAGGATTCAAAAGGAGTCAAGTGGATTACTACTTATATACCAAGAAGGCAACAGATGGCGACCTTATTATGTTGGTTTTGTATGTGGATGACATATTGATTGGTGGTAGGGATGTTCATGCTTTGGACTCATTGAAGCTACACAATAGTTTTGACTTGAAGGATCTTGGTGAGGCAAATCACATTCTTGGCATGCGTATACTTAAGGACAAATCAACATGCCTTCTTTATCTGTCACAACAGGAGTATGTATCCAAGATTTTGTAGCGTCTCAATATAGAGGGGGGGCAACAATTGGCATACCATTGTCTCCATATGTGAAACTTAGTGCAAAGGACAGCCCTATATTTGATGACGAAAAGGTTGAAATGGCCAAGATTCTGTAGGCTTCAGTTGTGTGGATAGCTTGATGTATGCTATGGTTTCTACACATCCGGACATAGTATTTGCGGTGGGAGTGGTTAGTAGGTATATGGCACATCCTGGTAGAAAGCATTGGGAAGCAGTGAAAGGTATCATGAGATATCTCAAGGGCACAAAGGACTTGTGCATCTGCTTTGGAAAGTAGAAGGCATCTGTCATTGGCTTTACGGATGCAGATTATGCTAGTCATGCTAACTATAGGAAGTTTACTTTAGGGTATGTATTCACCTTCATAGGGGAGGGGGGGGGGGGGGGGGGCAGTTTTCTGGATTTCCAAGCTACGAAAGTGTGTTGCATTGTCTATTACAGAGGCAGAGTATGTGGTTGCCATTGAGGCATGCAAGGAGACTTCATGGCTTTCATGTCCGGTGGGAGAGCTTGGCATTATCAAGACCCTTGTCCTCCATTGTGATAGTCAGAGTGCTATCATGCTAGCACAAAACCCTATCTTTTATGTAAAGACGAAGCACATATAGATGAAGTAACACTTTATCAGGGATGTACTTGATAGCAAGAGCATTGAGCTTGTCAAGGTAAATACAGATGATAACCTTGCAGACTTCTCACGAAGGGTTCTTTAGCAAAGTGATTTGCTCATTGCCGACAAATGATGGGAGTTGGATAGTATATGTATTTCAGCTTAGTACATACTTAGACTTAGTTGATTCTTTTCTTTAACCTTAAGGCACGCTTCCTTTAGGAAGGTGGGAGGTTGTTGGGAATAATGGGTCACTGAGCCTTTTATACGTGCTTGGGTGTGAACACACCTTTAGCACTTGTACTTTACATATATCTATCACAAAAACCTAATAAAGTGCTAACAAAAGAAGAACTTCATAAGTTAAATAGTTTTTGTGTGCTCAATAGTGATGTAATGAGCAAATGGGTGACACTATATAATGAAGCAAGGGCAAGAAGAAAAAGCGAAAGACAAGAATTTTGCACTAGATATGGACGTAATGTCTCATTTCCAGATCATCTAAATGCGCTCCCACGTCATATTGATATAGATTGGTTACATGAGGAAATGGAGAGAATGGAAAAAGAGGAGGAAATTAATATATCTCAAGAAGAGTGGGAATACGCACAAGGTTGCTTATCAAAGGTGAGACATACTATCAATTAATTTGTTTCTATAAGTTTTATTTTATATAAATAATTGACATGTTTGATCACACATTGTGCATCTCACACTCTCTACTCTCTACTCTCTACTGCTGCTCTCTGTCTCCCTCTCTCTCTTAGCCATTACATCTCCACTGCATAACCGTCACTTCATCTTCTTCACATCCTCATCAGCTCCTGACATTCCAGATTGCTGCATTTTGAGTTTGCACAACTTGGCAACTTGTTCTTCATCATTTCCACCAGCTGTGTTGGCTGGGTTAACTCCTCCTTCGACTGATACAACAGATCATCTTCATCATTATTGTGTGTTTCTAGCTCCTGCTGCCATCCTAGTGTCAGAGTGCACCGGTGCGGAAGCGTAGGACTGAGAGAGAGAGAACGCAGAGAGAGAAGGGAGAGAAAGAGACAGTGTACACTGAAGATCTGCTGTATAAAGAATGCTGAATACAAAGATATACACGGGCGCAGTGCGCTGGACTGCGTGTCTCCACCTCGACGATGCGACCTGCTGTCCACCTCGAAGTCTGCTGCAGTCTGCACTGTCTGCTGTCTGAAATCTGCGAACAGAGACAGAGATCTGCACGGCACCGGTCTGTAATCTGCGACAGAGAATGATCGGTGGACTGCTGAAAAACGTCAGCAATAAATAGGCGAAAAACTGCCTGGAATGGGGCTCAAAACTGGGGCGCAGCCTGGTAAAAGTGGCTGCAGGCAGTCGGACTGCCACGTGGCAGTCCGACTGTGCAGCAGTGCTGCTGGTCCGACTGCTGCAGCTGGACAGGCTATGATCTCTGACACCCCCTCTCAGAGCCTGGACAGGGCAGAAGCCTGAGGGATCTGGAATGTTGCCGAAGTAGAGCCTGAGGAAGCGCCTTCGTAAACAAATCCGCAAGATTATCCTCCGTCTTGCAATACTCCACAGTGATGGTCTCATCCAAAAGCTTTTCTCGGATGAAGTGGTACTGGATTTCAATGTGCTTCGTCCGGGCATGAAAAACAGGGTTCCTTGCCAAGGCAATGCAACTCTCATTGTCACATCGCAGCAATGTAGGACGAGTCTGGGAGCACCCAAGCTTCTCCAACAGTCTCCGAAGCCACACAACCTCGCATGTGGTGGAAGACGCGGCCCGATACTCCGTCTCAGTAGACGAAAGGGCTACCGTGGGCTGCTTCTTGCTACTCCAAGAAATAACACCTGCACCCAAAGTAAAACAGTAACCTGTTGTAGACCGCCTGTGGTCCACGTCACCGGCCCAATCTGAGTCGCTCCAACCTGCAAGTACAAGATCTGACCCATCTGTCCCTGCGGGGTAATGAATCCCCAAATCAGACGTCCCCCTCAGATACCGAAGTATCCTCTGAGCAGCCTGCCAATGCACCGTCTTAGGTTCACTCATGAACCCTGCCAAGAGCCCAACAGCAAAACATAGATCAACCCTGGTGTTGAGAAGCCAAATCAAAGACCCTATCAACTGTCGATAGCGGGAAGCATCCGCCAAAGGAGAAGCTGAGTGGGAAGTGGCCTTCCAGTTCGGATCCATAGGAGTAGAGAGGGCCCGACAATCTTCCATCTCAAAAGACACCAAGAGCTCCTGTACATATCTCTGTTGGGAGAGAAAGATCCCCCTCTGAGACTGAAAAATCTCATGTCCTAAAAAGAAATGGAGTAGCCCCAAATCCGTCATCTCGAACGTCCGATGTAAAGCTGACTTTGTCTCCTGGACCTGCTGTGCATCATCACCTGTGACAATCAAATCATCAACATATAATACAAACAGCACACAACCATCCTCGGAAGTGTGAACATACAGCTGCGGATCGGCCTTGGACCGCCGATATTCCAACTGAGTCTGGAGGAACGAATCAATCTTCTCGTTCCAAGCTCGCGGGGCCTGCTTGAGACCATACAGGGCCTTCTTCAACCTGTAGACTTTCCCGTCCGAAGAACCAAAGCCAGGAGGCTGCTCAACGTAGATCTCCTCCTTCAAATCACCATTCAGGAAGGCCGACTTCACATCCAGTTGATAAACAGGCCATCTCCTATGGCCAGCCAAAGCAAGAACAGCTCTAATGGTTGCCATACGAGCTGTAGGGGCAAAGGTGTCATGACAGTCAATCCCTGGGCGCTGGGCAAAACCCTTAGCAACAAGGCGAGCCTTGTGCTTATCCAAAGTACCATCACTGAGATATTTGGTCTTGAAGACCCACTTGACTCCAATCACCTTCTTCTTCGGGGGGTGTGGCACAAGTGACCAAGTGCCATTCCTCTCAATAGCCTCCAACTCAGCTTCCATAGCTTTCTTCCATGGGGCGGACTGTAAAGCCTCCTTCACGGAGGTGGGCTCTCGATCCTGCATAACTCGGGACATCAAACAATAATTGGAGCACACAAGCTCCGAAGAATGCGCCTGGTGCCTCCGTGACCGCCGCGGACCATCCTGCGGTCCCCACTCCTCAGGAACCCCCTCGATCCCTGAATCACGGAGTGTGTCACGGGCCCAGCGAGGAGGAGGCCGAACCTCCCCTCGTCGTTCTTCATCAGTAGAAGACTCTGGAATGTCCACCGGTGGTAACTCCTCAGAAGGATCCGGTGGAACAGTAGACTCTGTGTCAGAAACAGAATCATAATCAAACGGCACAGGCTCCAGCGGAACTGTAGAAGGAGCCAAACTCTCCCCTGGATCTCCAAGAACGGGATGCTCCTCACCCGTTGAAGAAGCCGGAACCTCCACAAACCGCACATCACGGCTAGTATATACATCCCGCTTGACGGGATCATACAGTCGGTAGCCTTGGGACTGGGAGCTGTAGCCAACAAATACCTGTTTGCGGGAAGCCGCTTCGAATTTGTCACGGTGAGGTTTGGGAATGTGAACATAGGCATCACACCCAAAGACCCGAAAGTAAGAAACATCTGGCTTCAACCCAAAATACGCCTCAAATGGAGTCATCCCTTCCACGGCCGAAGTAGGAGATCGATTAAGAATGTGGACTGCAGTAGCCACAGCCTCGGCCCACAGAACCTGGGGGGTCTGTCGGTGCTCCATCATGGTGCGCGCCATCTCGATCACACTGCGGTTCTTCCGTTCGAGAATACCATTTTCTTGTGGAGTATTCGTATTGGCAAACTCCTGGTGAATTCCTCTATCTGCACAAAATCGAGCAAATTCATTAGAGACAAATTCACCTCCCTTGTCGGATCGCAAGGTCTTCAACTTCCGGCCTGATCGGTTCTCCTCAAAGAGAAGCCAATCCTTGAAGTGCGAGAAAGCTTCTGATTTTAGTGCCAAAAATTAGGCCCATGTCATCCTGCTATAGTCATCCACGATCAGCATGAAGTACGAGCTCCCACGCAGGGACTCATTCCTCATAGGGCCACATAGATCCGTAGATACTAACTCCATCGGTGAAGTAGACCGCCGCGAAGCGGTGTGGGGAATGGCATCCCTATGCTGCTTCCCCCTTATGCAGGAGACACATGGCTGCTGGCTCACCACTATATCCGGCAACCCTCGAACAAGCTGTCCCCGTGACGCCTTCCGAAGATAGTCATAGTTCAGGTGACCAAACCTAGCATGCCATAATTCAGACTGTGACTGTGAGGTAAGAAGAAGAGTAGAGAGGGCAGTGGAAGACTTCAGTTTGTAAATGCCGTTCTCCTCATATCCAGATGATAGAACCTTCCTCGATTCACGATCAAGGACTCGCACTGTAGAATTGTCAAACTCCACCAGAAGACCAAGAGAGCAAATCTTATGGACTGAAAGGAGATGGTACCCCAATCCTGGTACATGCAAAACCTCTGAAGTATGGGTGCCACCTCGTCCATCCGGAATAAGCTGCATCTTACCCCGACCTGCAATAGAAACTGAAGAGCTGTCTCCAATGAGAACCTGCCCACGCGAAGATCGCAGCTGGGCAACACCATCTGATGAAGGAGTCATGTGCCGTGAGGCACCACTATCAATAATCCACTCTCGAGATTGGGAAGCCGCCATCGCAGCATCAGAAGCATTCGGTGAAGCGTCCTCAATGACAACTAGATGTAGAAATGCAGCTGATGAGGGTGCAGCCACCGCTCCAGAATCCTTGGTTTCCTTCTTCTTGGTGTCCTTCGAGTCTTTGTCAGGGCAATCCTTCTTCCAATGGCCAGTCTTTCCACAAATATGGCATGTGGAGTCTTTGTCCTTGTCCTTCTCCTTGTCCTTCTTGGACTTGTTATCCCCCTTCTTCTTCTTTTGGTCCTTCCCCTTCTTCTGAGAGGCTTGACCTGTCAACGCCTCCATCTTGGAAGCATTCTGTCCCTTTAACTGTTCCTCTTGGTCCAAGACCATAGGAACCAACTCCTCCCACCGAAGAGTAGACTCTCGCCCCGAAGCAATAAGGGCAGAGTAAAATGTACCGAATCGTGGCGGCAACTGGGACAAGAGTGTAATCGCCATGTCTTCGGAGGAGATCGGCTTCCCCGCATTCTGAACCTGCATCTGTAGCTGCCTTAGCTTGTTAATGTGTTCCCTTAGCGAAGAAGACTTATTGACGGACAAGGTCCGCATCTGTACCTCCAAAGAAACCCTCTTCATCAGGGTCATCCGATTGTACATTTGATCAAGCTCCAGCCATATCTCACGAGCCACCGTCAAGTGCTCGATGTGAGCGATCACGGCTGTAGTGCATGATAGAAAGAGAAAGGATCGAATCCTGGCATTCAGTTTGTCCCAATGAGACTGGGCCCTGGCCAACTCCGCACGAGCATCGGAAGAGAGTTTGGACTCATCTCTTACCGAAGGCCGGTCAATATCTTCCTGTACCAACTCCGCCAAATCATAGGACTCCAGAATGGCCAACATCATAACGCGCCAAATGCGGTAGTTGTCGCCGTCGAGCTTCTGATCTGTAGGAAGAGCCGGTAGGACAGGCACCTTCCGGTCCATAATCGCCTGGAACTCCAAGTCCATCTCTGTAGACATCTTCACCTGCAATGCCTTCTCAAACGCAAAAGCAGCCCCCTCTGACTGGGTAAACTCAGCCTGCTAAGGCTCTTCTGCGTCCCGAAGCTTCTTCACCCGCCGGAGGCGATGAAAAAGCAAAATCTGCACTTTTAGGTTGAAAACTCAAACTTTCTCCGCGTCAAACAGCAGTAAACAGCAGCAAATCCACCACCTGTACTCCTTTCCTGTGCGCCCACACTCGTTTCAGCCTTGTTCCAAGGCGCAGCCCTCCTGTCTGCCCTTAAACGCAAAAAAAACGCAAATTTGTGTCGCGATGGAAACTCCTCTTCAGGTTGATTCTGCGCTCAGTCAGCCCTCAAACACTGCTCTGATACCATGTCAGAGTGCAGCGGTGCGGAAGCGTAGGACTGAGAGAGAGAGAACGCAGAGAGAGAAGGGAGAGAAAGAGACAGTGTACACTGAAGATCTGCTGTATAAAGAATGCTGAATACAAAGATATACACGGGCGCAGTGCGCTGGACTGCGTGTCTCCACCTCGACGATGCGACCTGCTGTCCACCTCGAAGTCTGCTGCAGTCTGCACTGTCTGCTGTCTGAAATCTGCGAACAGAGACAGAGATCTGCACGGCACCGGTCTGTAATCTGCGACAGAGAATGATCGGTGGACTGCTGAAAAACGTCAGCAATAAATAGGCGAAAAACTGCCTGGAATGGGGCTCAAAACTGGGGCGCAGCCTGGTAAAAGTGGCTGCAGGCAGTCGGACTGCCACGTGGCAGTCCGACTGCACAGTCCGACTGTGCAGCAGTGCTGCTGGTCCGACTGCTGCAGCTGGACAGGCTATGATCTCTGACACCTAGCACCTAGGCAACAGTTCCCAGCCATCAATCACTTTATGGAGGCTGCATTTGCAGCAGATTCAGGCCGTCTAATGCAAGTTACACCTTCTTTATCAGCCCTACATCATATACCTATCTTTTTGTGTTTTCTTTACTCCTAAAGGACTGCTGAACAGCCACCTGTCTGCAGCCACTTACATGGAGAGATCTTATGTCCTTTATCTCTGACAGCTCCTGAGGACCGCAATCTGCTCCCTGTACTCTTGTCCTTGATCTTCCAGTGTCTACTTTGATGTTGCACTGCTTGGAGTACTGCATTACCCTCTCTCCATAGAGCAGCTCTTTTCCTCATCATTGACCCCTCTGCCGAAGGTCTATTTCACTTCCTTCACAGTGTAGAACCCTTTGAGATGTTGCTTCCTGATCAGCCAATACAGTGCAGATATCATTGAGCTTTGCTCCATTGTTATCAGCATGATTCAATGTTCATCACTCTTCATTTTTCTTCAGTGTTTCGAGTTTCACAATGTTTGCCATACACTCTATGCTTCTCCCTGCAAACCATACCATTTGTTGACATGCTAAGCTTTGGGACAACAGTTTGCAAAGAACCTCTCTAGCTCCAGGGGCCATCTGTTAGCACCATTGAATTATCTAAGATGCATCCTAGATGTTATCTTGTATGCCACTTAAAGTAAAGCATTGCTTCCAGGTAGTACCAGTGTTGCCATGCTGTGTAGAATGCTGAATTGGTACGACTTAAAGTAAAGCATTGCTTCCAGTTAGTGCCAGTGTTGCCATGCTGTGTAGAATGCTGAATCAATGGATTGAACTTCTTCAAAAATATGGGATTTTGATTATGTTATGAAATTAATTTAATTTGCAAGCTCTTTGTTTTCCAATGTGAAGATTTTGATAGAGCCCATCTTTTTCCAGTAAGTACTAAAAAAACCAGCGGAAGAGTAAAGAAGAAAAAGAGTTGAGTCCCTTGCTTGATTTATCAATTGGCAAGACTGCTAGAGTCTTTCACTTCATGCACCATGTGCTTGGAGCATGATAATGACAACTGCATTTTTTAAGGGGCTTTCCAAAAAAAAAAGAAAAGTAGGTAAAAGGGTTCCAATTTGAGTTCCTGGAGTATTCTGCAGTTCAAGTGTTCCAGTTGACTGTAGCCAGTGGCTCTTAAACAATGTCTGAAAATCCAGAATACTACTACTGCTTGCAACATTAGTTAGCTAACCTTAAAAGTACTAGAAGGGGATGCTTGGCAAGGTCATACCATGTTGTATCTGGCATTGTTTTCCTCTCTGTAATGAAACATGGATTATTGTGCAGGTGGAATACCTCCCTGTCTCGTCCTGGGAGAAATCAAAACTGCTATTCCAGGAATTTGTGGACCTTTGGCATGATGTTATTTCCAAACACTCGCTAAATGGAAGATTTGTGGCATCAGAGGTCATGTTTGGAGATTATTCACTGTCTGATCATTACAGTTGGCAGCACACAGCCCTTCAGTATATATCTGTAATGGTGCAGTTTATGGGTCGAACTTGAGATTTGTAATCTCGAAGCTCTTACTTTAGTATGCTTGTGTTTAAGCCTTTTTTTTGCAATACTAGATCATTTTTTATCCTTCAATGCTGCAACTGTTTGGCTAGGCATGGACTTCATACAGGTGGGGAGTTGGAGCTATCAATTTTTCTACAATTAGGGTGAACGGACCGACTTTACTGGCCTCTAAGTTCCTGTATCATAACGAGTGTCACAAAATGAGGGGCCTGTGGAGGGCTATTCTTTTCACCCCTCCCCAAGTACAGCCCTTCGGGGATTTGTCTTTTACCAATTTGAACTTTCCTTCACCTCTCAGGGACCTCAAAATAGCTCATCTTAGTCCTCTCTACACCATATTTGCTTCGCTTGTTAATTTGCTCTTAAGACATGTTATAGTATACTGAAGACCAAGTACCCTTAACAATTTCCAAGGGCTATACATGTGGCCTTAAGGAGTTTTTTTTTGGGGTGCTTTTTTTACACGTCCAAGGGATGTACATGTGGCCTTAAGGAGTTCCTCCCCTTCCTTTTTTTTGGGGGGGGGGGGGGGGGGCGGCGGGGGGAATGCCTCCATGGTGTGAATGGGCAAAATGAGTGTCGTACACGTAGAGGATGCTTTTTTTCACCTCTTTTCAAGGCTATGTTCACCTCAAAGGATTTTGGATTACTAGTCTTAGTCTTGCCGTGACAATAGTAAAGTTTGGTAGACAAGAACTATTCTTCACCAAGATATCAAAGAATTCTTCAATATAGTACTACATTTTTCAAGCCACATTTCATCATATCATATATCATTAGGTACCAAATTAGTCACCAAACATCAAATCAAATTTTATTACGAGGGCAAATTATGTAAGCATATTGCATTGAAGTAGGCAAAGGTAAATATAAGGATGCTACAATTGGTGTAGAGATGATTCCATCTCACTCACCCCAAGCCCCTTGGTCAAATGCATGTCCGTTTGCATAATTCATATATGTATAAACTAAATTGTACATTGGCAATCATCTTGCATTGAAGTAGGTAAAGGTAATTGTAAGGAAGCTACAAGTGAAATAGAGATGATTTTCTCATGTAAAGCCTTTTGGTTTCCTTTCATGATGTGAGCAATGGGTGATTGCCTTATTAGAATTACATGTTGGAGTTTGTTGTAGTGGTTGGATTCCTTGTACTTTTGGGCTCCATAGTTTTGGTTGCTAGTTATGGAGAGGAAGAGGTATGGGTGTCAACGGGTGAAGGAATGGATGCATGGACCTTTAATTACTACCTCGGCTTGGTTGATAATTGACCCGGATGGTTGGTTGGATGATGGCGTGTTTTTTTGTCCTCATTCCTATCTTCTTGATTTTCATACATCTACACCATGTATGTTAGGACTTTTCTATACTTTTGTTAATCTCCAAAGATCCTTGTAAATTACCTATAATACATTGTTTTCGCTATGGACTTCGTGAAATATCAAGCTTGTTGAGTTGTGGCTTGTTCCAATACCAAGTTCATCAAACCTTCACAAGTAGTCTAAACCTAGGAGCGGCGGCGTATTCAATATGGCCTCTCTCTCAAAAAAAGAAGAAGCTTTGATGCTATTAGGAATGGATGCAATGATTTTGGTGGAAGAGGGAGGGTGATTGCAAGCTAGCCTTATAGTTTTCTCCTTGATTACATTAGGAAAATCATGGACTCCAAAAGGGCTTTTTAGTTCAGGAATGGACTAGGTACTTTTGTGTTTAGGTTGCACAAAGCGTGGCATCACGAAAACGTAGTGTGCTTCACAACTTAAGCCACACTTGGTGTTGCAAGGAGTATTGTTGTTTGTTATCATATCCTAATCGATCTCTACAATTATTGTGAAAGATACTTATATGTCTCTCTAATGATAATATCAACTGCAACAATCTATTAAGATGTTGCGAGTGAATTTCAACTTGATTGATGATTTATATCTTGCAATAAGTATATAATATGAGTAAGCAGTGACAATGGTCTCATATATGCTTTGGTTTTGGCATTGACAATCGTGTTAAGAAGAGAGATTAGAGTCTCACCATTTTTAAGATGATGACTTACTATCTATTGTACGCATCTAGTCAAGGCAAAAAGTTAGAGCAAAAAGTCTCAATGGGGTAGGGTGTTATTGTATTCCATTATGTTTATATCATTTTCTTGAAATTTTCAATGTCTCGAAGCTTTCTACTCTATGTAATCTATGTAATAGAGGTTTGCTACTAAACTCTTAGTGATTGTGTGCTTAAGCTCAAAAAGAGTCGGTGGAATGATATCGTGCTTTTGACTTGATTCAAACAAAGGATACAGAAATAAGTGTACCAAGATTACAAAATGACATTTTACACTTTTGAGCTCATACATGTGAAATGAGAGAGAGAGAGAGAGAGAGAGAGAGAGAGAGAGAGAGAGAGAGAGAGAGAGAGAGAGAGAGAGAGAGAGAGAGAGAGAGCATGTGCTCATGTATGTGTGTGTGGTTGCCATGATGGAAAAACTTCACTCACCTTTGCATTCCAAGCCTTTTCTTTTTGTGCGACATAGATAGACTCAATCATTTTGTATTTGATTTGGAGGTTTGTAAGTCAAAGCTTTGAATAACCTATAAAGATTAGGAAATCTTAGACTTGGACTAGTCTCTTCCCATGGTATCATTTCTCCCCTAGTCTCTTTATAGTCTTGGGCTCTTCATATATTTCGTAGTGACTTGCAAAGAAAGTGGAGGGGTCTTTGTAATTTTCATCCAATTACCCATTAGAGCCAAAACTCATTTAAGAGGTCAGCCATTAAATGCCTAAGGTCGTTAACTCATGTTAGGGGTCACTTTTCGACCATTATTTTTCTTTTTGAATGGTCAAATATTCTACTATCACATTTTCCATTAAAATCACGCTTGCTTTTTTGTCTACGTTCATTTGAACCATTGTTCTCTCCTCTTCTCTTTGTTTCTTAGTTCTTAAAGCATATTATACTCTGTCGTAAAATTTCTCACTAAAATCACATCCGGTTTTTACCACCAATCTACGTTGGTTTCCCTTTGTCTTCTACCACAAACTCTTGAGAAGGCGATCAACAATTAAAAGAGTCTTTTCTTAAACGACCATCGCCACTTACTTGCCGACTTAGCTATAGAGATATGGGCCTCCATGGACTTGAAACGAGGTCAACTTGTCAATTTTCGATAGATCCAACTAGGTTGGGACATCCAAGCCACATTGTTAAGATTTTGTTTCAACCAAATTCAAGCCTTTTTTTCTATTTCTTCAATTTGATTCATAAGAAAATGGTTAAAAGAGACTTGTGGCGTTGACACAAATTGGTAGGGATAGATATACTAAGGATGAACCTCAAGCTAATAGAATAGAAAGTGAAAAGATTCACCTTGATCTTAGCACTTGAAAATAGAATATCTTCATTATAGTGTTGTAATATCAACTTTTTAGCAAGCACTAATGGATATGACAAGGTTAACATATTATAATTAGAAAAAATAAAGTACTTTGATTTTTGAGAGAGAAATATTATTTCAAAAAAACTTGCTACTATCATTAAATTTTTTTATTTTTAAATATTTATTATTCAATTTTTAGTTTATTAAAATAGATTAACTATATGACTAAGATAATTTCAAGTATGTAGGATGCTTCAAAGAATATGAATGATATAACTTTTTGCTTGGTATTAGCTCTTGGAAGTTCTTTTCTCATCATACCCTCAATTGTGATTCTGCCTTATCCTTGTATATCTTTCTTCAAATGTAATATATCTCATATCTCCTTATTATGATTATAGATCTCCTTTACTTTATCCTTAAAGTAAATTTGCTTTATTCTTAAAGTAAAGGAGATCTCATTTACTTTATCCTTAGAATGTCCATTAAAATAATTCTTATTATGATTATAGATCTCCTTTACTTTATATCATTCATGATATTATTTATTTTTTAAAAATGGTTTAAAGAGTATTATATGATGTCATATAAAGTCCTCTATATGAAATATTATGAGCTTTTGATATGTATATGGAGCTAGATAAATACATTATTAGTAGTTTTTTATATAATAATTTTTTTTGATAAAACAATGGAGTTAAGTAAATAAGTCATTAGTAGTCAAATTCTTACAAGAAACTCATGATGATAGATATAATAATTTAAATCTCTTCAATCTTTTTTCATAGCCCAAATGATATAATATATTATTTAGCAAATGTAAACTATATTATATAACTCTTCAAAAATAAGCTCTCTAAAATAAAAATATTTTAGTGAACTGATACAATGATTAGTAAAGAAATGGTAAAAAGAATATGCCATCCCAAAAATATTTAATTATTCAACACCTCTATATATTCTTAAAGATCCTAAAGAAGATAGACTTTATATAGTAAAGATATACTAATGCAATATCTATCTAAGAAGATAGTCTCTTTTGGATCCAAATTATGCAAATGAAAGGCAGAAAAAATAGGAAAGGAATAGCCGAAAAATGTCCAAGTCTTATTATGATTAAGATACTTTGAAAAATAAATTAAAAATATTTTCAATATATTTCATCTATATGGTTATTTTTAGAATATTTTAAGATTAAAATAAGTTTAAAAATGATAAAATATTACAAAAAATAAAACTTATCTATACAGCGTGATCAGGGGGATTTGTGGCATCACCAATCCCTACAATTGTGCCATATGAGCAAGTCCTATTTTTGGTCAAGTTTTCTTCAACAATTGTTAAAATGTTTGATTTTTTAGGGGTTTTTCAGCTTTAGAGCAATACTCCCAACTATATGATAATGTTATGATCTTTATTTTTTGTGAGATTCTAAACCTATCAAATTTTTGAAAAAAATCATAAATACCTTAGGCTTTGAAAAAATATTAGAAAATTTTAAAAAATTTTAAAGCTCATTTGCTATTTTTAAGGTTAAAAATAGGCCTAAAAAATACTCAAAAAAATTCTTGCACAAATCCCCCTATTTATGTTGTTTTGTGATGCCCTATTTTTGTGAATTATTTGGGAATTTTGGCTATTTTAAGGATTATTTTTTGCATTGAAATAGTTTAAAAATAACAAATGAGCTAAAAAATTCTAAAAAATTGTTTATTTTTTTTAGAGCCCAAGATATTTATGAAATTTTTTGATAGATTTAGGGTCTCACTAAAAATAAATATCATAACATTATCACATCATCTTGTAACTTTGGTATAATAAAATACTTTGGATATATAAATCAAACATATTTTTATTTATAGAATCATATTGAAGTATTTAAAGTTTTTTACAAATATTTTTTCAAAATAAGTGCTAATGCGCAAGATCAAAATTTCAATGGTTTCTATATTTCCGGTTCAAAAAATACATAGATACATAACTTATACAAAGCAAATAATATTCAACACTTTTTTCAATGGTGTACACTATTAAGCTTGAACATATATATTGAAGTTATATTTTTTTATGAAAAACTTATAGTGTATTTATACTATTTAACACAATCTTATATCTTTATTTTGTTTTGTGTTATGAGTCAGGTATGTACAACTAAGTTTTGCAAGGTATCCACCATTGGGAGTCCCCTATGACATGATAGCACCTCATACAGGCCCGCCAACCATTCCACTTGTATCATGATAGCCATTCCACTACATAAACTATCCTACGGCGTGATGAGGGTTGGTCAGGCTCCACGACCGGTCTCCCTTGCATTGTAACATCAATCACTTCTCACTCTTTCCCAACAACACGATAAGGATTGCTCGGGATCCATGAACTACCTCCCTCGTGTCGTAACGACAAGCACTTTTCACTCTTCCCCAATGATGTGATAAGGGTTGCTATGTGATAAGGGTTGCTTGGGCTCCACAAACTACCTCCCTCGCGCCATAATGATAATAGCTCGGAAGCCTTCCCTAATGGTGCAATATGGGTTTCTCCGGCTCCATGAATTGCTTCCTTGGCGCCATAACTGCCATTCTCTTAGCAACTTTCCAAGTTTCTCATCCTGCTCTTCTTACTTATGATAGCATAGATCAAGCAGATTGCAAGAAAGGTCCTTATCCAATAGTCACATCCACAAGCTTTTGATATTCCCTTGGAGCAAAATGTTGACAAAACTATCTTAGATGTTCCCACATATCCTCAATGTTCCCTCAAAGTTGAGAAAAGTGATAGAGCCTATCATTAAAGATGTTAGTCACTTTTTACCCAGGTGGTTGTGAATGTTTCTCGAGATGCATATAAAGAGAACTACCTTAGTATATCTCCAAAAGACAAGAGTATATTAGAGGAGAAAGATATTCAGATTATGTTGCTTATTGTTGTTTGAGGTGAGATTTGTCATTGGTTTTATTAACTTTTGCAAAGTTACTTGCACCTTCATTCTCTTATTTTGGGCTTTGTTCCTTTACAGGGCATACATTGCTTCTCTTAGTAATGAAATTACGAAGAATATACCTATTGTTGATCCACTTCTCTCTATGGATCTTTTTTCAAAGTCTAGTTCAAATATTGCATGATTTTTTAAATTTTTTGATAGTGCCACACACACACACACACGCACACGCACACGCACACGCACACGCACACGCACACGCACACGCACACACACACACACACACACACACACACACACACACACACACACACACACACACACACACACATTTTTTCTATATGTTGAAAGGTAAATCCCTTATACATAGTTACTTTTGGTGATTTGTTTTCATATTTGTTGCTAACTAATGTTTCCTTTATATGAGTCATTGAAGTCTAATCTACTTCGATATTCTTGCTTGAGAGGTTATTCTTATAAATTCTCTTTCAAGAATTCATGGCATAGTAAAAAATGTATCATTAATAGTCTTTTCTTGTTTTCTATATTTGTTGCATGTAGTCTTTACTGTTTTCTAACAAGTTTTCATTTCCAATGCTGTTAGACTTGTTACTACCCACTTGGATACTAGTTTTGAAGATATTGCTGACTTTAAGAGACTTTTTAAGTTTCTCCTTTAAGAGGTTTGACTACAAAGTGATGTACATAGTTGTGGATGGAGAGTTATCTCACATGTTTGCAGGACTATAGGTTCAAAGTTGTTGAACATAAATGGGGTGAATGTAAGTCTTTTATCTTTTGCTTTTAAGTTAAAATTCTTATGTTTTCAACTGAGTCGTTGTGTGCTTTGTTTTAGTATCCCAAGTCATATATGTTGTGGATAAGGGAGAGGTATATTGAGATAATTTTGGATAGGGCAATCACACTGCTGGACCCTGACTCCCCTCTTCCTCCTACATTTTCCAAGGGCAAAGCCAAGAGATAGGTGAAATCTACAAGCGGAAAGGACACTACAAGACAACCACCAAAAAGTCTTTTGTTGCCTCTATAAAGAAAGTTAAGGCCATAGCCAAGTCAACCACCATAAAGACGCATGTTGCCTCCACAAAGAAAGATATGTCAAAGCTTTCTCCTTTGAAGCCTCAAGAAAAGAGAGTAGCTGTGAATTCAAATTTTTCGAGCAACAAAAAAGACAACATGCAGTAAGGAACCTACTAATGATGAATGAAACCAAAGAAGATTAACTTGTGTCAAAGAAGGAGAAAAGTTCAAAGAAAGGAAAACTAATGAAGATGAACATCTCTCAAAGAAGGAGAAAAGCTTAAAAAAAGGAAAACTAAAGATTAAAAAGTTGACTAGCCTTGTATTTAAACTACAACAAGCATATTCTTCTAGATATCCTTCTAGGTGTCATGGCCTTTTGAATGTCTTCAGCTATTGTGAGTTTGAAGCTCTTTACCTTTACTTTATCATATGAGTCTCTTAATTCAAGGATGTAATGTTTAGCAATGGTAAATTCTCAATATGTCTATATACACCTTCTCTTGACGGAACCACATATTGTGCATATTATACAAAAATCCTACTTTCACTTTAATAGATAATGTTTGCAAATTCACTATTTATTTCCTGCTTTAATGAACAAATATATTCACATATAAGATTCTTAAACTTATAATAGCTTTGCTAAGAAAAATGTTCATTTGGAGGCAAGTGCATTTCCTTTGACATGTAAACATGTTACACCTTAGAAAACCACCCTTGAGATGTGATTTTGAAACCAGTGGTATATCCCTCCTAGTAATACTTGATATCCTCTTGTTTCCTTTTCTTCATCTTGTGAGAGCTCCTGCAAGATGGAAACATGATAACCCAATCGTTTATATAAAATATTTTGGGCTCCCAATTTCCATCTGCACTTTTGTTTGATATCCTCTTGTTTCCTTTTCTTCATCTTGTGAGAGCTCCTGCAAGATGGAAACATGATAACCCAATCATTTATATAAAATATTTTGGGCTCCCAATTTCCATCTACACTTTTGTTAAAGACGGTGCAAGAGTTTATAGAATGAGAAGAATGCCTTGTGGAAGCCATGGAAAAAAGGAAGCGCAGCCAATGTGCAAAGAAGGAAACTTAGAGAGAAAAGGTTGATTAACCCAAAACGAATGTCAACAAGGCTGATGAAAATACACTGGCTATCAAGAAGAATATTCAAATGTGTCTTGAAAGTTACAAAATTGAGAGTATTAATTGCATCTCATTTTTAACTCATATTTTGTCAGTCTTTATTATCTTTATGAGCTTTGGAACTATTGAAAGATGCCAAGTCTCAGATATTTTGGCCAAAAAAGAGAAAAAATCCACAAAATGGTCTCTACAATCTCCAAAGTAGAGGAGACAAGAATATCATATTTTTGCACACGTGGCAAGCTCTCATCGGCTCTTTTCTTAATCTTGTAATTAACAAAAGTGCTGTTTTTGAAGTATTTTGGCCCTAATGCATCATTTTATAGGCTTTTTACTTTGCAAATGTGTGGAGAACTTGGGTTCCACTATCTAGACCACTCATGCTCCACTACTTTCAGATTTAAAGTGTGTTGGGACCTAAAATGGGCCAACAACGACTCTCCTTCATACCTAGAGGTCACTTAAGCCTCATAGAGAGATACCAACTCCCCATGGCCCTACACCCATGAGACAATTGATTGTAAGTAAAATTGATTGTTGATATTGCACCATTGCCATGTCTTGCACTCCCCTGAGCAATGAGTTTTTCTAAAGAGATAGATGAAGAAGTCATCATGTCACAACATTGGGCACCTCAGCAAATAGGCTACTATGGCTCCTAACCATGGGCATCAGGGTGTAGGGATTGAAGTACATGTTCATCCCCAACTTTCACATAGATCGTCACAAACATACAGTTCACTCATCCCTATTAAAGCCCCAAAGAAAATCTATTGCTCTTAGACTAACAACTTAGAGAAACTTGGTGCACTATACAAGAGAGGCAAAGGTGAAGTGTTGCGAAGATGTGTTGCAGGAGATGAAATCGTGTATACAAGGTGAAGTGCAAATTGGATGGCACATTGGAAAGATACAAGGCAAGACTTGTGGCAAAAGGGTATGCACAACAATATGGTCTTGATTATGAGGAGACATTCGGCCCCGTTGCTAAAATGAAAACCATGAGAACCGTGATTGCATTGGCACCATCTAGAGGATGGAGCATGTATTAGATGGATGCAAAGAATGCTTTTCTCAATGGTGATTTGGTTGAGGAAGTATACATGGATCAGCCTGAGGGCTATGTACATCCATATTTTCCTACATGTGTGTATAGATTGAAGAAAGCATTGTATGGATTGAAGCAAGCACCTAGAGCTTGGAATGCTAAGATAAGTGCATGCTTAAAAAAACTTGGTTTCACTATGGGCAAGGCTGATCATAGCCTATTCACAAAGAAGACAAGGGTTGGTTATGTGATATTAGCCATCTATGTGGATGACTTGATCATTCCAGGTGATGATGTCACGGGAATCGGAGAGATCAATGGCAATCAAAGATCAACCCTAAGAGTCAAATCACTATTATCTCAAATCTCACACCCACACCAATATGGATTCATCTTTGAAAGGAGGGGTCAAGAAGTTATCTTGTATTTGGCAATAGCAATTGACCAGTCTCTCTAACGAGTGGACAATAATGTTTACTAGTCAACCTTGACTTTGAAAATTGATTATGACCATATCTTATGGTCTTCATCATCCTTGTGCTTGAGGCAATGGAATTTGGCATGAAGTTCAGCAAATGGATTAGAGCTCTATTTTCTAATGTAGAATCATAGGTTTACATATATGAAACACTATCCAAACTATTTCCCTTGATGAGATTATTTAGACAGGGATGCTCCATTGCTCCCCTTCTTTTTGCAATCATAAAAGAACGCCTATTAAGAAGGTTGAACTAGCTGTTACAAAGATGCAGATCAAGAGGGCTTTCTTTGCCTAATGGGCACCAGTCCATCTTGCAATTTTTTGCATAGGTGACAACTTGAATCTAGTTCGAGCACAACGAGACCAATTGGAGATATAAATTGCCCTTCTAGCTCTTCTCAGTAATCTCATGCTCTGTAGTTAGTGAACCTAAAATTGAAGTGTTGTACTTGGTCCTTGATAAAGCATTGATGAAGCAATATACTAGCTAGAGGACTAAAGGGGATATATTTGGATATTAGGGCTATCCACTAGGTCTATACATCACTCAAAAAATAAAAGGTCTCTCTGGATCGAGTCCAATGTGGTTACAAAAACGAAAAATGGAGTGCTATCTATCACACTTAGAGGGAAAATTGTTGTGATAAAGTCCCTGTTAGTTGTAGCAATCATTTTTGTGGCGAGTTTATTTGTTTTTAGTAAAGTATCTCGGAATGAGATAGAAATGATCTTTATGAGGTTTATTTAGACCAAGCAAGAGGGTCAAACATGGCACTCCATATCCTAGGATGTCATCGCTGTAGAAAAGAAGGAAGGTGATCTCGGGGTAGACTCCCTTCAAAGCAAAGCCAATAGGCTACTTCTAAAACAAATGGGTAGAGTGCATACCAGCCATCCTTGGTTAGTGATTTGTAGGTTCTTTCTTGCACATAGCCCCAATTAAGAAGTTATCTGGCCAAAAGCTGATATGGAGTAATATGTTGTTAAGCAATGTGGTTGAACTAAAAATCAAGGATTTAGAGGTATTCAATGCTTTATGCAAGACATGGAAGAATGTAACTCAAGAAGCAACATGGATGGAGGACAAGAATGGGAGAGGAGACTCGTCCTTGGACTAGTCAATTTGATTGTGTGATAAGGCATATGGAGCTCCCTTTATCCCAATATTAGGTAGTGCCAAACTCTCTAAGAGTATGCATGTGAAAGGACTATAGTGGTGGAAGGACATATGGCAAGAAACTTGGCTCGAATTGCTTACCATTAATGAGATCACACTAAGGTGGAGGCTATCAGACAAGGAGATGTAGTGGCCGAGAGAGGTTTTGGGGAAGGTGAAGGGAAGTTGGCCCACCTTGTAGATAAGAAAGGATGTTCATAATTGAAGTGCATACAAACAGAGTAAGGTAAGCCACTAGAGCAGATCGTAGGAGGATGAGTGATTTTTAGTTGTTTCAAGGTTGCATGTTGATGAAGAGTATGGAACAAATTTACCCTAGAATCAAGATGGAAATGTGGAAAAGAAGATCAAGGAGGGTGTGGAAGTTGACTCCCTACAACAAGATCAATTTTATATTATGGAAGGTGTTAACTAACAAGATCCCGACAAGAGAGGCTACACAAGTGTATGCGTGTTTCTCCTATGTGCTTGCTATGCCTCAAAGAGGTAGTAATAGTCCAACATATGGTGTGGGAGTGTAGAGGAGAAAGGGATGTATGGAACAAAGTGAGAAAATGGATAGAGAACGTAGGATTTCATGTGCACTTCAATATTAAGAGTGTAATTTTGGTGAAGACAATCAACTCAATAAAGGATCCTTGAGGATTTGCAATGTACTTAGGGCCATTGTTATAAGATCTATTTTGAAAGATAGGAATGCTATCACTTTTGGTAGGAGGTCTTGCTTCACTCCTTTTAGCATAAAGGAATGAAAGAGGAAGTTTTGGCAACTTGCAAGGTTTAGGTAGAGTGGTGTATAAGGCTTTGAAGAAAGCATAGCAAGTGTTGCTATTTTTCCCTTGACATGGGCTAATGTAAATATTATTTTTCCATTATTAATCCAATCACACATGAAAAAAACTATTGTTGAAAATTGTAAAAGATAGAATTTCAAAGGTTGGATAGCATGATGCATGTATGTACCTTTGTTTCAACTTCTTATCAGCACCAAAATGAACGTTGTGGCAAATTGTGATGTATACTCGAGGGGTTCACTATATGTATATCTTCTACATCATGTGCATTCAAGGCCTATTTATAAATATCCTTATCTATTCACTATATGTATATATTTTACATATCATGTGAATTTTCCTTGAATAAAACACGATGCTTTTCTATTCAATATGTAAATAACCGTTTATATTACACCCTTCTGTATGTAAAAAATATGTGAAAATGGTATTTGGAAAATACCTTATTTTGGACCCATGTGATGCACACAAATATTTATAAGTGACCTCCTTGAGGACATACAACATGCACACCCGTGCAATGAGATTGAGAATAGTTTTATAAAGGTTGGCATGAAGGATGATCTACTTGATTTGTTTCCATTTTTAAAGTACTTAGCCATTCTATATACATTGCCTAAATCTTAGGTGCTTGTTGCATGTCGAATAAGAATTGGGCACAAACATGCAACTTGGTTGAATTACATGGTTAATAAGTCTAATTCCACAACGTTAGACATATTATGAGTTGCATTATGAAGGGCTCCATTGAGCTTCTATGTGGATGAACTTAACATAAGAGGGCTTTACATTTTACATCTCTATGGCTTTATGATTGCAATGTCAATTTTGATATTTGGTGAGGAGAGGAATGTTAAACATGAGGTAAAACTTGAGCTCAATCAGTTGATTTGAAGAATTCTTCGAGCACAACCATGCTCTAAAACAAATAACCCCAAACATTCACCCAATAAACCTATCCTTTGATTTTCTTATGTTAGACACAATCTCTAGGCCATTTATGCTTATGTTAATATCTAGTCCTTCCTTTGTTGTCTCAATTAAGAAACATAACAAAACCTATCCTTTGATTTTCTTATGTTAGACACAATCTCTAGGCCATTTATGCTTATGTTAATCTCTAGTCCTTCCTTTGTTGTCTCAATTAAGAAAACATAACAAATTAACTCAATTTTGGGTGTCCAACAAAGTGTTCTTCTAAGAGCACATTAAACTAATTAGATGTCTTCTTTTGCAAATAAGAAGATGGACGGAAAGTGTAAGAAAGTGAGAAGCAATTGTGCAATCAAAGAGGAAGTTCGAACATGGATGGCTAATGTAAATAGTTCATGTGACAATCAAATAGGAAGATTGAACATATTACATCTTTTGTTTCGCAAGTTTCGATAAAGGATCAATCAGGACATAGCTAGATGATTGGAATGCTTGGTGATGAAGGAGCACTCAGGAGAGTGTTGGTGGATTCACATTGTTTAGGTTGAGCATGGTGACAAATACATTGTTTAGGTTGAATACGGCGGCAAATCATGAGAATGAGGGGATCCGAGAGATAATCCTAGAAATAAGCAAATGTAGATGACGATGATAGACAATAGCTAGCAGTTGATAGGTAGGGAGAGGGATACGTTATCATGGGGTGGTGGGGGGGTGAAGCGGGAGGGAGGCGAGAAGCTGGCTGTGGAGGGCTTGGGTGGAGCGGTCGAGGTGGGAGAGGAGGGCGGCGGCACTGTCGTCGTTGTTGAGGCGGGCGAGGGAGTCGAGGGTGGCCTGGAGGGCGGAGGCGTGGCGGCGCAGGGCCTCCCGCAGCTGGGCGGCTTGGCCCTCCGCCTGGGCCGCCCGCTCCTCCAGAGCCTCCACCTCCTCCTGGAGCCTCTCCACCTGCCCCCGCGCCTCCTCCAGCTCCATCCTCTGCCTCTTGTAGGCCTGTCCACACGGCCACCTCATCTCTCTCTCTCTCTCAACAAATACAAGAGCTGCTTCGCCTCTCTCTCTCTCTCTCTCTCTCTCAGGACACAGGAGCTCCCTTGACCTCACCTACAAATACCTCTGCCTAGCATCTTCTCCCTTCTAACCTTTCTCATGCCCTTCTTCTAATCCCATGCAAGCAAAGAATCATGTCTTCAATACTTCTTCCGCTGCCAATCCAGTGGACGCTCTAATTAAAGAATCCCTTCTATAAGCATCCAGGACCAGCTAGGTTCTCCTTGGGATTCTGCCCTTCCTCCCTAAGCACGCTAACTTCTTATGCACTCTAGCTTCTTATGAACTTTCTTCTCCCTCTTCCTAAAACTAAACTCGATTAAACCTTCACCCTCGCTCTCGCTTTATGTATATTCCTAAGAACTAAGCCTTCCCCCCCCTAAAATTAAACTCCATTGACTTCTGAAATCCACGCTCTTTGTAGCTTCTTACAAATCCTTCTTCTCCCTAAACTTAAACTCATCACACTTGCTTCAAGTGTTTTCCTAGGAAATGCACGGTTCTTCTCTTGACACTAGCTTCAAGTAAATCCCTATGGACTAAGCCTTTTACCCCTTAAATTAAACTCCTCGATCTTTCAAAACCTACTTCAAGTCTTGCAAGGACTTCTAGAGTTCATATATAGAATGCAAAATTCAGATGTAGTAATGAATATGCATAGCCAAGTCAAATACATGTTTCTCTCTACTAGCTCAACCCTAGCTATCTTTGGGATGATCAAACTTTTGAGTAGTATCCTCCATGCTTGATTTGATTAATGACCAAGTATTGACCCCAAATATATAGAATCATACTCATGATTCTTAGAGAAAATTTGAAGACCAAAATATGTAATACATCAACAACGATTGACAAATTAAGGGAGCAATAAATCTAGTAGGGAGTAAGAGCAATAAACTAATAGTCTCTTATCTCAACGATACAGCATGGGGAAAGATGACTATCACGATGAGCTTATCTCGATGCATGCCTATTGAATTCATGCAATGGGTTTGCAAAATTCAAGTCGAATATTACTTAGTGGAGTTGAACCATTAGCTCATTAAATGTAGTCACTACTCCAAAGATATAAGAGAGACTTGACATAGGGGTTCATTAAATGTAAATCCTTACTATCACCTATGTTCCAAGCCTAGTTCATTAATCCCTTACATTGTGTATATTTATCAAGAAAAAAGTGGACCCTTTTCAAATTCAACTTGTCAAGATCCCCATTAAATGATATCATTCTATATGGTAAAAAAGTCCAAGAAAAGATTCTTCAAAATGCCTTCTCTTGAATCCACATGATGGACTTACATGTTTACGAGTGAACCCTCGAGAGATTTGCTAAGTGAAACAAGAGGGTTGAGAGGTGGGAAGACAATTTATGATCACCACATCTTCCTATGCACTCCCTTTTTCCATTAAAGGGAGGTCTTAGGTTGTTTATCATTAGGACTTGTAATCAACTTCTTCTTATTAATTCAAGTAATAATCATGTAGGAGAAATCACTTGAGTAGTCAAAAAGTATAGCTCACCGGCTTGAAGTGTAGTCAATTGTAGTGGATCATTTTTGGGCATGAAGAGACAAATTCTAAGTAGTTGGGTTAGTCTTTATAGGCATGTCCCTATGCTTGATGTAGGTAATTTTGAACTCCCAAATGTCTAAGAGAATAGCTTGTCTCACCCATGGAAATCCTACAATGACATTATAGTTTACATCCTTCACGTCCACAAAAGTGTTCTTTGAACACACAAGGATGATGCATGAATGAAAATAAACCCATAAAAAATATATGCTTTCTCTAAAGATGGATTCTCTTGCATCTTTAAGATCCAAGAACGTAGTGCACTTGTAGTTGAGATAGAGACAATACTAGAAGTTGGCACCTAATTTTCACACTTTTATTCTAAGTACACCTCTCCACCCATCTCTTTGATCTCCCAACATGCTACTTCGAGTGGTGTTGTATCTCTCATGTTATTTAACTCCTAGTTTGGATCTTTGGGTAGATCCTTGGCCTACCTTTCCAAAACTATACTAACACAAAGTGCCATTCACATTGTTCAATTGCTCATCAATCCCATAAATCCAAATGTCTAAAAGCTCACCACATCTATTGGTTGATGGAAAACAAGTATTGAAAGGTAATTCTTGTGTGGGTGCCAATTATTTTCAAGATTTATTGATCTTTTACTCATTTCTTTGTTCTTGCTTGCTTCCATTGAGAGAGAGAGAGAGAGAGAGAGAGAGAGAGAGAGAGAGAGAGAGAGAGAGAGAGAGAGAGAGAGAGAGAGAGAGAGAGAGAGAGAGAGAGAGAGAGAGAGAGAGAGAGAGAGGTAGGTTGAAAGTGTGAGGGACAAGGGTGAAGCATTCATTGACGTCTCCATCTCCATTGAGTCTCCATATTCTCCTCATCCTCCTCTTGCAGTAATGATGGTTTGAGCTTGAAGCAGGTAGCGTGTATAGATGAAGCACTTGGACCACGAGGACCATGCAAGGATTGTGAGACTATCTCCAAGGGATGTGTCTACTATAATCTTGAAATAATTAGATTTTCTTCCTTGATTGAAGGAGTGAACTTGATGGTTTGGAGAGGGGAAGAGAGCAAGTAGGTGAGAGCTAGTTCGTTGAGGTAGGTTGAACTCTCGAAGGAATAAGAGCTCAAGCTTGTGTCCCACTATTGAGTGCATAAGAAGTTGTTAGATGGTGTCCACTATTGAGTGCATAAGAAGTTGTTAGATGGTGTTTGTTTGATAAGCAAAGATTGATTGAAGTGCACAATTTCGTGTTTGATTTCATAGTGAGGGAAGAGAGTTGTGACCCATGAACATTAAGGTATTATGTGAGGATTCAACTTGAGGATTTAGCAAAAAATCAAGGGGGATTCACTACAAGATACATGCCTCATACTGACATTCAAAGTGACAAAAATGTTCATAAAAAAATTTACATTGTCGTTGCTAAACAGGTCGGTATTAGCATCTCCATAGAACTGTCACTACTTGCGTTGTTATTTACGTTGCAAATAATGATGCAAATAGCGATAGTTCGCGACACAAATAGAGATGGTTTGCGATGCACATTGCGATGACAATAGCGATGCGTGCAATAAATTTGCGACGCTAATAGCGATGGTTATATCCACATGTAGCACTATGTGCTGTATTTACATTCTACAAATAGATTACATATAAAGTGTACAATGGTTATCAAAATGAAGGCAAAATATACTTGAACCCATAAGATTGATACATAAAATAAATACGAGATCGTTGAATGAGAGCTCATGGAATCATGGCAAGATACAAAGGATGATAATAACATAGTGCATAGAAAATGCCTACATAAATCACAAGACCAAAAAGGAAGAGGATGTGCACTCCACGAATCCAAGTGCAAGCTATAGATCCTCGCCATCCGAAATTTCGTCATCTCCTGATGCAAAGGAGCATTGAACGAACTCTGCAAAAAAAAAAAACAACTACACATCAGTCCACCACATACATAATGTATTTTAATAAAAATAGTAACTACAAACAAGAAAGATGAGTGACTTATTGGGCCACCGCGTGAATATAGTCTATTGATCAATGCAGTGAGACTGTGTCTCGTTGTATATCGAGTCTCTAGACCGGTGGGATTGCAGTTTGTAATGGAGTGCTGCAAAGAAAACAAAATACAATGGTTAGAAACATGATTGTCAGTCAAAGCAATATTGCAAAAAAATAAGCAAGAAAAACTTACAAAGTCCTCCACATAAGTCTTGTGGCCGCCACTCCCAAGATAATGGACCACCCCTACCTCCAGTTGTGCCCTCGTTGTTGTGTCCAACGTCTTGGAGAATCAGTAGCTTCCTCCCTGAGTTTGCGCCAGTCATCTGTGTCTAGCCACTCGGGCTTTGATGCGCCACTCTTAAGTGCCTTGCCTGCGTTCGATCATTCGTGTGTCATGTACGCATGCATGCACTCTATCATCCAGCCTGTGGAAAACCTATCTTTTTTTTCATTCCCTCGCTCATTGAAAAATGGGTTTCTCTAACAATATGATATCTTACATCGGGTACAGGGGGAAATTTCAATAGGCTATGTTTTGTTTTGAAATGGAAGAAGTACGTAGGGTATTTCTTGATGCTAAAACAAAAGATGAAGCTGAATCAAAAGAATGCTGATTCGCCCCCAATAGTTGTTGCTCAAGCGATGCACAAGGATTGCTACTGCTAGTAACACAAGGAGGGATGGATTGGTGTGGTTCCTCCACACTCAACCGAATTGAGCCTAGGTATGGAAACGTACCGAAATTTTGATTTGATCGAATTTGATCTTAGGACTGTTTGCTTGTGCTAGTGTTTATTCTGAACTTAATCACTATTTTATTGTCTGTAATATGGTTCCATAAATTCTCATATAGGCTTTGAGAGTGATGTCGGCATCGTCAGAAAGAATTGTCGATTCTATCATGTGTCAAAGGATTTAACATACATGCTGATCCATCTTTTCTTAAAGGCTTAAATTATAATATAAATAATAAATGCATTGTCATATTCAGATATATCTAGTGTAATAGAAAAAAATTGGGGAAAATCCAAGGAAGTTTTTTTAAAGAATTTGATCCAACGCATAAAGGAGATCCTGGAGTCACATCTTCCGCCAGGGGGCAGGTATCTTAAAGTAGTTATCGGGGAGTTAAGTGCCATGGTGGGTACTAGAAATTCCTCATGCAAGCATATTACTATGTAGTTCTTGCTCCCCTTGGGTATGTTCTTCCAATGATCCAAGACACTGTGCCGAAAAACTTGTTAGCACAACTCTCTCACTAGCGATCACCCTCCTCCCCTCATCATTCATGATCACGACTCCTGTCCTATCATTTATAAGGTATCCATACCCCTCTCCTACCTACAACTGCACTCCTCGGCATAACCAGGAGACTCATGTACATTTGGTAACCCAGAGGAGGTGGTATCTCTCGGAGTAGCACCCATAGGGGTGCCTCCTACGGATGGTTGGAGTCATTGGACTAGATGTCCCCACAAGTGTGATAAATCCTACGGGTGATGCAACTCCACCAAAATGACGAGATGAAGACACATCGATGCCTCCATAACAACCAGCTGAGCCACCCTCTCTTAAACCTACACAAGAGCGAGGAGTAGCACCTATATCTTGAGCTGACTATGGGCTGATTGCATCCACATCTTTACAACATCCCCTAGAACCACTGCCCCCGTCTTTGGAGCGTCGACCTCATCTAGTAAAAATCAAAGCATTAGAGTATACTGATGTAGATCTAATGGAACATCTTGATGGTATATCTGAGACAACTCCTGGTTTTCCATATCTCTGAATCGAGCTATCTAATTTGGAGACATACACGTAAATATATCTTGCAACTCCTCATTGCTCATCCCTTGACTCATGGTGCTCTCCAAAATATCGTCAAAGGTCACAAGTACATACAAAAAGTGATAATAGCATAGTCAATATAAAGATTCAAGCAGCAAAGCACGATAATATAACTCTGAAAAAAATGATGTTACTTAAAATGCATATTCTAGAGTACCCTTATAAACGATTCATCAATGAATTGTGTAGGCAGATGTTGCAAGTATGGTGTAGCCTATGGTCCCATGTCAATCTCTTGGCACAACTTCACATAGACTGGAAGGTTGATAAACATGTCACCACAAAAGGATGAGTCCACCTCATTCTCAAAGAATTATTGGCCTCTTGTCTTTCCATCATTGTTACCCGATTCTACCTCCTCTACACGCTTCAAGTCATCCTCGACCTCCATCCCTTGCAATATTGACCCCTGCATCTGCATACTGTCCTCATCTACATTGGAAACATTGCTTTAATCATATACTCTCGCACTTTGAGGAGCTGAAGGCACAACATACCACCATTGAGGTTGTCGGGGGTTTGGATAGAAAATTACATGTTCGAAATTACATACAAGAGAGATTCAACATTTGTGAAATATACCATATCATAATAAAAGGTAAAAAAATAGTTCATGCACTTGTTCACAATGGACTGGCAAGACAAACGTATTGCGCAGATCTGTCCATTTGTTTTTGGAATCTATTTCGAGAAAGCCGGATGGACCTTGTCGAATGGTTGCCATGGCTCCTTTCAGTACCACTTTGAACCACTACACATCAAATATGATCATAGAGAAGCTACGGTAATCCACCATAATAATACTTTGCAAGTTCTCGAAATACTCCATCTCATCTATAAGGGTGTTTGGATCAGTGACTCGTCGTCGGCTCTCTTGCTCAGACTTTGCCATGATACCACAATTTGTTGTGGAGCGCATTTTGTTGATGTGCTCGACGCAGAAATGTCGCCTGCGTGATCATGCCACATTGTATATTTTGTAATGTACATTGAAACAGTTAGATTAGTTGTCACTTATAAAATGTAAATATGACAGCTTATAAAACATGTGGTTACCTTTGGACTATATCCCCTCAAGAATTCCCACTCCTTAGTAGAGACCTCCACCCCTTTGTGAAAGGCTGCGATCAAAGCTCCATGTAACCATCGCATAGATATAAACCACACATCTCCTTCATACCATCAGGATATCGAATTGGTTGATGGCGTGTACTACGTCAAAATTCTGATCACACTTCTTCCCGATCTTTCCTGGCTTGCTCGTACCTAGCAAGCCATGTCTCCATGGATGCATGGTGCAACATACAAAAAAGATTCACTTTTCCCTCCATTGCAACATCCATCCTTTTTTCTACCCCATTTTCAACCACCACATCTTTGGTCAGTCTATCATCATCCATCAGTGACCATAGCATGCTGTTGTCTGAATCCATTGTTGGTAGCCATTGTGAAATATGCACTAACGCCTTAGACACTAATCAACCTTAAGCCATGCTACCTTCTGGCCAATCTCATTGTCGTATAAAGCCTTTCAAAGTTTTCATGAAGCGCTCCAAGAAGAATATCCATTGTGTATAAACATATCTCGCAATCTCCACTTTATCTACAAGATGCACTAGGAGGTGGGTTTGTATCGTGAGCATGTTGGTGGGTAGGTCCTTCTCAAAGAGACAAACCCTCTCCACTGCTCCCGCCTTGTGGATTCAATAGAGGATGTATTGATCTCATTCTATGAGATCCATTGCACTAAATTTGATAATCTATAAATCGCCCCACGTATTTCTGGAGTGAGGCATTATGCGATTGCGATCGGTAGTATAAACTGCCACAAATGAAGAAGCATTACGAACACCAACTAGACTCCAAATAGAAAAATATGTAGGCCACTTACAATCCATTCGCAGTACAAACTTGACATATCTTATGCCAATCATGGGATTTTTGCCCTGATAGTTGGTCTTTTTTAGAAAAAGCGGATTTGAGAGAACACATCATATCCATCAGAGTGTGGATAGACGTGATAATTTGCTTCACAATGCACTCTTCTTTAGTGGACAAAACCCAAGGAGTGCGAGGTAGTTGCAAGCGACTATCAACACTCAACTATGGCCAAAGCGCCTCCATCTTGTCTACCTCCTTCAAATCTATTCGTGCCCCTATAGTGTCTCTCTTTCTTGGGATGTGGTCCCATAGTAAGGTGCCCACATTCTTGAAAATATGCATGGGATCCAATAAGTGGTTGATTTGTAAATGGGTCCAATATGCCAACTCGTAGAAAATCGAGAACATTGCATTCCATTTGGATGTGACTTTGTATGGACCATTTTCAACTCGTACTAGGTTTGGGCGTTCATTCATGCTAGAGGTTGTCCAAGAAAACCTTCCCTTAGTTCATGACCCTTCGGCAAGAAAGAGACGTGTCCTTGATATACCATCTTCTTCATAGTTCGTGACCTTCAGGAGTCTAATTGTGGCCCACACAATGGACATGTATGATAACTTGAGGTAACCAGACCTATCCCAACACCTCTATTTAGTGAACATAAACTTGAACGAGCTATGATAGATATGACCAACGAGAATGGAAGTCTACTTACCTGAGCACTCCCCAAATCCCGAAAAGTCATGGATGGTCCAGATGAGAATGGCTCGTATATTGGCGGACGTCCATCGCGCTTGCTCATATCTTCCACAGCGACCCCATCCTCCCACAAAAGCTCATCGACTAATGGATAGAGATAGATGTCCATATTCTTGACTTTGTAGTGGCGAGGAACGAGCAAGTTAAGGATCAAGTGTCCTTTCTTCGTAGAAAGCCATGGTGTGGGATGTTGTAATTAATAAGGACTACATGCCACACATTGTAAGAAGTTGAGCGGAGACCAAATGGGTTCACGCCATCCATAGCAAGACTGAGCCAAAGATTCCTTGGCTCTCGTGCAAATCCTGGAAAGGCACAGTCAATGTGGCTCCATGTGGGTGAATCCACTGATATTTGTTGGACTCCATTTGTGGATCTATTCTATGCATGCCACATTGTCAAGCTCGCTATGCCCAACATATGAAACATGTGACATATACGAGGGATAAGTGAAAAGTGTCTAAGAACTTTTCGAGGGATGGTTTACCCTTGCAAGTCCTATAAATACTTGTGAGCACCACACTTTGGACATGTGTCCATCGTCTCGTACTCTCCTCGAAACATCACGGAATCATTGACACATACATGGATGCTATTGTAGTCCATGCCAAGCTTTCGTAAAATATGTCATGCATCATCACGAGACTCAGGCACGGTATTTTCAAGTGGTAATATATGATACTTTAGCAACTTGAAAAGATATCATAAAACACCTTGAAAAAGCACAATTGTTTTTTATAATGGTGCCAAAAAGAAATCAATGAAGTGTATGTAGAAGATACTTGAACAACTTGGTCACACTTGCATTGCTCCACCCAAATTTTTCTTGCACACTTAGGAGTGCAAGCAATGTCTTCAAGCGTGATACTCGAAACCCATCATATAATGGTATGGATACTTCCTCTCTTAGTGGATCTGATGTCTCGACATCCATGGGTATCAATGCATCGATCATTGTTACCTCCACCTTAGGCTCCAAGATTGTAGGAAAGTCTGAAAGGCTACATGTCTCCTTTGGTATTGTGACGATATAGATTGGGTCGTGCCTTCCAAGTGGTGGATTGGCTCAAACACTCCATCCATCGCATGTCCACGAACTCTTCTAACCGGCTACAATAGGTTCATTTCTCCTTAGGATGAGACGTCACCTCCTTGTATAAATATTACGACCACGTCTAATGTTTTTGTATATGATATTCAATTAGTTTGCAAAAATAATATAAGGCATGATTAATACACATTTTTGTTACAGTTTGCTCAAAGTTTGAGATAACTTGATCAATGATCTCTGATTGAAACTCGCCGAAGTGTCGTATGTGTCCTATAGACAAGAAACGCTTTCGTTTGATTGCTAGCTTGCATTGAGAGCAAGGGCATGAGACATGCTGATTAAGATATGCATCCCGATCTTGAAAATCACAACCATCATCATTTTCCATTTTATCTACGTTACGACAAATAATTGGTTTTCTTTCTCATTCTCTTTTTCTTTCTTAATTTGTTTGAGAAGGGATTTCTTCTTTTGTAACTCAACAAAATTAATGTAAACTAAAGTCTTGGTTTTCTCCCCCTTTCTTTGCACTCTTCGTTTTATGTTCTCTCCCCCTCTCTCTCTCTCTCTCTCTCTCTCTCTCTCTCTCTCTCTCTCTCTCTCGCCCTTCTCTTTGTTTCTCTCCACCCCCTCGCGTTTTCTCACTCATTCTCCTGTCTCCCTCCCTCTCTCTCTCTCTCTCTCCCTCTCTCTCTCTCTCTCTCTTTTTCCATTTCTTTGTTATATTTCATGTTTATTCTCTCTCTCTCTCTCTCTCTTCTTCTCCCTCTCCCATTTCCTCTCTTTCTCCCTCAATGCACCTCATTCTCAAGAAAATAAAATTTAAAAATTAAAAATGAAGAAAGAAAAAGAACAAACTAAGAGGAGGATGGATTGTTCGTCTCCTCTTTGTGACAAACCCTCTCTTTGTTTCTCTTCCACCCTTTGTGTTTTCTCATTCATTCTCCTCTCTCCCTCCCTCCCTCTCTCTCTCTCTCTTTAAATCAGCCCATAAATCATGGCTAGAAATCTATAAATCTAAACATACTAATTGTAAACAAACCTACTAACTTACTAATCAAATATTTAAATAGATAACAATTTAAACAATACAAACCTCTCTCTCTCTCTCTCTCTCTCTCTCTCTCAATCATTGATCAATAATCTAAAAAATATAAAGCAAAGTATCTAACTAAACTAACTAACTAATAGATAAATCTATAAAACTATCACCCCCTCATGTTTTCTCACTAATTCTCCTCCCTTCCTCCCTCCCTCTCTTTTTAAATCGGCTAGAAATCTATAAATCTAAACTTACTATTTATAAACAAATTTACTAACTTACTATTTTACTAACTTACTAATCAATTATTTAAATAGATAATAATTTAAACAATACAAACCTATCTCTCTCTCTCTCTCTCTCTCTCTCTCTTAATCATTGATCAGTAATCTAAACAATTTAAAGTAAAGTATATAACTAAACTAACTAACTAATAGATAAATCTATAAATCTATATCCCTAAACTATTCAAACCTCTCTCTCTCTCTCTCTCTCTCTCTCTCTCTCTCTCTCTCTCTCTCTCTCTTTCTCTCTCTCTCATTTCCTCTCTTTCTCCCTCAATGCATCTCACTCTTAAAAAAAAAACAAAAAAGAAGAAGAAAGAACAAGAATAAACCAAGAGGAGGATGGATTGTTCGTCTCCTCTTCATGACAAACCTTCTCTTTGTTTCTCTCCACCCCCTCGTATTTTCTCACTCATTCTCCTCTCTCTCTCCCTCCCTCCCTTTCTCTCTTTCTTATATTCTTTGTTATCTTTCATGTTTATTCTCTCTCTCTCTCTCTCTCTCTCTCACACACACACACACACACAGACTCTCTCTCATGCTCTCTTCCTTTTCCTTTCTTATTCTCCCTCTCTCATTTTTTCTCTTTCACCCTTAATGCACCTCATTCTCAACAAAAACAAACAAAAGAAAACAAGAAAGAACAAGAATAAACCAAGAGGGGACAATGTACTCATCACAAATGCCTGATGATGGCTTCTTTGTCTCCTCTTCGCGAAGGGCGATGGCGACGGCGGTGACGGTGAGAAGCTATCCTTCTCTCTCTTTCTCTCTTCCTCTCCCTCTCCCTCCCAAAGGCACGCTCTCTTTCGCTCTCTCTTTCACTCTTTGCGGCAAAATGCTACACGGGTTTCACCTGTTTTTTTTTTCTTTGAGTACCATTGCTATTTACAACACAAATAGCAATGCAAGTAGCGACGCCACTAATATGCGTCGCAACTACCTGTCGCTATGCCCTTATATCCTTATAGTGATTAGGCTAGGAAACAATGTAGTGAAATATAGAAAAAAGCACCCTTTAAGAGTTAGACATATTTGTAATCGCAAAAGAAAATGGTTTTTATGGTGGTAATGGAAGAAAAGCGGTGATGCCGAGCCGCCAAGCATATCCCTGACTCTCGGCAAGCATGTCCAAGCTGCCAAGCACGTTCAACTCTCGACAACATGGAGAGAATAGGAGAATCGGACGAGACAAGGTCTGTCCGAGTCTCCTGCCCAAGCCCAAAACATAGAAGTGCCCGTGCAACATTGCTTTGGCAGCTCGCCTGTATGAATGTAAGGAGCTAAATGTCTTTCGGATGGCCACACTAAGTTGGGGGGATCACTGAAGCATTTGAAGTCTTATGACTCCATGGAGATGGACTATGTTGCTATGGTTGCTTTTCATGGTGAGGACACATTCAAGCTTTAACTTAGACTTTGAGGGGATCTCAGCAGGCGTTCAATGCCAAGAAGAAGGCTCTCCTTGATGGATCGAAGCACATTCTATGAGTACCTGTGGCCTTCCCGTTGCCTCACATTAGGCGGCAGAGATACATTGAATATTCCCTCTACACGGCATCTACATGTTTTTCGTGGGCAAGTCCCCCCATGGAAGAGGAGTATAACAAGTGATTCTATTCCATCTATGGCAAAAAAAGCATGTTTGGTATAGTACGTGTTTGTGGAGAAGGGTTTTTTCTTGGCCCTATTTGCTTCCAAAGATGAACGAGATCTTGTACTTGGCTCTTCAGTTGGATTCAAAGGAAACCTTGTCTACACTATGCCCAGACAAGCCAACTTCAACCCAGAGGAAGTGTTGTAGACTGAATGTCCTATGTGGGTTAGCTTCATCGGGCTTCCTGCATGGCTTGATGGAGAGCTGTCAATATTGGTGGAGGCTCTTGGAAAGACCTTGTATGTTACGTCAATGGTAGCAGTGGCAAGTGGTGCTATCAAGGCCAAGAAGCATGCTTGCATCCTGTGTGACTAGAAAAAGCAAATACCAGAAGTGCTTGAGCTCATTGACCCAAATGGCATGGACCTTTTGGTCGTACGGTTTGGTTCCTTTCTTGATAATTTCTTTTATTGTAGGGAAGATGGAAACTATGCCAAAGAGTGCCCCAAGAAAGGGAGTACTACCCCAAGCAAGTAACCCAAGAGTGGGTAGCAACAACAGCCAAAGGCTGATCAAGGGACTAGCTCTAAAGCGGGGGAGAGGAAGCAGCCTAGTCAGATTAAAGACATTAAGGGAAAAGGGAAGGAGAAAGGAGAAGAGCCAAGCAGCAACTAGCAAGATGTGACATGCAAGAAGTCTAGTAAGGGTATGATGGATGGGAAGGAGATCCATGTACCTCATAAGCATAAAGATGCGAAGGCTAAGAGGAAACGGCCGTCTCTCAAGAAACTTGCATGCAAACCACTAGTGGATAGAAACATTTTTGCCATACTGGATGAAGAAGAAAAGAACGGGGATATGAAGATCATCATTTATGAATAGCCTAATACAGAGATTCACAACCATGATCACCTAGAACATCAGAGGTATGGAGAGTGACACCAAAAAGGATGATGTTAGACATATGCTAAAGTAGAGGAAACTTGATGCACTTGCATTGCAAGAGGTTGAGCTAGGGGAGGATGAGGCAAATAAACTCATCTTTAAGGGGTATTGTGTGCTAAGAGACTATTGTCAGTAGGGTCGAAGAGGCACCTTAATGATCATCAAGGAGACTTTAACGCCCAAGGTAGTCTTTGCAGGAGGTGATGGAAGCATGCTTGCGGTAGGAGTCAGATTAGGAAGGAATAAACTCTTGTTGGTTTCCATCTATGGCCCTAATGCCTCCGTTAATAGGGCATCCTTATGGAAGTGTTTGGCTGCTATTGGGGGAGATGAGAATGCAATGCTCCTAGGTGACTGGAATATGACCTTGCAGGAAGCGGATCAATTTCATGGAAAAGGTACGATGATGATTGAAGAAAGAGAGAACCAGAATGACTTGGAGGTAGAGCAAGAATTAGTTAATGTAGCCCCACAATCTTAAGTAGGGACATCCCCCCCCCCCCCCTCCCTTTTTACATGGCACAGCACACAAATGGGGGATCATTGGTGGGCCACGAGGATTGATAGGATGTACCTTAATAACTAGGGTGGGTGGTGGGCAATGCTAGATGTTCGACTCATAATGCTATCTGAATATGCTCTTTTTGATCACACACACCTTCTATGCACTCTAAGGCTAGCCATAGTGCAACAGGATAGGGAAGACCCACCATTGTTCAAGTTTAACACCTCTTTCTTACATAAAGAAGCTTTTTGTGAGCAGCTCAAGACTACATGGGTTGAGAATAGGGCTCCTATGAAGGGTCATGCACAAAGATGGGCGTGGAACATGAGAGAAGCATCACTAACCTTGCCAAACAACATGGTAGAAAGGAGGCTGCAGTGAAATGTGAAAGATGGGAAGGTGGAAATCATGCTAGAGAATGCATACTCCACTCACTACGCGTGCAGTTGGATGACATGATCTTACAATATTGGTTAATGGACGTGGAAGGGTTCCTAGAAGCTCTACAGAAGCACAAGGTAGAGACATCTAAGATCCAGTTGAAAAGCATGTGGTATGTCTTGGGAGATGCACCTAATGCAGCATGCTTTAGAGCACTTAAAATAAAGAAGCAAAGAGAGCTAATCACCATGATTGATGAAGGCAATGGAAATATCTTAAAGGATAGTGGAGAGATTGCCCAAGCTTTCACTAAACACCTCTCTATTATTGTAGGCTCGGAGGTTGACATCCCGCATGACTATGATGCTAAGCTGGCATCATTCCTACAGTCGGAGTAGGGACCTGGTCTCTCAGGGGGAGGTTGTTATGCCGGGTCTCCCTTTCTTTGAAGAATAGCTAAATTATGTGGTCGAAAAAATGGCCAGGGGGAAGTCACCAAGAATAGATGGCATCTCAGTGGAAGTGATTCAATCACTGTGGAGTGTGTGCTCCTTAGATCTATGCAACTTGATGAACAAGATCAGAAAGGAGGGGAAGTTCCCAACATCCACGAACCAAGGCTTAATCATGCTCATCCTAGAATCAGTTGATAGGGCCAAATTGGGTAGTTGGAGGCCACTCATGATGCTAGGAGTAGGAGGCTATAAGGTCTATGCCAAAGCACTGGCATTTAGGATTAAGTTTATACTTGGGAGGACACTTCATACACAACAACATGGATTTGTTCAAGGTTAACGGATCTATGATGCGATTCTAAACTTGATGTTGTCAATAGATCATGCATTAACCTTGGGGTCTGACTTTGTACTTATTAATATGGATTATGACAAAGCTTATGATCGGATAGGATGGTGTTTTCTCATGGAGGTTCTTAAAGCTATGGGCTTCGGGAAGATATTCCTGCAAATGGTGGGTGCCTTATTCACCAACACCTTTGCTATAGTACATGTCAATGTCATACGGTCCCCCTTGTTTGACATCAAGAGGTCAGTTAGAGAGAGATAGTCATTGCCCTGCTGCTCTTTGCTGTCATTACGGGCCCACTACTGAGGAACCTAGAGCTAAAGGTCCAACATGGCATGATTAAGGCCCTTCCATTCACTGGTTGCAAGCACTTTGTTGCACAATTTTTTGTGGACGATAATTCAAATATGGTGAAGGCAGAGATGCAGTCAGTCAATGCACTGCTATAGGTATATGACAAGTTTTCAGATCTGTTAGGCTCTCGTATTAGCCATTGAATTGCATATATATTGATTACAATGAACCTCCCCCTTGGCTATAGGACTTGGGCTTCAAGTTGATAAAGCATGGGCAAGTGTTCAGATATTTAGGATGCCCTCTAGGGGTAGGCCTAACCGTGAAACAAAGGGTGGAATGGATGGAATTAAAGGTCAAGGCCAAAGTTGAGACATGGTGAGGAATGCAACTCTCCTTTCTTGGGAAGTTACTGGTGATAAAGACAACGTTGGCACCCACAATCGCCCTTCTAGCCATGGTCCTTCATTTTGGCAGAACTACATGGACCAGAATTGAGAGGCTTTTCTCTACAGCCTTGTGGGATAAGGAGGCTAATCAACATGGCTAGAGAGCTATTGCTTGGCCTTTGATCACATCTAGAGAATTTGAAGGTGGGATTGGCATTCCAAGCTTAGCTTCTAAAGCGAGATCCCTCATGTTAAGTTTCGCGAAGAGGATGGAAGGGAGTTGGCCATGGGTGCTCCTCATCAAATACTCGTTAGCACTAAACGCAAGAAAGAGCCTTGGGCTCCCCAACCTCTCCTGGACTAATACCTTGTTAGTGGGGAAGAAGCTAACCATCCTATAGTGACAAGTTGCACAAGGTTTAACACAAGCATGGCAAGAGGTGCTCAGTGCAGACAGCTGGACAGGGGTACAAGATTGAAGGGGTGACTCCTCTCTTAAGCAGGTAATATGGACATTCAAGGAGGCATTTGACCCTCCACACAGACCCCTCCAAGAAAGGCCCTTGCTCTCCCAGCGACTAGCCAATAGAGGCATGAACAAATGCGAGGATGTATGGGACCCAGGTAGAATGTAATTCATGAGTGTGGAGGCGATCAATTTCCAAGACCCACGGACGTCTTATTGTTTCAAGCGTTCCAAGCCGAGTACTAATGGCTACCTCTCACATAGCCGAAGCACTATCCATCTCTACGAGTATAGTGAGCTTATCTCCATGCTCGATCAAATTACCTCCTCTCCCGAGTACTCCGGCAGCTCCATGATCTAAGTGAAAGCTTCAAGCGAGCTCCATCCTCAAGGTCCATGCTCCAAGTTCCATTGTCGCGAGCTAGAGAAGAGAAGAGAAGAGAAGAAAAGAAGAGAGGAGAAGATGGAGAGCTTCTCCACCACGGTCCCTCACCCTCACACACTCATTCTCTCACACTCTCACACTCCTCTCTCAAGAAAGCAAGAAGAAGAAGAAGAAGAAGAAGAGGAGAGCCACTTTTGGCCACACACAAGAATGAGCTTCTCATTCACTTTTCAACTTTATATACAAAACCCTAAATCCCTTTTGGGTGATCATCCTCTTATCCCATTTTTTACATGGCCGGCCATAGCCTAGGCCCTTTTCCCATTGTCCTCCTATCTTCCTAGCTTCCTTCCTACAGCCCATCTACCTTTTCAAATTGCACGGGGTGAAAGCCCGATGCTCTTAAATTAAATCATGATGTGCCTTGCGCTCTTTTACAAAAGTATTGACGTGCTTTTTCTTGTGCACCTTTTTCCTTTATTTAGGACTTTTCTACACTTCTTGTATTTCCATATTTTTCTTGGCGCACCTTCATCTTTCGTTCCACTTTTTCCTTGGCCTTGTCCTCTGCTTTAGATTTTCTGGAATTTCCAACTTGTTTGTTTGAGGGTTAACATTACCCCCCTCCTAGACGAGTGTCAGTCCCATGGCACTCACCATCATAGATAGCAGGATGTGGCATGCACTGAAGACGTGGGTGGAAGGGACTGCTGTGGTTGGCGTTGGAGGAGTTTTAGTGGTGGTGTGGATGAAGATGGTTGGTGGCACTTTGTAGACTTGATTGGTTGGTGATAGGGTTGTTGAAGTAGTTGATAGGGTTGGTTATTGTTGGTTGTTGCACTTATGGGTTGGCACATATGTGGATGTGTTGGGGATTCGGCGGGCGACGATTGGGCTTGCAAGATGAAGGATAATAATTCAAAGTTGATTGTTGATGAAGGACTGACAACACTTTCATTGGAGTCTTCAATACCTGCAATTAGAAACCTCTCATATGTGGTCTCTCCTTGGGGTGAGTACTAGTCTTCTTATCATGCACAAGACGTAGTTTGATTAGTTTGGAAGACAGGACGAACTCTAAGCAAGCTGAGAGTATTGTCCTACACTTGAGGATCCAAACTGTGTATAGATTATGGTGCAGATATTATGTGAGTACACATCCATACGTAGATAGTACGTAGTTAGAAGATTGTTGGTTAGGTTCCTCATAGCAGTGTGTGGATGAAGCAAGGGTTCAATGGGGTGGAAAAAATTATTGATGTTGAGGAGAAGTATACTTAAAGGCTTCTTGAGACATCATTTGTGATTTTGACATCATGACCCATCATACTTGAGCTCATTGATGCCTTAGCTTTTTGTAGCTGGTGGCTACTTGTAGTGGTTGAAGAGTACATTGTACTTTCCATGGTCTTCCATGCCTTGCTTACCACTGTTGACTGCAATGGCACTAAGATGGAGTGCAAAAAAGAATTGTGCAAATGGTTTAGGATGACATGTCTAGGTGAGACGAGCTCCCTAGGCATGTCCTATCCTTGATGTGCCTTGAACAATTGTGGGGAATATGTAAAGGGCTAGGGGACTAGGGACGGAGCTAGCTGACCAAGGTCACGGGACGTACCCAATTTGAGGACCCCCAGGTGTTATGCTGTGATCGTGAGTGCTTTTTTTTCTATTCTATTCTTTTCTTTTTGTTTTCTCTCTTTTTTTTTTCCCTTTTTTTGGATAAAATGAATACAACCAATACAATACATTAAGGCTATCAACCTTTCATTTGGACTGAGAAATGTCGAGATCCAAAGGCTATGAAAAATGGATATTACGAGGATGATTGTGTTACTAGCCTCGATGTTAGAGGAATAATTGTTGAGATGGAGAGATACACTTGAGATTTTGCAGACCTCTTTGTAACATGTGAGACATCGGTACAATTGAGGTAGCAACTGGAGTGAGCCGGATATAGAGTTTGACCAAGAAAGAGAGAGTAGCCAATGACTATGCTTTATGCTCAAAAGCAATGTGTGCTTTATTTGCAAGGGTGACTTTCTCTTCCAGCAGCAGCGGGGCTTCCGTCATGGCTCTTTGTTCTTAGCACTTATGTCACCTTCTCCATAATGGTTCTTTGTGGGGTTGGTGGTCTTGTGGTGACTTAGACATTGAACACTTTTGTACAGATACATGCGTCGTCCTACATTCACTTGGAAACTCATGAGAGTACATGCAAGTCATATGCTTCAACCATAATGAATAGGTTTAGCTCAAAGAAACATCACTTATTTGAATCCCATGGCGTTGACTTCGATGCATATCACCTGCGCTTGATTAGCATTGCTTGTGTGTGCTGGCTTTTCTTTTTTTGGTATTATTTATACATAGTCACAAAACTCATTATTTATTTATGTACACGTTTATGAATCCATGTCACTTCGTGAGGATAAAAACCAATTGTAGAACTTAGGATTGTACTATAGTATGGCACATACATCTAGTACTCATGGCTGCCTACTCAATAGCAATATATATTTTGCAACGTCGAGTAGCATGGTACCTTGTTCGAGTCTACTGGCAACATGTAGCTCCTTCTTAGTGAGAATTTTATCAACCAGAGAGTTCCATCTAAGTCCATACCCCAAATGGCAGTCTCCTCAATAGCAACATATATTTTGCAACATCGAGTAGCATGGTACCTTGTCTGAGTCTACTGGCAACATGTAGCTCCTTCTCAGTGAGAATTTTATCAACTAGAGAGTTCCGTCTAAGTCCATACCCCAAATGGCAGTTAGTACTCGAAAGGAAGTTGGTGCCACATAGGTTGGGTCTCTTTGAGACTGCCATTTGGCCAATCGCTCCTTTAAGACTGTCATAATCTGGGCTCCAAGTTCAGCCATTGTAGCATAGTTTTCAAACCAACATTTTTCAAATTGACTTGGACCCTTTGATTGTCGCTTTAGTTGCTCTATCTCTAAGAGATTTGGTTGCCAAAGTGCTTCGTTGAATGTCATAGTTAGGCGTAGTTTGTCAGTCTCCTTGTTAGAGATGAGTTGAATACGTTCATGTAGGAGCTTTTCATAGTGGTCGTTAAGATATTCTTGCTCTTCCCAGGATAGAGGATATGGCAAGTATTCCTCAAGTTGCTCCTTAGGGAATGTGTTCATGTCTGCAACAAAATAGACACATGCGAATAATTTGAGTTTAGTATCCAAATTAGTTAAGCATTCTGTGACACTTCTATGTTCAATGAGGGCTTGCTCGGTTGCTATCTCATGCAAGGTTCTGGGAGTTTTCCTAGGGTTTAGCATAGCTAGGGGCTCAGGCCTAGATGAGTGAGATTGGTCAACGCTAGGATTCCTTATGTCCTCAAGATTCTCATGTTTCTCCTGAGGCTTTGCTGCTATTGTGTCATGCTTCTCCTCGGATGTGACTAGTATACTTTTGTCAACCTGTTCTGACAGTGTTGCATCCACTCTTGATTGGTCAATGCAAGTTCTGTTGTTGTCGGTGGATTGAGTGTTGCAAGCAACCATTGATGGTAAAAGTTGCTTTAACTTATCAGAACACACAGATGTGTCTGAGGTTTTCACTGCTATTAGGAGAGATGGAAATGGGTTCATTCGTGGGTGGAATCGATGCTTTATTTCTCAGCTCTTTAGCAGTCTTGGTCTCAATCTTCTTGGCATCTACAATCACTTGTAACTGTCGTTGTTTTTGTTGTTTTCTCCTCTTTTTCTTGGGCAATTGAGATGTATCCTTTAAAGATTATGGACCGTGAGCTAAGTTAGTCGTTGATGTGGTTGGTTGGGCCTCATCATTCTCTTTCTCTAGCATGTCCTCATGGGATATAGATGCGGCCTGCTAAATAGCCTCGCTAGGTTGTGAGGGTATAACTGCCTCTCTTTTTGGAGAGTCTAGCTCTTTAGCTAATTCCCCTCTATTTAGCTCCTCATCTGATTGCATTGGCAGTTGCTCTTGGTCGAGCATTTGCTCTAGGCTCTTGTCCTTACCTATTGTTGGAACATGCCTCCATTGCTTCTTATCAGTGCAGGTGTTGTGTTTAGAGTTGTTTTTCTCTTGCTCAGGAGGTTTGGGTGACTTTAGTGTAGAACCAAGAGACGGTTTAGGGTTCTTGCCATGTAGGCTTGGACGGAACCAACTGAAGAAGTTAGGGTTATATTGATGGGAAGCATAGAGATCTAGGATTGGAGGGTCTTGAGTGAGGCAAAAGACATATGCGCTTAGGCAATTTTGCCATTTGCTTTGTTGAGCAATTAGCCTTATCATGAACAACGTTGTGTTTGTGATGCTCATTATCCTCTTGGAAAGTCAAAGGTTCCTTGGGCACTAATGGTCTTTGTACACACTCAATGGTTACATTTGATGTTTGCTTGTTAAGCACGCTAGGCTGAGGATCTACCTTTCGAATAGTCCTGTTTGGTTTCTTGATTTTAATCGTGAGTGGCTCAGTCACTCCAATGTTGTTGACCCCAGACTTGGATTTTTCGTTTAGATTTCCTCCTGCGCTTCTTTGCTTTTGATGTGGTCTAGCCTCTGACAGAGATGGTTTAGTAGGGAGTTTTGGTACCCGAATCCATTGGTTACTTGCGTAATACCCTTGAGCCCATAGCAACGCTTTGGATATCCGCCGAGGTGTAGTGCTGGCTCTTCATCGATACCTTCGACTGTAAGGCTCGGGCTTCTTTTGTGGTCTTTTACGATATTTGTAAGTCCAAAGCCTATCCTTGGCATTGTCTCCTGACCTTCTCATTTCAAGCATGGCCTCGCTCACTGGTTCTCTCTGTTCAACATGCGCTTGTGTCAACTCTTTCAACAAGTCCTTGCTCTAGTTATTGGGCTTGCCTGGTATGTCAAAACATTCCTTGTCTTTCCCTTTAGGTTTAATGAGGTCACCCTTGCTAAAGGTTGTGATTATCCTCACACCCGATAGTGTCAAGTGTATCCTCCGTGCTACATAATCAGCCTCACACTTGGTTCCCTTTTGAAGGGTCTTCCTAAGAGGGTTTCCTTTCCACAATTTGCGTTATTTGAAGGAACATGGAATAGGATATGCAAGCTTTCCGTTTCTATAGTTACTAGGATTTTGCACTTTCCTATAAGGGCTTATGGGTGTCCCCCATAAGGATTAAGAGTCGCACTAGTCGGTGTGAGCTCTGGTTGGCCTAGTAGAGTCCATGCTTCATAGGTCAAGATATTAAAATATGTTCCTTCATATATGAGAACATTGACAAAATACTCTCCTTTTGCGGTGAGTTTGACCCTAAGATAAGCAGGCGGTACTATGTCTTCATCTTTCGGGTCTTGGCTTATAAATTTAGGCCTTCTAATGCATGCCTTTGAGTTCCCAACTGCACAACCACATGTGGATTCTCTATTGATGTCTTGGGTCGTATATGCAGTGCCGTTCAAGGTGCATCCATCATCAAGACTATCATGTTTAGTCATCCTCGTACTTGTAGCTTGATGTTGTTGCATTCCACTTTGACTAGATGCAGTCAAGATGCAACCTATACATGTTTTTGTGGTATGACATTTTTGCCCTTGTTTGCTAGATTGGCCCATTGAGGTTCTAGGGTCTCTGTTTGTCTTTGTTTAGGTATGGACTTTTGGTTGTTGTTTTGTACATGAGAATCTATGCTTGTGCAGAGCCATTACTACACTAGGATCTAATTTGGAGGACCTATCATGGTGCACATTTTCTCTCCAACCTACTTGGGGGAGGTGTAGAGGAGCCCCCTCTGTGCGGATCTAGGGGGTAGTCCCCCCAGCCCACAAGGTCATTACGGTAAACACCATGTGCGATTTGAAGGACCGTTTGTAGCTAAGTTTTGAACTACTTGCTCTAGATTTCAGCCCTGTGATAGATCTATGATGTGCTTTCAACTCTATATGGTCTCTATGTCGATTTTAAAATCTACAGGTTAAAAATTTTGAGAAAATCCAATTTTGGCCCAATAGGTCCAAATTGCAGGGGCCAATGTCCGATTCGGCTTGTCCGAATGGCCGAGGCCGAATGAACCTGGTCCGAATATCAAATTCAGTCAGTCCGAATGTGGTTGTCTGAGGGCCAAATGGCCAAATGGCCGAGGGTCGAGTCAGATGGGCCGAGTCATGTGGACCAAGGTTTGAATATTGAATTCACACGAGCCGAATGTTAGCTTGTTCGAGTGGGGTTGGGCCGAGTTGGCAGGGCTGAGGGTTGAATTTTCACATCTCTAAGTAAGGTGGGCTGAATGGTTGATTCGATCGGTAAGCATCCAAATGGAGGTGGGCCGAATGGCCGAACACAAGAGGGCCGAGGGCCGAGGACCGATTCTGGGACTCAACCCAACATCGTTGTCACTTGAACGGGCTGAACGTGGCGCAATTTTGGCTGACATAACAATAAATCACTCGAGTCACACGATTTAGGTCACGGCCTATGGCATACACCTCCAAATCAAAGCTATGGGTAGAGGGGAAGAGTTGTATATACCTGGAATAGCAAATAAACTCCAATATGAAAATCGGCAAACGAATTAAACCCTCTTGTCCTATTATGATAGCAGAAATCCTAATGCTTGTTTTTCTTCTTTTTTTGTCATTTTTTCCTACCCTAATACATCCAAATCACAAAGAAAATACCTACACTACTCCATATTCTTTTTCAAATTCAAAAAACCAAAAACCTACTTGCTAAGGGGATTGAATATCTCTTCAAATTCGCTTGCTTTCTACCTATCTACCTCAAGCACCGATTCGGGGAAAACCCTACTTCAATGCTTGATTCGAAGCCGCAAGCACTTAAGGCTTGAATCCGTTTATCCCGGCAATGAAATGTGGAGGCGATCAACCGCCGAGACCCACAGACCACTTATTGTTTCAAGCGTTTCAAGCGGAGAACTAATGGCTACCTCTCACATAGCAGATGCGCTATCCATCTCTATAGGTGTAGTGAGCTTACCTCCATGTCCAGTTGAGTTACCTCCTCTCTCGAGCACTCCGGTAGCTCTACGATCCAAGTGCAAGCTTCAAGTGAGCTTCATCCTCAAGCTCCAGGCTCCAAGTTTCGTTGCTGCAAGCAAGACAAGAGAAGAGAAGAGAAGAGAAAAAGAGAGGAGAAGATTGAGAGCTTCTCCACCACGGTCCCTAACCCTCACACTCTCACACTCCCTCTCTCAAGCACAAGCCTAAGCAAGCAAGAACAAGAAGAAGAAAAAGAAGAGGAGAGCCACTTTTGGCCACACACAAGAATGAGCTTCTCATTCACTTTTCAACTTTATATACAAAACCCTAAATCCCTTTTGGGCGGTCATCCTCTTATCTCCTTTTTTACATGGCCGTAGCCTAGGCCCTTTTTCTGTTGTCCTCCTATCTTCCTAGCTTCCTTCCTACAGCCCATCTACCTTTACAAATTGTAGGGGCGGCGCTTATAAATTAAATCATGATGTGCCTTGTGCTCTTTTACAAAAGTATTGACTTTTTATTTAGGACTTTTCTGTACTTCTTGTGTTTTCATATTTTTCTTGGCGCACCTTTGTCTTTCGTTCCACTTTTGCCTTGGCCTTGTCCTCCCCTTTAGATTTTCCAGATTTTCGAGCTTGTTCATTTGAGGGTTAACAATAAGCATCACTAATGTGGTAGAGAAGTTTGCCCTATCCAGTACAGAAAGAGACTTTGTGGAAGGCATAATGGGCAGGCACAGGGCAGTATGACCTACCTCCAAGCTGGTGCTAGAGGCTAACATTACTAAGTTTATGGCTAGCCCAACAGGTAAGGTATTGTGGAAATGCAAGAGTAGTAAGGACTTTGTCAAGAAGGATCCCTTTCACATACATCGAGTTGCAGAGTACTGGAATAAATGACATCTGCGTTTTAAGAAAAGGGCCTGGGTCCGTCATGTCCTAAGAGCAAGGCAATCCACACCTTCCAAGAAGTTGAATTTTTTCCTCTAGAAGGTTGTAATGAACAAGCTCCCCACTAGAGAGAGGCTGAGCAAATCCATGGATGTCTCACTGCTCTGTGGGTTGTGCAAGAGTGAGAAATAAATAGTAAGGCACCTTTTTTGGGAATGCAAGGAGATACGCGAAGCTTGGAGACAACTACAGTCTTGGATTAGGAGAGTGGGCTTTGTTGAGCAAATTGACGTCAAGATGGTGCTATTTGGTGACCGACGGGGCAACAAAGATGACCAGATGATGAAAATGTGGAATGTAGTTAGAGCAGTGACTCTCTAAGAGATATGGAGAATGAGAAATGAGAAAGTATTTGGTAGAAATAAGAAAACTTTAGGCCCTAATGTACAATGGGCTAGACTCAAGCGAGAAGTCTTGGTAGCACTTAAAGCTTGTCAGACCACAAATAAGGCTTTTAGAGTATGTCACAAAATTCAAAAAAAAAAAAAAGATTCCATAGAGCCTTTTCAAGGATGTAGGACTGTTGTCTTGAAACTGGCCTAACTATAGGCTTTGTATATACCCCCTTTTTTTTCGATATTGATAATATCATTCTACCAACGCATTATTTTTTAAAAAAAGCATAGAAAACTGTATTCTAGATAGACAACCTACGATTATGCTTGAGTCGATCATTCAAGAGCACTCTTGCAAGTCAAATGTTTGAGTCTTGTGCTCAGGTGGAGAAGGAGAGAAGAGATAAAAGGAGAAAGGACGCTTGGAGGGAAAGGAGAGAAAAGGGGCAGGGAAGGAAGGAAGAGAATTAATTACATCAAATAAGTTGACACAAGAGCAATGATGGGTGTTAGGATCTAATATGCTAGAGCCTAGATTGGAGACTAGTTGGGAAAAAGGCTGACCCAACAATAATGTAGCGACTACTACACATGACACTCGAGGCGTTTAATTGCACTAATTGCTTGTGGGCGTGCTTACAAAGAGAGAGACTCAAGTGCCAAAGTACTTAGAGATAGAGAATGCTCGAGTTGCTCAAGCTCGAGTGGAAGGAAAAAGTCGACAATAATTAAAATATAATCAATTTGAAAGGCATTATGACCATAAAGAGCGTCATTAATAATTAATAAGAATGCATTATCAGAAGGAAGTGTCGCACATTAACTACCCATCGGTCGTTTAGCGCCACGTGGGATCTTTGCTCAGGGAGATAACCTCACAACAACGACCTTGACAGTCGCACTCAAACTTGATAGAGTCGCGAGCTCACATCCAACCAATCAAGTGCTTGAGTGACACATTTGCTAACTCGACTGCATACGCTCCAGAGTAGTGATATAAAAGCCGAGATGATGCAGACACTCTTGGTCGACTAACCGAGTGGAGGAGTTTGCAGAAGGCGAGAGCAAAGAGCACGAGAGAGAGCTGTTGCAGGTTGCGAAGACTGCCACTGTCAATGACACCCGCCACTGTCCACGCAGCTGCACAAGAGTAATAAGGAAGCAGCATCGAGTGTGATACCTTGCAGGTTATCACTCTCACACCCCTGCCTCGTTTGGTCTACCTCGGCCACAGGATTCGAGTATCAATGGGGTCTCCGATCACATGAGCACGGAGCCCTCAAGCCCTCGACCAATCAACAGCCCAAGCCATTAAACTCGACCAATGATGGTACTCGAGATATCAAGCTCGCATTTGAATTCAGAGACTATACGAGGGACCATTCACATCAAAACACTCAACCTCTCTAGGGCTACATTCACTTGAGCTTGTAGGACTTGACTCGAGAGACTATACGAGGGACCATTCACATCAAAACACTCAACCTCTCTAAGGCTACATTCACTTGAGCTTGTAGGACTTGACTCCACGAGTAGACCATAGAATGATCCAGCACTTCAATGCTTGAGTCCCTAAGAGAACTCGGATCCATCTCTCAAGAGGCCAACCCCCACACCGGGCACTCCAATGATTGAGTGGGCCCTCGATCCAAGCACCACTAAGGACCCTTTTCATCCAAATACTTGAGTACTTCGGTGGTTGAGCTCTTGCCCTCTCGATTGCCCTCATTTAAACCACACCCTTGAAACTAGTCTAGGGCTTGATTTTACTAAGCAAGTCTTCCACTAAGGTTCTTCTCACCATCTACTTGAGGGGAGCACCCCTCTAATCTCAAGTATACTATCCTAGTCTTGACCTCATTGGCTTGATGAAAAGATGGGAGGAGAGAGAGGGAGATTAAGCTCTTGAAAGACGCAACACACAGAGAATGCACACAAGTTAAGAAGCTAAATACCCTAATCTTTATTATTCCTCTCTGTCTCCACTACGATGGTCTACAAAGAATAGGTTGAGTAACTAATGTCCAACTGTGAAGTATCACTGGAAGTATACGCCGATGGAAGTAGTACCGGCTACATCAGTGATATGAATGTGAAAACAATCACCCACGTATGTGAGTGTCAATTGCATTGAGCTGACATCTCAATAGTCCCTCTCAAGCTCAAATCCATGACTTGTACTCCAAGCCTCGAAATTGTTGAAGCTTTTTTGCTCCTAGAGCCATCGTGAAAATATCTACAACTTGCTCCTTTGTGCTCACATAGATGAGAGCAATATAACCTACCAAGACCCACTCTTTGATGAAATGGTAATGAACCTCAAGGTATTAATTTTCCTGCATGCATGAAAAACTAGCCCAAAAGTAGGTTCCTCACCAATTGTGTGCTACTCATATTGTCACAATAAATGACAACTCTCCAATCTATCTATATCTCCAAATCATGAAGTAGATTTTGCTTCCAAGTTACCTCACCTGTTGCCATGGTAGCACCCCTGGACTCTACCTCTATATTCAATTACTCAATAATATAACAATGGGTACTCCCAAAGGAAAACACACAACCATTGGTGGACTGCCTGGTAGATACATTGCTTACCCAATCTGTGCCAATATAACCAAATGACTACACCACTGAATCAACCTCATAAAAGATACCATAATCGAGTGTGGGCCTAAGGCACCACATGATATGTCTCACACTATCCAAATGAGGCTTACGAGGCACCTACATAAATTGACTTTCCAAGCCAACTCTGTAGTTACAATCGGACCCGGTGATAATAGTGAAGATAAAAAACTTCACACCATCTTTTTGTACATTGTGGAATCCTCCAAAATCTTACCTACATCAATCGCATTTTGATCTAATGGCACTAAGATTGACTTTCAATCAGTCATACCATGCTTCCTTGACATATCCAAGATGTACTTCCTTTATGAGAGTTATATCCCACCATATGCTCTAACTCAGGGAAGTTACTATATGTATATCCTCTATATCACGTACATTCAAGGTCTATTTATAAATATCCTTATCTGTGATTTTTTCCTGAATAAAACATAACCCTTTTCTATTCAATATGTAAATAACCTCTTCATATTACACCCTTCTGTAGATAAAAAAATGTATAAAAATGGTATTTTAAAAATATCTTAATTTGAACCCACATGATGCATACATATATTCATGAGTAACTTACCCAAGTGTCCTAATCACATCAATGGCAATCTGAAATACCAAACAAAATGAATGGAAGTCAAAATAACTCAGAATAAATTGCTTAAAGTAGCAAGATAATTACAGCTTGGTTGAAAGATCAAACCTATACAAAATGAAACCCGAATCAAGATATATGACTACAGAAGCCAAAAGGGTAAAATCACTTACCTACAAATCGAACGAAAAAACCAATTGGTGAGAACCACAATGGATTTCCTATATCACATGCATCAACAATTCATCCCAATTGCTATCTAGGTCAGTAGCCTTTGTAGGGTTACCTTATGGGATTCCATACTACAAGCATATTGTAAAAAGGAGAGAATAGATGTAGCACACAAGCATCTTCACAATTGCAATATGAGTGCATTTGAAAATAGGAGAGGGGTTTTTATAATTTCTTCGATATTGAAAGGGTAAAAGTAACACTATCAAAAGGTATGTTCAAAGATAGTGGAGGCATTAGGTGAAAATTTATCCATCAATACCACGAAGGGAGGTGAAATAGATTCCATTTGAAGTAGCCTATACTACTATACTAGCTATGAGAATATTTAATACACACCAAAATGGCGGCATATTAAGATGTATTAATAAGGAGTTTATCATATCAAACGACTAAAAAAGTTACCTTCAACTTCTGCAAGACCATAGCACCAACATTTTATGCCTTTATTTTGATGAGAAGGGAAACTAGAGAAGACAACTAAGAATAGACTTAGTTACAATAATAAAGAGGGCAAGCATCACATAAAAGATGAATAGAAGCAACGTGAAAACCAAGTGCTCCAACGATTGTTAGAGGACAACTATCATTGAAACTAGGGAGTGAAAGCATGTTGAGATTGGCTATGCTATTTTTGCAGAGCTAGAACAAGAAAAATATTATGATTAATGGAGGAAAGTAGTACTACAAAAAAACCCAATTTCACAGGCATCGAATTCATTCAGAGCAAGGGGTGGATATAATTAGTAGGAGTAGCCTTGAATGTAAAGGTGCACTATTAGGATCTTATTAATCAATTACTAATGAAAATCAAGGAACCTTATTGCAGACTAGTGAGTCATAAGGGAGGGCATAATCAAACAAGTGATTGATATATGCAAAAAAAAAAGAGAACATGGAGAGATTCGAAAGCCATGGACTATACTACAACATCAAAGCTAGGGCCAATCAAAAGTATGAAAGAAACTTGGGAGGAGGCAGGCTATCCAGCCCTATGAAGCTTGAGAGTAGGCTGAAAGCAAAGAGAGCATAGTGCACAGGAGGGGGTGACTAGCTGAAACATGGAAATCTTAAGTTCAATTAGCAAAAGCTTCTCAAATTGTGAAAGGCCTAAAGAAAGGATTACCAATTTACTTGATCAAGCTTAACAAAGTAAATCAAGATGGTTAGTGTCAGAGAGAGAAAGAGGAGAGAAAAGACTGTAGAAGAGAGAGAAATAGAGTGACGAGGAGAGAGAAAGACTAGATTTGGAGAGAGAAAGAAGCCATAGAAGCTATGAGCAAGATGGGAGAGAAGGACAGTAATTGTATTAATGTGTCAAAAGATAATGAAAAGTTACATGTCCTCTCCTTTTATACCAATGTCAGTGTGACATGGCATAACATCAATATTATTTTTACACTAAATCCTTATTCCCAGCTTCTTACAATCCATTCTTTCCCAAAAGTTTTTGCCCTCAAATTTTTTTTTGAAAGACTAGAAAAGGATGAATAGAGCAGAGTACTACTCTGTTTTTACAGCTTTACAAATGGAAAAATGAATGAAAAATGACCAACATATGGACTAAAATTGAATAACAAGAGTAGATCTCAGCTATATACATGATCTGGAATACTTCAAAACTATATGGAGCCGTAAAATCTTCAACAAATAATCTCAAAATGAAGTAGACAGCTTGCTGTGTAAACAGACCCTGCTTTACCAAATCTGCCATAACTTCTAGTAGAAGCGTCCAAACGAGGCATACCATATATCAAAACGTAGCTCTTGAAGAGTACTTTAAGTCTATGTAGATAGCTTAATTTTGAAAATTAGGCACGATAAAAATTGTTCTAAAACAACGTGCTATCTTGATCCTGTTTGCACCAAAACTAGCCCCATAATCAATAGGCTTCAATCAGTAATGTATCCCTTAAGAAAGGAAACTCATCCAATATAGAATGAGGCCTCCAAGAAGCTTCCTCAGGTGGTAAAACCCTCCATTTGATCAAATATTTCTTGATAGAACGAGATCGAAGCTTCTTCTCATGCTGACCTATAACAACCTCTAAGATGTATTGAATAAGACCTTCTTCATCAATAGGTGGTAGCTCATCAATTATATCCACTGGATCACCATAGAAAGGCTTGAGTTGACTAACATGAAAGACATTGTGAATCTTTGTGGAAGAAGGAAGCTCTAATCTATATGCCAAGTCTCCAATGCGCTTTAGGAACCAGTAGGGGCCATAAAATCTATGAGCAAGCTTATTACTAGATCCATCTTTTAATGTAGAGTATCTAGACTTGGGCACCTTCAGTAAGACCAGCTCTCCTTCTTGGAACTCTAAAGGCCATCTCTTTTCATAAGCATACATCTTCATTTGGTCTTGAGCTTTGCTACGATTCATCTTACATTGCTGAAGAAGGGTTTGCATTCTTTCCAACTCTTCCTTTCCATGAGGGTTGATCCTTTCATTAAAGATGACTGTGCGTAAGGACACCTTGTAGGCATACAAAGCCTCAAAGATGGATGTGGGTAAGGACACCTTGTAGCCATACAAAGCCTCAAAGGGTGAAACTCCAATACTAGCGTGAGTAAAGTTGTTGTAAGCAAACTCAGCCAAGTGTAACCAAGAATCCCATGAAGTTTGGACATCATAGCAGAAATGGCGAAGATAAGTCTCCAACCATTTATTAATTCTTTTTGTCTGTCCATCAGTTTGTGGATGATAGGCCGTAGATGGAGCCAATTTAGTGCCCATAGATATAAATACCACCTGCCAAAAGTTACTCATAAAATTTGAGTCTCTATCATGAACAATCACATGCGGTAATCCATGTAGTCTAAAAACTGCTCCATAAACTGGCTGGCCACTTGACAGGCAGTAAATTGGATCTTGGTTAGAATAAAATGGGCTGCCTTGGTGAGTCTATCTACCACCACATATATACTATTCCATCCCTTCTTGGTAATAGGCAATCCATAGTAATGTGAGTCCATTTACCTGTAGCAATAGGTAATGGATGTAACAAACCTCCTGGCTTATGGATCCTGTCCTTATTTTGCTGACAAGGCATACACTTCATGGCAAAGTCCTTGATATATTTCCATAGTCCTTTCCAATAGAAGTTTTACTGATCATGTCATGGGTCTTGAAAACTCCCAAATGTCCAACTAAAGGCAAAGAATGTAGTTCCTCCATAAATTTTCATGTAAAAGAAGAGGTAGAATGAATGACAATCTTGCCTAATAAGGCCATTTTTGAACTGATAATGCGAGTTTTCTTCCATAAGACCTTGCTTTAATGTCTGAAAAATATGGCTGAATTCTTCATCCAAAAGATAAGCCTCCTATAGTTCTTCAATCCAATCATTATGCAATTCAGTCATGGCTGAAACTTTGCAAGCCCACATACGAGAAAGAGAATCAGCCACTATATTGTCTTTGCCCCTCATATGAGTGATGTATCATAATTCTGTATTGTAGCTACCCACCGATGCTCCTTAGGAGTAAGATTGGACTGAGTAAAAAAATACTTAAGAACCCTGTGATCACTCTGGACTCTGAATCGGCTACCATACAAGTAATGGTGCCATTTCTTAATTGCATGCAAGATAGCCAACACTACAAGGAAACGCAAGTATAGCGACAGCGGGTAGCAACGCAGGAATAGCGGCGTCGCTATTTGCATTGCATAGTGACGCTCCACAAGGAAAAAAAGAGGGCCGAAACCCGAGTGTGTTTCATTTCACGCATTTTCGTGAGACGTTTTGAGAGGGAGAGTGAGAGAGAGAGCGACCGTTTTGCATAGAGGGTGAGAGAGGGAAAGGAAGTGTTGAGAAACATGCGAGATCTAGAGCATGGTAGTGAGTTATGGTGGATGGAAGAAGAAGTGTGGACTCATGATGGAGAAGACAAAGACACTGTTTGTTACACAAGTGAATTAGGTTCCAAGATTGAGACTTGGACTCATAAACACAATCTTGTGTATGTGGACAATGACATTGACACTTCACTGAAAAGAAAAGAGTACTATCATTGCATTAAGAAAAGGAAGCAAGTACAATGCTTTATAGGAAAGTAGGAAACTGTAGTAGACACCATTGTGCATATGGGATAGGTTAGCCTGCATGTCCTTGGCCCTGAAGCTCCATACAAAGAGGTTGTTTAGTGAGTGTGATTGTTGATTACAACACTCCTCCTCAATCACAACTAGAAACGCACAAAGTGTGTAGAGGCTGTAATGAGAACTACCTACAAAGTGTGGGCACACCACAAACATGGTAGACACCAGAGGCTGCCGCAGAAAAGGCTAAGTGTGGGCACCAAAACATGATGGACATCCAAAGGCTGTAACAGGGGCCTCACAAAGTGTACAGGGACTGTAATGCCAAGTTACATGAGGAGTTTACAAAGCTTATGGCAGGAAGCATTAGGACAAGGAAATACAAAACTAAAAAAGTCTATCTGAATAGAAGGACTGATGAGGTTTGTCCTTCTCTTGGTGGTTTTCTTCTTCTTCTTCTTCTTCCTTTGCTCCATTTTCTTCTTCTTCTTTGACTGCGACTAGATAGGCCTTTCTGGATCTCTTTCTTGCATGGCAGAACTTCTCGGTGTGTCCGATCCTTTTGCAGAAGTCACAGAAGAGCTGATCCTTCTTGCCTTTGTACCTGTTGCCAACATATAATGCATGCTCATCTCTAGAGATACTTGGTTCTTCCTTAGTTTTTAGCTTCTTTTCCTCTTCTAATAGTGATGCCTGGATATCAACAAGTTCAGGATTTGTCATGTTGGTTAAAGTTGTTGATCCATTATTATATTTAGAAGGCAAACTCTTAAGTAGAACACCGATGCAAACATCTTCGTCCATTTTAATGTTGATTCCTGCAAGTTGGGTTAGGAGTCCTTCCATGTAATTTAGATGTGTGGCAAGTGATGTGCTGGACTTCATTTCAAGCCTGAAGAACTCAATTAGGAGACCATACTTTGATGATTTAGATTGTGCACCGAACAAGGTGTCAAGTCTCTTCCATGTATCCTGTGAGGTCTCACAATTATCCACATGGTGGATATAACTGTCGTCTAGCTCCAATTTGATAATGGCCTGGGCTTTGTCATCATTTTTTTGCCAAGTAGTTGCAAGGTCTGCATCCCGAGGTTTCTTCTCTTTGCCATTTGTGATGGCCCAGAGACCCTTTTTCATCAAGATGAGCTTGATGTGGGTTTGCCAGGTGTGAAACCCGACTCCTTTGAATCGAGCATTTGGAGAGTCTTTTCCCATGTTGAGGTTGCAAGATCAGCAGCAAATCAACACCAAAATTTTGAGATTTTATCAGTAGAAGAGCAGATTGCAATGTGTCAAGAGACACAGTTAATGACAATGTGAAAACACACAATGTCAGTGTTGATGTTGAGCTTGATTCTTCTTGTTCGGGATCGTTCGGTCGTTCTTCAATCTTCTCAGGTCCTTCCCCTCCTTGATTTGATGCTGGGTCAATGGATTAGAGTGGGCTTTAGCTTGGTTTAGTGTTAGGAGTGAGAAAAAATGAGGAAAAACAAGCTTGAGAGATTTTGGCTATGGCTGATAGTTTAGGGTTTCAGATAGGGGCCTGGTTTTTTGTAGATTGCAGGAGCTATGGTTGATCATTTCCAAAATTTTTTTTATGAAAATTACTTCAAGCTCTTCAAAAGCCCTATCCTCCTCGTCAAGATCGTGGTCTGTATGGCGCGCGCAGAGTGGACGAACAGGCACGGTGCAGTTTTGGGCAGCGATGTCGAATGTCTGCAATGCCAGGGCTATAGATCACCAATGTGGTCGATTGTTGTGCCAGGAGGGAGCGCCCTAAGTAGAGGAAGATATGTCTAGAAGAAATTTCATGAAGATATGCTCTACAGAGAGAGATATGAAGGCTCCATGGAGGGTATGTCCTGCAGGTCACAGTTGAAGACTATGGCAGTGATTGGGAATTTTCACAATGCTGAGCTTCAGATAGCCAAATGTCATGGATTGATGTGATACAGGGAAGGTTTGTGAGTTGGGGAATACTTTTCCAGAAGGAAGCTCCAAGAGATTTGACCTGTGGAGTGAGATATAAGCAGCTCAATCTGACAGGGTGCTGCTGGCTATGGCTGCCATGGAAGCTTCAGTGAGGGTAGAGTTGGGAGATGAAGTCATGGAATGGAACTAAGCTGACCAGAGATTAACATGAGCTGAGAGAGAGCAGAGGAGAGCTAAGCCGAGCTGAGCCATGCCCGACTGGGCTCTGATACCATGTTGAGAAACATGCGGGATCTAGAGCATGGCAGTGAGTTATGGTGGATGGAAGGAGAAGTGTGGACTCATGATGGAGAAGACAAAGACACTGTTTGTTACACAAGTGAATTAGGTTCCAAGATTGAGACTTGGACTCATAAACACAATCTTGTGTATGTGGACAATGACATTGACACTTCACTGAAGAGAAAAGAGTACTATCATTGCATTAAGAAAAGGAAGCAAGTACAATGCTTTATAGGAAAGTAGGAAACTGTAGTAGGCACCACTGTGCATAGGGATAGGTTAGCCTGCATGTCCTTGGCCCTGAAGCTCCATACAAAGAGGATGTTTAGTGAGTGTGATTGCTGATTCTCAACAGGAAGAAGGCTTGCTGCCGCCGCCGCCGTTCGCAAAGGAGAGGGGGAGCCGCTGTCGCGAAGAGGAGCCGCCAAACCCTCGCCAAATCTTTACGGTGAGTCCATTCTCTCTCTCTTTTGCTTGTTTAGGGTTTAATTTGTGTATATTGAGAGAGGGAGAGGAAATGAGAGAGAAAGAGAGGGAGAGGGAGAGGGAGAGGGAGGGAGAGAAAGAGAAAGAGAGGGGGAGAGAAAGAGAAAGAGAAGGAGAGGAAGAGGGAGGGGGAGGGGGAGGAAATGAGAGAGGGAGAGGGAGGGAGAGTGCATTCTCTCTCTCTTTTACTTTTGCTTATATGATTTGTGTATATATGTTGAGAGAGGGAGAGGAAATGAGAGAGAAAGAGAGGGAGAGGGAGAGGAAGGGCGAGAGAGAGAAAGAGAGGGAGAGAGAGAGGGAGGAAATGGAATAGGGAGGGGGATGAAATGAGAGAACAAGAGGGAGGGAGTGTATTCTCTCTCTTTTTTATCTATTTTTTGTATAATTTGCATATAATGAGAGAGGGACAAGAAATGAGGGAGAGGGAGAGGGAGAGGGAGAGATAGAAAGAGAGTGAAATTAAAGAGAGGGAGAGGGAGGAAGAGAGAGAGAAAGAGAGGGAGAGGGGGAGGAAATGGGAAAGGAAGAGGGAGGGAGAGAGAGAGAAAGAGAGGGGGAGGAAATGAGAGAGGGAGAGGGAGAGGGAGAGGGAGAGAGGGGGAGGAAATGAGAGAGGGAGAGGGAGAGGGGGGGGAGACGAAAACATAATAGGGAAATGAGAGAGGGAGAGGGAGGGAGAAATGAGAGAAGGAGAGGAAGAGAGCAAAAGGAAATGAGAGAGGGAGAGGAGAGAGAATGAGAGGAGAGAGAAAAAGAGATAAGCTATTAAACATAATAGGAAAAGAGAGAAAGAGAGGGTGTGGGTGAGGGTGAGGGTGAGGGAGGGAGAGGAAATGAGAGAGGGAGAGGAAGAGAGAAAAGGAAATGAGAGAGGGAGAGAAGAGAGAAGAAGAAATGAGAGAGAGAGGAGAGAGAAAAAGAGAGAAAGATCATTAAATCTAATGGAAAAAGAGAGAAAGAGAGGGTCAGGGTGAGGGAGGGAGAGGAAATGAGAGAGGGAGAGAAAGAAAGAAAGGGAAATGAGAGAGGGAGAGGAGAGAGAAAAAGAGAAAAAATCATTAAATCTAATAGAGAAAGAGAAGGTCAAGGTGAGGGAGGGATAGGAAATGAGAGAGGGAGAGAAAGAGAGAAAGGTAAATGAAAGAGAGAGAGGAGAGAGAAAAGAGAGAGAGAGAGAGAGGAGAGAGAAAAAGAGAAAACATTAAACCTAATAAGGGAAAGAGAGAAAGAGAGGATGAGGGTGAGGGCGAGGGAGGGAGAGGAAGAGAGAAAAGGAAATGAGAGAGGGAGAGGAGAGAGAAAAAGAAATGAGAGAGAGGAGAGAGAAAAAGAGAGAAAGATCATTAAACCTAATGAGAAAAGAGAGAAAGAGAGGGTCAGGGTGAGGGAGAGAGAGAAAATGAGAGAGGGAGAGAAAGAAAGAAAGGGAAATGAGAGAGGGAGAGGAGAGAGAAAAAATGAGAGAGGGAGATGAGAGAGAAAAAGAGAAAAAAATCATTAAATCTAATAGAGATAGAGAGAAAGAGAGAGTAAGGGTGAGGGAGGGACAAGAAATGAGAGAGGGAGAGAAAGAGAAAGGGAAATGAGAGAGGGAGAGGAGAGTAAAAAAGGAATGAGAGAGAGAGTAGAGAGAAAAAGAGAAAAAATCATTAAACCTAATAGGGAAAGAGAGAAAGAGAGGGTTAGGGTGAGAGTGTAAAATATTACACGGCGCAGCGAACAGAATCTGAGAAAGAGATAGAGAGTACACAACAGATAAGAGGAGAATCAGTAAATTCTTTAACTTCAAACAACTGATACAAAGATGGCTCTGTCCACCCGTGCGCTTCCACTGAGTGAAGCTTAGATGGCGATCTAGACAGAAGATAGGTGAAGAGTTTAAGGCTAGCTGGAACAACAACTCTGACTGGGTGAAAGATTAGTGTAAGATGGCTGCGAAGGGGTTTAGCTTTTATAGCCCGCGAAGGTCGTTAGGTCGGCCTATTGACCGACCTACCATATGAGCCTCCACTAGTCGGCCAGGGAATATTCCAGGGAATATTCCCTTTACCATCGGGCCGGGGGCGCTGCCCCCGGACCCCCGCCAGGGGGGCCGCTGGCCCCCCTGGGACCCCCCAGCCAGGGGCCGCTTCCGCGGCCCCCGGACCCCACAATAGGGGCCCCTTTTAACTCCCTTACCACGCAACTCAATGCAATGTGCCTCGAGTTGCTACCAGCTTAACCACTCCGTCTAACCCAAAGATTAGACCCACAACAGTCACCTTTTTGCCATCCGGTCACATAGACCTCATCTGATATACAAGTCAGGACTCAACCAATGTCCGGGCTCACATTTGGCTTCTCCTCATAATGGGGGCCTTACAACTTTGAGCACCATGGATCATTGGTAGCACCTAATGAGGGTGGGGGCATTGATCATATCTAACACCCCCCCTCAATGTCCACCCATAGGTGAACTATCTCCTTGGCCCAATGCCGAGTCTTTGAAGATGAACTTGAAGCAGATCCTTCGTAAGTGCTTTGGTGAAGATATCTGCTCCATTCTCCTCTGTTGGACAGTAGACCAATTCCACTATCCCATCCTCCATCAAATCACGCACATAGTGATACTGGATCTCTATATGTTTGGTGCGTGCATGAAACACTGGATTTTTGGCAATGGCGATGCAACTCTGATTGTCACATCTCAGCACAGTTGGTTCTTCATCCTGCACTCCCATATGCCATAGAATCCTTCTCAACCATACGGCCTCACATGCAGCAAAACAAGCTGCCTTGTACTCTGCTTCGGTAGAAGACAATGCCACTGTTGGTTGCTTCTTACTAATCCAAGAGAAAATTCCTGAACCCAAAGAGAAACAATAACCAGAAACTGACTTCCTGGAATCAATGTCTCCTGCCCAATCTGAGTCACAGTTCCCCACAAGAGAAGTTCCGAAACTGTATGTGATACCATAGTCAAGAGTTTTCTTCAAGTATCTGAGCACCCGCATCCCAGCATTCCAATGACTCTCATGAGGTTTGTTTGAGAACCTGCTCAAAACACCAACAGCAAAACTGATATCTGGTCTGGTGTTACACAAGTAGATTAGACTGCCGACCAACCTCCTATACCTCCCAATGTCTGCTAGTGCTGATGTATCCTCAACGGATAACTTTACATTCACCTCCATAGGTGTAGCTATCTCCTTGCACTCGGTCATGCCAAATGCCTTCAAGATCTCCCATGCATACTTCTTCTGAGAGATGAAGATCTTTCCTGGCTCTTGCCAGACTTCAATCCCCAAACAATAGTGCAGCAAGCCCAAGTCTGTCATTTCAAACTCAAAACTCAAAGCCTTTCGAGTTTGGTTGATCATATCTTCATAGTCACCTGTAATAAGAAGGTCGTCCACATATAGGACAATCACTACAGACTTTTTACCATCCCTGTAAACATACAAGTTAGCATCTGAGGCACATCTTTTGAAGTTTAGGTTTAAAAAGAACCTATCTATCCGCTGGTACCATGCTCTGGGGGCTTGTTTCAGCCCATACAATGCCTTCTTTAGTTTACACACTTTGTTCTCAGAATGGGGGGCCTCAAACCCTGGTGGCTGAGCCACGTACACCTCCTCCTTGAGGTCACCATTTAAGAACGCTGACTTAACATCCATTTGGTACACTGGCCACTTCTTGTAGGCAGCCACTGCAAGTACCGTGCGAATAGTGGTCATTCTGGCAGTTGGGGCAAATGACTCTTGAAAATCAAACCCTTCAACTTGTGAAAATCCTTGGGCAACCAGTCTAGCTTTGTACTTTTCTAAGGTACCATCAGCCTTGTACTTTACCTTCCAGATCCACTTGGTGCCAATAATCTTCCGCTTTGCTGGCCGATCCACTAGCTCCCAAGTGTCATTCTTCATTATGCTGTCATACTCCGCCTGCATAGCAGCCTTCCATGATGGATCTGCAAGTGCTTCTTCTAAGTCAGTTGGCTCCTTTACTTCTCTCATAATCTCAACCATCAAGGCCATGTTGACTATGTGAGCAGAAGCCCTCCTTTGCTCCTCTATTCTCTGAGACCTCCTTGGTCCGTCTGCCTTCTCCTCAACAGATGCAGGCATAGGATTATTGTGGTCATAGAGCTGCTTCACCCAGCGCGGCAATGGCTTTTCCGGTGGGGTGATGTCAGGTTGGTGAACTTTTTCCTCATCATCTGAAGATGATGCTTCCTCCTCCTTAAGGATAGGGATAGCTCTCGGGACAGGTTCATAGTGGACTACTTCTTCGCTTGATGATAAAGTGGAAGACCTTGCCTTCTCCTCCTCCACTGTATGCGGCTCCTCCTTGAACACCACATCACGGCTCGCGATGATCTTCTTTGCCTCTTGGTCATATAACTTGTAAGCCTTCTGCTCATCACTATAACCCAAGAAGATACATTTTCTGCTTTTTGGTTGTAACTTGTTTCTCTTCTCATCTGGAACATGTGCATAACATTCACATCCAAAAATTCTGAAATGTGAAACAGATGGTTTCTTACCAGTGTAAGCCTCATGAGGTGTTTTTCCCTTGAGAGCCTTTGTGTAGCTCCGATTTAGAATGTAGACTGCAGTATTAACAGCTTCAGCCCAAAAATGATTAGGCAATCCCTTGCCCTTTAGCATGCATCTTGCCATCTCCACAATGGTACGATTCCTGCGTTCCACAACACCATTCTGCTGAGGTGTGTGAGGCGTCGTCAATTGACGCTTGATCCCTTTGCTCTTGCAAAAGCCTTCAAACTCCTTTGAGTTGAACTCACCACCACCATCTGTTCTAAATTTCTTCACACTTTTCCCTGTTTCATTCTCAACAAGTATTAGCCACTCTTTAAACTTACCAAAAGCTTGAGCCTTATCACGAAGGAAGTACACCCACATCTTCCTACTGTAGTCGTCGACAATCAACATAAAATAAGAAGATCCCCCCAAGGCCTGTGTAGGCATCTTACCACACAAGTCAGCATGCACCAACTCTAGAGGAGCATGTGCTCTATTCTTGCTTTCTTGTGGAAATGCCTTTCTCTGTTGCTTGCCCATCATACAAGCTTCACATGGTTCCTTCAATTCAGTTATTGTAGGTAGGTGAGCAACCATACCTTGCTTTTGCATCTCCTTCAATACTGCAAATCCGATGTGTCCAAACCTTTCATGCCAAAGCTTACTTGTGCCCACTCCAGCGGTGGCTGTAAGAGCACTTAGCTCATACAGGTTGTTCCTTCTTTCTCCTTTGCCAACAATTGTGCCAGCACTATCAATAATTTCTGCACCTGTCTTCTTGAACCTCACTTCATGACCAAGATCAGTTATGGCAGCAACTGATAAGAGATTTCTCCTGATTTCGGGAACATACAACACATTTGAAAGCTTTTTGACTTCACCATTTGCAGCAACAAAAGAAATAGTACCTGTGCCCGCAGCAGGGCATTTAGCATCATTTCCAACCGTCACAGTGATGGATTCTTGTAGAGGCTGCATAGAACTGTATAGACCTTTCTTGTTGGTCATGTGACGGGAGGCCCCACTATCCAACACCCAAGAGTCAGTGGTAGATTCTTCTTGCGCCGAGGAGCACACTTCCTCAATGGTCGCCATGAATAATTCCAACTCTGCTTCAGCCGTATTGGCTGTCTCTTTCCCTTTAGTTTTAAGGGTACCATTCTTTTCATCTGCCTTCTTGACACGACAATCTGCAATTGCATGTCCTTTCTTCTTACAGTAGAAGCACTCTCCTTGAAACTTCTTCTTGCCGCCCTTTTTCTTTTTGTCACCATCATTTTTGGTGGAGGAAACACCTTTGCCTTTTGCATTGGCAGAGAATGCAGCATCTCCATTGTTGCTTCCTTCTCGGGCTTTCAGCCTCAACTCCTCCTCCATTAATAATGCACAAAACTCCTCAAAAGTCAAAGCTTGAGGTCTCACCTGAGTATTAAGGGCAGTTACTAGTCCATCAAACTTTTGTGGACAAATCCGAAGACACCTCCGAGCTAGCTCTTCGCTAGTCTTTTGTATCCCAGCGCCAGCCATCTGGTCGCGCAGATTCTTAATCCGAGTGATGAATGCTTCAACCGTCTCTCCTTCAGCAAACTTCTCCGCTGCTAGTTGATTCTCCAAGTTTTGAATCCTTGTTTGGTTTCGTGTTTCATACTGACTCCTTAGTACATTCCAAGCCTCTGACGCTTTGGTTGTATGCTGAATCAGAGTCAAAACACTGTCAGAACAGCTTGTAACTAAGGCACACAATGCATCTGCATTCCTTCGTTTCCAAGCTCGTAGAAGATCTGCATTCGGAGGAATCATCACACTAGGATTTGATGGGTCGGGGGTAGGCTGTGGTTCTGCGTCAGTCCCCAGCACAGTCTCCAGAAGCTCATAAGAATCAAGGATAGTAGTAATTTTGAACTTCCACAAGGTGTAGTTTGTACCATCTAACTTGCCTTCGCTGAAGGTTGGTGGACGAATCCTCAGTGTTTGAATAGCCGGTACAGCAGTACCACCTCCTGCACCGCTTCCTGATGCGCCAGAACTGCTTCCCGGAGTCGACATCGTTTCTCTTTGCTGTTGAAGCCTTTGCCTCTTGCACGCTCTCCGATCTCTAGAGCCCCCTGGGCTCTGATACCATGTAAAATATTACACGGCGCAGCGAACAGAATCTGAGAAAGAGATAGAGAGTACACAACAGATAAGAGGAGAATCAGTAAATTCTTTAACTTCAAACAACTGATACAAAGATGGCTCTGTCCACCCGTGCGCTTCCACTGAGTGAAGCTTAGATGGCGATCTAGACAGAAGATAGGTGAAGAGTTTAAGGCTAGCTGGAACAACAACTCTGACTGGGTGAAAGATTAGTGTAAGATGGCTGCGAAGGGGTTTAGCTTTTATAGCCCGCGAAGGTCGTTAGGTCGGCCTATTGACCGACCTACCATATGAGCCTCCACTAGTCGGCCAGGGAATATTCCAGGGAATATTCCCTTTACCATCGGGCCGGGGGCGCTGCCCCCGGACCCCCGCCAGGGGGGCCGCTGGCCCCCCTGGGACCCCCCAGCCAGGGGCCGCTTCCGCGGCCCCCGGACCCCACAATAGGGGCCCCTTTTAACTCCCTTACCACGCAACTCAATGCAATGTGCCTCGAGTTGCTACCAGCTTAACCACTCCGTCTAACCCAAAGATTAGACCCACAACAGTCACCTTTTTGCCATCCGGTCACATAGACCTCATCTGATATACAAGTCAGGACTCAACCAATGTCCGGGCTCACATTTGGCTTCTCCTCATAATGGGGGCCTTACAACTTTGAGCACCATGGATCATTGGTAGCACCTAATGAGGGTGGGGGCATTGATCATATCTAACAGAGAGAGGGAGAGGAAATAAGAGAGGGAGAGGAGAGAGAAAAAGAGAAAAAAATCATTAAATCTAATAGAGAAAGAGAGAAAGAGAGGGTCAGGGTGAGGGAGGGACAAGAAATGAGAGAGGGAGAGAAAGAGAGAAAGGAAAATGAGAGAGAGAGAGGAGAGAGAAAAAGAAATGAGAGAGAGAGAGAGGAGAGAGAAAAATAGAAAAATCATTAAATCTAATAGGGAAAGAGAGAAAGAGAGGGTTAGGGTGAGGGAGGGAGAGGAAATGAGAGAGGGGAAGAAAGAGATAACGGAAAATGAGAGAGGGAGAGGAGAGAGAAAAAATGAGATAGGGAGAGGAGAGAGAAAAAGAGAAAAATCATTAAATCTAATAGAGAAAGAGAGAAGCATAGGGTGAGGGTGAGAGAGTGAGAGGAAATGAGAGAGGGAGAAAGAGAGAAAGGGAAATGAGAGATGGAGAGGAGAGAGAAAAAGAAATATGAGAGAGAGAAGAGAGAGAAAAAGAGATAAAAATCATTAAACCTAATAGGGAAAGAGAGAAAGAGAGGGTCAGGGTGAGGGAGGGAGAGGAAATAAGAGAGGGAGAGAAAGAGAGAGGGAGAGGAAATGAGAGAGGGAGAGAAAGAGAGAAAAGTAAATAGGACCTTACAATAAGCTTAGGGTACTATGATAGTGTGTACTAAGAATGAGTCCACCTCACTAAGAATAGGATTGGCGATTCACCTCACTAAGAATGAGTCCATCTAGGTACAAAGGGTACAAATACATTATCCTAGAAACTACATTATAGAAGCTTCCACTTGTGCTGGCACAAGGGTACTATCATATTTCACCCTCCCCCTCTCTATATTTGTGTATGCATCTACGTACAAAGGGTACAAATAAAAACAGTCAGAAGAGAAGCCAAATAGACAAATGTAACAATATATGGGTATAATAGTCAGTGTTACAACTTCTCTTCTTCTTTACTACCCATATTTGCCATTGTACCCAAGTATTATGAAGGTAGATAGATAGATAGAAAAATAGATAGATAGATAGATAGATAGATAGTATCATAGTACCCTAGTATGTACTACCTTGTACGTATTACATACTATCATAGTACCCTAGAACCTCACATTTACTGCATAATGCTTAAGGTACCCTAGCACCTGCTACGTAGTATCATAGTACTGGGTACTTGGTATTATGATACTAGAGTACTAGGTACTAGTTATTAAGATGCTATGATATTATGTACTAGGTATTGAGTACTAGGTACTAAATACTAGTGTTCTATGATATTATATGCTAGGTACTAGGTACTAGGTACTAGGTACTAGGTACTATATGCTAGGTACTACGTAGCCGTGGTCGTGGTCGTGGTCATGGTCGTAGAAAAAGAGAGAGATGGAAGGAGAGGATAACAATCTAAGAAAAAAAAAGAATGATAACAAAAACAAATTGTTTGTTGTAACGTAGACAAAATGGAAAACGAAGAAGGTCCTGTTGTTCAAGATCGCGAGGGGTATCTTAATCAGCATGTCCCATGTCCTTGCTCTCAATGCAAGCTGACAATTAGACGAAAACATCGATTGTCTATAGAACACGTACGACAATTTGGCGAGTTTCAATCTGAGATCATTGATCAGGCGATTGCGGATTTTCAACAAACAGTAAGAAAAGTTAATATCAATCATGCATTGTACTTGTAAGCTAATTGAATACCATATACAATAAGATTGGGTCTCGCTGGCAAATTTTCTATCCAGGGAGGTGATGTCTCATCCCAAGGAGGAGTGCACCCTTTGCGGCCAATTAGAAGAGTACGTGGGCGTGCGATGGATGGAGTGCAGGAGCCAATCCACCACTTGCAAGGCCAATCTATACCGTCAATGCCGGAGGAGACAGGTAATCTTCCAGACCTACCTACAATCTTGGAGCGTGAGATGGAGGCAATGATCGATGCATTGATTCCCATGGATGTCGAGACTTCTGATCCGCTTAGAGAGGAAGCATCCATACCATTATATGATGGGTGCCGAGTATCTCGCCTGAAGACACTGCTTGCACTCTTAAGTGTGCAAGCAAAATATGGGTGGAGCAATACGAGTATGACCGAGTTGTTTAGGTACCTTGTACATACGCTTCGTTGATTTTTTTTTCGGCACTATTATTACAAACATTTGTGCTTTTTCAAGCTGTTTATGATTTTTTTCAGGTTATTGAAATATCATATATTACCACCTGTAAATACCATGTCTGAGTCTTGTGATGATGTACGACATGTTTTACAAAAGCTTGGCATGGACTACAATAACATCCCTGCATGTATCAACAATTGCATACTATTTCGAGGAGAATATGAGACTATGGAGACATGTCTAAAGTGTGGTGCTCACAGGTATCGATAGGACTTGCAAGGGTAAACCATCCCTCAAAAAGTTCTCAGACACTTTCCGCTTATCCCCCGCATAAACCACATGTTTCGTACGTCCAGTATGGCGAGCTTGACAACGTGGCATGTGCAGAATAGGTCCACGGATGGAGTTCAACGAATATCAGCGAATTCACGTGCATGGAGCCACATTGACTCTACCTTCCCAGGCTTTGCCCGAGAGCCAAGGAATCTTCGGCTCGGTCTTGCAATGGATGGCGTGAACCCATTCGATCTGTGCTCAACTTCTTACAATGTGTGGCCTATAGTCCTTGTCAACTACAATATCCCTCCATGGCTTTCTACGAAGAAAGGACATCTCATCCTTAGCTTACTCGTCCCCGGCCGCTACAAAGTCAAAAATATGGACATGTATCTTCGTCCATTAGTCGATGAGCTTAAGATTTTGTGGGAGGAGGGGGTCACCATGCCAGATATGAGCAGGCGCGATGGTCAGCGATCGATCAGCCAATATTCGAGCCATTCTCATGTGGACGATGCATGACTTTTCGGGATTCGGAGAGTGCTCAGGTGAACAGGCCTCCGTTCTCGTTGGTAATATCTATATTTTATCTCGTTCAAGCAAGTATTCACTGGGTTGTGGTGTTGGAACATGTCTGGTTACCTCAGATTATCATGCATGTCCATTGTGCGGGCCACAATTAGACTCCCGAAGGTCACGAACCATGAAGAAGATGGTATATCAAGGACACGGTGCTTTCTTGCCAGAGGATCATGCACTCAGGGAAGGTTTCCTTGGATGACCTCCAACACATATGAACGCCGCAAGCTGATACGAGCTGAAAATGGTCCACGTGGAATTACATCCAACATGTATGAACACCGCAAGCTGGTATGAGCTGAAAATGGTCCACATGAAATTACATCCAAACGGAATGTGATGGTTCTCAGTTTTCTACGAGTTGCCATATTGGACCCACTTACAGGTCAACCACTTGTTGGATCCCATGCATATTTTCAAGAATGTGGGCAACTTGCTATGGGACCACATCACAGGAAAGAGAGACACTATAGGGGCACGAATGGATTTGAAGGAGATAGGTAAGATGGAGGCGCTTTGGCCGCAGTCGAGTGCTGATGGTCGCGTGCAGCTTCCTCGCGCTCCTTGGGTTTTGTCCACTAAAGAAGAGCGCATTGTGAAGCAAGTAGTCAAGTCTATCCACACTCCAACGGGTATGATGCATTCTCTCAGGTCCACATTTTCTAAAGACGACCAATTATCAGGGCTAAAATCCCATGACTGGCATACGATATGTCAGATTTGTACTACGAATGGACTGTAATTGGCGTGCGCATTTTGCAATTTGGAGTGTAGCCATTATTCAATGCTTTCTCATTTGTGGTAGTTTGTATTACCCATCGCGATCGCAGAATGTCTTACTCCAGAAATACGTGGGGCCATTTACAAGTTGTCGACTTTGGTACAATGGATCTCACAGAAGGAGATTAAGACGTCCTCTATTGAATCCGTGAGGCAGGGAGCAGTGGAGACAGTCTGTCTCTTTGAGAAATACCTGCCCACCAGCATGCTCACGATACAAATCCACCTTCTTGTGCATCTTGTAGATGAAGTGGAGATTGCTGGACCTATCCATACGTGATGGATGTTCTTTTTGGAGCACTTCATGAAAATCTTGAAAGGCTTTGTGCGACAACGAGCTCGGCCAGAAGGTAGCATGGCTGAAGGTTGGTTGGTATCTGAGGCACTAGTGCATATTTCACAATGGCTACTAATGGTGGATCCAGACAACAAAATGCTATGGTCGTCGCTGAAGGATGATGATAGACTGACTGGAGATGTGGTGGTTGGAAATGTAGTAGAAAAAAGAATGGATGCCTCAATGGAGGAGAAGGTGAATCGCTTTTGTATGTTGCACCATGCCTCTATGGAGAAGTGGCTCGCTAAGTACCAGATCGCTAGGCAAGATCAAGAGGAAGCGCAAGCTGAATTCTGATGTAGTACATGTCATCGACCGATTCGATATCTCGAATGCATGTAGGAGATGTCCCGGTTGATGTCAATGCGATGGTTGCATGGAGCTTTGACCGCAGCGTCTCGCGAAGGGACAGAGGTCTCAATGGAGGAATGGGAATTCTCGAGGGGATGTAGTCCAAAGGTGATGAGGGTTTTAGAATTTGTCGTATCTAAATTTTATATGCGACATCTAATTTGAGTGTTTCAATGTACATTACAAAATATATAGTGGAGCGTGGTCGCGCGGACGGCATTTTCACGTGGAGCGTATTGACAAAATGCTCTCCACAATGGACTGTGGTATCATGGCAAGGTTCGAGCAAGAGAGCCGGCGATGAGCAAGGGATCCAAACACTATTGTGGATGAGATTGAGTATTTTGGAAACTTGCAAAGTATTGTTACAGTGGATTACTGTAGCTTCTCCATGATACTATTTGATGTGCAGTGGTTCAAAGTGGTACTTTGAGGAGCTGGAGCAACAGTTCGACGAGGTCCGTCTGGATTTCTCAAAATAGATTCCGAAAAAAATGAATGGATTTGCGCAACACCTTTGTGTTGCCGGCCCATTGTGAACAGGTGCATGGACTCATTTGTTTGCTAATTGTATTAAGACATGATTTATGTCACAATGGTTTGAACTCTCTTATATGTGTTTATGAACATGTAATCTTCTATCCAAACCCTCAACAACCTCGATGGTGGTATGTTATACCTTCAACTCCCCGAAGTGCGAGAGTATATGATCAAAGTGATGTTCCGAGCATAGATGAAGATAATATGCAAATAGAGGGGTCGATATTGCAAGGGGTGGAGGCCGCCGAAAGCTTGGAGCCAGCATCGACTAACAATGATGGAAATACAGGAGTCCAAGAATTCTTTGAGAACGAGGTGGACTCATCCATGTCTATCGACCTTCCAGTGTATGCAGAGTTGTGTCAAGAGATTGACATGGGACCATAGGATACTTCATACTTGGAGCATCCACTTACTCAATTCGTTGACCAATCGCTTATAAGGGTACATAAGATATGCATTTTAAGTGAGATTTTTTTTAAAAGAATTTATATTATTGTTCTTTGTATGATTTAAATTGATTATTCTAACATCATTTTTTGTCTATGCAAGTGACGTTTTCAGGATGAGTTGAGGGATGAGCGATGAGGAGTTATAGGATATCTTCACACACATGTCTCCAGACCAGATCGCGAGATTCAGAGATATGGCAGACCAAGAGCTGTCTTGGTCTTTGTCAGGGCGCTCTGCTAGATCTACTTCAGCGCGATCGAATGCTTCGGCTTCGAGCAAACGAGCTTGACGCTCCAGACTTGGGCCAGAGGGAGGGAGTGCTTTCGGGTCAGGGGGATGTTGCAGAGATATGGAGGCAGTGAGCCCGCGGTCGACACGGGATATAGGTGCAACTCCTTGCTCTCGTGGCCCTTCTAGGGAGCATGGCTCAGGCTCAGGTGGATGCTATGGAGGCACGGATGCGGTGTCTCTGTCTCATCATTCAGCTGGAGTTGCGTCACCTCAGGGATTTGTCACAACTCTGGGGACGTCTACTCTAGTTACTTCAGCTTTTGCTCAGCCATCAGCAGGTGGCACCCCTATGGGTGTCACTTCGAGAGATATTATCCTGGTCGGTACACCGAATGCACAGGGGTCTCCTAAATATGCCCATGAGCGTGGACACAGATGGGAGAGGACCTATCTTAGGCAGACTCCAGGGGGATATGGATATCTAGTCGATGGTAGGTCAGGAGCCATCATCATGAATGATGAGGGGAGGAGGGTGATGGCTCGCATGAGAGAGTTGTGCCAACAAGTTTTTTGGCACAACGTCTTAGATCATTGGAAGAACATACTGGAGGGGAGCAAGGACTACATAGTAGCATCCTTGCATGAGGAGTTTCCAGTTCCAGCCTCAGTTGATAGATTCTCTACGGGCTGGATGATGGATTTCATGCGTGCATATATGTCACACAGACGATCCGACGCATGCAAGGCAATCAAGAGTGGGACTACAAAGCCCGAGTGGTTAGATACAGACGATTGGCGCCGACTGAGGGAGGAGGCTATAGATTCTCTAGGACGTTGGAGTCAGCAGCGCGAGGCGGCGAGGGCACAACACTCAAGGCCGGAATGGTCCATCATCTTGGGAGTGGCGGCCACATGACATATTTGGAGGACTTTGTAAGTTTTTCTTTTGTTTTGCTTGTTTATTTTTTTGCAATATCCTTTGTACTGACAATCACGTTTCTAACAGTTAGCATTTTGTTTCCTTTGCAGCACTCCATTACAAATCGCGATCCGACTGGCCTTGAGACTCATGGATCGATCGATTGTATAGACGCGGCGGCCCTATAAGTCACTCATCTTTCTTGTCCGTAATTACCATGTTTAATTAGAATGCATTATTGTATGGTGGACTGATGTGTTGTTTCTTTTTCTGCAGAGTCCGTTCGATGCTCCTTTGCGGCGGGATGAGCTTTCGGAGGGCGAGGATATGTAGCTTGCCCTTGGATCCCTGGAGCTCACACACTTTTATTTTTGAGTCGCCTGATCTATGTAGACATTTTCTATGTATTATTGATATCTTGTCATGATTGTACCAATTGCTTATTATGTGATCATGTATTTATTTCATGTATCAATGTTATGATTTCAATATATATTGTTTTTGTTTGCAAGCGCATTGTATACAATGTAGAAACTATTTTGTATGGCTCTAATAAAGCACACTGTGCTATACTGCCCTACCACAAAAAAAAAATTCCCTGTTACCATCGCTATTACATCGCAAATTTTATTACTCACATCATTATTGGCATCATTATTTACGTCCAAATCATCGCTATCAGCGGCGGTATTAGAAATCATTATTTACGTCGCAAATCGTCCCTATCAGCATCGGTATTGGCGTCGGTATCAGCGTCGTAAATGCCACGCTGATACCGACGCCAATACCAACGCTGATAGCGACGGTGATACCGACCGTTCTATGGCGTTGCCAATAACAACGCTTTTTGCGACGACGAGGGCAAATTTTGTTATTTGCATTTTCGTCACTTTTAACGTCAGTATAAGGCCTATATCTTGTAGTGCAACATCTCCTAGTCATAAACATTCATGGCCATTTCTTTATCTGTAAGCTTACGGATCTCAAAGGCAATCATTCCATGCTCCTATAACAAAACAGTCCCAATGCCATGGCCACTAGCATCACATTGTATGGTGAATTCTTTGGAGAAGTTCGGGCATACTAAGATATGAGCAGAGGTAAGGAGTCCCTTTAACTGGTTGAAGCTACTATCTGCAAAGAGCATCCCAAAATAAAGCCTCCTTCTTCAACCTATCAGTCAAAGGAGTTGCAATAGCCGCATAATGCTTGATGAATCGACGATAAAATAAAGATAAACCAAGGAATCCTCTAAGAGAGATAGTAGTAGTGGGTGTTGGCCAATCTTTTATACACTGTACCTTCTTGGGATCAGCCTATATCCCTTTTTCACTAACAATATGTCCCAAGTATTCCACTTCAGTCTGCATGAAAGAACATTTCTTTTCCTTGGCAAAAAGCCTGTGATGTCTCAATACATCAAAAACCCTCCTCACATGTGCTAAGTGATCTTGTAAAGTCTTATTGTAGATCACAATGTCATCAAAGAACACCAAGACAAACTGAAAGAGGAAAGGCTGCAAAATCTTATTCATCAGGCTCTGGAAGGTAGCTGGAGCATTTGTAAGCCCAAATGGCATTACTAAGAAATGATAGAGCCCTCAATTAGTCCTGAAAGCACACTTCATCACCCTCTCACATGTGAATTTGATGATACCGTGACCTCAAATCAATCTTCGTAAAGAATCAAGTCCCCCTTGATCTCATCAAGCAAATCATCAATCTTGGGTATCGGATATCTATTATTCACTATGATCTTATTAAGATCCATGTAGTCAATGCACATTCTGAAAGATCCATCTTTCTTTTTTACTAATAGAACTAGAGATGCATAAGGTGAAGAGCTTGGTTCAATGAATCCCATCTCAATAAGTTCCTTGATTTGCTTGGCTACTTCCTCTCGTTCAACTTGTCCATAATGGACTTATTCACAAAATTATGGGTACTTCCACTATCTATTAGAATGAACACAACCTTTCCATGAATGTTACCCTTCATACGGAGTGTATTAGGGCTCTTAAAACATGTCCAAGCATCCATGGAAATAGAATAACTAGTGGTAGAAAGTGGCTCATGACAAGTCCCATCTAGATCAAAAGGAACACTTCCACCTGGATCAAAAGGAAAAGAGTCGGCTGGATCATAGAAACACTCTTGCCTAACTTCTTCCTCAAGATCTTCACTTTCAGCATTGAGTGCAATTGCATTAGCTTCATCCATCTCATCTTCAAGATCCTCAAAGACTAACATACTCTAAAGCTTGGGTTTGGCATTTTTATATACACACTTTGAGGCATGATCAGGTGTATACTTTTCCCCACACTTGAAACATAAGCCTTTCTCCTTTCTTTCTTTGTAAAGATCCATAGGAATAGACTTAGGATTCGTGTTGGTTGAAATGGATTTAGGCTTGTTGTCCCCTTGTTTGAAGTCAACTCTAGGACTGTTTGCTGTCCTGAAATTACTTTGAGGTTTAAAAGCATTGAATGGTGGATAAGTTAGCACCCTTAAGCTCCCATTTGGCACATGATTACTACCATAAGTGTTACCAACTTACCCCTATTTAAAAATAGTCCTTGGCTGTCCAAAACCAGGCTAAAATGAAGATTCTCTTCTATATTTCCTTCCATAGCGCTCTGCAAGCTGAATAGCCTTAAAGAGAGAAGTAGGGTTTTGTGCCATGACATTAGCTGATAAAGATGGCTCTAAACCGTACTTGTGCTTGTGGAGCTTAGCCTCATCATTGATGCTTTCTACATACATGGTTAGGTTGAGAAATTGGTTAGTGTACTCTCTTACACTCAAGCCTCTTTGTTCCAAACCATACCATCTCCGTGCCAATTTCTCTTTTTCAAGAGGGGAGACAAATACTTCAGCCATAAGTGCCTTAAAAGCTTCCCAATTCTCTGTAAGTATGTTTTCCCTTTTTATATACCTCCACCAAGTATGGGAAAATCCCTCCAAATACAAATAAGCAAAATGAATCTTCATGTCATCAGTTTTGGAGAATATGTCAAAGTAAGATTCCATCTTAGAGGTCTACTCCTCTAAATCAGATGGTGAAGATGACTGACCATTAAACTTGGCTAAAATGATCTTGTCTTTCAGCTCTCTTTCATGGAATGGTTGTTGTCCCAAAATAGACTGATCATGAGTACCATGCATTGAACCCCCAAATTGAGATGGAAATCTCCCAATAGGTGGCTGAGAACCAATATGCAATCTTTTGTTGGTAGAGGACCCCTAGGAAGTTGAGTATTCAGCCCAAAAGCTTGAGAGTTGGTTTCATTCAAACTGCCCAAATAGTCATCATGCCTTTGTGAAGTCTCTCCTACTTCATATTGGCTATTTGGAATGCCTCTTTGTCCAATAATTCCATGACCATGACCATTTTGGTTAGATGGCTGAAGTGGGACTGAAGGCTCACTATTTGAATTGGCTTTCTCCTTGGCTTCTTTAGATCCCCATTTGCATATGCAGCCATTGGGAGAATTGAGCCATAATTTGAGCATTAGATTCCGCCAACTTGTCAATAGAAGTTTTTTTTTTGAGTTGTTGAATCTACTAACTTCTCAATGGAAGACTTCGTTTGATCAGTAGACAAAACCATTTGCTCCACTCTTGATAATAGGGCATCATGACGTTCTCTATGCCTTTGTTCATGTACGCACAAGGTATCATTGAGTATACTGATTTCCCCTTGTTGTTGAGGCTCTTCAGGGCTCTCTTGAGGTACATTATCCAACATGGAATCTCTAATTTGCTGAGCATAATCATCTTGGACCTTATTTTTACCCTTATGCCGCCCTGCCATAATAGTGCAGTCCAATGCAATTCTACGGTACCCCCTGTCAGAAAAATGGCTATAACTTTTGCTAGAAAACTTCGATTTCAAACAATTTTAGTTCAAACCAAAGCCAAGAGTGCCCTCTTGAAGACAATCTATAGCATAATAGATTTAGGACAAAAAAATTCTACAACTCAATCTCTGAGTCTGAACTGTCCAGGCCTGCACCCTATTTTGACCTGTCAATGCCTTGTTTTGACCCTATAAGGTAAAATAGTAACCCCAAATGGTTACCAAACCCTGTACAAGATTGACTAGGACCTATGGTACCCTATAGTACTAGAATTTGTACTCCTGTAATGAAGAGTATACCTGTAACAACCTATAAATGCCCTGTAGTGCCCTGTAAAATCCCTATTTTACCCTGTTTTGATCCTGAAGATACTTGAGCCTTTGGAAACTCTTCAATCTTCAATTCTCCACTTGTTGTACCTGTGTGAGGGATAAAACGTCATGACAGGATCCCTACACAGGCTTTGAATCACCGGGAGGTGGGCAAATGTAATGTCTCGCTCTCGTTCCGCCCTCACACATTTCAAGGAAACACGCTTTGACATTGGCACTCACCTCTGAGGATCGGATTTAGTGGTGGTAGTCAAAATTAGTAGGTGTGTTAGTAGGGTGAGTTAGAAGGAGCTAGTTGATTAAGTAAGGTTAGTAAGTTAGTAAGGGTTAATTAAAAACATTAGCAATATAGTATATGTTAGTAAGGGTTAACGTTAGTAATATACTATGGTATAGTATATAAGGCTTACCTGTGATGGGTGAACCCGCCATCTCCCGCCGCCTCTACGACTGAAGTCCCGCTGCCACCACATGAGCCGTTGCTTCCTCCACATCGACGTCCACATCATCATCATCATCGTCAGTGCCAATATCACCCTCGCCCTCGTCATCATCTCAAGGTGGCCTCCATGCGAGAGGGCACGACTGCAGACCTGTATACATGTCCCACATGTCGGGAGCATGGGGAGAGGAACCCCCCCAACTATATAATACTCCTCCCCCCCGTTGCGGTGACAGCTCCCGCCTCCATTGCATGTGCAAGCCACCCCTCCCGCTTATTGCAGCCGTTAAAACCCTAGTCCTCCGATGAACGTAAAAGCCCCCCCTCTGCAACGTGGAAGCTCTCCCCTGCCACCTTGACCACCGTGTAATGCACGTCAACTTCCCCCCCTAGTTTCCGACTTGAACCGCCATGTAACACTCATCGACTTCCCCCTGGATTCCATCCTGACCCAGCCGAGAGGGAGAGAAGAGGAGGATTGGGGAGAAAGAAGGGGAGGGAGGAGGAGAGAGAGAAGGAGAAGGAGGGAATAAGAAGGAGGGAGAGAAAGAAGGTGGGAGAGAGAAAGGGAAGAGGGAGAGAAGGAGGAGGTGAAAAAATAGGAGTAAGGGATAAGAAGAGAAGGGAGAGAGAGAGAAGAGAAAGAAGGGAAGAGGGAGAGAAGAAGAAAAGGAGTAAGAGAGGAGAAGGGAAGAGGGAGAGAGAAGAAGAAAAGGAGTAAGAGAAGAGAAGGGAAGAGGGAGAGAAGAAGAAGGAGGTAGATGAGAGAAGAAGAAAAGGAGTAAGAGAAGAGAAGGAAAAGGTGGGAGAGAGAAAGGGAAGAGGGAGAGAAGAAGAAGGAGGTAGATGAGAGAAGAAGAAAAGGAGTAAGAGAAGAGAAGGAAAGAGGGAGAGAAGAAAAAAATGAGGTAGAAGAGTAAGAAGGAGGGAGAGTGAGAAGAGAGGGAGGAGTGAAGGAGAAGGAGTGAAGAAGAAGGAGGGAGGAAAAGAAGGTAGAGGAAGAGGGAACAGAGGGAGAGTAGTAGAAGAAGGGAAGGAGTAGGAGAGAGGTAGAGGAAGAGCAAGGAAAAAGGAGAGAAGGAGGAGAGGAGAAGAAGAAGGGGAAGGAGAGAGGAAGAAGAGGTAGAGGAAGAGAGGTGAGAAGTGGTAGGGGAAGGATAAAGAGGAAGGAGACACCCAAACCACTCTCCTAGCAACAAACCACAGCCGCCGGCGATCTTCCAAATTGAACGTGCCTAACCGAAGCCGTTAAGGTCCGGACTTCCAAATATCAACGAGGCGAATGGCTCCCAAGGATAAAGTCATGGGAAGCCTAGGCGCTCAAGCCACTGGTAATGCTGGAGGGACAAGCGCAACAACCAACGCAGCGCACACGAATCAAGCCCAGGTTTCAAGCATTAAAAAAGTTAGTTTAGGACTTAGTCGTGCATAAGGTTTTGTTTATAAGTTGCATGCAAAGGTAAGGTTGAACTCGCATAAGTTTTACTCGTCTAAGATTATAAGGTTATCACCTTACCTTACATGAAATGATAACTTCTACACACATAAAATGATAGGGTTATCACTTTATTTCACATAAAATGATAGCTTTTTAACCAGTTCAGTGGCATGAATAGTCCTTTGGAATTCTCGTTTCGCGATCTTGGTTAAAAGGAACACATGAAATGTTAACTTCTGTTCATAAGTTACACTCGCATCATTGGAAAATAAAACCCTAGACTTCCATAGACGCAAGTCACATGTGATCCGGTGCATTGGAAATAAGTACTCATTGTCAAGAATAAAAGGAGTTAAAATTTGTTTAGGGGGAAACTATACTAAACGCACAACATGCATGATGGTTGGGCACTCCTGCATTGAACCGCACCAAGAGAATTGGAAGGATCGCATGCATCGAAACCGCATCTTGAAAGTTTAAAAGAGGAATCATGTGTTGTCATGTGTGTAAACTAAGCTTGGCTAAAGTTAGAGATTATAAGACCCTTAGTTGGGTTGCGAATAAGGCATACCCATTGCCTTGACAGACCAACTAGTGTGTGAGTTAGGGACTAGGATACCATAAGAAAGTATAAGACAACTTACCAAGACCATTTGCTCTTGTTGAAATTATTGGGATTTCGCCAAGTCGCGGAAAAACCCAAGATTGGGTGCTTGGTATCTAGGAAAAAGGAGTCACACCTTAGCAGTGGGTCGCACAAACGACCTCCAAAATGTTTGTGCTTGTACGTAGATGTAGTATTTGATTCTTTGCTCAAAGAACTAATTCAAGAAATACACTTAAATGCTTCTAGTTGAAAGCCTAGAGGGAGAGGCAGGAACAGTTACCTCTGACTGTCTGCCTGGCCCTATCCAAGGGGATTGTTAGCCGCGCCAGGTATATGGACCTAACCCGCCGCAAGAGGTCTCTCCATGGGTACTGCTTGGAGCGAGAGGACGCTTGGGTGCCAAGGGAGGCTCTGGCTGTAAATCCCTTGCCTCCGGACCCCGTACAAGAGGCCGATATGACTCGAGATGGGGTCTCAAGACCCGTGTACTAGTCTATGGGCAGAACTTGGAACAACGATCTTATAGATTGCTGGGATGGTCTTCGGCATGAGGTTGGATGTAACTCGGAATTATGATAAATAAAGAACAGAGGCTTGAGAAAAAGGAACTTGCTTGACATTGTTTTTGTGTCAGTGCCTAAGTTACATGAAGGAACCCTTGATTAATTGGTTTTAATTAAGGGAGCTGATTTTGCATGTCAAAACGTAACGTGTTAGGTAATTAGATAACTAAAGCAAACTGAGAAAAGTGCGGTGGACATGACTCAGGTCCGTCCTACAGAAGGGTGGTCCTGGTTAGCTGGGAACTTTTCTCAAACGTTGAGATGATAAAGACCTAAGCTGTGAATGTAGAATCTTCGGTGTATTCTGTTTTAGGACAAAGAAATGGGTCTTTGCTATTCTACAGAAAGGTTGAGACTTTGCCAATAGGAAAAGAACCCTAACCTCAGGTCAATCCCAAGTGGGAACGGCTCGACTCTTTCGCTCGGGGCAGACTCGAGAAGACCTAGACTATAAACCCTATGTCATTCCCTGTGAGTGCCAAGCAGAGCCTTCTAGACTCTCCTCTCGATGGGCTGCTAAGACGTGTCCCGCACTCAGACAAACTGGCACGTTACAGTTGGTATCAGAGCAAACCAACGGAATCTAATATTTACAAGGAACTTAATGGTGGAAGTAATATAGAGCAAAGTTGCTATTGAGAACATTTCGTTACTTACTTATGGATGCTGGACTGCAGAGTCACGAAGCGTGGAACAAATTCTTGGTGTTCCACGTTATGTTTATGACTGCAATGCGTGCTTTGGATTATCCACGAAGGCTAGGCATGATGAATATCCTAGACCGCATCTACAATCCTTCACCCCTGTACATGGAACGGAGATGGATGGGAGAATCAAGAATATATTACATAGCAGCCCACCGACTTGCGTATCTTCAAACCAACTTGAAGAGAATCAAGTGGATGGAGGATTTAGAGATCGTGAAATTGTTCATCTTTGTTGAAGCTCACGCAAATGCAACCCTGCATGTTGGCGGTCGGCAAGTCAAGCAAAACAAATATGTGTATGAAAAAGTGACTCGGGTGATCCTTGTCAACGACACAATCAAAGTGTTGGGGCATTATGAGAAGAACGGGCACCAAAGGAAGGGATGCCCCAAGCTTCATATGACCTATCGATTCCTTAAAATCCATGACCCCTCTCCATATTATTACTCAGTCCCCGTAGCCGAATGTAACACAATCCTATTTTCCCTAAACTGATGTGCCAATTAGCTTGTTCTACTTTCCCAAAATAGATGTACTCAAAAGGGATATGCCCTCATGAATGAATAAGGTTTTTACTACTGTCTATCTTGGCTGTAAATGTTGGAAAATGAGTTAAGTGATTAGGTTACTTGGCTAAAAGTTGTGCGGGTCATAACAATGTAATGTGAGAAACATTTTGTAAGTTTTAACTTAAAGAATCTTATTGCCCAGGCACAACCCCAAGTGCAGATTCCAAGTCCGACCCCTGCACTAAGTACAGCTGTGATTCAAGAGAAGAAGTTCCTTCTCAAACAAATCAAGCCACCTGAATTCGATGGTAAGGGAAGGACTGTTCAAATTGATGCCGAGATCTGGATCGAGTCCATGGAGGATTACTTTGAGGCAGCAAGAAGTGCACCCGCTAACCAAGCTATGCTCGCCAAACTGAAGCTTACCGGCGAAGCAAGACTTTGCTAGAAACAATGGTGTAGAGACCAAGGGATCTCGGAAGGGACAGCCACTTGGGAGAAGCTTAAAGAAGTTGTGCGAGGGAGGTATCTGCCACCTGCCTATCGCACACAGAAGATGAATAAATTCTATGAATTGAAGCAGCTTGGACTATCCCTTGATGCATATTATTCAAAGTTCGTCTCTCTCTTAAAGTACACGCCACAAATGGATATGACACAACAGGTGTTAAAGTTTTGTGCTGGGTTAAATCCACCCATAAACACCCACTTGGAATCAATGCACCCAACGGACTTACAAGACGCACTCATTCGAGCTGCACCAATAATACAGGAGGTGCAGACCAAGCCAAGGAACAACAGGACTTAGCCTTACAGGGATCAAAACAAGGGAATGTATAGGGCCCAGTTTAAGAGAGCGCAAGGTTAAAATCAGGGACAAAGGAAGAAAGCTAGGACCAACGATGTCAACAACTTTGTTCCTACACAAGGTAATGGCCGCAATCTCCATTGCTTCCATTGCAACGAGCCTAGACACTTCAAAAGGCACTATCCCAAGCTTAGCCGAGGACAATGCCAAGGGTCATTCCAAGGAACCGCCCATGGCCAAGGAGCCACCGTCATGGCCAGAGGGAGAACCTCCAGTGTTGCCAACAAGGACTTGGGTGATGAAGAAGATCCATCCATGGATGTTGACATTGAGAGGGCAACGGTTCATGCCGCTCTTCACAAGAAGGGTCCGAATCGCCAATTCTCGATGATCCAAACTCCATCGAATTATGAAGGTAAAAGCTTCAAAACCCTAATCGATTGTGGCAGTACACATTCCTTCATTTCACCAATCTGTGCAAAAAGACTAGGGATAGCCACAATAGTTGCACCTACTTTACTTGTGGAATTGGCAAATGGTCGTGAGGTCTCTTGTACCAGGCAAACTGCTAAGGTGAAATTCCTACTGGGTGGGAAGCCGACTTTGGTGAGATTTAGGGTAATGAACCTAGGTATCCATGAATGTTTGCTCGGAATGGATTTGGCTAATACCCAATGATGCCCACATCCACTGTGGAAAGGGCCAAGTCGCCTTCCAAAATTCTGAAGGGGATCTAGTTACAACTCAAGGAGAGGCTGGCCAAAAATTCAGATGGCAAAGGCAACATGGCTAATAAAAGGAGTTAGAAAGGGTCTACCTGTCTATCTGATTAAACTAAATAAGCTAGATCAGAATCAGGAAAATGGGGAAGAACCTTCATGGTTAAGGGAATACGCATATGTATTTCCTGAAGAGCTGACAAAACTTCCTCCTCAAAGGGAAGTCGATCATGAAATCAAACTGGCGCCAGGAGATGCACCAATCGCAAAGAGACCATATAGGATGTCTATCCTGGAAGCGATTGAAGTGAAGGAGCAACTCAAGCAACTGTTAGACCAAGGCTACATCCGTCCTAGCAGTTTGCCATGGGGAGCCCCAGTGCTATTCCAGAAGAAGAAAGATGGAACTCTTCGACTATGCATTGATTACAGAGGGTTGAAACAATCGACCATTAAAAACAAATACCCCATCCCAAGAATAGATGAACTTCTTGACTGTCTTCAAGGTGCAAAGATCTTCTCTAAAATAGATCTCAAGTCTGGATATTATCAGATAAGGATCAAGGAAGAAGATATCCCGAAGACTCCATTCAACACAAGGTATGGACACTTTGAATTCCTAGTGATGTCATTCGGGCCGACAAATGCTCCAGCTACCTTCAACAGGTTAATGCATGATATCTTTAGGCCCTATCTTGATGACTTCCTACTCATCTTCTTTGACGATACCCTAGTCTACTGAAGCCTTTTGAAGAAAAGCCCCAAAATAAACCTTCAATATGAGCTCCAATGTCCTTCACAGACTGAAATCTTTGCAATTTGTTGAAGAATCCTTACTGCCTTGATCCCATGGGCTGGATTGATGAAGAATCTTTAAGAAATTCATGAGAAATGGAAGCTTGGACTGAAGCTTTCATGGCTACCATGGATTGTTCTTCTAGGGTTTACAGGAGGGCTAAAAGTTCTTGAATAGAGTGCAGTCTTCAAGGATCACTGATGATTTACACTTGCCAATGATCAAAGAGAGTATCAAGGGCTTGAGATGAAGCATCTAATGCAAGGAACAGGCTAGAATCAGCACGAAAATTGCACCACAATTTTCAAGGCTGTTCATGGCTCCATTACTGAGCCAATCTTGAGCAAATAGGTAATCATCCTGTAGGTATTGAAGCAAGGAAGCTATTCGAGATGGTGCTTGGCCAAGAAGATTGGGGACTTGAGAGATATGAGCACATCTTGCTGATAAACTTCCATGAAATGTGCAGGAAACTCAAAGAAAGGGGAAACATGACTCCCTCTTTTCAAAGTAATCACAGTTTGTTCCCAAACTAAGCCCGGTTAACTCTTCTTTACCCTAGCGACCTCCAGTTTTGCATGAGATTTGATGACAACCTGCCACTTTAACCATCCTCTGCCATATCTGACCTTGGAGATCTCCAAATGTGGTCTCTTACTAACTGTAGATGATCTGCAACACTCCACTAGTCACTATCTTGTACAATACTTGTCTGAAATTGATTTTGATGGAGGAAAATAGGACTAAAAATAGAAGAAAATTTTGATCAAAGACCAATGCTCTAATACCACTTGTCAGAGAGAGAACTAGAGAGAGAGAAAGAGGAGAGAGAATATTATAGAAGAGAGAGAAAGACTATAGGAAGAGAGAAAAATAGAGTGACAAGGAGAGAGAAAGATAGGAAAGAGAAAGAAGCCATAGAAGCTGTGAGCAAGATGGGAGAGAAGAATAGTAATTGTATTAATGTGTCAAAAGATAATGAAAAATTACATGTCCTCTCCTTTTATACCAATGTCAGTGTGACATGGCATAACATCAATATTATTTTTACACTAAATCCTTATTCCCAGCTTCTTACAATCGGACAAAAGAAGAATCATCCTGGTTAAAAGAATACGTCGATGTATTTCCTAAAGAGCTAATTGAGTTACCTCCGGAAAGAGAAGTTGATCACGAGATCAAACTTGTTCCATGAGCTGCTCCAATGGCAAAAAGACCTTACAAAATGTCTATTCCTAGATCCATCAAACTAAAAGAGCAACTCAAACAACTACTATAACAAGGGTATATTTGGTCAAGTAGTTCACCATGGGGAGTCCCAATATTATTTCAAAAGAAGGAAGATGGAACTCTCTGTCTTTGTATCGACTACTGAGGGTTGAACTAGGTAACAGTGAAGAATAAGTACTCGATCCTGAGGAGGATAGACAAGCTTCTTGATTGTCTACAAGGAGCAAGGATCTTTTCTAAGATTAATCAGGATCAAGGATGAATATATTACTAAAACCGCCTTCAACACAAGATACGGCGGTCATTAATTCATCATGATGTCATTTGGGTTGACAAATGCCCTAGCTACCTTCAACAAGTTAATGCAATATATTTTTAGGCCTCATCTCAATGATTTTGTTATTGTATTCTTTGATGACGTCCTAACTTATTGGAAGAAGGACATGAACCACATCTTTGCATCATCCTGGAGACGATGAGAACATGCAAACTGTATGCTAAGAAGAATAAGTGTGTCTTATTCAAAAGGAAGATTGAGTACTTGAGAACATGCAAATTGTATGCCAAGAAGAAGAAGTGTGTCTTATTCAAAAGGAAGATTGAGTACTTGGGATTCATAATGTTTGTTGAAGGTATATCAATAGACCTTGCCAAGGTCAAAGATGTTCAAGATTGGCCACCTCCAACCACTATCAAGGAAGTGAGAAGTTTTCTAAGTCTAGCAAGATGGTATAGAATATTCATTGAAAACTATGCCCAAATTGCAGCACCTCTTATAGACCTATTCAAAAAGCAAGTTTCCATTATTTGGACACCAATTGAACAATCTAGCTTTGAGCAACTAAAGCATAGTTTGATAACTTCTCTTATCTTAAGGCTACCTAACTTAAGAAAGGAATTTGAAGTTGTCACATATGCCAGCTCTCTTGCATTGGGATGCATACTAATGCAAGAAGGTCATCTTATAGCTTACTCTTCGAGAAAATTGAAAGCCCGTGAAAAGAGATATGCTACTCATGACTTGGAGTTGTTAGCTATGATTCACGCTCTCAAATTATGGATACATTACTTGCTTGGAAATAAGTTTTTCTTAATCACTGATCATAAAAGTCTTAAGTGGATGTTTACTCATCTTGATCTTAATATGAGGCAACAACGGTGGATCGAAATTCTGCAGGAGTATGACTTTGAAATTAAGTTCAAACTTGGTAAAGAAAATGTAGTAGCAAATGCTCTTAGTCGTAAATCCTTTCTTAATGATCTTATCGTTGAAGAACCATCTAGAGTAGAAACTCTGATTACAATGGTATCAATGCCAACTAATCCTATCATTGAGTTGACTAAGGATGAAGCAAATAAGGACCTAGACTATCAACAATTATTTTGGGAAGTTCAGAATAAGGAACAAGATCCCAAATTCAAGACTAAGTATCAAGAATTCTCTATAGATGAAGACTAAAGACTTGTTTATTTTAGAATGAGACTATGCATTCCTTCAAGTCAGACTCTTAAGAGAAGAATACTTTGGGAAGCACACAACTCTCCTTTTCTAGGACACCCAAGGTATGCAAAAACTCTTTATGTTGTCAGGAAAAGCTATTGCTGGCAAAGATTCAAGGGTGATGTACTTAAGTATGTCATTGAATTTCTAAATTGACAAAGGGTAAAATCTAAACATGTCAAGTTATCAGGAAAAATCTAGCCACTTGACAATCCCTAGATGAAATGCGAGTTTATTAGCATGGACTTTATAGTTGGATTACCTTCAAATGTTACTCATCTTATTCCAATAAAAATCAATTACAAAGCTTCAGATATTGCAAGAATTTTTGTAAAATAGATTTTTAGGTTACATGGGTTACCTAAAATGATCATCAGTGATCATGATTCCCTTTTCACATCACATTTCTAGAAGAGTTTATTTGAAGCTATTGGAACCCAACTTTGTTTCAACACTACTTATCATCCACAAACTGATGGGCAGACATAATGAGTTAATCAAGTGATTGAGAATATTCTGCATGCATATTGTAGCAAGGAACCTAAAAGGTGCATTCAATATCGAACCTAGTGGAATTCTCTTATAATGCCTCCTATCATCGAAGTATTCAGATGACTCCGTTTGAGGCACTATGTGGTCAAGATTGATGTATGCCACTTAATTTTTCCGATCCTACTCTAAGGGTAGAAGCTTCAAGAAAAATGTTAGAAAAAATGGATGATCAAATCAAGATTATCAGACAAGATATTCAAGCTGCCAATGACCAACAAAAGGCATATATTGATCTAAAAAGGCAAGAACAAATTTTCAAAGGAGACGTGTTCTTCGTTCGTGTCCATCCAAAGAAGAGTTCTTTGTCTTTAGGAGAATTTAAAAAGCTAAGTCCAAGATATTGTGGACCCTATAAGGTTCTCAAGTGCTTAGGATCAAGCGGTTACAAGATACAAGTCCTTGAGAATATAAAAATCCACATTGTATTTCATGTTAGCTTATTGAAAGCATACATAGCTAACCCTAACCATATCCTTGATTATCAACAAGTTGTAATACCTAACTAAGGAGTCCTTGAGCTACAACCTGACAGAGTAATTGATGTAAGGGAGAGAAATTTGAGAAGTAGAACCCTTAGAGAATATCTCACCTAGTGGAAAGGCTACCCTGAAGAGGATGCCACTTTGATTGACCATGAGTGTATGTAACCAATATCCCCAGTTTCATTCAAAATGAGGATGTCTTGATTCCTCTAAGGGGGAGAGGATGTGATATCCTGATTTTTTGAAATCTTCCCTATTTCTCGCAAAATAAGAACTCTAAAATCATTAAATAGAGAAGATCTTGAACAAACAAAAACCCAAGGATTTGTAACTGACATTTTTTTCGGATTGACAAGGATTGTAGCCACCCGTTATGGAAGTTACTATGTGAATGTGAGTTATGAGCCATATTAGTCATTAGTATCAGTTTCTATAGTATGGATGGTAAAAAATACTAGATTTTTGGACAAAACTAGCATATTTTAGATATTATTTATTGTAAATATCCTAAAAAGCTATGAAAACTTCTAGAACAAGGTGTCATGTAAAAAAGTAAGTGGCTTTCTTAGCCAGTTTTGGAGATTTAATGCAACAAGAAGAATTTGCAAAATCACACGCATCATGGTTGTAGTTTACAAGCAGCAAACAGCACTCCGAACGGGAAGAAGAATGAGTGATCTAGAAGATTTCTGAGCAAGTTTCTTGAGGTCTTACCCCCCCTTTTAGGAGCCAACGAAACCATCAGATTTGCGATTTGAGCATCAGATTGCCTCTTGGAAGCTTCAAATTGCTGATTTTGCCAAGATTCCTTCTATAAAGAGCTCTTATTCTTAGCCACTATCATTCTTCTCTAATTTAGCTATAAACAAGAGGCATGGGGAGCAATTGAGAGAGACCCAAGAGAAAGAGGGGAAAGGCCCTTCTCAAGAGTACAAAGCAAGAGGGAGGAAAAGAGAGGGAGGTAGAAGGATACCTCCCCCCCCCCCCCCCCCAAGAGGTTGTGAGAGGGAGCTAGTAGAGAGGGGGAGAATTAGAAAGAGAGAGAGAGGAAAGAAGATCCCGAGAGACTACAAGAGAGGAAATTAGAGAGGGGGTTAGAGAGGAAACGAATTAACTCAATCTCCCATGTTCTCGATCTTCAACTCGGTAAGATGCTCTCACACTCTCCCATCCTGAATTCATTCCACCTACTCTATCTCTCGAACTCACTCACGAACTATGGCTCCAAAGCAACGAGGCAGAAAGACCATGAAATCCACCGCAATAGGTCAAAGAACGGGTATTGCCAAAGATATGGGAATGCCTAAGGTTGCCACAATTTTCACTACCAAAATGAAACATTGGGTGTGGCTGTAAGAAGCTAGGAATAAGGATTTAGTGTAAAAATAATATTGATGTTATGCCATGTCACACTGACATTGGTATAAAAGGAGAGGACATGTAATTTTTCATTATCTTTTGACACATTAATACAATTACTATCCTTCTCTCCCACCTTGCTCACAGCTTCTATGGCTTCTTTCTCTTACATGTCTTTCTCTCTCCAATTCTAGTATTTCTCTCTCCTCGTCACTTTCTTTCTCTCTCTTCCTACAGTGTTTCTCTCTCTTCTACAGTCTTCTCTCTCCTCTTTCTCTCTCTTTAGTTCTCTCTTTGACAGTGGCGAACACAAGCATAAGCAAAGACGAAATTCCTAATGATGCCATGCCACACCAGGTGGTTCACAACTTAGAAATAGACTATTATTTTCATATTGCCACATCAAATAATAGGATTTTTTCTAAAATTAAGTACATAAAATGTTAGCTTTTGCATTTATACTTACATGAGATGTCAATTTCATCTTCTAGAGAGCATATTAACACGCGCACAAATGGTTAACTTCTACCTATGATTTGTAGATAGATTAATCGAGATTATAATTTGTAGAATCATGATGGAACTAGTTGCAGGAGGTTATTACACGAAATGAGTAAAGGACATTATGCGCACTCGAGATTGGTAAAATAATTTGATATATTTAGTGCCAAATGTGACAATGGTTAGGAGTTGATTAACGCTTAAAAAGTGAAAGTCTATTTAAAGAATCTTGTAAATCATCTCATTAAATTATTGTTGCAATATTTTTCTATGTACCAACTAAAGGAAATTCACTTATGCTGGGTAAGTTAGTCCTAAACGGCGGGAAATTCGTGTCTTTCTTAACAACGTTGAAAGATTTTGTACTCAACAATTCTTTATGGGAAGAAGAATCCTCGTTAGAATGTAAGGTTACCTGGGGTTAAGGATCTACCTTAGCTATGTGAACCTATGAATTGCATGATGGTGTGATTGTCATTGTTTTGAAAGGATTGTTTGTATTTGGCTAGAATCTACATCTCTGATTAAAAACATTGACAGACAGGATAAAAGGAAAAATCATGCCAGGCTACCCCCAAGCTAGCTGTGAGATCCTACTCCAAGGGGGTCATGATTATCGCTTTGAGAGGCTTAGATCAGCTTCATAGCAGAAAGGTCTGTCCGTAGGGATAGTCTCGAGCAATAGGAAATGTAGATGCTAGGGGGGGGACTCTGGCCATAAATTCTGCAATATTCCTAGAATCTGAGGAGCCCCTTCACAACGCAGGATGGGATCCTGGAACCTTAATACTAGTTACAAGGGAGAAATCTTGGTGTGGACAGAATACCCTTGTGAAATTTGGTATATCTTCCATAGGATCGGAAAGATGTAAATTGTAATAAACTTCCAATATAATAAAGGAATTTGTTTTTATTCAAGGGTTGTTTGAATTGTATACGTGTGTGTGAAATAAATTACGTGAAGGAACCTATGATTTAATTGACTAATTAAGAAAGCTGGTTGTATATGTTTCAATAAATGTGATGTGGGTAATTAAAAAACTAAAGATGACACCATCATCAAAGGAAAGTAGATGGGCGTGACCCCCGACAGGTTCATCCAATGGTAGAATGGTCCTCCCGATTAGCTAGGAGCTTTTCTAAATCGACGATAGAAATAGGAAGATGATAAATTGACCAACGAGTCATTAGGTAGAATCGACTTGCATTGTTTTAGGGGGCCAAAATGGGATTTTGCCTTATGTGGGCAAGAGGGTTGACATACCTCACTCCCCTCTATCTCCCATTCTCTTTGAACCAAGTGCAATGGCAAGCCCTCTTCAGTTCGAGTAATTCTATAGGAAGTGAAAACTCGAAATTACTGATGTTAGCTAGCTGTTAGGAGACCCATCTAATTTTAAGAACCTAGAAATTCAAGTTGATCCTAGTGGGTTTGACTAGGACTCTTTCGTTGCGATGTAGACTTTGTAGGGCCTAAGTGACAAACCCCGTGATACTCCAAGGGAGCGGCGTCGGAAGCATCATTTTGGAAAACCTAATGATGGACTACTAAAAGTTGCACCTTGGATTGAGACTGTTGGACACCTCACAATGTGGTAATACTCAAAATGTGTAGGATTTTAATGTTGAGATATCGAGCTCCACTTGTGACATGCCAGGGTGACCGTTGTGCATTTATGTCACCGACTTGTCAATTGCAGATGTGGTTGGTACATCGCCCATGAATAATAGCTACATGACAGCTATCCTTATCTACTCTAGTTCGTGGCTCAGTTAGTATGCCACCTTAGTTAGTTGAGTTTGGTTTGAGAGCCATATATAGGGTTCTTCTATTTCTATGTACTAGAGTTCTTTTGGCTTACACAACTAAGAAGAGGAAAACTGTTTTCAGCCTCCACCTTTGTGTGTATTCCCCCATTGTGCAAGCAAGAAAGCTACAAGTGAGACTCCTTCCTTCTCTCCCATAATCTTGACATAGTATCAGAGCCTTGTTCGTGGTAAGGAGCTCAAGAAAGCAAACCAAGTTCACGGTGTTCTGGTAAGAGGAGCAGTGTTGCTTTCATTTTCTGTTTTGGGAGCAGATCTCTGCAGGTAGCACAGCCGGAAATTGCAAGAGTGCATTGTCTCAGGTTGAGACACCCTTCGCAGTGAAGCAAGAGGGCAATATATGTTGCGGGATAGGGCTTTAGCCCTAGGTGACCCTGTTTTTTTTATTTGAGGCCATTTCAGGGCCTGTTTTGGAGGCGGAAGTTTTTTGCACGCACTCAGGATAGACCCTATTTTATGCTGTGCGACCACTGTTCTACAGGTCGGTGAAAAGTTACTGTAGAAATTGCATCGTACGCTTGTGCACAGAGACATTGGGAGTTATAGAATCATCCTTGTTGCCTGTTGATGCAAAATCGTCACTTGGAAGTGACTGTGTGGTCAAATACCACTTTTGTTAGTTTTGCAGATTTGCCCTTGTGAGGCTGAAGCTATGTTCTTTGCAGTGATAGAATTTTTTGCAGTGTTCTGTAATGGCGTCTGATTCTCTTTCACAGATTGTCACTGAAAAGCTTGACAAGAACAACTTCCAAGCATGGAAGTTTAGAATGACGAATTTCCTTATGGAAAAAGGATATTGGAAATTTGTTGCAGGAAATGAAGAGAACCAGTTCTCCCTGATGTTCCCAATCAACAGCAAATGCAGGCATTTAAAGCATGGCATGAGAGAGCCAGGAAAGTTATGTACTGATTGTCTATCAGCATTGCAGACTCTATGATTGTGCATATTCAAGATGCAAGTACGCCAAAGGAGGCATGGGATACTTTGTCAAAAATGTATAGCACAAATACGCAAGCCAGGAAAATGCAGCTCAAGCAAGAGTTGCATAATGTGCAAAGAGAAAGTATGAGCATCAATGACTACCACATGAAGGTGAAGAAGATTGCAGATGCACTTGCTTCCATTGGGTCGCCAGTGGAAGATGATGATTTAGTTTCTGTGACCTCGAATGGTCTAGGAAAGGATTATGCACAGTTTCGAACATCCATTTCCGTCCGTGAAAGATTTCCTGATTTTGAGGAGTTGATTGCTCTTCTAATTTCTGAGGAGCAGAGAAATGGTGGTGCATCTTCTTCACGAGGAACTTCAAAAGAAGCTGTCTTCTACTCAAATGCTGGAAGAGGTAGAGGCAGAGGTAGAGGAGGCCGATCTAGAGACCGTGGTAGAAATCAAAATATGCAACAAACTCAAGAAAACCAATCCTATGGAGGAGGACGTGGTAACTCTAGAGGCAGGGGGGAGCCAAAGAGGTAGTGGTGGATGGCACAGAGGCCGAAATGCAAACAGCAATGTTGAATGCTACTACTGTGGTAAAATGGGTCATATGGCTAAGGACTGCTATAAAAAGTAGAATGACATCATGAATGGTAAATTGCAACAAGGGAATTATGCATCTTCTAGTAGACAGGGTGATGACAGAAATGAGCATTTGTTTATGATGCAACACATGAACAATTCTGTGACAAGTGCAGAAGAAAGCAACGATGTATGGTATGTTGACTTAGGTGCATCAAACCACATGACAGGTCATGTAGAATGGATGGAGGATGCAAGAAAAATGGAAAAACCAGGATTTGTGGAGACTGGTGATGATACTGCACATCCTATTGTGCAGATTGGAAAATTTCATTTGTCTATGCAGGATGGGAAAAAGAAATACATGTCCGATGTATTTCATGTCCCGAATATCACCAAGAATCTAGTTTCTGTTGGTCAAATGGTTGAATAGGGCTTGCAGGTCAGATTTAATCCTCATGGATGCTTTGTTGAGGATATGAAATATAAAGGTCGCTTGATAGCAAAAGGAAAGAAGAAGGGAAGAATGTTTACGTTGGATGCAGACATGTCTGAATTGAGTGCAGCAATGTTTGCACATGGGACCGGTGTAGTTGCAGATATTGATATCTGGCATAAACGCATTGGTCATGTTAATGTACATCGACTTAAATCAATGCAGGCCCAAAATATTGTTGCAGGATTGCCTAAATTCAAGGTTGCAGAAAAGATATGTGAAGCCTGCCAATTTGGAAAACAGGCAAGGAAACCATTTCCTAAACACATTCAAGAGAGTAAGAAGCCATTGGAATTAATCCACTCTGATGTGTGGACTACTAAAGCTGCATCTCTTGGAGACTGTCATTATTTTGTCACTTTTATTGATGACTATAGTAGAAAAGTTTGGGTGTATTTTATGAAAAAGAAAAGTAATGTTTTTGGGAATTTTAAAACTCTTAAAGCTATGGTTGAAAAAGAAATAGGCCTGCAAATAAAATGCCTAAGGTTAGATGGAGGGGGAGAGTACCTCTCAAATGAGTTTGCAAGGTTTCTGCAAGAGCATGGCATAAATCAGCAATATTCATGCAGTCATACCCCACAACAAAATGGAATTGCAGAAAGGAAAAACAAGCATATTGGAGAGGTATCTCGTGCCATGCTCAACGAAAAAGACTTGCCAGATTTTTACTGGGCTGAAGCCGTTACTACAGCAGTCTATATAATGAACAAGACTCCCACTGCAGCAATACATGGGATGACTCCAGAGGAGAGGTATACTGGTAGAAAACCAGATATTTCTCATTTGAAAATTTTTTGTTGCATTGCCTATGTACATGTGCCAGATGAGTTGAGATCCAAGTTGGATCCAAAAGCTGAGAAGTGCATCTTTATTGGTTACTCTCTGCAGCAAAAAGGGTATAGATGCTATAACCCTTCTACTCGTAAGTTTACAGTGAGCAGAGATGTTGTTTTTGATGAGATGAGTAGCTGATATAAACCAGTAAATGTGATTGATGATGTAGATGCACAAAATGGTAATGCTGCACAGAATTCACAGTAGCAGTCACAAAATATTAGTGGACCTGGAGCATCCTCTAGTAGTGGTTCACATTCTTCGCCATGGACAGGCAGATTGAGATCAGGAGAATCTTCTCAAAGCAATGCAGATAGTGGTATTCAGGTATCACAAAAAGGAAAAGAGAAGGTAGATCAGCCCATGTTTGATGTGAATGCAGGTCACTCTTATGTGGATGGTGAATCCAGTGGCTCAGAACAGAGCATTGATGATGAGTTGGGTATTCCTTCTATTGTTACACCTGGAGTAAGGAAGACCAAGGATGTTTTGAGAGCACCTGGGAGTGAACCTACTTTGCGCAGGTCTACCAGAGCTAGGTATTCTGTGGATAGGCTGAAATATGATGGATTTACAGCCATTCACTATGTATATATGGTCAAAGTGATACAGGAACCAGAACCCACTTCTTTTGAGCAAGCCATGGGAAAATAAAAATGGGAGAAAGCCATGGATGAAGAAATGGATGCCTTGGAAGCAAATGCTACATGGGAATTGGTACCTTTGCCTAAAGGTAAGAATGCAATTGGCTGTAAGTGGGTTTATAAGGTGAAGCACAATGCAGATGGTTCTGTGAACAGATACAAGGCAAGATTAGTAGTCAAGGGGTATACACAAACATATGGCATTGATTATGAAGAAACATTCAGTCCGGTTGCAAGGATGGCAACCGTAAGAGCAGTCATTGCTATGGCTACATCAAAGGAATGGTCTTTACATCAGATGGATGTAAAGAATGCCTTCTTGCATGGTGATTTGCAAGAAGAGGTATATATGGAGCAGCCACCAGGTTATGTGCATGCTGTTCATCCTGAGTTTATTTGCAGGTTGAAGAAAGCATTGTATGGCTTGAAGCAAGCACCTAGAGCATGGCCTGACAAGATAGGACAGTATCTTGTCACTATTGGCTTTCAGATTTCCAAGGTAAATTTCTCACTTTATGTGAGAAAAACAGAGAAATGTATTATGCTACTTGTCATTTATGTTGATGATTTGATTATGACAGGTGACAGTGATGAAGATATCCTTCATGTGAAAATGCTATTGAAGCAGAAGTTTGAGATGAAGGATTTGGGAGAGCTGTGTTATTTCTTGGGCATTGAGGTGATTAGATCACCAAGTGGGATACAGCTCTTGCAGAGGCAGTATGGATTGGACATGCTGTCCAAATATGGGATGACAGGCTGTAAGCCTATTTCAGTTCCTTTGGAGCAGAATGTGAAGCTGAGCGCAGATGCAGGTGAGGTTTTGGAAGACCCTACTATGTACAGACGCATTGTAGGAAGTTTGATTTATATGACTATTACCAGGCCATATTTGAGCTATGCTATTGGATTGGTAAGTTAGTTTATGCAGGCTCCAAGGAAACCGCATTTGGATGCGGCTAGACGCATACTCAGGTATGTGAAGTCCACATTGCAGTATGGACTATTTTATGAGACTGGGGTTCAGATACAGTTGCATGGATACACTGATGCTGATTGGGTTGGTAGTATTTCTGATAGACGATCTACCAGTGGATATGTGTTCTCTTTTGGGAGTGCTGCAATCACTTGGAGCAACAAGAAATAGCCTACAGTTGCCTTGTCGAGCACAGAGGCTGAGTACAGGGGTGCAGCAATGGCTGCATGTGAGGTAGCTTGGTTGCATAAGCTACTTTATGATATGCATCAACCTACAGATGGGCCAATTTATTGTGACAACATGAGTAGTATACACTTGGCAAATAACCCAGTCTATCATGCTAGAACAAAGCACATTGAGGTGCATTATCACTATGTGCGGGAGAGGGTTTTACTAGGTCTTATTGATCTAGTTTATGTCAGCACAGAGGATCAGGTAGCTGACATATTTACGAAGGCATTGGGCGCAAAGAATTTGCGCAAGTTCAGAGACCTGCTTGGTGTGTAGGAATTGGGATTGAGCTCGAGGGGGAGTGTTGAGATATCAAGCTCCACTCGAGATATGCCAGGGTGACCGTTGTGCATTTATGTCACTGACTTGTCAGTTGTAGATGCGGTTGGTACACCGCCCATGAATAATAGCTACATGACAGCTATCCTTATCTACTCTAGTTCGTGGCTCAGTTAGTATGCCACCTTAGTTAGTTGAGTTTGGTTTGAGAGCCATATATAGGGTTCTTCTATTTCTATGTACTAGAGTTCTTTTGGCTTACACAACTAAGAAGAGGAAAACTGTTTTCAGCCTCCACCTTTGTGTGTATTCCCCCATTGTGCAAGCAAGAAAGCTACAAGTGAGACTCCTTCCTTCTCTCCCATAATCTTGACATTTAACACCCCAAGCATGGCTACCTTAAGATATGCTAAAAAAGAATACTCAAAATAAGTCACTACTCATTGTGGATTTGACATACTAGTATTGTATGGTTATGATTGTATATGTCATATATTTGGTCCTAGATTACCTTCATTTTGTGTGTGCCAAGCCTTGTGTTCAATTTCGCGGATACAAAATGCAAGAAAAGGGGTTATTATGTAGTGTTACGCGTATATATACATAATTCAAATTGATAAGATGATTGGGAAAAAATCGAGTGCTAATCCTTATCATATATGTGTATATAGTAGGAAATAAAACTAGTCACACAATTGGGTAATTAACTAATTAGATTCTTAGTAGTACTATGGGATAATTACCTATCATATATATATTATACATGTAGCTAAGGCCGATCACAAATAAGATATTGAGTAAACCACCATCCTACACACCAAGCCAATATGATAAGCATGTATGTGAGTGTATGTGTTGTGTGTGTGCTAGTTGATTCTCTTGTCTATTAGTAACCTTCTCAACCTTCTCATATGTGTGATGCGGTAGATTTGAGCTAATCTAAATAGTGTTGGTAGAGATATTATAATCACATGCAACTATATCTAGCCAATAATACAAGCAGAGATATTATCATTGCATTCTATGGTGTCTGAGGATATAATCCATGTGTAGATGTATATGTAGTGGCACAATCCTCCATTCTGAAGCCACAAGCCTACAATGGTAGAAATAACAAGAGAACACATGGTAAACATTTTTTCATAGTCATCATGGGATTGAACTGTTACCATTTAACCTATAAAGGTATCTGGCTATCAAAACCTAGTGTTTAATTAAAATAGGCTCATTAATGACATAGATTCTCATTAATTCATAGGTCATTCAATCCAGAGGGAGGCTAAATGTTGTCAATTCATGCCCAACTAGCATACACAAATATACAATGAAACCCTAGAAAGCCATAAGACTTGTATACACATTGCAATACCATTCACACATGAGCATTAATAGTTTGTATAAATGACCACAGTTAATTCATACTACAGAATTTCAATGGATTAGTCAAAGTTGAACAGCCATATTTTCCAAACAACATGCCAACACTATGAGTGATATGCACACTCTAGTTCTCATTCAAGTGATTGTTCTAGGATTGAGGACACAGATATATCTACCTTGTAAATGGTGGAAAACATCACATTTAGTGCTCTATAATCACTTAGTTTTACATGCTTTCTAACCTTGGTATACTTCCAAAGATTTTTATTGTATCTCACTAACATTCCTTGCATGCTTAGCATGAAGTGGCAAGTTCCCTCCCTTTTTCTCCACACATCATATTTCACTTTCCTCTCTCTCTCTCTCTCTCTCTCTCTCTCTCTCTCTCTCTCTCTCTCTCTCTCTCTCTCTCTCTCTCTCTCTCTCTCTCTCTCTCTCTCTCTCTCTCTCTCTCTCTCTCTCTCTCTCTCTCTCTCTCTCTCTCTCTCTCTCTCTCTCCCTCTCCGTACTAAGTCCTTCCATGACCTCTAAACAACATACTCCTCTCTTTACATTTGTTCCTTCTTGTCAAACCGTTCTAGATAATGTGTCATATGATTTGTAGCTCTTGAATCCAAAAACTAATCATCCTCTCTAGGGGTATGTATCATGCTACCAAGTATGTGCTCCATAACCAAAAAGATGACCTCTAAATTATGAATTACCTCTAGAGACATAGCTTGTGTCTTATAACCACTTGCATAATGACCATAATGAGTCCTTCCATGACCTTCAAATATAGCATTCTTTCTCAAAATGGCCAAATTGTCCACATTATTGATAAGCACCATCTCTATGAGGACTAGACTATCCTCTACCTCTAGAAAAGGATCTCCCCCTACCTCTAGGCATAAAGTCTCCATAACCAAAAGAGCTACGATCATGAGCAAAGCTATCTCCATGACCATATAAAGATCCTTTAGCTCTGTTCCATGACCTTTTTGATGGTGGAACACACTATCTTAACTAGAATTTTTTCTACTCTTAGATGCATTATTCTACACACACATACACACACACACACACACACACCTTCTTCTCCCTCTCTCCCCAAACTATTTATCTAAATTTTCCCTTTTTTTATTTTGCTCTCTCTCTCTCTCTCTCTCTCTCTCTCTCTCTCTCTCTCTCTCTCTCTCTCTCTCTCTCTCTCTCTCTCTCTCTCTCTCTCTCTCTCTCTCTCTCTCTCTCTCTCTCTCTCTCTCTCTCTCCAAATTTTTTTCCTCTGTGTGTACAGACGCATGCGTGTGTGCTAGCCATCACAATCCAATGCTTTGCCCATTCTTATTGATCCTTATTGTTATGAATGTTTGAGAGAGTTGACCGTGCATGCATCCTTTGCTCGGTCTTGCACCCTCTTTCCCAGATGTTTATCACCGCATCCAAACCTTCATATCTAAGCGGTACTCATAAAGCTTGCAAAGCCATGTTGCCTCTCCCATTGCTAACCACCTTGCAAGACACTTGCCCACAAATTGACTATCTCTTAGAGAGAGAGAGAGAGATCTCATTTTCTCTCTCATTCTCATATATATATATATATATATATATATATATATATATATATATATATATATATATATATATATATATATAAAATTCCCCCTTTTTTTCAGGAATCATGTGGTGGGGAGACTTGCTTGAGCTATTACGCCAACACACACCATACACACAAGAGAAAGCTCACTCAAGAACACAAAAAAAGAGATGGAGGCCAATGTTTTCTTACTAGTTTTTCTTCTTCTTTTGCACACTTTTCAATGTACTTAAAGTATAGATAAGGTACAACATAATGAAAAGTTTCCTACTAAGTCAAATAGTGCATAATGAATTATATTAATCGACTGGCACTATAAGTATACTAACTATAGATATGTGTACTAAACCAAATATAATAAGTGATAAGTTAGTGGCCATATAAGAGTCATAATGACCACTAACATACTAAGTGTAGACATAAAAACCCATCTAACTAAGTGGTTTGTTATAAATGTTTACACTTGTTGAGCTTGTCATCTCAACATTCCCCACTTTGAAACATTTAAAGCTTCTCTCTATCCAATGCCTTCATAAAGATGTCAACTATTCGATTGTGTGTATTGACATATACCAAGTCAATATCACCCAAGTACCTTCTCTCTCACGAAGTGGTAATATACTTCAATGTGTTTTATCCTAGCATGGAACATAGGGTTCCTAGCTAATTATATGCTACTCATGTTGTCACAATGAATGTCAACTAGACCATCTATCTGTACATCCAAATCACCCAATAACTTCTACAGCCATACCACCTCATATGCTACCATAGCAACATCTCTATACTCAGTCTCTATACTGGATAAAACAGTTGTAGTTTGCTTTTCACTACTCCATGTAATTGCTGCCCTACCAAGGAAAAACATGAATTTGCTAGTAGAACTTCTATTAGACATGCTACTAGCCCAATCTACATCTACGTATCCAAACACATGTATATCCTTACCTAGCTCATAAAAACATCCATAATGAAAAGTGGGATTTGCATATCTCAATATGCGTCTAATTGTATCCAAATGAGGCTTTTTAAGCATCTTCATAAATTGACTGACAAGGCCAACAAAATAGCTAGTTTTGGCCTTATGATAGTCATGTAAATCAGACTCCCTACTATCCTCCTGAATATAGTAGAGTCTTCTATCTCATCCCCAACATCAACACTCAACTTCACATTTTGCTTCAACATTACTCAATGAGGCTTACACATTGTCAAACCATACTTGGATAACATATCCAAGCCATATTGTCTTTGGGACAATCATATACCATTATCAAATCTAATTATCTCAACTCACCCAAATCCTTCATCTTAAACTTTTTCAAATGGTCCTTGGATTTAGTGATCCCATAGTTATTATCACTTATAATAATCAAGTCATCCATATGGATGACTATGATGACCAACCTGCATCTCCCTTTCTCACATAAAGTGAGCAATCAGAAGATGATCAAAAACATGAAATCTAATGTTGACAATATACTCTCCAATCTTGTCAGAGACCATGCTCTAGATGCTTGCTTCAACCCATAGAGCATCTTCTTGAACCTACATACATATGTGGGATGCTCTAAATCCTCATAACCTAATGGTTTGCTCCATATACACCTCTTCTTGTAATTCACCATGCAAGAAGACATTCTTTACATCCATTTGCTACAAACTCAAACCTTTGGTGTTTGCCAAAGCAATCACATATCTAATAGTTGCCATGCTAGAAATTGGACCAAATGTCTTTTCATAATCTATGCCATATGTTTGAGCATAGCCTTTTGTAACAATCAATCTAGCCTTATACCTACTAACAAAACCATTTGCATTATGCTTACTTTTATAGATCCACTTACATCCAAAAGCTTTCTTGCTTTTAGACAATGGTACTATATCTCAAGTCTTATTGGTCTCTAATGCAACCATGTCCTCATCCATTGCTACATCCCAATCAGCATGACCAACAACATCCTCAAAACAAGTGGGCTCAACATCCTTAACCACCTTTACCATATAAGTATAATGGTAAGGTGCATAACTTTCAAAACCAAATATTTTAACAAGGTATTTGATCTTACTAGACCTGCATGCAACTCGATTGCTCAATGGTGCCTTTACATTACAATATGCTCCCTGTGCACTTAGTATCCTAACTAAAGGAATACCAAGCTCATCATCCAAAATATCTGAAAACCACTAGAATATCCATGAAGCCCCAATTTCCTAGTAGACATATCATTACCATTTGATACTTTTTTTTCCTCTTTGTCTTTATGGTGCACAGATCAGATGCCGTATGTGTGCATAGTGAGCATCAGAAGGTCCCCAAGAACAAAAGAACTCTACTTTTGCACAAAAAACAAGGAAGAAAGCTTACACGACATGAAGCAAGAGACTAATTGGGTGCAATCTCCCCCCATGCCTTGTGTAAGTGCTCTACAAAGCATGTATTTTATATATTATTCATCTTCAAGCTTTAAAAAAAAGCCCAATTTACAATTAGCACGCTTTAGCTTTTGTGTTTGCTTTTGTGCCACTAAAGAATTAAATCTATTGGACGCCCAAGGAGTCAAGCGGTACCCAAATACAATGTCCAATACAAATATTTAAATCGTGCGCCCATGCGCATACAAAAGTAATGAATAAATATCAAGCACTTTAGTAAATAAGCGCGAAAAAATATGGGCGTCATGCCTAAGATACGCACCTATCAAAAATTGATGATAATTTGAATACACGCTATCCTCCAATGCTTCCCAATGCCACCGCTGCTTGCTCTACACATCAACTGAAGCATTCACAATTGTTAGAAAAATAATACAATTAAACCAACAAAAGTGAATACCTAGCAATCTTCAGCTACAAAAATAAATTTGTTAGAACTCAATCCTAACCTTAATTTATTACGAGTGCACACTCTAAACTCATAAATGTTTATTAATTTAAATATGTATTTTGTAGAATCACCCACTATGGAATCACCCACTTACACATTAAATTAACAAAATGCCCGAAAAGGATAAGCGTCCCCATTGACTTTTCGCACAAAGAATCCACCTTGTGTATGAGCCCCGATAATAAAATTTTACAGAATCCACCACAAAACCTCATGGAATCCACCGTGGAATATGCCTCCTCGCATCATAACCCCGGGGTGGGATAGCAATTATCCTCAATTGCTATTAGCTCAATGTGGAGCTAACAGTGTGGGAAAAGCTTTTAGGTCTTTAGCGTGCATCCATTGGGCCTCTTCAACAGGATGGTTTTTAAACTTGACCAAATATCTAGAATATCTACGGCCAGTTCTAGTGGTCAGAAAGTCAGTATCTATAATAGTCTCAGGCTCAAGGATTTCAGTTTCTTCGTCTAGCAAAGGAGGGTTTTCATAGACAGGGTGTACAGGTAGTTGTCCTCTAAAAGGTCGTAATAAACTAATATGAAAGGTGTTGTGGATTTTCCAATGTTGTGGTAATTCTAGTTTAAATGCATTGTCGTTGATTTTGTGTATGATCTTGAATGGTCCATAAAATCTAGGTGCTAATTTGACAATGGGATGTTTATCTACACTTTGTAATCTTCGTTTTTCAATTCGTAACCAAACATAATCATCAACTTTAAAACTCATAGCTTTTCTTTTCTTGTTTGCTTGTTTTGTGTATGATTGCTGGGCTTTGGCAATCATATCTCTAACTTCATCAAAAATAGTAGCATGCATGTTAGCTATATATCATCAGCAGTTTGAATTTTGTGTGATAATGATGCAATAGGTGTAGGCAATTGATATCCATAAATAATTTCAAATGGTGCTTTCTTTGTAGCTGTATGTGGTATGTTATTATACGCAAACTGAAGTAAATGTAGATATGTATCCCATGTATGTGGTTTTGAAATTGTGTAGGCACGCAAAAGATCTAAAATGGTACTGTTAGTAGCTTATGTTTGACCATTTGTTTCAGGATGAAATGCAGATGAAAAATCAATCTTTGTTCCTAAGTTAGCAAACAAAGTAATCCAAAAGTTATTGCAGAATCTAGAATCACGATCAGAAATAATGACTTTTGGTAAACCATGGTTAGTAAAAACAGTTTTCAAAAACACTTGAGCAGCTTGAGATGCAGTTAAGGTTTTCTTGCATAGAATAAAATATGCTTGTTTGCTGAACCTGTCTACAACAGTCCAAATCATATCGTGATTAGCTTTAGTGTTAGGTAGACCAGTGATAAAATCCATTGAAATCTGTTCCCATGGTCGTGATGGAATGGATAATGGCATTAGTAATCCACATTGTTTACCATGGTGTCTTTTAACTCGTTGACAATTTAGGCATTCAGATACAAAATTAGATACATTAGTGTCCATATGTGGCCAATAAAAATCTTCAATCAATGTACGCAAAGTAGATATAATTCCTCTATGACCTTGATATGGGGGACAATGAATTTCACGCAAAACAAATGATCGAAATGGAACAGTCACACATAATCTTTTTTTCATAAAACATAAATCCATTAGTGTAAGACAATGAATCAACAGGAATCCAATTATTTGCAACTAGTTTATTCCAATCAGCTTGAAAAGTAGGATCTTGGTGATAAGTATCTTTCATAGGGATAAGGGAATCAAATGATATCACAGAAATATTGTGAATTGTCGGTCTTCTACTCAAAGCATCAGCAACAACATTCTCTTTTCCAGGATGAAAACTTTGAATAAAAGCAACCCATTTAATGTGTGTGTCAGATATTTATGGTTGACTAAGAAGATGTCTAATGCTTTGTTGGTTAGTTTTGATCATCAATTCAGATCCCATTAAATAATGTTTCCATTAACGTAAGGCTTGTACTATGGCTAACAATTTCTTGTCATAGGTAGAATATTTAAGTTTATATGGTTTGAGTTTGCAGCTAGAGTAAGCTATGGGATGAGAATCTTACATAAGAACTGCTCCTATTCTAGATCCACTAGCATCAATAACTACTAAAAATAATGGTCTATTGAAGTCATGTAATTGTAATACAGGAGTATGAGTTGAAGCATGTTTCAGCAAATCAAAGGACTTTTGTTGATTGTCAGACCAATTATACACGATACCCTTCTTTAAGAGTTTTGTCAAAGGTAATGCAAGTAATGAGAAGTTCCTCACAAATTTTCTGTAAAAGCTAGCAAGACCTAGAAAAGAACGTAATTCATGCACATTTTTGGGTATCGACCAATTTAAGATTGCTTCCATTCTTTTAGGGTCGACTTTAATACCTTCTGATGAAATAATATATCCTAGATATTCGATTTCTGTTTGGAAGAATTCACTCTTTTCTAGATTAGCATATAATTGATTATCTTTTAGTAACTTAAAAACTAAAGACAAATGTTAATAATGCTCATTCTCATTTTTACTGAAAACTAATATGTCATCAAAGAAAACAATGACACAATGCTGATGTTTCAGAAATATGTGATTCATCATACGACTGAATGTGGCTGGTGCATTAGTTAAACCAAAAGGCGTGACCAGAAATTCATAGTGTCCAAATTGTGTTCTAAATGCAGTTTTGAATATATCAGATTTGTCCAATCTTACTTGATGATATCCAGATTTAAGATCTATCTTACTGAATATGGCAGATCCTTGTAACTTGTCCATAAGATCATCTAGCCTAGGAATCGGGTATCTATTCTTAACAGTAATTTTATTTAGGGCACGATAATCAATGCACATACGATAGGTATTATTTTTCTTCTTCACTAATAAGACAGGTGTACCAAATGGAGAACTACTAGGTCTAATTAATCCTCTATTAAGCAATTCGTCTATTTGGTTTTGAATTTCCTTCTGTTCAATGTGGTTATGTCTATATGGTGCTTTACATGGTTGTTGTGTTCCAGGAATTAAATCTATCTTATGATCTTCAGGACGTGCAGGTGGTAATCCAAGTGGTAAATCAGCAGGAAAACAATCTTAATTGGGAAAGAAATTGTGCATGCCTAGGATGCATCTGGTTTTCTTTAGCTTGAATTTCATTCATCCATATTAAATAGGATTTGCTACTTTTACATAATGCACGTTTAGCTTGGGTATGAGTAAGCAATGGAAAATTATTGGAAGCGTGCATACCATGTAGTGGGATTTGTTTTCCTTAAAAATAAATTTTAATTGAATGCGTAGAATAATCTATATCAGGATTGTATTGATGACGCCAAGGCATTCCTAAGATAATGTCACTAGACTGCAAAGGTACAACTAAGAAATTTCTTCGTTCAGTATAATCACCAATTTTAATTTCTAAATTATGCACCTCTTGTGTTCCATTATATCTCGTACCTAGGAATGCAGCCTTGATGCGATAATGTGTAGAAACAGTATGTAAATTCAATTCTTTGACCAATTTTGCAGAAATAAAGTCATGTGTGCTCCCATCATCATGTAAAATAGTCTTTTCTTTACCATGCACAAAACATTTCATTGTTAATAAGGAATGGGAAGTTGGCATACCTGGCAAAGTATCAGAAGTAGTACCAATGTCATCTTCTTCTTCCGTAAAATCCAGCATCTCTTCATGTTCTTCATCTTCTATTGCTCCCAGATAATTGATATGAACAGATGGCTTTTTGGATTGACAATTGGCTGCTAGATGTCCAGGTTGATGACATTTGTAACAAACTATGGGTTTTACTTTAGATACATTATTGGTAATGGCAGGAAGTTTAGGAATGTTGGGATTTGACTATAGATATGGCTTAGGGTTCGGATTTGTGTTTGATGGCAAGGCAGGTGGTCGTGTCCAAGATTTACAGAATGAAGATGGAAGAAAACGACTTTGATTGAATCTTCGAAAATTTGAATTGAATTGTTTGGAACCAAAGTTACCATTAGTTGGAAATTGTTGTGGTCGCTTATCTCGTCCGCGAATTTTGTCTTTAGTATCATGGGCCAAGGAAATTGCATCTTCAAGGGTTATTGGCTTGAATATATTGACCTCCGCATAAAAATGTCCAAGTAGACCAGACATAAACTTGCGTTTATGAGTTGCTTTAGGTACATCTTCGAGCATTCGTAGTTGCAATAGAGCATTCCAAAAACGTTCAGTATATTGTGAAATAGGTTCGCGATCCCTTTGTTATAGAAGATCCCATTGTTTGATTGCTTTTTCATGGAATTGAGGTGGAAGGAAATTCTGCAAAAATTTCTTTTGGAAAGTCTCCCAAGTAGTGGGACAATCAACGCTTTTACGGACCATAGTCCACCATAAGGATGCTCGGTCGACTAAATGGTTAGTGACACATTTAATTTTTTCTTTCTCAGCATATGATTCTTCATGGAAATAATCATCAAATTGACTGATAAAAGCAAGGACCGTCTTTCCATCGTGTGATCCATTGAAAGTAAGAAATTTGAAGTTTCTTTTACTTATCTTTGTTTCTTTCCGAATAGATTGGGCTTCAAGTGTTGCATCGATGGTACGTCATATAAGATCTTCAGGTTGCAATTCATCTTGGTCGGTGGTAGATCGTTGCAGATTGGCCAATTGAGCTTGTAAAGCTTGTCGTGCTCTTCGTTCTTCTTGAAGCTGCATCATAATCAAATCCAACTTTTGCTCCATTGTTGGTTCGGGTAGATCACCTTCATCCATAAAATCTTCCATGGTTTGATCAGTCATCCTGCAAAATTCCAAAAGACCTCACACACTCGAAACCTTGTTAACAGGATGGCATAGCTCAAAGGCGAGTTTACAAGGCTTGTATTTTTTTTTTAGTTTGGCTTTTGTAGTATTTCTCATTTACGATTGCGAAATTCAATGTCACAATCATCTTCCAAGAAAGTAATTTTGTGTATAGACTGTGTATAGACTGCGTGTTGATGATTGTTTGCTGTAATCTACTTCTGTCAGTTCACAGGTGTGAACAGGGGCTTCGAGAGGGTAGTAAATTGATTCGTGAGTTGTTGAATATGAACTGCCGCTATAGTAGTTGTTGAAGATGATCTTTAGGACCTTAGTGACTTGGAGTGACTTGGAGTACTTGGGAGTTTTAGTCTTTTAGACTTATCGTTGATTTCTAGGATCTGAGCATGTTGACGCGCGATTCGTCGACGAGCAGTACATGCTGCCGCCGCCGATGTGTGAAATTGAGTTATGAAGCTTTTTTATAAGCTTCTTTTGAAGCCTTATAGCTTATCTTTAAAGCTTGAAAAGCTATGGTGAAGAATTTTTTATCTGTGAGAAAAAAACCAACGACTTCATGAAGGATCTTCCCGCATGGTCCTCCGCCTGCAGAGGTTGGCCCCTCACAATCTAAGTGTACAGCAGGGGATTCTTGACTGCCAGGAACACATTGATATCGATCGTTTTCCACGAAATTGACTGTAGAGCTCGATCGTTCCAGGAGCTCCGCCTTCATGCGAGATGGTAAGCGATTGGAAGCTCTTAATTTCAGCTTCGCTCTGATACCACTGGTGCACAGATCGGACACCGTATGCACACGTAGTGAGCGTCAGAAGGTCCCCAAGAACAAAAGAACTCTACTTTTGCACAAAAAACAAGGAAGAAAGCTTGCACGACATGAAGCAAGAGACTAATTGGGTGCAATCTCCCCCCATGCCTTTTGTGAGCGCTCCACAAAGCATGTATTTTATATATTATTCATCTTCAAGCTCAAAAAAAAAGCCCAATTTACAATTAGCATGCTTTAGCTTTTGTGTTTGCTTTTGTGCCACTAAAGAATTAAAGCTATTGGGCGCCCAAGGAGTCAGGCGGTATTTAAATCGTGCGCCCATGAGCATACAAAAGTAATAAATAAATATCAAGCGCTTTAGTAAATAAGCGCGACAAAATATGGGTGCCCTGCCTAAGATACGCGCCCATCAAAAATTAATTTGAATACACGCTATCCTCCAATACTTCCCAATGCCACTGCTGCTTGCTCTACACATCAACTGAAGCATTCACAATTGTTAGAAAAATAATACAATTAAACCGACAAAAGTGAATACCTAGCAGTCTTCAGCTATAAAAATAAATTGGTTAGAACTCAATCCTAACCTTAATTTATTACTAGTGTACACTCTAAACTCATAAACATTTATTAATTTAAATATGTATTTTGCGGAATCACCCGCTATGGAATCAGTCACTTACACATTAAATTAACAAAACGCCCGAAAAAGATAGGCGTCCTCATCAACTTTTCGCACAAAGAATCCACCTTGTGTATGAGCCCCGGTAATAAAATTTTACGGAATCCACCTCAAAACCTCACGGAATCCACCGTGGAATATGCCTCTTGGCATCACTTTACCTGCAACATGAGTAGATGTACTTGAAGATGTGGGATTGCTTCTTAGTTTAAACCAAGGGCTAACTGTAGATCTAGTACCAAATGATATTTTTGGCCTACTAAGGCTTCATGATTCTTGCTTTATTTTCCACACATAACTATCATTATCATCATCATCATCCAATGCATCACCACTAGATACATATCAACTGCACATATCATAAATAATAACATCCCTACTTACTCTAAATTCACCTATGACAAGGTTATAATAGTAATACCCTTTCTGATCTAAAGAGTATCCAATGAAAATACATTTTTTAACCTTTGTATCAAGTTTCTTTCATAGCTCATCTGGCACATGAACATGTGCAACACAACCAAATAATTTCAAGTGTGACAATCGAGCTTATTACTTGTGTAAAGCATTCATTGGGGGTCATTCCATGAACTACATCAATGGGATTTCTATTTATGGTATAGATAATAGTATAAATAGCTTTGGACAAAAAATATTTTGGAGAATTATTTTCAACCCTCAATGCTCATGCAACTTCTACAATATGCTTATTTTTCTTTTTTAAACCCCATTTTACTTTGGGGTATACATGCAAGTAAACTATTTCTTTATCCCATGAGACCTCAAGAAGTCACTAAACTCATTAGAGAGGTACTTTTTCTCTCCATTTGACCTCATGCACTTAAGTTTCAAGTTTGTTTCTATTTCAATACTAGCCTTGAAAGTTCTAAAATTCTCGAACACATACTCTTTTTCTTCATGAAATACACCCACAAGTTTCTTGAACCATCATCATCAAGATATATATTACGTGTAGGTCCCTAAATATATGTATGCATAACATCAAGTGTATTCTTGATGACATCTCTATCATGTGATAAAGGTTGCCTTGCCTACTTATCAAACTAATAAGCTTCACACACTTTATGAAATTCTGAAATTCTAAAAGCACATGACCATGTAACCCATCCTTTGGATTGCATTAATCTCAGCCTTTGCACATTTATATGTCCAATATGTTTATGTCATAATGTCTACAATCACTCCTTTGATGTTAGCATACACAGCAGGATTCATAGAACATTCATAGTAGCAAGAAATCTAGTATCTAAAGTAAACATGCGACCACCAATCTACAGTTCTCATTCAAATCTTTCATAGAGGAGCCTTTTGCATTAAATCAAACCTACCACCCTTGCTCTACCATCTAACTAACATGCACTAAACTCTTTGTGATGGATGGCACATGTAATAGATTTGACATACTCTTTGTCTAACCATAATGTAAGGACAAGGAAATTTTTCCAATGTGTAAAATTAGTCTCAAAATTAGGTAGCATGAATAATCACCCATCTGCACATAGCCTGGATTTTATAAATCTTACATCTCTCAAAAATATTCATCATAGCTCGTCGTATACTTAGATGCTACATAACAAATAGATGCTCATTTTTGTCTTCATTTTGTCATGAAGATGATGCATAGTTTCCTTCCTATAATTTACCACTATAGATATTATCGTTCTTAGCATAACACTGGGTTGCAATATGACATGTTTTACCACAATAATGACAAAAAAATTTAGAATTGCTAGAATCTTTGTTCTGTCATCCACCTCTTTCTCTAGAGCTCCCCCTACCTCTAAATCTTCCATGGCCTCCTAAAACCTGCATATCACTAAACTACTTATTTAACTTATTTTGTTGGTTATCACTAGCATGTCTCACACATGACCTCTTGAAGAGGATCTACTACATTCCCTTCTTAAACTTGAGTAAGAAGCTTGGACCTATTCACTACTTCTTTCAGATGATTCACCCTGCATGTTAATCTCTTCACTAATTATGAAAGAGACCAACTCATCAAAACCTAGAAATGACTCCCGTATATGCATAGAAGTAACAAAAAGTTTCCAAGTCTTCTCATTATTAAGGCCACCCAAAGTAAGTGAAACCAAATCATCATCGTCAAGCATTGTATCAATAGATAGCAAGGCATCTAGAATTCTTCTCACCTTCAAAACATACTCATTTATAGTCATCTTTCCTTTCTTCAAGGTATTCAACTCTTGCTTAAGTATTTTGTGCCTTTAAATTTACTGAAAACATATTCTCAAATATTATCCAAGATGCATGTAAATTTTTTACATTTCTACATATACTCCAACATACAGTTATCAATGATTGCAGTAGATAACTAATACATTACGTTTCTGTCTTCTACATTCCATTCATAGGATTACCTAGCTTTAGTTCCTTTTCTTCACTTGAGATAAACTCATAGAGGTCTTTTCCAATATGAAAGTTTGTCACTCGGAACTTCCATGATGTGTAGAGGTTCTTAACCACCTTCTCAATGACAGGGTTTCCACTGTCTTTGCCATTATCACAAAATTGATACAAAATGGCAAGCAAGTCTTCTGCAACCTTTCACAACAAGTGCACAACAACATACTGATCAACGTTTTCACCAATAAGATATGCACGTAGGCACCAAAATTGAAGTAAAAAATAAAACACTTGAGTGAAAGTGAAGAGGCGCTGAAGTCTACTAAGTAAAAATGGGTGGCCCAGAATGCATTGGAAGCGTTCGTTCGCTAATCAAAGTTAATTAGATGGCCTATTTAAAGAGGCGCAACTTTTGCATTACAAAGCAACTACCTAACCCAAAAGCCCAAAATAGCGTCAAGGATGCCAAGTCAATATAAAACAATGCTAGGAATGTGGCTATGTTTTTTAGATCTTCAATCTCAATTCGTTTGGGCATCCGATTTTAACCATGTGTCAATAGTGCAAACACAAAGGGACGTGAACTAGATAAGTTGTTAATTAAGCTTAAGAGACTTAAGAGCCAAAAAACTCACAATTTGGGGGGAGGGGAGGCACATTTTTTTGGTGCACTCACTCAATCTCCATGAAATGGCATTTCGCAACTGTCTGAATCAAGAGGCGCAACCCTGGCCATGAGATGCTCAATTTCTTCGCAAATTGCCATAGAAATCATTGAAAATGATGCATTCTATCAAAATTTTAATTTTTAGTCTTTCTCTCACACCATGATCATTGCTCATATGGGTTGAGATTATGAGGGAAAATAGATGGCAAAATGTGGTACAATGTGAGAAATGGGGCCAAGGAACATGAAGGTGTTGTTAGCAACTGTGTGAAGTATTTGCAAGTTGCCTAAGCAGCTCCAAAATCATAAAAAATAAAGCATTTTTAAGAATATTGTACAATAAGTCTCGATTTCAAAGAAAAGTTGATTCTATTTTTGTTTTCATCATGGTATTGAGGTACATATGGGGTAAAATTTGATATGGAAGTAATACATATTGTATTAGAGTGCTAAATTTTTAAATTTTTAAAATTTCATGGTTATTATAATGTAAAAACTAATTATTCAAGTCACGCAAAATCTGTAAAATTAAGAAATATGATGATACTTGAGAAAATTGATGGAAGTAATGGTACATATGGACTAAATAATACATGATGGTTATCATGGCTATGTTTCTCTATTCTATGATCAGATATTGTAGAAGTATTAGTAGTAATTATGACGCCAATAATTGAGAAAAAAAATTAAAAATTAAGAAAAAAAATGAAAAAACAAGATTTTGAGCCTTTAAAAATAGTAAAAAATAAGAAAACATTGGCGAGTGTGTAGTGAGTAGTAGGACATGGGGTAGTCTACACTCACTTTTGTATTAAAGTGATCGAGTAAGGGTAGGTTCTATGTAAAATGGCAAATAAAATATAAAAATTAGTATATATAAGGTATATACATGAAATGAATGTTGAAATTTTATATATTTTCAATGGAGAACCAAATGGGTTGTGAATCGTAGTAAGGCATTTAGGATTTTAGTGAAAGGGGTGAAAGCACGAGTTAGCCCGATTCCATCCTTTTTTCAATGCCACACTAAGCTAGAATAAATTATGAAAGGAATGATTTTGCACATCACGTGGCCATTTTATTAGTTAGACTTGTTTAAGCAATATGTGGCATGACATGTTGCATATGCATATAAGCATGGTATTGAAATAAATCTCTTGGATGCATAGCAATTGTTTAGAAAACCATTGATCCACATGGAGTCAAAGAGGATCCCTAACTATATGTTAGTGTATTTATTCCTTAGGAAAAAATTGTAGGAGGTTATTAAATGTCTCATGGAATGATGAACATCAAGAGAGGAGTATGTTACTATGGTATATATTTAAAATGATGCATCCATAAAGCCAATCCTTGGGGCATAGGAGAGCCATAGGAGCCACAATAGTTGGTTGGGGGGATGCCCTTTATGTGTATAATTCAAGGCAAGATAGTCACTTACATGTGGGAAACTCCTTTGCTTAGAGTCACGAGGGATCATTAGTTGAACTACAATTCGAAATTGTATCTTTTTAGTACCTAGATGCTCTCCTGTGCCCACGAGACCGTACGGGTCATTTGGTATGTTCAAGAGCCTAACTAGAGCCGTGAAAGCCAACGCCATTTCAGATCTTGACAGGTGCTGCATTTACTCTACGAGTCTTTAGGATTCATGTAAGGACCTAAGATTTGATTTTTAAGTATATGACTCTTCACTCAAAGCAAAGAAAGAGCTATTAAAAGTAAGAACATGAGTGCAAGCTAGAGATTTCTCAAATACAATGAGAACAACGTAAAGAACATCTAAGAAAACACACAAATACTTCCCAAACCATACTAGTCCAATATCCCTTAAAGTTAGGGTTTTTACAACCCCTCATAGTAAGAACAGTCCCAATACATGCAAAAGTGGTAGTTTACCCTTAACACCTAAAGCTAGGCGATCAACGAAAACCGATCGAAGTGGTGGATCAATACCAACATCTAGTGGTGCCATTATTAGCACCACAGTTGTCCATCCTAAGTCTATTTCTATATTTGTAGGGATGGCACAACCACCCTTAATATCCCCTCAAGCATCATGAATCCCAGTAGCCATGCTGGCTCTACCCATTTTAGGTAATACATTGCCTATCTTTAGTGGAAGTCCAAATGAAGATGCAAAATTACATATCAAAGATGTATAGAAACTTATGTTTGATTGTCAAGTCGATGAGGAAGCACATTATTTGATGCTTTTCAATATGACTTTGAAGGAAAATGCAACCTAGTGATACTAGTGACTTATAGTATAATCGACTACCACTATGCAAGCATTCTACATTGCATTTCATAGGGAGTTCTCCCTTGAAAAGGGGAGCCAAAATTGGGCTATGTGTCCTAAATGAAACTTGACAAGAATTCAATGAGAGTGTAAAAGGCATATGCTCAAAAGCTATGCAAAGTCTTTTGGTGTTTGGGTAATACTATCCAATTATTCCCTACCGTTCAGTTGTGATTCTTCTTAAGAGGGTTGGATTTCACAATCCAATCATACTTGAGTAACACTACACTAAATAATCTAGACATAGCTATAATAGCAGCAAAGGGAGTCAAGTCAAGAATTTAGGCTACCTATGCAGTAAGAGGGCCAACCCTCTCATTGATTGGTATGGTGCCAATGGGGTGCTAACAAGATATAACTCAATACCTATAACCCAATAATATCATGGGTCAAATTCAAGGGACTTAAAATCAATGGTTGCCTCAATTACCAACACCTGAAGGGCCAACCAAGACTCATGATATGTATGAGTAGTGGGGGCAAGGTCCCATTGTAAACTAAGGGTCTGTGTAGCCATCAACCCCTTTTACGGATTCTAAAACCTAATGTGGGGTAGCTTTGGATGCCAGTGGTTCAATCCTCTACATCAAATATTATTGAGGAAGTTAAGGACATGATGAAACATTACACAAATATGATCACGGAACAATACCCTAAAAGTGTCAACAAAATCTGATGGGTATTAGGAAGCCTGATGAGGCAGGTCCATCAAGATTAAGTTGTAAGTGGTGTAGTGGTCAATCCTTTCCTTGAACTTATCCCAATGTTAAATGTGACATATGTGGGAAGTTCGACCACTTAGCCAATACTTGTTGGAGCAAGGAAGTAGACATCTAGGTCCTTTTAATCACTGAGGACAAGGAAACAATCTTCAGCCAGATGAGGGATTTAAGCAAATTTTGCAGAGAGGAAAGGCTGTTTGTGGAAGAATTACCTAGTATAGTGGCATAAGTTTGATTGGAGCAATGCATGTAAATGCTAGTGATGCTTCTAATTTACAAGCAATTATGAGAATTCAGAAGGCCAAAGAGAAAGATAAGGATAATGTAAAACCTATTGATGAAACCCCTAAACATGATGATAAGGGCAAGCAAATCCTTAGCCTTGATATACAAGGTCCTTTGAAGTCTACTGATGGAAGAGTAGAGCTAAATAAGGAGCCAAAAAAGAAGAAAGTGAAGGCTAAGAAAGAGGCACCTCAGCCTACAAAGTGACCAAGAGAGTTAATGGCTTTGCAAGAGAAGAGAGTTATTGCTAACTTTCAAGAATTTGATCTAGCAAGTTCTCTTTGTGAGTTCTAAAAGATCCTTCATACTAGATGTATTGTCAAACCCTTGGGGATGGCCTACATTTGTAATGGCTAGTTTAAGCATACAAAAAAACATTGCTAAGGGTACTACTTTATATTGATGGTATATTGGTGGATTATGCCATTGTGAGTATAGGATCCTCCATTAACATTATGAGCTCAAAATTGATGGAAAGGCTAGGATTAGAGATCCAAAAGATGCCTCCACAATTCTAAGGATGGTTGATCGTTGTTTGAGATAACTGGAAGGTTGTATTACTAAAGTCCATATAAGTGTTGCTAATTTCAAATCTATCTTGGACTTTAGGATCATTAGGTTTACAGGGTGGCCAAGCTACCAAGTGCTATTGGGAAGGCCATGGATCTTGTAATCCAACTATCAAGTTGACAAATTGGCTGGTGGTTTGATCTTTGGCAAAGATGCCATATGAGTTATAATTTATGCTTATCCGAAGTCACCTCAAAATGAGAGAGTAGCTATATCCTCAATGGAATTGTATGTGCTAGAGGGGACTTATGGTAGTGAGACTTCATCAACTGATGAATCAAGAGAGGAGTCTACTATAGAAGATGTTTACTAGGTAACTCTAAAAAAGTCTATAGAAGCTCAGAATATAATCAAATATGCGAATGTGATAGAGATAGGCCTTGGTTCATTGAATGATTCGTGATGAGATCCATCAAATTATGGTATATGCTTAGCATGGAAGAAAGGAAGGACTACGTATCCTTAATCTAAGAATTTTACGATATATTCACCTAGAGCAATGATTAATTGAGGGGTATTCTCCCCAATTTAGCCATGCATATTGTTCCCTTGAAATGAGGGAAGCTAACTTGTCCAAGAAAAAGTAAGGTGCATGCCGTTTGAGTTAAGGGGCAAGCTATCCAAAGAGTTATAAAAATTATGTACGGTCGACCTAATAATTCTTGTGCAACACACAAAGTGGTGTTTGCCAATAGAAGAAAAATAATCAAATCCAACTTTGAGTTGATTTTAGAGAGCTCAACAAATTTTTACGATATATTCACCTAGAGCAATGATTAATTGAGGGGTATTCTCCCCAATTTAGCCATGCATATTGTTCCCTTGAAATGAGGGAAGCTAACTTGTCCAAGAAAAAGTAAGGTGCATGCCGTTTGAGTTAAGGGGCAAGCTATCCAAAGAGTTATAAAAATTATGTACGGTCGACCTAATAATTCTTGTGCAACACACAAAGTGGTGTTTGCCAATAGAAGAAAAATAATCAAATCCAACTTTGAGTTGATTTTAGAGAGCTCAACAAATAAATAGTTAAGAATTATTATTGGTTTCCATTTATTGATCAAATCTTAGTAGGGGTATACACTCCTTTATGGACTGTTTTGTCAGTTACAATTAAATAGCCATTGCAAATGAAAATAAGTTAAAGACAACATTCATAACCATGTTTGGAACCTCTAGATATCATATCATGGCCTTCAAAATATGTGATGCAATGAGTTCTTGGCAACACGCGATCGAAAAAACCTTCAGTGACATTTTCCTAGAATAGCTAAAAGTTTTCATTGATGATCTAGGGGTAGCTACCACTTATGATAGATAGCTAATAATTTTGAGAGAAAAATTTGAGCACTGCAGTCAATTTTGCATTGCTCTAAATTTGAGAAAATGTGTCTTTAGAGTGCCGTATGGATTATTGTTGGGCCATGTAGTTGAAACCAATCAAAAAATATTAAAGTCATCATTGTTATGAGTTTGTCACAAAATCCCAAGAAAGTACATAGTTTCCTATCATCAATCGGATGTTACCCACAATTCATTAATGCACTAGCTAAAAGAATGTTACCATTAACAAATTTATTATCCAACTTGTGGGAGCTTTCGCTCAACCGCTAAGACCCATGGACCACTTATTGTTTCAAGTGTTCCAAGCCGAGCACTAATGGCTACCTCTCACATAGCCGATGCGCCATCCATATATACGGGTGTAGTGAGCTTACATCCATGCTGATCGAGTTACCTCCTCTCCCACGCATTCCAGTAGCTCCACGATCCAAGTGCAAGCTTCAAGCAAGCTCCATCCTCAAGCTTCACGCTCCAAGCTGTTGAGATAGCAAGCTCAACATGTGCGGACATTGATGATGGACCGCCTAGCTAGATGAGTCCGCACGTCTACACTTAGCACGTTGGTGGTCATTATGATACTCACATGGCCACTGACTTGTCACTTATTATATTTAGTTTGTTACACCTAGTTACAGCTAGCAAAGATATAACGCCAATCGATTAGTGTAGTCGATTATGCATTGTTTGACTTAGAAGGCCACTTTCCTTTATGTTGTATCTTATCTATACTTTGTGTACATTGTATAATGTGTGGAAGAAGAAGAAGAAATAAGAAAGAAAACATTCTGGCCTCCATCTCTCTTCTTGTGTTCTTGAATGAGCTTCCTCTTGTGTATACAGTGTGTATTGGCGTAGCAGCTCAAGCAAGTCCCCCTACCACGCGATTCTTGACAAAGCTCCATTGTCGCGAGCAAGACAAGAGAAGAGAAGAGAAGAGAAGAAGAGAGGAGAAGATGGAGAGCTTCTCCTCCCCGGTCCCTCACCCTCACACACTCACTCCCTCACACCTGTACACTCCCTCTCTCAAGCAAAAGCTCAAGCAAGCAAGAAGAAGAAGAAGAAAAAGAAAAAGAAGAAGAAGAAGAAGAAGAGAGCCACTTTTGGCCACACACAAGAATGAGCTTCTCATTCACTTTTCAACAACCTTAAATCCCTTTTGGGTGGTCATCCCCTTATCCCCTTTTTTACATGGCCGGCCGTGGCCTAGGCCCTTTTTACCATTGTCTTTCTATCTTCCTAGCTTCCTTCCTACCACCCATCTACCTTTACAAATCACACGGGTGAGAGCCCAGCACTCTTAAAATAAATCATGGTGCGCCTTGCGCTTTTTTACAAAAGTATAGACTCGCGCTTTTTCTCGTGTGCCTTTTTCCTTGATTTAGGACTTTTATGCACTTCTTATGTTTCCAAATTCTTCTTGGCGCGCCTTCGTCGTCTTCTGTTTCACTTTTGCCCTTACCTTTCCTTTTACTTTAGATTTTTTGGCTTTTCCACCTTATTCGTTTGAGGGTTAACATTACCCCCCTCATAGACGAGTGACAGTCCTATGACACTCACATTCGTAGGTAGGCTTTAGCATGCACCAAAGATGTGGGTGGCAAGGACATTTATGGTCGCCTTGGAGGATTTCTGGTAGTGGGCAGATGAAGGTTGTTGGGGCCACATTGTTGGCATGGGTGGCTAGTGGTAGGGTGGTTGGAGTTGGAGGTAGGGTGGTTTGCTGTTGGGAATTGCACTGGTCTGGCACAAGTATTGGTTTTTAGGGATTCTGCACATGATGATTCTTGGCAGGCTTGCAAGATGATAAAGGATAAGAATTCAGAGTTGAGTGTTGATGAAGAGCGAATGACACTTTCGTTGGAGACTTCAATACCTGCAATTGAAAACCTCTCCTATGTGGTCTCTACCTCGAGGTAGTACTAGTCTTCTTTATCATGCACAAGACGTAGTTCAATTAGTTTGGGAGACAAGTCAAACTCTAAGTAAGCTGAGAGTATTGTCCTACACTTGAGGACCCAAATTGTGTATATATTTCGGTGCAAATATTATGTGAGTACTCCTGCATACTTAGATATTACGTAGTTAAAAGACCACGGGCTGGTTCCTCGTTACAACGTGTGGATGAAGCAAAGTTGTCCATGTTGAGGAGAAGTACACATGAAGGTGTATGAGACATCCTTTGCGTTGTGATAGCACGATGTAGCATAATCAAACACATTGACATTGAACTTTTGGTAGTTGGTAGCTACTGGGCTTGCTTGACGAGTACAGTGTACTTTTCATGGCCATTTGTGCAGTGCTTACCATGATCGATTGCAATGGTACTAAGGCAGAGTGCAAAAAGGAATCGTGCAAATGGGTCAAGGTGATAGGTCTACTCATAGGTGAGACAAGCTCCCTAGGTATATCCTACCATTGATGTGCCCTGACCAATTGTGGGGGATATGTAGAGGGCTAGGGGACTAGGGATGGAGCCAGCTGACCAAGGTCACTGGGCGCACCGAATTTGAGGACCCTAGGTGTCATGCTATGATTGTGAGTGCTTTTTTTTTAATTCTTTTCTTTTCTTGTTTCTTCTTTTCTTTTCTTTTCTTTTTTGAGAATAACCTGAGTACAACCATTGCAATATGTTGAGGCTATCAGCCTTTCAATGGGTTGGAAAATGTCGAGATTTGAAGGCTCTAAAAATGGATATTACAGCGACGATTGTGCCCTAGCTTTGTTGCTAGAGAAACAATTGTTGAGAGGGAGAGATACACTACAAGTTTTGCAAAACCTCTTTGTACCGTGTGATGTTGGTACAATTGGGGTAATGGCTGCCGTGAGTGCCAGGTATCTAGAAAGAGAGAGTGGCCACTGATCATGCTGTGGGCCATGCGATGTGGACAATCGCAAGGGTGATTTTCTCTTCCGGCAATGAGGCTTCCGTCATGGCATTTGTGAGGTTAGTGGTCTTGTGGTGACTTGGACATTGAACACTTTCGTACAAATACATGTGTTGTCGTGCATCCACTTGACACTTCGTGAGAGTATATGTAAATCACATGCGTCAATTATGACGAACAGCTTCTGCAATGTAAAAATATATTACTTCATCTAAATCCTATGGTGTTGATTGCAATGCATCTCATCTGAGCTCGTTAAAGACGTGCCATGCATTGGTAGTAAGAAAGGTTTGTACAGTTGGGGGAGGCTTGCCCCTTTAACCATTTAAAACAAAAAGTTGTGGCAAGATGGCATTTGGCAAATAGCTCATACAACATAGGGCCTGCTCGATTTGTATGAGGCAGGGTGAATTTGGATGGTCAGGTGATTGGGGCTGTGCCGATGGTGGGCTCTTGGCAGGCTGGGCTGGGAAGACATCGGCTGGGACCCAAAAGGTATAGTCCCTGGCCGCCTCGATCTCAAGAATGCCTCGAAACAATTCATCAAATTCCTTCTTGAATTGAGCTTCCTTCTCCTCCTTTGAGCACCTAGTGCTCAAGCTTCTGGGGAGGGCCAGCACGGTCGGGGTTGCCACTCCCCAGGCATTCCCCTGAGCTTTTGTTTTCCTAGCCTGGGAAGTTTTTGACCTGCATCTAGGGCAGTGTCGCTTGGGGCCTCGTTTCTTTACATACCTCTTAAGGGTAGGCACATAGCGGTCTGGCGGAGGAGCTTGTGTCACATGCTCCCTCTGACGGCGAATAGCGTCCTTGCAAGCCAGCTGCACTGGTGGGTGCTCCATGACGGCTACTATAGAGGAACCTGCAAAATGTGAACCAAGGTTAGGCTTTGAGGCAAGGTAGAATTATTTGTATGAAAGGGATTAAATAGTGGATTATCAAGCGCATATGAGGAGGAGGGGTGAGGTGAGGCATATAGTGTTTGTTGTAGAGGGACGGCCCCCGTGACAATGTTCGTCCTACCTAGACTGCAGCAGGGAGTATTCCAACCATTAGCATATCTTGGCTTATGCTAAGTTGCGTGGACTGGTTATCATGGAGTGGAGTAGGGCTTGTCCCCAGAAGGATAGACCAAAAAGGGGAAAGATGCATAGAAGGGGACGGTGCCCTGTCTACGCCATCAGAGATGTTGGTTAGGGCTTCCTATGGCGGTAATGGGGTTGCATGCCCTCCACCTGGAGGTAGGAATGGTCACACGATTTCTAGATGTGTGGTGAGAGGATCTGAGGAGCTCAACCTATCAAACCCAACTCTTCTTCTTGCGCTTGACTATCATTGCTTGTGTGTTTTGATATTATCTATACAAGGTCACAAAAGTCATTGTTTATTTATGTACATATTTACGAATCCATGTCACTTCGTAAGGATAAAAACCAATTGTAGAACTCAGGATTGTACTGGAGTGTGGCACACACATCTAGTACTCGTGGCATCTTACTCAATAATAATAGATATCTTTCAACATCGAGTAGCATGGTACCTTGTCCGAGTCTACTGGCAACATGTAACTCCTCCTCAATGAGAACCTTACCAGCCAGAGAGTTCTCTTGGCTAGTTCCGGCTAAGTCCATACCCCGAATGGCAGTCAATACTCAAAAGGAAGTCGGCGCCACATAGGTTGGGTCTCTTTGAGAACGTCATTTAGCCAATCGCTCTTCTGAGACCTATCATAATCCGGGCTCCTAGTTCGGACATTGCAATGCGGTTTTCAAACCAATGTTTTTCAAATTGACTTCGACCCTCTGATTGTCACTTTAGTTGCTCTATCTCTTAGAGATTTGGTTGGCAGAGCACATCGTTGAATGTTACAATTAAGTGCAGTTCGTCGGCTTCCTCGTCAGAGGTGAGTCGCATGTGTTCATGTAGGAGCCTATCATAGTGCTCATTAAGATGTTCTTGCTCTTCCTAGGATAGGGGAAATGGCAAGTATTTCCCAAGCTGCTTCTTGGGGAATGCACCCATGTCCACAAGGACATAGACACGTGCGAATACTTTGAGTTTAGCATCCAACTCAGTTAAGCATTCTGCAACACTTCTATGTTCAACAAGGAGTTGCTCGGTTGCTATCTCATGCAAGGTTCTAGGAGTTTCCCTAGGCTTTAGCATAGCTGGGGGCTCAAGCCTAGATGAGTAAGATTGGTCAACACTAGGATTGCTCATACTCTCAGGGTTTCCATGTTTCTCCTAAGGCCTTGCATCTATTGTGTCATGGTTCTCCTTGGATGTGACCGGTATAGTCTTGTTACCCTGTTGTGATAGTGTTGTATCCACTCTTGATTGGTCAATGCGAGTTCTTTTGTCAGTGGATTGAGTGTTACAAGAAACCATTGATGGTAATGGTTGCTTTGATTTTTTAGAGCACATGGATGTGTCTGAGGTTTCACCGCTATTAGGAGATATGGTAGTGGGTTCATTCGTGGGTGGACTCGATGCTTTATTCGTTAGCTCTTCGGCACTCTTCATCTCAATCTTCTTGGGGTCTATAACCACTGACAACTACCGTTGTTGTTTTTGTTGTCTTCCCTTCTCTTTCTTAGGCAATTGAGGTGTATCCCTAGAAGACCGGGACCCTAAACTAGGTCAGTCGTTGATGTGCTTGGTTGGGCCTCAACATTCTCTTTCTCTAGTGTGTCCTCATAGGATATAGTTGAGGCCTGCTCAACATCCCTACTAGGTTGTGAGGGTACAACTGCCTCTCTTTTTGGAGAGTCTAGCTCTTCAGCTAATTCCACTCTAGTTAGATCCTCAAGCCTAGTCTTTAGGTGCTTTGGAAGTGCTAGAGTTGTCAAGGATGTTGGTTGCAACACCTCCTCCACGGGTGAATGGCTAAGGTCACGTTCCACAAGGGTCATGGTCATGGCCAAGGGCTCTGACTGTTGTGATCCCTGATTGGAAGTAGTAGCAGCTAGTTCAGTGGACTTGCTACTATTGGTGGATTGCGGTGTCAAGTCCTTAGGCCGATTGGATATGGTCGTGCCTTTTTTTGCCCTTAGAGCATTTACTTGTGTAGATCGAGCATCAGTTGAGCTAGCCACGATGGATTGCACATGCAAATCCTTAGGCTGAGAGTTAAGGGTGGTGTCATGTCCCTCCTCTTGGACATTTGGAAGCTCAGATGTAGGTAGAGATTGGGATTGAGTAGCCGCACTTGACGACTTTTGTTGTGCTTCTTGTGTCCGTTTACGAAAAGAGGGTGTAGGAGATCTGGGACTCTTAGGTGGACTTGACACTCGCTGGAAGATTTGCTCATGGCTATTAGATGATTATGCCATTTGCCTTGTTGAGCATTTAGCCTTGCCCTGAGAAATGTTGTGCCTATTACACTTGTTATCCACTTGGGAAATCAAAGACTCCTTGAGCACTAGTGGCTTTTGCATATCCTCAATAATTACATCTAATATCTTCTTATAAAACATGCTAGGCTGAGGATCTACCCTTCGATTAGTCCCGTTTGGTTTCTAGATCTCGATCGTGAGGGGCTCGGACACTCCAATTTTTTTGACTTGAGACTTGGCTTTTCGTTTAGACTTCCTCCTGCACTTCTTTGCTCTTGATATGTTCTGGCCCTCGGCCGACAGAGGAGGTTTAGCAGGGGGTTTTGGTACCCAAATCCATCGGTCACCTGCGTAATACCCTTGTGCATGTAGCAATGCTTTGGATATCCATCGCGGCGTTGTGATAGCTCTCCATCTATGCCTTCATCTATAAGGCTTGGGCTTCTTCTATGGTCTTCTACGATATTTGTAAGTCCAAAGCCTATCCTTGGTATTGTCTCCTGACCTTCTTGTTTTAAGCACGGCCTCGGTCGTTGGTTCTCTATGTTCAACATGCGCTTATATCAAAACTCTCAACAAGTCCTTGCTCTGATTACTAGGCTTGCTTGTTATGTCAGCACCTTGCTTGCCTTTCCCTCGAGGTTCAATGAGGTCACCCTTGCTAAAGGTTGTGATTATCCTCACACCCGATAGTGTCATGTGTATCCTTTGTGCTACATAGTCGGCCTCACACTTGGTTGCTCTTCTATAGGGTCTTCCTAGGAGGGTTTCCTTTCCGCAATTAGCATTATTTGGAGGAACATGAAATAGGATAGGCAAGCTTTCAGTTTCAATTGTCGCGAGGATTTTGCACTTCCCTATAAGTGCTTGTGGTGGGTATCCCCCGTAAGGACTAAGAGTTGCATTAGTCGATGTGAGCTCTGGTTGGCCTAGTAGGGTCCATGCTTCATAGGTCAAGATATTAAAATATGCTCCTTCATCAATCAAAGCATCGATAGTGTGCTCTCTTTTCACGGTGAGTTTGACCCTAAGATAAGGAGGCGGTACTACGTCTTCATCTTCCGGGTCTTGGCTTATAAATTTAAGCCTTCTGGCAAATGCCCTTGAGTCCCCAACTGCACGACCAAATGTGGATTCTCCACTGATATCTTGGATCACCAGTGCAGTGCTATTCAAGGTGCATCTATCGTTAGGACTGTCATATCTAGTCATCTTTGCAGTTGTAGCTTGATGTTGTTGCTTTCCACTTTGACTAGATGCAGTTCGAATGCAACACGTACGTGTTTTTGCAGTGTGGCCTTTTTTCCCTTCTTGGCTAGATTGGCCCATTGAGGTTCTAGGGTCTCTATTTGTCTTTGTTTGGGTATGGGCTTTTGGTTACTCTTTTGCAAGTGAGAATCCATGCTTGTGTAGAGCCATCACTACACTAGGGTCTAATTTGGAGGACATATTATGGCGCGCATTTTCTCTCCAACCTACTTGGGGGAGGTGCAGAGGGGGCCTCTGTGGGGTCGGGGGGGTAGTCCCCTCCTGGCCTGCAAGGCCGTTATGATAAACACCGTGCACGATTTGAAGGACCATTCGTAGCCAATTTTTTAGCTATTTGCTCTAGATTTTAGTCTAGTGATAGGTCTATGATTTGCTTTCGGCTCTATATGGTCTCTCGGTCAATTTCAGGGTCTACATGTTAAGATTTGAAAAAATCCCAATTTGGCCCAACAGGTCCGAATTGTAGGGGCCGAATGCCCGATTCGGCCGAGTAGAAAGGGCCGAATGTAACTGGTTCTAATGTCAAATATGGCCAGTCCGAGTGCGGTTGTCCGAGGGCTGAGTGGCTGAGTGGGCCGAGGGCCGAGTCAGGTGGGCCAAGTCAAGTGGGCCGAGGGCCGAATGATGAATTTGACAGAGTCAAATGTCAACTTGTCCGAGTGGGGTTGAGCCGAGTTGGCAAGGCCGAGGACCGAATTTCAAAATTGGTCCAAATGCTTCACTCGAACGGGCCAAGTGAAAGGCATTTGAGTGTAGTTGATTGAGGGCCGAATACTAAAGGCGTCTGAGTGTAGTTGGTCGAGGGCCGAATACTAAAGGGCCGAATGGCCGAGTGGTTCGAGGGCCGATTCTGGGACTCGGCCCAGAATCGTCGTCACTCGGATGGCCGAGCACAATGCGATTTTTGCCAGACTTCAAAAAATTTGTTGCGTCGAGCGATTGAAGCCTTCCTACCTGTGCTGAGTACCTCCAGATCCAAGCTACTCATATAGGGAAAGGTGTGAAATTACCTGGGCTAGGCAAATAACTCCTAGATGACCAAATCGAAGCATGTCCATGCGATGAAGCTCTCTCTCTCTCTCCTGCTCTCCTGAAACCTTGCAATGCAAAATGTGGCCTTTCTTGCCACTCCTGGCCCCTTATCACCCTACCCAGGCCGGCACTCACCTTAGTCTTGCTCCCTTTACCAACATTTAACCCAAATTTTCATTTTTTGCCCTTCTTTTCCCTGTTTCAGCCTGTTATACAACAACAAAAAACCCTACTGCATGCTCCAATGTTTTGCTCCTACCCTTCCTAAATGCAAGAAAAAATCATAAGGGAAATACCTACACTACTCCATCATGCTTTTCCAAGTCCAAAAACCAAAAACCTACTTGCTAAGGAGATCGAATACCTCTTCCAACTCCCTCGCTTCCTACCTATCTACCTCAAGCACCGGTTTGGGGAGAACCCTACTTCGATGCTCCTTTCGAAGCGTGCAAGTGCTCAAGGCTTGAATCTGTTGGTCCCGGCAAACGGAACCAAAATGTGGGAGCTTTCACTCAACCACCAAGACCCATGAACGGCTTATTATTTCAAGCGTTCCAAGCAGAGCACTAATGGCTACCTCTCACATAGCCGATGTGCCATCCATATCTACGAATGTAGTGAGCTTACCTCCATGTCAATCGAGTTACATCCTCTCCTGCACACTCCGGTAGTAGATCCACGATCCAAGTGCAAGCTTCAAGCAAGCTCCACGCTCCAAGCTCCATTGCCGCGAGCAAGAGAAGAGAAGAGAAGAGAAGAAGATAGGAGAAGATGGAGAGCTTCTCCTCCCCGGTCCCTCACCCTCACACTCCCTCTCTCAAGCACAAGCTCAAGCAAGCAAGAACAAGAAGAAGAAGAAGAAGAGGAGAGCCGCTTTTGGCCACACACAAGAATGAGCTTCTCATTCACTTTTCAACTTTATATACAAAACCCTAAATCCCTTTTGGGTGGTCATCCCCTTATCCCCTTTTTTACATGGCCAGCTTAGGCCCTTTTTCCCATTGTCCTTCTATCTTCCTAGCTTCCTTAGCTCATCTACCTTTACAAATTGCACGGGTGAGAGCCCAGCACTCTTAAAATAAATCATGGTGCGTCTTGCGCTTTTTTACAAAAGTATAGACTCGTGCTTTCTCGTGCGCCTTTTTCCTTGATTTAGGACTTTTATGCACTTCTTGTGTTTCCAAATTCTTCTTGGCACGCCTTCGTCTTTTGTTTCACTTTTGCCTTTGCCTTGCCTTTTGCTTTAGATTTTTCGGCTTTTCCACCTTATTCTTTTAAGGGTTAACACAACTATTAATTTATTGGGAGTGATACATGTAAAATATCCTTCAAGGATATGAAGTAGGAATTGACTAAACTACCAATCCTAAAAGCATTTAAAAGAGGTGAGACGTTCTATGTGTTTTCAATAGCCACGATATATAGTATCAACTATTGCTACTTAGCTCAGATATGGGATAAGAAATGGTACCACCTGATTATGTTTGCCAATCTTGCAAATTGGGTGTGTTTGAAATTAATAATATGTATATTTAAAAAGTATGCCTTGAGAAAGTCTTTACCATAAAGATTTTTAGCCACTATATTCTATACAAGAAGGTAGTATTTTATACAAATGCAGAAGGGCTGAGGTTTACACTCACCCAATTAGCTAGGAAAGTGGTTTATCACTTTGCAAGAATTTGACTATGAGATTGAGAGTAAACTGCCAAGATTGCAAGGTATCATAGAATATCTTGTAGACTTTGAGGAGCTAAAAGAAGTATTGGCTGAAATTAGTGACCTTGAGGGTCTCTTTAAAATAGACATGGCTTTTGTTCCATCCTAGTATACTACAATAATGCATCATCTATCAAGAGAAAATATTGGAGTGTCTTTGTTTAAGGTTGAGAAAATGAAAATTAAAGAGCAATTCCTAAATTTTGCCTTAAATGGCGGGAACTCTATATTGACAAGGGGTAGATGATATTCATCATCGATGCATTATGCCTAATGAGGTTCCATTTATCTTAGAAGAGTGGCATGACTCCACTTGTGGAGGGCACTTTGCTAGATGGTTGAGAACATAGAAAGCCTTAAGAGCTAGATATTAATAGCCATCCATCTTTCAAGATACATTTACATATGTAAAGAGATGCAATATATACCAAAGACAAGATAGTAAAGATGTTGAGTGCTAAAATGACTATTTTTTAGATATTATTTATTAACTTTTGGGTGAATTTCGTTTTATGTTATTTTTTATTGATTTATTTTTGGATGGTTTGAAATTTTTTTGGATTATATTGGAATGGATTGAGTAGTTTTGAGAAGCTCATGATGGTTTTTTATGGAGTTATGATGTGTTGTTTGGTTCTGTGGTGTATTTGTTTGGTTCTAATGGTTTTGTTTTGATTTGTTTTCTTTGTGTTTGAGAGTTTATGATCGTGAATAAGTGATTTGGAGAATGACTGGGAGTGATTTGGATGGTTTTTAATAATTTGGATTGGTTTTAGTTTTGAGCTAAATTATTTTTTGTACTTCTTATTGATGAGCTTTTGTGGATTTTATGTTATCTTATGTATGCTTCTATGAGTGTTTTGTTTTATGGATGTTTAGCTTGGAAGAGTTTTCTAATCTTGGAAATAGAATAATCTTAGCTCAAAAGAGTTCAAAGAAGCAAAGAAAGCAATTGTTGAACACTTGCAATGAAGATTGAAGTGATAGTGATTGTAGGAAGTGAGCTTGAGAGGTCACTACAGTATCTTTGGTGGCCCTTTCATATCAAATATACCTCTTGGGAGGTGTATCCACAACCAAAAGAGGATTATCGAGTATGATTCTTTGTTATTTTCATATACTATTGAGAGAGAGAAAATGTGAGAGTGATAGTGTATGAGAGATAGTCAATTTCTATGAAGAAACATTGTATCTACATGAGAGAGATTAAGAGAAAGACTATGAAATATGAATACTATGTGATGAATTTAATTCATATTGAGTATTTTTTTGTGTTCCTTTGGTTCTTCCATGGTTTCTATGAAGAATATGTTGAAGTTTTGTTGCAATAAATCCATGGGAGATTCATTATATAATATTGCATACAAAGTTTTTTTAATTCTTAGTATTCTTTTTTCTTCTTGTAGTTTCTAGATCATAAAGAACATGCTTGTTGGTGAGACAATATAGACTTTATTATCATTTTTTTTCTATTTTCTTAGTTCTTATCTTGTGGCATCATATTTTTTATGCACACTTGGAAAAAAGTGCCATCAATAAGCACCAATAGAGGCTAAAAATAGGAGCAATGGCACTGTGTTGAAGAGAAAGAAAAGCAATGGAAGTTTGTAGAATTTCTACTACTATTGAAGAATTGGAGATCTTCATTGCCAAAGTGACTTTCTACAAGAAGTGCATTTCTTAATGGCAAAAACATGTTACTATCTAGATATGGGCTCTATGTGAGAGACTAATCCCATTGTCTTTTAAAGCTACAGAAATTTGTATCACTATAGCCAATTGTTTCCCACAAAATTGAAGAGAAAAATGGATAGAATGAGTACCAATTGAAGATCTAGCCTTCATTGAATAATTTCTAGACATCATCAAGTCAGAGATTGTGAAGAAGCTTTAGGAGTCAGGGTCAGTGTGGAGGTTCACAAGAATAAGAAGGAAAAGAGTTAGGACTTGTTCATGGATGCACAATAGCAAGCTACATGGGACACTTAGTACAAAGATAATCTTTTGTTTGTCCAATTGGCAATCCATTGGAAGTTAATCAACAAAGTGTTCATCACAACATACGCCATTGAGACCCTCCAAAGTTGTTACTATCAGAACAATGGCACTATGGCGATCCTCAAAAAAATGAGTTTTGATACCTTCAAAACTGAATATCTTCCCCTCTATAGTGGCATGAAAGCAAAATTCAAAAACTTTAAAAAGAAAGAAGTAGAAGAAATGTTGGAAAGAGAGTCCTCTAGAGACTGAAGCCCTTGCAATCCCCTTCTATTGAGTATATATAAATTGGGTGGCACCAACTCCCTAATGTGGATGACACGATAAACAGATAAGTGCTAGAAAAAATTTAAAGGTGCGTGAGAAGAGAAAATGTAAAATCAACCCTGAGAATAAGCTAGTAGCACAACAGAAGATTCCTTTGATGTCCTTGCTTCACACTTCACAAAAGTCCCAATGGCAAATCAAGGTCCCCTTCCCAGCCAAATCCATCCTAAAAATGTTGATGATAGGCCAACAAATGTAGTCCCATTGCTAATATTTAAGGGAGAATACAATGAAGACCCCAATTTTCATGTGGTTGAGTTCATGGTAGCATATGTGGCCAACAATGCCAAAATCCTAGAGCATTGGTTGAGGATATTTTCTGCCATTTTCAAAGATATGACATTTCAATGGTATGAGAGACAAGTAGCATGAACTTTTGGCATATTGGACAATATGAAGGTGGCTTTTCTCACCAAATTTAGACACAAAAGTTTTGAAGAACAAATATGAGAGGAGTTCAAGAACTTAAGTTAGTCCTTTGGAGAATAGGTGGAACCATAAGTGTCTAGAATAGAATCCATTTTGAAAAGATGGAGCAACTATAACTTAGATGAAGGCATCTAGATATGAGTTTTTCTTAGAGGCCTACAACCAAAGTTTGTAAGTTTGTGGAGCTAAGAAGACCACTCAACCTGCAAGTTGCAGTGGAAGATGCAAGTTGTATAATGAAGTTGAAGCAAGCTTACCTCTGGAAGAGGAGTCCTATCTCCTCCAATGCTAGGAATGGTATACTCACAAAATGCAATCCTAGGGACTCTTCCCTACTCCTACCCTCAGATGAAAATAAGCTTGAATTTATGCCAAATTTGTCTATAAAACCTTTGAAAGACCTCCAATAAATCATTTGCTTTAACTCTTTCTCGTCCATGTCTTGTGTGCCTAAAGTATTTTGTTCTTGCTTAATAATGTGATTTTTTCATGCCTTGGATTGACCAAATAAATAGACTTTCATACTATTTGATAAAATATGGAGCGTAATTGTATAAAATATGCTACACAATTGAAAAACAAAGAGAGTTAGTTTAAAATCTCATATGAGCTAGATAATGAAGGAACATATCAATTTCTTACCATACAAACATAAAAACTTCTTACCATATAGCGAGTGAATTGTTGATTACCCAAAGCTTCTATCATTTTTGCCTTTTTGAAAAGGTTTAATTGGTCTTTGAAGTCTTTGAGATCATCATCTTTCCAATCAGTTTTATTGCAATAAAGGAATATTTTATCTAGTGTTTTTCAAACTTTGACTTTTCTATTTTGAGTATATCCATTATCAACATGATCCTTAACTACATTATGTAGGGATTTCCATTGATTATATTTATTGATTGAACCCCCATTTTTAGAGTTAATCTTGTCAAGCTTTCCATAAAAGCATAAGAGCCTTTTAGCCTTCACCCCACTAATAGATAGCGTTTTGGGGATACAATTTCCATCCTTGGACTTTTAAAGATCTGGTTCAATAACAACATTATCTCCATACAAACCAATTGTAGATAAAACTTACTCTATCTTTGTTAAAGCATCTTGTCTAGCTGATAAGGGTTTTAGCTTCCAAATAAAACGTATGTAAAGATGACAAATCTTTTTAATTATTCTACAAAGTACACGAAGTGTACATATATGAGCATTGGCCAAAGGAATATCTAAAATTGGCTTGAATTGAGTCTTTCATATGCCTAGAGGGGGCTCTATTCCAATTGCTTAAGCTTAGTTATGCAGTCAGGGACATGCAATATAGGTAGGGACATTTAGAGTTTGCTCCTTTAGACACATTGTATATGCATTTGAGTACTTTAAGTCACCAACTATTTGCCATTTGACCTCGTAGTTTCCAAATCCCTTGACAAATAGCTCTTCTCCTACTTGTTGGGTCTTAATCACATTAGATATTGAAGTTTGATGGAAAATCTGATACAATATATCAAAATCCTATGTGTCTACTTCAAAAGATCCTAATCACTAGATATTGTGTTCAAATTGAACACTAAATGATATTGAATCATTGCAATGACTTGATGAAAATGCTATATTCATCAAAGTCCCTCTCTGATTTTGTACACTTTAAAATCTCACTTTCATCAAGTTTAATCATAAACCTGGCTACTCCTTGTTCATCTTTTAAGGACCAATCATAAAATCTAACCATCAAATAGTGCAGGGTAGGCAGATCAAGGAAAGTGTTACTAAGTTCATTGTAAACAACATTTTCTTCTTGCTCTTGAAGTTAGCTTTGAATATGGAAAGGCCCACCCAAAACTTCCATCACCTTGCCATTGACTCTTTGTCTAATAGTCTTCACCACAGATGGCCTTGGAAGTAAACAATTTCGTATCTGACCTTGTTTTATAGTTGATTGCATTAGCTAGAAAATTTGTATATATGCATCTTGACTAATACCAATACTATCCAAAGTTTTCTATACTAGCTTAGAATCCAAAGAATGATGCCTAATAAAAAAATCCATGCACTGTCTCTTTACTCTTTTGAACTTCTTCTTCTTAAGAATTTCCTTTAATATTGCTAAGGGCAAGAGATGATAATAAAACTCATATGCCTTTGAAGCATCTCTCTCACTTAAATTTAATTAAAGAAGAGACCTAAAAAAGATCAACATGATAACTCAAATACTATTAGAAGCAAAGTTATATTCAACATTTCTTAAGTAGAAAGATACACCTTACTGCTTGGATTCTTTTACTGCAACCACCTCCTCCTCATTTGAGATACTCAATATTCTTAAGAGATCTTTATCGATTTTGAAGGCCTAAACTAGTTTGTTTTCTTTGGTATGATTTGATGCATTTCTCCAATGAATGATTCTTTTGTTGAGAATCCTGTAGTTTTTGTAACAACTCATCTCTATGTTTTGTTAACAAGTGATTATCCAATTTAAGAATATACTTCTCTACAATAAGATTAAATATATAGCCAAAAAATCCATTATAACCATCACCAATAAACCACATTAGTGAAGAACTATTATTATAAAAAGGAGGAGTACTATTTTTTATAGGATCTTTGGAGTATAATCTTCCATCCAACCAAAGATCTAGATTTTTTTTCCCTTCAAATTGAAACACATGTTTCATGGACTCTAAAATAGTGTTTTGATTTTTTATTTTGCTGATTGGTTCATACTCATATTCTAGCTCAACATGAAGGTGATAGAGAGCTCTTTTACTAGTGTTACACAAGGATCATTGGATGATTGATCTATAGCTAAAGATGTGATTTGCAACTCTGAATAAGAATATTGTGTGAATTCAAAAAAGTCAAATAATGAGAAAATAACTAACAAGGAGAAGAAAAAGGAAAAGAGAGAATGAGGATGGAGGGAGGCAATGAGATGTCAAAAAATTCAAATTGAATATTCGATTTCACTTCTATCAAGACAAGGTAGGATCCTTATTAAATCAGTCATCGTCATCTTTACAGTGGCCTACAATTTTAGGCTTAATGCAAGCCATGAGAATATTATGATAATGACCTTTTAATAATTTTATATTTATTTATTTATCAAAATATAAAGTTTTAAAAGACTCCAAAATTTTATTTCCTAAAATATTTTCTCTCTAGGATCTCTTATAGGGCATTTTAGAGACCTTAAATCTCCCCTAATGCTTCCCTCTTACCAGGCCCTACTCGGCCGTACTACCCCTACCTTCCTAGGAGTCCCCTTAGGTTGTGAGCTTGAGAACCAAGTTAATTTCAATGGCATGGCTAGGCTATGTGCATGGGTTTGAGTGAGCTCTCATTGCATTCCCACTTCCATGTTCACCATTGCCTTTGCTTTTAAATGCACATAACTACATTATCCACTCACCTACTCTACAACCACCTATGCCAGATACACTCTTGAAGGGAGAGAGAGAGAGATAGGGTGCTATGGTTAATTCTAATTTGTCACAGAGAGATGGGGGGGGAGGGAGGAAGATGCTTATGTGTAAGCATGTGTGCATGCACGCACGCACACACACACACACACACACACACACACACACACACACACACACACACACACACACACACACACACACACACACACACACACACACACACACACACACACACACACACACACACACACACACACACACACACACACACACACACACACACACACACACACATGCACACACACACACACACAACACAGATTTAACTCAACTACTACTCCTACCCTCATGCTCACTTTTGGTCCCTTCCTGCTCCTATAGGGTGAGAGTGTGGGGTGGGGAGAGAGAGAGTGTGTGTGTGTGGGGGGGGGGGGGGGGGGAGATAGAGAGAGAGAGAGAGAGAGAGAGAGAGAGAGAGAGAGAGAGAGAGAGGATTTCTTTTGCCTACTCCTATAGGTTTGTGCCACCCCTATACCCGCGCCCACCAGTGATGGTCCACCCTACTCCTCTGTGTGCGTGTGCGTGTGCGTGCGTGCGGGAGTGCATATTGGTTATTATGCTTGCCAGATGGATAGAGAGAGAGGGGGGGTTGTTCATATGTTTGAGAGAGAAAGAGGGAGTAAGTTTACATCTCAAATCTTTATAGGTTTGGAAACTCTTGTAGGTTTGGGAGGCCTTCTAGAGGTTCAAAATCTCTCAAGAAAATATGTATAGCTTCCAAGCACCCAATTTCATGAGTCACCATACTAGTCAGAAAAAACGAAGCTCATATTTAGCTAATAGGAGAAAGGAAGATATGTACAACAAGTGTGTGAATAGGGAAAGGCAAGCAAAAACAAGGTGTCAAAAATAATCTCTTTGATGGTCCAAGTACCCATATAAGTGTCTATGTGTGCACATGCACAAGAATACCTTTATGCGTGCATGCACACATGTGCACTATAAAATAGAAGGTTTAAAAGCAACATGTCAAGGTGTGCATGTGAGTTTGTGTACATGTTCAAACACATATAAGTTAAGAAGCAAGTGCATGTCTTATGAGAAAGAGAATCCTATATCACTGAGTGACTATGTGTGCAAGAGATAGTGTAAGTGCATGTGAGAGGAAGAATATGTATATGAGTGTTTATATATTAAGATCGACACCTAGGGATGTTTTGGAAATAAAGGGAATCAAAAAAAGACCTAGCAAGACAACCTTATTAATTGAGTATGTGTATGTAGAGGAGAGGAAGGTGGGTGTGTGTGCGTGCATGTGTGTGTGCGTGCGTGTGGGTATGTGTGTGTTTCATATAATTTATAAGGGCCAAGCTCAACAAGAAGGTTATATATGTGATTAAAATATAAAGCAAAGTGGAGAGAGAGAGAGAGAGAGAGAGAGGTGTGTGTGTGTGTGTGTGTGTGTGTGTGTGTGTGTGTGTGTGTGTGTGTGTGTGTGTGTGTGTGTGTGTGTGTGTGTGTGTGTGTGTGTGTGTGTGTGTGTGTGTGTGTGTGTGTGTGTGTGTGTGTGTGTGTGTGTGTGTGTGTGTGTGTGTGTGTGTGTGTGTGTGTGTGTGTGTGTGTGTGTGTGTGTGTGTGTGTGTGTGTGTGTGTGTGTGTGTGTGTGTGTGTGTGTGTGTGTGTGTGTGTGTGTGTGTGTGTGTGTGTGTGTGTGTGTGTGTGTGTGTGTGTGTGTGTGTGTGAACAAAGCGAATTAAACATAATAGTTACACAAAGACAATAATGTATTATGAACTATTTGAGGTTGTATTATAGCCCAAATGAAATTGCGTGACATTTATTTTGGGAAAATATGGCCAACATCAAGCTTGAAATCATAGAATAGACTGAATATAACAAGAAAATCACACTTGAGAGGAAGGACATCACCTATTACCTATAAAATCAAACATGGTGACTTTTAGTAATTAAATAAACTATCATTCACGCATTGAAGGTGTCAAGGGCCATGTCTAGTTACTATCCTAGTTGCCCTCATGAAGCGTGTTACCTTGTTAGAGTCCATGAGGCTACACAAAAGAAGTGTCATCTTATACGTACATGGACACATGCATGCACGTGTGTGCACATGTGCATGCACACACACACGTGCACGCACACATGCACACACACACGCGCGTACACGCACGCACACACACACACACACACACAAACACAAAGCAATTGATGTGATAGATGGGTAGATGTCTACTTAAGCTTATATAGTGAATCAACGCAATGGAATAGAAAGATAAGTTGATAGTTTTTACAAAACACAATTGTAAATGAGAGAGGTAATTTCTAAAAGGAATATGATTAGAACGATGGTTGTCACGCTTCATTAAAGTCTTGGTATTTGGATTAGCTAGTGAGAGTAAGGATTTGTGTGTGCATACATGTGGTAAGGGTCAACAATGGATTACACTATTGTAGAATAGATTTACCTTAGAAACATGAATATTTTGCTTAGTATAGAACAAATGGCTTACAAATAGAACATGTTCTTGATGATGGGATGAAACACCTTTTAATGAAGAAAAAACTCATTTGGCTAATGGCTAGTTTTTTTTAAAAACTAGAACTCTTTAACACTTGAACTACTAAAGCACCTAACAAGCCATCCAAAATCTTAGAATAATCAAAATGCCCTAAAATACATGAATTTGTATGTGTGAGGGGTCCCATGGAAAGGAATTAGAGTCATCCACCTCACTGTAGTAGAAAATCCGGATTACTACGTATGCCATCTCTACTTATGTAAAAGTGAACAAACCATGTTTCTATCACTTTTTGAAGATAAGACTTGGTCATGATGATGAAGGCTATTACCAAAAACAAGATAAACTCAAACTACATATAATCAAAGTCGTTATATGTGTGATAATATCACACATGTTTGTGTGTGCGTACACGTGCACGTGTGCATGCATGTGCAAGCATGTGTGTACATGTACTCTACAATAAACACCCATTGCATTGCAAAGATCACAAAGAGCTCTTAGAACATAGAATAGCTAGAGTAAAAAGGTAAGATGTTCAATAGTAGGAATAGGGGACAGTTTTGAGTGAACTAAGAAAGGATTTCCATAATGATTAAACAATTTTCAAACAAAAATGCTTTGGCTAATGCCTTATCAAATTTTAAATAAAACACCTAACAATCCATCCAAAGCCTTAAGATATAGATAAAATACCCTAAGCAACCCACACGCGCACGTGTACATGCACACGCACATGCACACAAGCACACATACACAAAGAACGCTTCATAAAGTTGTAGGTACACTTACACATGAAGCAAGGCTTGCTACTACTATTTGTCTTGATGATGGCATGGTATTTGAAAAATCTTCGATGCATGGATTTGAACAAACAAGTAATCTTGTTGATGGAGCTTGCAAATACAGATTTTGGCCAATGGGACAAGGCTACTTGAAGATATGGTGGGCTGAGGAAACACTTTCCATATCAGCGTATTAGCCTTAACTTGTTCAACCATTTGGATATGTGTGAACACTAGAGTCTCTTTTTGTGAAACATGATTGGTTCGCTTTGGCAAGGAAAAAGTATGGCCATCCTAGTGTGTAATGTACCTTAACTGCATGCTCTAATTTTTTTTTAAAAGTATAAAAATCGAATAATGAAAAAGAAAATAGATTTGAATTTTAATTCAAAAAATTTTATAGCATTTTTTAATTCAAAAAACCCAAAAAAAGTCCTAGTTAACTGTCACACCAAGGCCTTCCAACTTTAGCATGCATAACTCAAACTACTAGTTACATGCTTACTCATGTCATAACATAAAGAGAGTTTTAATCCTTGGGCCAACAAAATAAGTTTGTATTAATTTTTTATAAGTGAAGGGTAAACTCAACTATGTTGAACAATATACTAAAAGAATAACTTTTGGGATAAGAATCATTTGTGTTTTAAAATCCATCTAAATAGAGGATGAAAATTTTCCCAGTGATTCCTCAAAGAAGAGAAAGCTCTATTTTGGTTAGGCCTCTTGGAGAAATTCTCATTTTTTGTTGACATCAAGGCCCTTTTTATAACACTTGGATACAATTGGATAGGCATAAACATAGAGTAGAATATCTTATATCTAACTTCATGGTTTGCTAGCGTAAGGTCTATAATTGACATCAAAATGCCTTATACCTAACGTTATGGTGCAAAGTTCGTAACACAATGTCCAAAACACTTGGATACAATTGGATAGGCATAAACATAGAGTTATTCTTAGCACAATTGGATAGGACATGGTGCAAAGTTCGTAACACAATGTCCAAAACACTTGGATACAATTGGATAGGACATTGTGTTTTAAACATAGATAAACAATTGAAGCATTCCCAGCATTGATGGTAGGTGGTAGATGGAGTGGTCAAACTAGAAAGAAAAGGAGAAAAGAACAAGAACAAGAAGGGGTTTTGGGAGGGGGGTTTACCCCATAAAAGAAAAAAATATATATTGTGCATGTTTCATGCGATGATTAAACTTAATCACGAGAGGGTTTGAAAATGGATGCATGATTTTGTGGAGAAAATTAAGTAGCAAGCCCAATGTAGAGAATGACATGGTTATTTCTTACATTAGAAGAATTCCCATGCCAAAAGTGCATCATAAAGATGTGTGATATGCTTTTTATATCTATATGGATGTATAGAAAATTGTCATGCCAAAAGCACATCACAAAGATGTGTGAGGGTGTGCTTGATTACATCACTCCCAAAAAGGTAACAACTAGTAGAAGGTGATAATTGCAAGTATTAGCTTATGTACTTATGTTTGCCACTTGACACTTCAAAAAATACATAATTCAGTGGCATTATGGTTGGCATTGGAATTAGGAACTAGTGTTGTTTGTGAGGATCCATGTGAGTAGTAAATTTACTACTTGAATTGAACATGCACTCAAAAGTTGTTGAAATAGTCCAATGTGGTTGTGTTCAAAATTCCTCTATAAATCTAACATCAATTTCCTCACCCCAAAGATCCATTTTGCATTGTGACAACGTGTTCCATGTTAATGTTCCAAAAAAAACTTCATAGAATACATTAATCTTTACTCTCAATCCCTTCATGTTCTTTTGTTAATGGATAGAACTCTCTTTTATGCTTCAAATTCCCACAAATTCTAGCAAAATATATGGAAATGTAGAGGATTCTATCAGGTACTTTGTTGTTCTCTTGAGCCAGATTTTCCATTGAAACAAGAATGATGTTAAATCATATTGGTTCTACTATTCATTCTAACACACATGTAGACTAGCTTCTAGGGTCAAATAAGACTTATTTGAATTAATCATTGCAATGGCTTTTGCTTCAACCAACTACTCAAACCCTTTCAGTCATATGGCATTGCAAAACTCCCCACCTATTATGTTGTTGTATTCTTAGTAATAATCATGAAATTATGTAACTCTTATTGAGGTCCCTAAATGTATTCTTTCCAATATCAAATTAATTTCATGACTCCATCTTCAATGACAAATTGAATTCACTATCGTGTTTACGAACACTAGAAAAACTTATCACAATTGTTTAAAAGGTTCATCTTGTCTAAAGGTTAGAAGCTATTTTGTAATGTATATTTTTTATCTTTATTATTGCCGTACAAAACAAAACAAAACAAAATTATATCCTTTTCAAACGCATGTGGAAGAATGGCACTTTTCCCATAGTTATGAAAAATGGAAGAGACTTGTGCCAATTCTTTGTCATGCTATTAAAGTAGTATGGTTTTTTGCTTGTGTTTACTATTGTAATCTTACAAAGTTAAAATGTACTCATTATTATGCAAAAATATTGAAATATAAAAGGCTATTACCTTGTAGATTCTAGCAACTTGTCATATTTATTTGCTATATATTTTGCAAGGTACTTTCAAGAGGACAACACATGTAGAGAGAGTAAAATGTACTGATATTTCTTTAGCTTCATTTGATTATAAGTGATCTTCCACTACACACCTCAAAAATATATATTTATATGATGCCACTCATTTTTTCCTTAAGCATGCCATTAGTTAAACTAGACTTCACGTATCTTACTACTTTTCAAAGAGATCAAAAGGCTACAAGCTAGTTTTTAAATTTACTACCACTCATTCGAAGGGTAATATATTTGTAACCCTTGGAAGGATAAGACCCCATTTGAAGCAAGTTACAACCTTCAAATTTGAGGCCATGTAGAAAGTCGAGTTTTCTTAATGGAAACTTTTTATGTGCTTCTTCCAAATGCAATAACAAATAAAGTAGAGGTCGCGTTATTGAAATTGAATTTTATTTTTGGACATAAATTGGTTTGTGTGCTCTATATTTACCAATGAAAATTATAGTAATCTTATTTGGCACAAATGCCTAGTTTGAAGTGCAAGACTTCCTTGATGTTCTCAAATATCCATTACGTAACATTATTACTTTGATTGGCAAAGTGGCTTACCCACCAAGGTTGAATGGAACATAGAACTAAACTTGCATATGTTGGGCTATAGATAAGGGAGATCATAAATACCATTGCAATGAAAGTTGGATGTCTTCAAGGAACTTAGGCTAAAGTGCAATTGCTCAATCACAAAGATTGTTGGTTGATAATAAATGTATGACAATTTAAGTGGGAAAAATAAATGCAAGCTACTAAGTCTTTAAAAGGGGTTTGAAAGGATTACACACTATCTCCACAAAAGAGCTAAGAAAACTAGTGGCAACTAGGATAGGCTTACAATTGATTTGGAATTGCTTCATATACAATGCAATATTTCAATAGCAACTCTTTACTTTTCCACTTGGAGGTTTTAAATGCAAGACCCATGCTGTTAAGTCATATTTCTCCTATTTTGGATGCCTTTGTTTCGTTCTCACTTGATGAATCCTTTACAAATGAGGACTTGTATTGTTATCCAATAGCTTGGTAGATGGAAATCAAGTGGTTAGGATGGTCTCATATTTTAATTTCTTGAAGCTTGTTGGAAGAATTAGAAAGACAATTTGCTCCATATTACAAATAATACATGCCCTATAATGTGGTTACCATGTTCATGGAAGGCTGTTTAAAAAATGTTTCCTATCAATCATTTATAAGAGACAATAGTTGATTGGAGGCCTATTACACTCATGATAGTGCCATTAGAGGAATGTCAACAAATTGAAGGGAGTATTTCGTAATAAATTATATCATAATCAATATGTTCACTTTTCTAGAAGACAAATTGATCAATCAAGACTATTTATTTGGCTGTCCAATATGCAAATATACACGCAATTTTATCCAAAGAAGGCCCTTGATCTAGTGCCTAGGATTTCATCTTGAACAATGGTAGAATCAAGGTTTGGACCAAAATTGCAACATGACATACTAATTGTATAAGGACAATAAAGTTGTTTGCTTCCATGTCTCATATTATAATTGAATATGGAACATTCGAAAGACTAGTGTGTTCTCTCAACTCCATTCTTTATGCAATAGCCATTCATCCTTTACATTATCTTGACTATCTTATAACTTCCAATGAATTGCATAGGGTAAAATGACCAATCGTAAAACACACCTGTTTTTTTTTTTAAGGGGTGGATTCACAGTTTGTAGTTTTTTTAGATTTGAATATATAAGCATGTAGGGTATATCAAGAGGAATTAAACAAGTATAACATTGATTTTGTTATTTTTATAATATTCTATGTAACTTAAAAAATGCACCTTTAGGAGGTAAGGGTACACTCCATAGCTAGTAATGTAACACTTTTTGGCAAATTAATGACACCCAAGCAAGATTTCCAACATATTCCTTTTTCTTTGTAACATCACTTTTGCCTTTGGCCACGCGCTTTGCAATTGGCCCCCTTACCCTAGTCTACAACTTCCCTATGGATCCACTTTCATAGCTCAAGCTTATGTCAATAAATCTATATTCCCACCTAGAAGTGAAATAGTGGACCGTTCCTACATTACGAGAGCACTAAAAATTTTGCAACAACAATAAACCTATATATCAATATCAAAGATTAAACAATTGGATTTGCCTAAGATTGACTCTCTTATATCTAAGGATATTAAAAGTAAATGGAAGACTAAGAGCCAAAGACAGAAGATTGGAACTTTTTGCAATGTGCAACCCTTACTCTTCCCAAGTAGAGGGAGTTTGAATAAGCTAAGCATTCATCCATGCTATCATTGGATGTACTTTTACGCAAATTTATTCAAGTTAGTATGGAAGAGAGAAGAATGCAGGCTATCAATGTACACATTTACGCAGATCTATTCAAGATACTATGGACGACAAAAGAATGAGACTTTTATGCAAATTTATTTATTCGAGATACCATAGAAGAGAGAATAATGCAAGTGATAGTTGTACACAATTATGCAGATTTATTAAAGATACTACGGAAGATGGAAGAATGAGACTTTTTGCAATTGCAAATCTCCCTCGCCCAAACTAGATGCAAGTTGGAATGTGCTCATCCCGGCTATCATTATATAATTTTGTGGAGATTATTCAATATATCATTTAAGTGGGTCAGCCAATGCCTCCCATTAACAATGAACATTGATTGTGAATTTGTACCATTGCATAACATGGCAAGAGATTTGGACCTGAGAGAGTGTGAACTATGCTACAACCAATGCCTTGGATAGCACCTCATGCTAGCATGCTCCGGCATCAGTTAGATCTCTGCATGCACAATAAAGAAGAGTTTTGCAAATCTGAACTTGTAAATTGCCACGTAAAACTGACCTAACAGTGTGTAAACTTTGATCCAATCTCTGCATACACAATAAGCCTGCAATTGCCACTTAAAGAGAAGCTCTTCTTGTGGAGATGTATATTCAGTATTGTTCCTTTGGTTATACATTCATCAAAGAAAAGGATTTGCTCTTGCTACTTGTCATTGAAATAGTGCTCTGAATATGAGTACCTACCGCATCTTTTATATTGTCAATACATACTGGCGCTTATTTATTGGGTGTCCATCTCTCAGACTCATTTTTCCTTCTTTCGGCTAGTGCAAACTATTCTGGCTTCTTGGATCACTCCTGGTGACATTAGATGCCTATGATCAAATACCCTCTCGTGGCACATTGGACCTTTCGAAGGCTTCAAGGCTTCACCTCTTGGCAGCCATCAAAGCCACCATCACATGGTTGCACCTTTAGATTTTTCAGATTATTACAACTCAAAATTTGGACAGACTTTAATGATGACCCATTTTTAAATGTGTTTAGGGCCACACTCAATTCCAGTGCCTAGCTCAAAGCTTTCCCACAAAAGGAAAGAGAGTGCACACACGCCTTTTGACTTTCCAAGGCCAAAACATCAGTACTACTTTCAAAAACTGTTACAATCTCTTGCCCAACTAGTTCACACTATCAAGATCTCAACTATAGACACCATCTTTACCTACCTTTGTTCGAAAAACCTTATTATCTCATACAAAAACAACAGAGAACTCAATGAACCCCTCTTAGAAAAGGCATGATATTCTTAAATAGGAGCTGTTAAGCCCTGTCCAACACAATCAAGCACCTAGCACAAAACTGCAATCACAGTGACAGTAGATGGGTTTTCAGTTTTTCAATATATGTAAAAAATTTGACTTGCTTTTGAACATGGCTGACAGATTGAATGTATAATGAGGGTAAGAGCAACCAGTGTAGTAAGAAATAAGGTCAAGAAAACCTCTCAGCTTTGCCTTGAAAAGCACGGTGGTGTAGTGAAAGTTTGGTTAAGAACTGGCCCACAAGGAAAACAAATCTGATGCTTTTGTGAATGGCTCTAGGGAACTCTTTTATGTCTTTACAGAAGACTTAGGAAAAGTTTGGCGAGTAGAACTCTGTCCATCCATTAGGACGCTGCATTAGTTGGTGATGCAAATCCTATCTTCCATTCTGGAACAGCATGGAAGCCGGATTTCATGGTTGTTTTAGAAACCAATGTGTATCAATCATAATGACTTTTCTCCAACAATATTGTTGTGTGCATCCAGACCACCACAATCTGCAATTCTTTTGAGAATAGAAGTCCTATTCATCACTGAAAGGAACAGAAGCTGCTGTCATGCATTTTGACTTCACCAGTACTTTCATAGAAAACTAGAAGTTGACAGCACGTATCTTCAATGTGTTTTGTACTCTCTCTTTAGAATACTGATATATCCAAGCTTTATTGTCATGACAGGTACATGCAACAATAATGTATATAACCACATCACGCAGCAAAACCAAAGAGTTCTCGATCTAGCCAAACATATTATACACTAGTAATGTTGTAACTGCTGTTGGGAAGAAGAGGTTTGTGGGCACCTTTTTGGACAACTTACATAAAAAAATATGCAAGTTCTTAGGAGACTCGGATCAACTGCAAAGCTTTGAGCACATTCTCTTTATCATGAAAGGTAGATATGTGCCATAGTATAGCTGAGTCCTTTGGTTGTTTTCGCATCTCATGAACATATAATGGCCACTAATTATGTACTGCCACAAGGAACAAGAATCAGTATACCCTAAACCCTAAACCCTAGGCTCCAAGCACAAAAAAAAGGGGTCAAGAAGAAGCTCAAAATGAGCTGAAGCCCACTCACTTTACAGGTAGCTCGACCATTGTTACCATCACATTTCCACAATGAGGTGGGTACACAGCTTAAATAACGGCACCAACTACAATGTTGGTTGGCATCCACTCCACGAAGCACCAGAACCATACCTGCCACATATCTATGTACGGAGAAGCTCAACACAGTTTATAATCAAAGCAGTCGACTTGCTTTCAAAATTGATACCTATGAAGTGCTTGGTTCACTCTATGAAGGGCATGCTGCTTGAGGTGATCAATGTACTACAAGAGTTCCCTCCAATGACATACTGCTTAAAGTGAAACTCAAAAAAGAATCATGAGCAACACTCTTACCCTGTAGCTAGAAGAACAATGGCTGCAACTAAAAAAGCAACTTGGTACACTGTATATTTTGATGTATGTGTAATTTCTGGCCTTTGGCCTGGTGGATTGAAGGTCCGATTGCCCCAGCCAAACTGAGGTCGAATAAAAAGTACAGCACCCAATAAAAACCCAAAGATAAAGCCCCCAATATGTGCCATATTATTAGCATGTGGCATAATTCCAATCCCAAGGTTCACAACAGCCACTAAGGCAACCAGTATCAGAATCGGACTCTGAAAAGTCAAGTCACAAGTCTTATTATACATAAAAAGTTAAATCAGAATTGGGCACTGCAAGTCAAATCACCAATGCCTAGATGATGACAAGACAGTATAGCTACATCAAACATGAAGGAGGATATGTAACCTTCTGCAGATCTGGAGACCAGTTAATGGTTAAATCTGATAATGTTGCACCGAGTAAGCCAAACAGAGAGGCAGAAGCCCCAACAGAAATTTGATGCTGAAGAAAGATATCCGCAAGCAAGCTACCTCCAATACCAGATAAGAGGTAGATGCTTCCAATTCTTACTGTGCAACACAGCATCCAAAGACACATTAGCAATCATGGCCAATCTATCTGCAAATTTCTACAAAAGGTAATCTTCGTACCAAGACCAAATTTATGTTCAAGTCGTATTCCAACGACAAGCAGGCTCAAATCATTTACAAACAAATGAATAAGACCAGCATGGAGCCATATGCAAGTAAAAAGGCGCCATACTTGATGGCTATGGGCCACCAAATCTGATGACAATCCACCCATTTTGAGTAACCTGTTAAAACCACTTGTACAATCAACTCTCTCTTTTTTTTTCGTAAAACAATCAACTCTCTCTCTCTCTCTCTCTCTCTCTCTCTCTCTCTCTCTCTCTCTCGTAATCAAGTGGATACCCTGGTGGTAAGTCACTTATTTTGTTAACCCACTGACCCAAGCTCAAATCTGTCCTTTTTTTAAACATGTATACTAAATGACCCTGCAGAATGTAGGAGTTGAACTCAAGACCTTCCGGTCACCACACGTTCAACTTAACGAGCTAAGCTACAGCCATTTGGTCTCTTTTTTTTTTCATGGGGAAGTTAAATTAATGCATGGAAACATTTACATAGGCCTTCAGGCCAATCAAGCCGGACAGCAACAATACACATGTGAAGCCAAAAAGCTATCAGAACAGCATTCTACAAAAACAAAAACTCTCTAAAAGGCTATGAAGCAGCATTCCACAAGATCAAAAGAAGTGGATCATGAAAAAGACACAACAGGGATGGAGCAAATAGTATCCATGCATGAAGCAGCCACCTCTCCAACGATGAGGCCAGCTAAAATCATAGACGAAATCTGCCATAAAAGCAAGCCCCGCACTCATCCCACATAACTGCAACTATCTGAGGCCAAATCAAAGATAAAAGCATTGCAAGTCCACCGAATGTGCAAAAGACCAGTCCATCGCATGAAGTGAAAGAGGCAAAGATGATGAGACCGCAACCTCTTTGTGGATGGGATCTTACCTAGGACCCAAGAACAAATAGGCATTCGAGACCAATCTCTGCTATGAAGTCATGAAGGCACAAGAAGGCCAATCTACCCAAACATAAGATCTTGCCAAATTCTCCCTCTAGCCAAAATCTTCACTTATTATGCACCTTGAACCTTGGCCTTCGCATATCAGCTATGATTTCATAAACTATCATGAGGACATGTATTTTTGAAACCTCACTTAACACGTGGATTAATTTTTAATCACATGGTTAAGTAAATGTTGCACATGTGAAATATAACAAGGGATAAGAGTAAATTTACGAGCCCGAGACCGAAGGAAATCACGAGATGTCAAAGGCAAAAGTTGCTATAAGTTATGCTACATAGGTACTTTGTGGTATCTGGTGCCAATTCTTGGCCTAGGTCATTCATTTGGCCATAAGTGTCAGCTGGTGACACTAGAGAAGTAGCCTTTAATGGTACCTAATGCCAATTTAATAGTCAAAGATGGCGCTAAGGCACTCGAGAATGGAAGTTGCCTAACCAATTTAATTATTGGCAAATCTCATTATTTTTTGGGCTCCAAAATAATTATTAGATTAATTTTTAGTATTTAAAAACTGAAAATTAATATTTAATTATGGATAATGTTGGAAAAACCATTTGGAAAGGTTGCCATTTGGCAAACTTGCCCATGAAGGCTAGTGGGAGATTGAAGAAGAGGAAAAAAGTGGCCATTCTGCTATGGTGAATGGTGGGGAGCTGTTGGAGCTGATTGGGATTGTTTTTCCTCCATTTTCCAACAGGAAAGAGCAAGTTGACTGCAAGTGACAGCTCCTAGGGACCCCCAAACTGAAGGTGACAGCATTTGGACTGCTGGCAACAGCATTTATTGCAGACAACAACAAGGAGAGGGTTCCCAACAGCGGGTGACAGCATCTACAAGTTGTTAAGACAGGGCAACAATAGTAAATGGCTGATTTTCTTCAGTTCTTTACAAAGAAAGTCTGAATTTTCTCTCTCCTCAGCATTCCCTCTCATCTCCCAAACCCTAATCTACAACAAAAATTAGGGTTTAGCAATAGCCTCAAGAGGTGTACCAAAACTTGGAAGCTCCGAGACTTAGATTCAACAAGGCTAAAGCTATTTTCAGTCAAATTCAAGTGGAGGGACAAGCAAATCAATGAATTTAGGGCATTTTCCATCCCCATCAAAGCATGTAAAGACCAATTGACTGCTTGAATCAAGGGGCAAATCAAATTGAAGACTTGCTGGTCATTTTGGACAGCAAGGGGAGTTGGACTACCAAAAGGGATTGGGAAAATCCCATTGTACATCAACTATTTCTTCAATTGAGTTAAAGAAATACCGAAAGGGGCGCCAGTTTTTGGGCCAACAAGGTGTCCATTGTCCAAGATTGTCAGTTAATTTGCATTTGTCAATTTTGCAATAACTGTTGCTGCTGTAACTAAGTTGTAATCAAGGCATTACCACCCATCCACAAAAGGAACATTGGTTTCATAAACACACAAGAAAACCAATCTAGCTAAACATAGGATTTTGCCAAATTCTACCTCAATAGACAAAATCTTCCCTTACTACACACCCAACACTCTGACCTTCACATAGAAGTTCACAGTCTTGCCAAGATCCTTCATAGTCCATGCAAAGGAGAACCCTTTGTCAACATTTATCAAGACAGATCTTTTTCAAATGCCAAGAAACATGGTAGGAAGGACACATAAGAACTCAAAAATACCTCTAAAACCATATGATCAGCCCTAGAATTGGATCAGCCAACTCTAGATAACATCAGCTTGCACCATAACAGCCATTGTCCACCCAAACATGTCATTATCTACCCTAAGTCGCCCTCACTACCACTATAGCATAGTGGCAAAAAAGCTTCCTAACATGAGACGATGCATATGCGTGCTTGCCTGAGTTGTCACCCCCATCCCTTGAGCTATTGATTGTCCGCCCTTGGCCAACCTCCTCTACAACTACAGCCACCTACCCCCTACCATGCCACACCACTACTGCCTCCTCCCTTGCAATCACACTACCCTTGCACCCCTACCACCTACCCATCTCAAACTACACCTACCCTCTTGCCACTTACCCACTAGTCACCAATGTCACCTAACTCATTGCCACCCCTGCAACTACAAGCCCTCTTGCCACCCTCCCTACTATTGCCCCTACACCTCCTACTAATATCCTAAATCTTTCCCACTATTCCAATATGCCTGCCCAACCCTAGCCCGGTCAAAAAATCCTAGAGACCATTGGCAACCAGTAGATTGCGTACCATGAAACTCCACAAGGAGTAATTGGTGCCATCCAATTTGTCATCCTAGATGAGAACACCCAAAATGTTGATATGATCACTGTGACTATGCTGAGCCATTGCTGCAATAAAATGCACAAACTACAACCAAATACTTCCAAGTTGAAGTGCAAAATGTGCACACGAGTTCCGAAATCCCAACACGGGATAAATTATGCAATCACAGAACTATCTAAATTTGTTTCAAAGTAAAATCTGCCTTAATGCCTCAAAAAGTGTGGCGAATTGTTCAAGACAGCAATACTCTACCATACCTTAAAATGCGTGCCCAAATAGTCAATTTCAACAATTTAATGCTGTAAATCCTCAAAATTTCACCAATTTCCGTACCAAGTCTCTATCAAAAAGACATTGAATGCTGTACCTACTCCTGTTTTTTGCTTTGGGATGCATGAAACACAAAAGCCCCAAATTTCCTCGAATAAATTTTGACAAATTGTACAGATTTTTTACTTACAACCTTAACAGTCAATGAAATATCACCTCGGGATACATATTGACAACACCTAGCAATTTTGTTGCACCTTGGATGCCTGTTGAACCCAAAAATCACAAAAGCCCCAAATTTTCCGTAGAATTGTCGAAGAAATTGTTCAATCTCGCTGATTTCGATGGAGATGTGCACACAAGACTCCAAATCGAGCAAAAGCCCCAAACTTTCAGGTGCTTCCACCTCCTTGGAAAGTGTATGAGGCAGTTGAGGCGCATAATACACTACAGAAGGCGGCATAACTGGTGGTGCTGCTTGTGAGCGAAACTGTGCTAGTGAAGCGAGCGGCCAAACAGGTGAAACGATAGGCACAGTGTGCAAGTTGGGGACCCGGCACTTTTGGGACCGATTGGGGCAATGCTACAGGAGTAGCACTGGCGGCAGTAGAGGGCAGCTAGGCAAAGGCACTGCAAAAGCAGCAAGCGGGCTGGGACAGTGCTGCAAAAGCAACACATGCGGATAGGATAGTGGCGATGCCAAGCGGAGCTGCAAATGACAAGGTGGCAACATCAATTAGTGGCATGCAATTGAGCAATATTGGACAGCTCCTCCTCCGTGAGTGTTGAGTCAAGCTAGCGGCAACACAGAGCATGAGCGCGTGGCACTAGCTAACAAGGCTGAGACAAAACCCACATGTGGCTTTGATACCAAATGTGAGATGCAAATAAGATCTAAGGTTGATCTAACCAAACTCCCACACCCTAACTAGAGTTGGATTAACTTAACTCTAGAGCTTAGTGTCACCACATTTAAAGTCCTAAGACACACCAAACTTTGATACTTTAATAAGTGTCCACACCACAAAAATTACATTGGGCACTGCCCAAAATTGGCAAATTCTAACCATCTAGCAACATGGTAGCTTGTAATTAAGGCACACAATGCATCTACATTTCTTCATTTCCAAGCCCATAAAAGATCTGCATTTGGAGAAATCATAACACTTGAATTTAATGGGTCGGGGGGATTTTGGGGTTTTGTTTTTTTCGGCGCACGAAGGTAGCGGGCGGGGGGGGGGGAGAAGGGGAGAAAGGATTTGTTGGTTGTCATTTGTGGTGGGGAGTCAATCCCCAACACCGTTTCCAAAAGCTCATAAAAATCAAGGATATTTGTAAGTTTAAACTTCCACAAAGTGTAGTTTGTGCTATCTAACTTATCTTCATTGAAGGTTGGTGGATGAATCCTCAATGTTTGAATTGTTGGTATAGTAGCACCAGTACCTGACGTGCCAGACGACATTGCTTCTCTTTGTGTTGAAGCCCTTGCCTATCACATACTCTACACTCCTTAGAGCCCCCTTAACTTTAATACCATGTAAAAATAACATAGCACAATGAACAAAATCTGAGTGAGGAGTAGATAGAGAATACACAACTAATATGAGAAGAATAGAAACTTCCATAATTCCAAACAAACTATTACAAAGATGGCTCTATCCACCCGTGTGCTTCTACAGTGAAGTTTAGATGGCGATCTAGATAGATGATAGAGGAAGAGCTTAAGGCTAACTCAAAGAACTCTGAAAAAGTAAAAGATAAATTGATGATGGCTTAGGAGGAGTTTTCCCTTTATAGCCGCAGAAGATAGTTTGATCAGCTTGCCCAACCATATTATGAATCTTTCCTAGTCAACCGAGAAATATTCCCTTTACTATCGAACCTAGGACCAAGGACAGCTTCCACACCCCACAACTCAATGCAATGTGACTTGAGTTACTACTAGCTTAACTACTCTATCTAATCCAAAGGCTAGACCCACAAAGGTCACCTTTTTGCCATCTGACCACACAGACCTCATATAATATACAAGTCACAACCCAACCAATGTCCAAGCTCACACATGGCTTCTCCTCATAAATGGGGGCCTTATAACTTAGAGCACTATGGATCATTGGTGATATCTTACGAGGGCGAAGCATTGAGGATATCAAACACTTCCATGGCAAGAGATGGACGAGCAATATCACAATAAGGTCTTTGAAGGCACAAGCTTACTGAGGAATGCAAGCTCATCTCAAATCTCCCCCATCTTGCTGATCTAGTCCATCATTGTGAGCAAATTTACGACAAAGAGCTATCGAAGCTTTAACTCGAAGTTATGCGATGCTCAAATGTCTAGATATGGTAAAGAGATGCTAGTCTCTTCCAAACCTCTGTGGTAGTGCAAATAAGTCTTACAACGCACAAGCACAAAATCTACACACAGAGAGAAAAGAGCAAGCTTTAGCATTGTGCTGATCCCATAAAGCTACTGAGTCCACAATCGGCCCAACATGCAAATCCACAGTAGGTCAAGGGTCTAACGATTACATTGGTCTCTCCACCAAATGCAAATTGTTTCTTAATGTAGCCTCCCAAGCTTACATTGTATTAAATAACATCACTTTGGTTTTCGCTACATTCATTAAGAGATCTCTATCATGACAAGAAGTCTACAATCCACAGAGGTGTTGTTGTAGACCCTTTGAAGTCTAAGATAAGGACTATGATATTTGCATACAATCAGATGGAAACCAAGACCCCACCCAACCCTATGCTGGATCCTCCAATCTATGAGATCTGCCACCTCATCTATATAGAGTCCAAATGATGTAGATGAAAGAGGGCAGCCATGTTAAAACCAATGATGCTAGTTACTCCCTCTGACAACTATTATGGTGCCCTCTTACCTGTTACAATTTCATATGAAGCATACATCCCTTGGTGTAGCTCATCAAGGACGCCAAGATTATTTGACCTCATCAATCTAGCTCGTGGTTTTATATCAAAAGCTTTTTTGAGGTCTACAAAGTAGCAATATATTTTGTGTCTGCATTCTTATCCATCTTCAATGATGGCTTCGAGCATAAGCACATGGTCCAAGGTTATGTGACCTCTCCTAAAGCCAACTTGTCCCATAGCACCCAAATGCTCAATTTATGTTCAAGGACTAACAAATAGATTTTTGCTATGCAATGACCAATCATAATCTAGCTCATTGCGCTATATCAATAGCCTTTTGAAGTCCACAAACCAATATATATTATTTTTTCAATGTGCTCGTCTCTCCTCAATGATGGCTCACAGGTTAAGCACATGAGCCTAGGTCATTCAACCTCTCCTAAAGTGCACTTGTACAATAGCCCTATGTTTGTACCTCTCTACCTAGCTGCTCAATTCATATTCAAGAACTAACACCATAGATTTTATGCTAATCATACTAATCCTATAATTATTGAGGATCTCCGAACACCATATCTCCACTCTTGAAGAGTAGTACAATAGAGTTGTTAGCCCAATCTCTTGCTGTAATCTGTTTCACATGCTGTGGCAATCATCATCATACCAACTATTTTGGAGAGCTGAGTGGTTGGGGGGTCTCTCTGCCCAATGTTCCTATGTGGAAATGCATAAATTGCTACATCATGTAGAATGTTTTGCTAAATCTCTAGCAAGTTTCAAGTGTCAAGACAAAATTTCAAGTTCAACTAAGTTTCAAATGGAGAAATTTAATCGTAAGTTTACATAGAAAGACTACTACCTCAACATGTACTTTCAATAAATATGCCATCTATTCCTAGGCTTACAACATAAAAGGATGAGTAAAGATACTGGAGCAAAAGAAAGAAGAATAGAGAGAGTGGGGCCGGGAATGTGTGTATGATTCAAGGAGTAGTAATCAAATAAGACCAGTATCAACTCCTTCAACAAATTAAGGAGAACGCTCTCAAGATATAGCTTACACGACTTCTAGAAACCTTGCAACAATTATGTTTGTCTGCTGAAGTACCACCAGTCTTTCAAGTATAAAATTCTGAGTGTATCACTTTGATATCAACCTCTTTCAGTGGATTTTTGCATTCGTCTTGCAACCTCATATCACAAGAGCATAAGGAGTAGCAATATGTGATTACACACTTCTACTCTTCATCCAAGTTTGTGATTATCAATTCACTATTGGCATCTCTTTCTTCTTTTCAGTGCTCCATGAGACATCTACTTTACATGATCCATACTTTTAATGCTCTACCCTAAATACTGCTTTAGTCCTTTTCATATACAATCATTTGACCCCATAACAATACTTTCTGCAAACACGTTTATCACAGCTAAATGATTCACTTCAAAGCACTCCCTTAACCAATGCTGATAGAAAATCAAATACAAAGAGAGCAAGCGAGACATACGTTGAAGAAGACGGTCCAAGAAGTGGGTTCTCACTCATAGGCTGAAACGAAGCTCTGCCGAGAAACTTCAATGCACAATTGCTTGCATTCTGAGGGCAGTCATTTACTAGCATAGTAATGAGAAAGATCAGAATGTTTAGCAATGCAATGACTGGAATAAGAAATGAGCAGGTTCTCGACCGCACAGGATCTGCAAAAGGATCTCTGAGCCTATCCTTTGAGGTTTGGCCCATTGAAGTGTTTCACAGATGAATGAATTATGGTGGGATTAGTGACTGCTCCACTGGACTATTTCCACAGGCAATAAAGTGTCCTGAAGGTCCTGCTTCAATGGATGCCGCTGTGCCAATGTCTCAGGATTACTCTTCAGCTTTTCGTGCACAGATGAATGAATTGTGGGATTAGTGACTGCTCCACTGGCCTACTTCCACAGGTAATAAAGTATCCTGAAGGTCCTGCTTCAATGGAAGCTGCTGTGCCAATGTCTCAAGATTATTAATCAGCTTTTCGTGAAAGAGCTCTCGTTTGAAACGTGCGCCAGTGACAGAATAATTCCATTTGCCCCCCCCCCCCCCCCCCTCTCTCTCTCTCTGCGAATCGATAAAAGGACCTGCTTTCACTAATCCCTTCTGAGTTCCACCGGTATTTGCATCCACACGTATGACCAGATCTTGAAAAGCCTGTCTTGCTTTCCCATCAATACGCCTTATCGCATCAAGCAATCATCCTCCTTTCTTTTTCCTGAGCAAGACCTCAAAACCTCGTCCAGGAATGGCCCTCTGATATAGGGCCCACGCCAGTGGAAAGGCGTACGTGGCGAAGGCCAGGGGAGGAAGGAAGGAACCGGGTCCTTCCGTGAGGGTGAGGCCATCCTCCCTGTCTGCCTGCCTGTTAGCTTGTGGAGCCTTGCGAATAGCAAGCGAAGAGCGATCCTTTCCTGCAACTGCACGAAAACGGAGGTCGACTGTAGCAGGAGAAGACAAAGCGACCCCCATATACCTGATTATGTTGCCTGCTGATAAGGTCAGACGCCTTGGGTGCTTTAAGATTTTGAGCTGCCCCACCTTTTGAAGCAATTCCAGTGTGAAGCTTGCAAATGCCCTCCGTCCACTTCTCTGTTGTTTCCTTTTGCTCACAAAAACTTAATTAAATAATGGATTTTGTATATTAAAAAAATAATACATATCACACACAAGATATAATTATATTTAAATCATAAAAACGTAATCAAACAATGGATTTTACACATTAACAAACAACACGAGTCTCACAACAAAAGATGTATCTACTTAACTCACCTAAGCTTTGATATAAAGAAGTGTAGACTACATGAAGGTTATGTGAATAAGTAATTTATTGATTTATGTCTTTGTTTGGGAAAAATTTTCAAACAATGCATTAATTAGTGTTACAATAAGGGCCTCTTATTCTCAATCATACTTTGCAAAACTACTTTATTTTTTAAAACTTCCAAACAATGCATTAATCAGTGTCACAATAAGAGCCTCTCATTGTCGGCCATACTTAGTGTGCGAAAAAGAGAAATTGTGAAAATTGTCGGCCATACCTAGTGCAAAAAATAGAAATTGTGAAGCTACTTATATTTCATTATCTTATTTACCTCAAAATTTTGAAATTCAATATTACCTTCTAAGTGACATAATGAACCATGGAGAAGGAAACGTAAATACAACATATATGCAACAGTGTGCAAAACTAGATAACCTTAAGAGCAATTAAACCTCACTTCCTAATACTCAAATTGTTTAAAAAGAAACCAATACAACTTTCAAGGACTCAAAATAAAATAAATACCTAAAAATAGTAAATGTGATAACAGAATTGAATTCCAATCCTCAAAAGATGAATGCCTCAACAAAAGCATTGTAATGTAAAGTTGAAACTATTATAGAAAAGCAACACTATGATGCATGATTTAGCAAAATTAATATTAAAAAGATTTCATTTTTGCAAATCTACTTTATCAATGAGCATTGATGCCGCTATGACATTACACATTGAAGAAGCTATTGTGTACCTCTCATATGAATGGCTTAAACCTTAAGAGAGATAGCACTAGACTTCACAAACTTTATTCTACCTAAAAAGACACATAAAACACTTTTTAATTAGAAAAAGTAATGAAAGCTAAGAAAAATGGCAATGACATTCATCGAAATGTGAATGTGATGCACAAACCTCTGCTCCGTAGGACATGATCACATCTATGTGTAATTGATGCCCCTCGACTAAACATGACATCCCCCATATCCTAAAGCTCCCTCCCACTCATGCCATGTAGTGGTCCCCTCTCTCCACCTTAATCACCACTAATCCACTATCAAAGCATCACCGCCATCCTATGACTTGTCATGCTAATAAAGCCCTTCTATCCTCAGGTTGGTAAAATAGACATTCGTAAATATATCATTCTCAATTCTTATTTTTGCACTTACTCTTGTTATGTTTATCAACATTACTATACTAATCTGTTGGTATTCTCTTCACATTTTTCTATAGGACATTGTGTCAAAAAAATTTATGCTACACTTAATTGAAAGCACTTCCAAAACACCACTCTTCTTTGTTTTGCCACTTCCTTTGATACTAGTTACATGGAAGCTAATCAGCTTCTATGTAACTAGTATCCTGCTATCAATGTCTTACAATCATCAAGCCTCCTCTTTAGGCCTTCATCCTAGGCCTGTCAGAAATCTTGAAATGGCCAAATTTATGATGGCCCTTTATATGTGACCCTACATGTTACGCTAGTCTCCTATAAACATGGAAACGTTTCAAGACATCTTAGAGTCCCTAAGGTTGACCCACTTACAAGATGCTCTCATATGTACCAAAGCCTTGATCAAGCCAAATGAAGACTAGCTTCTTGAAGATAACTACCACATAGTGGACACTAAAGAGGACTTTGATGACTCAAAGGACCAAGGAAAGAAGTGTCATAAGTGTGGTGAGATAGGGCACATCCAAAAGAGATTCCCCAATTGTCAATGATTCCTTTGCAATGAACTAAGATATATCCAAGCCAATTGCCCTAAATTGGATTAAAAAGAGGAGAAACCAGAAACAAAGTGAAGCCACACAAGTTTACTCCTAGCATTTAGTTTACTCCAAGAGTTGGATCGTGATGGAGGCCTAGAGCCCACTATAACCTTTGAAGATAATTAGAAACCCTAGAAAGATCTTTGTGAGATATTATGTAATAAGTATTATATTGTAATAAGCATTACTTTGCAATGGCATTGTACCATTGGGGCTATCAACACTATCCAAAGATTATATGCAAGGAGCAACCAAAAGATGGAAGTGCTAAAGCAAGGAGTGTGGAATGGCATTCAAGAGGAGATCATCGTCTTGGAAGAGTGAAATTGCTACTATATTAGCCACTTTACCTAGATCTTGAGCCTTTCAAGTTCCTTCTAGTACATCCAAATGTCTTGTATTGTGAAAAGATTGTCAATATATAAATAAGACATGTATCTTGATATATAGAAAAGAAAAGAACTTGAAATATTCATAGTAGGAGTACAACATGTTTTTTATTGTTGAGTGATGGGAGGTGAGGCTAAGGATCTAAAGTAATCAAGGAATTGTGTTTGCATCTTGCATGATGTAGGGGCACATGTAGATAGGCTAGGCATTATTTTGTTTAGTGCATTCATCTTTTTGCATATAGCATCAATTGAGTGATTGCATGGCATGGATTCTTAGTCTTGCACTTCTTCAAATCATATGTGGTTGAGCATAAAGTTGAATTTTTATAGCATATTTTCAGTTGGGGCACATTGCATGGCATCACACCAACTACATCTGAGAAAATGTTCACTTGTTGAAGACTTAAGGGAAGTTTTAGGATCTCTTTGAGAAGCTAAAGACCATTTGTGAGAAGGAGAGATCATATAGGGAGCTGATTCAAGGGAAGCGCATGGAATTGGAGCCATATCTGATGTCCTTCAACAAGCTTAAAACCCTTTTTGAGGAAAAGGGCAAAACTTGTGTTCATCTGAGGAGGAACTCAATACAAAGATCAGTGAACTCGAATTTAAATTAGGTCATGAGATAAACACCCTAAAAGAGGAAAAGTATATTATGTGCAACATTAAACAACTACAGTCAATCGGTGCCCAAGTGCACGAGCTACAAGCAAAGATTATGGGAAATTTAGGTATGAAAGAGGAGATCTAGTACTAGCAATGTAATTCCTTAAGCGATGACCTTGAGGCAACTCAAAAGAAACATAAACAAATCTGACTAGTACACGAGGATATTGATAGAGACATTGAAAATGTCAACAAAAGCATTGAAGGAGATACATTAAGGGTGCCAACTTGTTTAAAAGCAAAGGCATGAGAAAAAGAAAAGAATTTTCCAAAGCCTAAAACGTTTTTGACTTTTAGAAAAGCAAAACATAATGAAAAGTAATTAAGTTTTTCGTGTTAGAGAAAAAACCTATATATAGGAGAGAGGATAAAGAGTCAGAGGCCCTTCTTCAAAGTTTGGTTTCTTACTTCTCATGTGAGAGAGGAGGGTCACTTATAAGCTTTTGGGGTTTTGTTTTGTCAGATTTCTATAAGCTTGAAGTTGAAGGCTCGGTGTATAATCACAACCACTATGAGGTATGAAGATTGTATACAATTATTTAATCAAGCTCGTATTTTCGTTTTGTTCAACGTTTTAGTTGCTTTACATTGAGTGTGTCTTCATTTTAAATGTGGTCACAAGAGGCATAGTCATTCAATTCTGCTAGTGTTTTAGCTGTCCAATTTAGAATTTTCTCGTCTCCTATAGTAGTTAGACAAAGTCAAAATAACTGTGCACTCCTTGTTGTCTTGGTTTTGGGTTGTGTGAGGGGACTATCTTTGGTCACTGCTCTTGAAACAACATGTTCACACTATGGACCGCTTGTATATTATGTATGTTGTATTTTCTCTCCTATTCTTGGTAGACTCATATAGGGAAGATGAAGAAGAATAAGAAAGACTAAGGTTTCAACTTCCTATCTTGTGTGCATTTCTCTCTGTGTGTTTTGTGTCTTGCAAGATCTCAAGGTCATTCTCCCCTCCACCCCCTCCCCCCCAATCTTTTCATGCTATTAGAGTAGCATTCAAGTAAGGAGTTATGAGTTGCAAGCATAAGAGTTAACCCTACTACAGAGCACACGTAAGGATATCTCTTTCATATGATCTCCGATTGACAATCCGTCTTCGTGAACTTGAAGTGCTTACGGAAGTGTTACAGACCTCTGGTCTATATTTGTGTGGTTGGATTCACCTTTTGGGCACATTTCAAGCTATGTTTAGGTGTTTGAGACTATTTGTATACAAATCTAGCAAGATTCATGAACTATCTAAACCTTGCCATTTCACAAATAGGTTGTAGGTATTGGGTGTGGCAAACAACATTTAGATATTGTTATACATTATAGGTGTTACTCAAGGTATCCTTATATACTGAGTTCAATATGTTGACAGTTTACTTGAATTAGCAAGCTATTGATAAAGGCAGCTTTGTGGGTTTTGCTCCACAATGTCTGAGGGATTTAATCAGATTGTCAATGACAAGCTTGCCAAGCACAACTTCCATCCTTGGAAATCTTGATTGACCAATTTTCTTATGGGTGAAGGTTATTGGGACTACATTGATGGAGATAATGCTATGGCTCTAGAGTTACCAAAGGAAAATGCCATGCTTGAGTAGGCCAAGGTATCTAAGGAATGGAACCAGGGTTCTCGAAAAGTTATGTATTGGATTTCCATGAGCGTTTCAGATAATATGATTGGGCATACATAGGATGTAGATAGTCTTGTAGAAGCATGGAATAACCTAGTTAAAGTCTTTGGTACAAATACTAAAGCTAGAAAGTTACAATTGAAGTTTGAGACAAACAATGCCAAGAGTGGCAATTTATCTATTAATGACTATGCATTAAATATTAAGAGCATTGTTGAAGCTCTTGGATCTATTAAAGTGCAGATTAATGATGATGATATAGTGGCTGTATGTTTGGATGGCCTGAGTGAGAAGTACAAGCAATTTCTAACCTCCTTGAGTTTTTAAATCTAATATCTATATTAATATTAGAAGAGAAAAATTTGGGTCTTGCTATATCTTCATCTCACAAAGCAAGAATAGCTCAAAATAAGTGATCTACTCTTTAACACAAGTAGAGCTAGAGATCATGGTGATAGAGGCTACGATCATGGTGATAGAGGTTGGGGTGGTGGCTATTTGGAAAAAAACAAGGGTAGTCTCATGACTCACAGGAGTAGTCACATATAGGTGTGGTAGAGACTAGTCTCAAGGCAAGGGGAGCCATCATAGAGGATGTGGCAAAGAGAATGCAAGTTATGATAATAATGAATGCTATAATTGTGGTTAGAAAGGTCAGATTGCAATACGACTGTCCAAACAAGAGAAGAGGTGGAAATAATAGAAATGGGAGAAGATAGCATAACAATATTGCATCTACTTAGTAATCAAATAATGAGAAGTTATTTATCATGCATCACATGATGAATGCAGTAAATGCAAATGCATCAACAGTAAGGATTGATTATGTATGGTATGTGGACTCATGTGTCTCTAACCTTATGATGTTTCATGGAGAATGGTTTAGAGAAATGAAAAATCTTGAAATGCCAAGTTTTATTGAAAAATGTGACAATATAGTGCATCCTATTGCTTATGTTAGGAGCGTTCCACTGTCTATACAAGATGGAAGAACAGTTGCTTTGTAGAAGATTTCAAAAATGGATGCAAATTGGTTGCAAAATGCAAGCATGTGGAAATGATGTTTACCTTGGATGTAAATGTACTCGAGCTACAAGCTACTATATTTACACAAGGTGTAGGAGTTTGGCTGATATTGGCATATGGTATAAACATATTGGCCATGTAAATGTATAGCAGTTAAAAATATACCATCACATAAAATTGTGATGGGCTTGTCTATGTTCAAAGTGGTTGATATCCAAAAATTGTTCAAAGTATAGCAATTAAAAATATACCATCACATAAAATTGTGATGGGCTTGCCTATGTTCAAAGTGGATGATATCCAAAAATTGTGATAAGCATGCCAATTCAAAAAATAGATAGGGACGTGCATTCTCTTCATGATAAACATGGAAGAAGTCATTTGCTTGATGTTGTATATGCAAATGTATGGGGTCCTACAAACACTACATCAATGGATGGATGTAAGTATTATATAACATTTATTCATGATCATACAAGGAAGGTATGGGTGTGCTTCATGAAGGAGAAAAGTGAGGTGTTCCATCACTTTTAAGATTTTAAAAATTTAACGAGAAACAAACATGTATGTAGAGTAAGCGTCTGCTGGCTAGATGGAGAGTACCTCTCCAATGAATTCATTAATTTTTTGAAACAACATGGAATTCATAGGTAATTTACATACAAGTACACTTTGCACCAAAACGGTGTTATTGAAAGAAAGAACATGCAAATTGTAGGAATTGCACAAGCTTTAATGGCTTAAAACAATATGCCTCATTATTATTAGACTGAAGCTATCTCTACAACTGTGTATATTATGAACATGACTACCACTATTGTAGTGCATGATGTGGCACCAAAGGAGAAGTTTATTGGCAAGAAACCATATTTGTCACATATTAAGATATTTGAATGCATTGCATGTGTATATGTCCTTGATGAGCTAATAAAGAAGTTGGATTCGTAAGTTAAAAAGTTGGATCTGTAAACTAGATGTTAAGCAAGTTACAGGTGAGCAAAGATGTTGTGTTTGAGAGATGCAATATACTATTGAAAAGTAGGTTTTTGTAGATGATGCAAAGAAAAGGTGATTGCAGAAAAGGTGGGTCCATAGTCACAAACATTGAGTGAGCCAAAAGAGTCCTCTTTTAGTAGGTCTATTGAGAGACCATGGAGTGGCAAGTTGCATGCAAATACCATTGCTATAAGTGCAAAAAATGTATCACACAAGGGAAAAGAAAAGGTAGTCGAGTCACTTGGTGTGTTAGATATTTCTATAGGCTATTCATATGTAGATGGTAAGTTTGATGGCTTAGATCAGAGTATGGAAGAGGAGTTTGATATTCTAATTTTTCATATGCTTGGTGTAAGAAAAAAAAGGATCAAAGAGTGCTCCATAAGTGTAGAGGTCAATAAGAGTAAGATATTCTCTAAAAAGTTTGACATATGATGGTTATGTTACTTGCCGTTATGCATATATGGCGATGGCTATAAAATCAGTCAATTCTACTTATTTTGAGGAAGCTATTGGTCATGTGCATTGAGAGAAAGTCATGGATGAATAGAAATGGCTACATGGAATGTAAATCAAATGGGATTTGGTGCCATTACCTTAGGGTAAGAAAGCTATAGGTTGCAGGTGGATTTACAAAGTAAAATATAATTTAGATAGTAGCGTGGGTAGGTATAAGACAAGATTGATTGCCAAAGGTTATGTAGAGACTTATGGGATTGATTATGAGGAGATATTTTCTTTAGTAGCAAAGGTGGCAACTGTAAGGGCTGTTATTGCACTGGCTATAGCAAAAGGTTGGATTTTGCATCAAATGGATGTAAAGAATGCATTCTTGCATGATGAGTTGCAAGAAGAAGTATACATGGAATAGCCACAGGGCTATGAGAGCATGGTTTATCTTGATTATGTGGGTAGGCTATGCAAAGCCTTGTATGGGTTGAAACACGCGCCAAGAGCATGGCATGACAAGATAGCATAGTATCTTGACTCTATCAATTTCCATCTTGGAAATGCAAATTACTTGCTTTATGGCTATCAAATAGGGACATTATTGTAATTACCTTGATATATAGATGATTTGATTGTTAGGGGTGATAATCTGCAAGAGGTGGAGTATGTGAATTGTCTCTTCAAAAGCAAAAATTTGACATGAAATATTTGGGAGAGTTGAAGTACTTTCTTAGGATTGAGGTGATACGAATGTCTTTGTGGATATGGATCTCACAAAGATAGTATATCTTGGATACATTGATGAAGTATAGCATGGCTAATTGTAGGCCAATATCAGTGCCATTGGATCGAAATTTGAAACTAAGTGTTGATGTGGCCGAGATATTGGAGGATCCCACAAGTATAGGAAGATGGTGGGAAGTTTGATCTTCACTACTATTACCAAGATTGTAACTACATAGTTGGCTTAGAGAGTTAATTTATGCAAGTGCCTCATAAGCCTCATTTGGACAATGTGAGATATACCTTTTGTTACCATAAGGCCACATTAGATTATGGTATCTTTTATGAGGATGACTCGGTGGTGTAGTTATTTGGTTATATTGATGTAGATTGGGCAAGCGGTGTGTCTGATAGGAAGTCCACCCAATGCCTATGTATTTTCCTTTTGGAGTGGGGCTGTAACTTGGAGTAGTAAGAAGTATCCCATTGTTATATTATTGAGTATAGAGGCAAATAATAGGGGTGGTGTTATGGTAGCATGTGAGGTGGCTTGAATGTGAAAGCTACTTGATGGTTTGGAGATATAGATAGACAAGGGAGTTGTCATTTATTCTGATAGTATGAGCAGCATATAGTTGGCTAGGGACCTAGTGTTCTATGTATGCACAAAACACATTGAGGCTTATTACAATTTCATTAGAGAGTGGGGCCTTGGCAGGTGACATTGATCTCATATATGTAAGTACAAAGGAGTAGGCTACATATATTTTCACCAAGGCCTTAGGAGCAAAAAAGCTTTGAATTTTTTGAAGCTTACTTGGAGTATAGGTCATGGAGTTGAGCTTGAGGGAAATGACACTTACCACACCAAGTATTTGACCGCATCACATCTCTTCCTGCTCCTGCAACATTGGATATGCTTGCGGTATTCACTTTCAACGTCTGTAGTTGCTCTGTGATCACATCCATCAACTCCTTTTTGATGTTTGCAACTGAGTTGGATAAATAATCCTTCAAGCTTTCTCCTCCAGACGTACTGGCAGGAGGGTTTTGAGGAGTTTCTGTAATCATTGCATAAACGGGTTGGGCTGGTACAGAGGGGTCTCTGTTCTGGTTCTGATTCAGTGCTCCTGTTTGAACTGTTGGCTGTTGGCTCCAGTTGGTAGGATTCCACTGTTGCTGCTGATTTGGCATGGAGGAAATTGGTTGGGACCATTGTTGTTGAGGTTGAACCACCATTTGAGGCATGGATTGTGGCCACTGTGGATTTGGTGCACTGTACTGTGATACCGGGGGCATCTGTTGGTAGGGGTAGGGAACAGTCCCTGGGATTGCATTTGGTGGATACATCATTCCTGGCATCAGAGGAGGTAGGACTCCTCTTCCTGTATTCATCGCCAATCGAGCTTCCACTTCATCGTACAGTCTTGCACCTTCTGTTGCAGCTTGCAGGGTGGCTGGTCTTTGTAGCTCCACAAACTTACGGACTTCTGGTTGTAATCCTCTGAGAAACACTCCCTTCTGAATGCCATCATCTAGATTATGGTTAGTCCATCTCTTCAGGATGGATTCCATTCGTGAGACATAGACTTCTACTCTTTCTCCAGAGGACTGACTTAGGTTCATAAATTCCTCTCTCATCCGCTCTTCAAAACCTTCACGCCTGAATTTAGTGAGGAAGGCCAACTTCAGGTCGTCCCATGTGCCAAAAGTTCCTGCTGCTTGTCTCTCATACCACTGAAACGCCGCGCCCTTGAAAGTAGCAGGGAATATCGCTAACCAATGCTCAGGGGTTCTGGCATTGTTAGCCACACATGCTACCATAAACTCTGCTACATGAAGATCGGGGTCTTCATTGTACTCTCCCTTAAAAACTGGCAATGGGACTACATTCGCTGGCCTGTCATCAATATTTCCAGGACGGATCTGGCTTGGAAGTGGACCTCCAGCAGGAGGAGGAAGGGCTTGATGTGCCATTGGGACTTCTGTAAAGAGTTCCGCAAGGGCGTCAAAGGCGGCTTCTGCTGCGAGCTGGCTCTCGGCTCTGATTCTTGCTTTCTCTCTTCTCACGTACCTCTGGACTCGTTCTAACGCTTGCCTCTTTATTGCGTCATTCATCAGGGGGTTGGCTCCACTATGTTGTTAGTGCTCCACAGAGGGTTAACAGAAGACTTCAGTCTCTGTAGGACTCTCTTGCCAACATTTCTTCTACTTCTTTCTTTTCAACGTCCCTGAATTCTGCTTTCATGCCAGTGCACAGGGGAAGGTATTCGGTTCTGAAGGTGTCAAAATGCATACGTCTGAGCATGGTGGTGGTGTCATCATCATAGTAATGCCAGCTTCTGATGGTTTCAACAGTGTATGTTGTGAAAAACACTCTGTCTACCAGCTTCCAGTGGGTTGCTAATTGAACAAACAGAAGATTATCAGTACACCAAGCATCCCATGTATCTTGCTGTTGAGCGTCCACAAACAAATTCCAACTCTTTTTCTTCTTGTCTTTGTGAACCTCTACAGACCAAGACTCCTGAAGCTTCTTCACAATCTCCCACTTGATGTTATCTGGAAACTTCTCAATAAATGCCAAATCTTCCATGGATGGTCATTCTCTCTGTTTCTGCTCTTCAGTTTGTTCCCAAACAGTTTGCCACCAAGATGCAAGTTTCTGCTGCTTCAATAGGAAGAGGAAACCGTCCACCACATAGAGCATGCATCATGATGGTGATGTGTTTCCGCCATTGTGGGATGAACTTCTTGTGGAAAGTGGCTTTGATTATGAGGAATTCCAACTCTTCAGTGGAAGAAGGAACTTTACAAACATCCATTGAATTCTTCTCTTCTTGGCATGCCATTTCCTTCATTTTCAGCCTCTTCTGGTGCTTGTTGATGGCAAGTTTCCCCGGCTGCACACCAAAAACATGGAGCCCCGAGAGGAACACCAAGGAAAAGGGAATTCTCTTGCAAGAAAATCTATCTTGTAACATCAACAAGCTTGTTTATCATGTTTCATATGATCACAATGAAGAAAAGAACACCAGGCACAACAAATCTTCATACAGCATCATGTAGATCTCCCACGGTTTTTAATAGAATCAACCATATTCTTCAATATCTTCACAAAATCCATCAATAGAACAAAGAAAGCAAAGAAGTACACCATCTTTGAATGTAAATACATCACATAGTATTCATCTTCAATATCTTCATAGTCTTCTCTCTCAATCTCTCATATACAGTCACTCTGTTCTTGTAGAATTGGCTATCTCTGACTCTCTCTCTCTCTCTCCATCAATAATACATCATATCCTAACTACAATCTCTCAAAAATCACTCTTAATAATCACTCTTAGGTCATGGATACCCCTCCCAAGAGGTATTTCTGATATGAAGAGTCACTAGAGCCACTACAGTGTCCTTTCATAGCTCACTACTGTCACTTCACTCTAGTCTTCTCTTGAGTCTTCAACAGCTACTTCTTCCACTTCTTTCAGCTCTTTTGCACTTGTATTCACCTCTTTCCAAGGCTAGAAAACTTTCCCAAAGTCACACATACATTCCACAGAACACTTACAGAAGCATACAGAACAATCTACAGAACAGTACCAGAACAGCTACAGTACAAAACAGAACAGAAATAGAACAGAAGTAGAAGCTCTATAGAAGACCTACAGAAGGTTACAGAAGGTCATCAAAACCACATAACTTATTCTCAAATCATTCCAAACTCTCAAAAACCATTCAATAAACTTTCACAAGATCTCAATCTTCATCAATCAATACTCCTTCCCTCTTTACAGAAGACAATCAGAACAAAACAGACCAAAACAGAAGGTATACAGAACCTATCAGAACCTATCAGAACATCACAGAACCACCAATAAACATCATGATCTTCCAAAACACAATCATTATCATCCAAAACACTCTCAAACCACTTCTAAATCAATCAATCATCTCATAAAATCAACCATTCAGCTCTCAGAAACAACAAAAATCAGCCAAAAAACAAGTCATTTCAACACTCAACACTTGGTAGAAGGAAGGCTAGTTGGACTTAGTTGAATGTTAAACTATGGTTACTTTTTGAGAAAGTTCTTCTTCATTTTTTAGACTCCCATGGAACCTTCAACCCATTATCTCCACTCTACTCCATGAATCCTTCTACTCTTCAAGAATAAATGGCATAGAGAGCCTCTAAGCATCACGAGTTGTAGGTTGTATACCATTTTAATGGTGGATGGAGTCCATTGACAAGAAGATGCATTCAGCAAAGCTAGTGCAATTTGTGCTATTCTGAGCAAGCCAAAAATAGCCATGAGTTGCTAAAGACCATCATAAGGAAGCTCTTACATCATTTCTTAAAGCTCTATTCTTCATTTCTATGACTCTTCATCAAGGGAAGCCTTTTCCCACAAGTATTTTGCCTTCTTGAAACCTTAGTGATGGAGTTTATGGGCAACCATCAAAACTTAACTAAACATTTCTCAGATCTAAAGGGCTTTTACCTTTCTTTAGCCTTGAAGGGTATCTATAGTAAGGTCCTTCGAAATCTTGGCAATATTTGAAGCTTGAGAGGAAGAATTGAAGCTTTACAAGCTTAACCATTGTTGAACTTGGATTTTGGCAACATAAGCACTATGTTGTATAGTTATGGCTTCAGTAAGAGACTTGTGCATTAGTGGTCAAATTTCTATCAAAGGATGCCTTGCCCATTGCAAAAGTAATAGGGTTCCAAACCAAGTCTAGAGCCTCATAAGGTCCACATTTGAAGTAGAGATCATATCAGAGGCATGCTAGGCTTTAGACAAGCTCCCACATTAGACAAGCATGGGGATGAGGAAGTTATCAAGAATAGGTGGTGAGTCCTTATGCCAAAGCAAGTTGCATTATGTGATGTCTTGCCTGTGTCTAATTTGGTTGAATGTTGAGAATATCCCTTCAAAAGGACTTGTGATTGTATTTGCTACCTTTGCTTCATACTAAATAAATATTTTATTGTCTACAACATAAGGACCTCCCTCCCACATCCTTCAATGATTGTATTCTAGATACAAGTAAGCTAAAGAAAAGTACTAAATTTGCTTTAATGAATCCATTGCATTCCACATGTAGGAGGGTTGCATTCCAAATGCAAGTGCAGGCCTAAGTAAAGTGCAGGCTTAAGTAAACCAAACTAGAATCAGTAGAATGATAGAACTTGATTTCTTGTCCAATCCCTGGTAAATCAAGACCTAAAACCATGAGAAATTATTGAAACAAATGGAGACCTTTCTGTTGAAACATGAGAAACTGTTGGGAAGAACCTTTCCCCTAAAGGCATAAAGTCAAGGGATTACCACTGAAGTGCTAGGACCTTTGCAAGGACTTGCTTCAATGCTTCATCATCATGGAATTCCTTATCACAAAAAAAGTAGGATCATGCTTATCAATAATCTTAACTACTGCCTACGTGTGAAAATTGATTATAGCATCTCAATCGTCAGAGGGTTCTTTGGCATAAATTTGTTCTATTGGACTAGGAAAGCTTTCACACCTAGCATTAGTTGCAAATTGATTGTTATCATCATCCTTTTTCTTTGCCTTAACTATATTAGATTTTTACAATGGGTTCAAGCTTAGAAGCAGATGTATCAGAGTCATTATCACTCCACTTTTGACTTGTAGAGTTGGCTACCAGAGGCTTATTGAAATGAGAACCCTAATACAAATCCAACAGAGTCAGCCTTCTAGACACTGAAAGGATTTTCCAATTTGCAAAGGCAAAGGCTACCATGATAGATGACCTTTAGAATCAAAATCAAGAACTATTGAAATAGTTGGAGATCTACCCTTTTGAAGAAAATGATGGATGCATCCATGCTGCACTCAAGCTATAGTGAATATTGAACTATGTATGATCAAAACAATGGCAATATCAAACTGGAGTTGGTATCATCACAAGCTTACAATTTTTCTTCAACAACATCACTACCTCCAGGAAAGAATAGTCTAGATACACCTATTGAATCTATTGCAGAAGAGAAACTTGAAATAGCTGCCATTGATTCCTCTCAAGAAGTTGAAACAAAAGGTTCATTTGAACAGAAACCTGAGATCACCTGAAAAAGGAAAGTAGTGCCACTTGTAGAAGTAGACAAAAGAAACATGTTAATCAAACCAAAAATGTCTAAAAATGGAGACTAAGATCAGGCAAAATCAAGGGTCATGATATAAGATAGCTAAATGTTTGCATCATTGTGCTTGCACTAGATACTTTTTGTTGTAAGCCCTTGGCATGTGCTATACTACCCATGGTATTGCCTTTATGTTACACTTGCTTGAGCTTGCTCTCTACTTTCTACAACAAATCATAGAGCTCTTCAAGCACCTTCTCCTTTGCAACTCATCAATCTACATTTCATCCTTCAAATCCTTACCTCTAAGAACTAGTTGTTACTGCTCATCTGCTTACATGAGGCACAAGCTAGATCATGTGGGAAAATCAAATAGTTTGAAGGCAGATTACATGTAGATTTATGATTCCCTTTAAGAGTAGAACAATTTGAAATCCAAGCCATTGGATTGAGTCATGATATTTTGAAGGAAGATTACAAGCAGATTTTTTATGCCCTTTATATAGTTTTCTAGAGTGCAAATTGCAAGTCTCATAGGCAAATTTTCTCTCATGGATTTTTCCAACTCTCTATATAGGCATTGAAATCTTAGTTTCTATATAGGTGCATTTCTATAATTTAGAAGAGTAGATTTGGTTGTTACACTTAGAGGATTATCTGATGATGCCATACAATCTACAGGAAACTTCAAGAAAAAGATCTAACCAAGCTGTAGAGTGCATAAGCCACTATTTTTTAAGGTTGGTGTTGGAGCCCCAAGAGGAGCACCAAGAAAATGGGGAATCTATTGCAAGAAAATCTATATTGTATCATCAACAAGAATGTTCTTCATAACTTGATCAACCACAACAGAAAAAACAACACCAATCTTCTCGAATCTTCACACAACTTATTCTCCCATGGATTTATCACAACAAAACTTCAACACATTCTTCGCATTCTTCATCAAAAGAACAAAAGAACACAAATGAATGATCCAATTTGAATGGAAATCATCACATAGTATTCATCTTCAATGGTCTCATAGTCTTCATAGTCTCTCTCTCAATCTCTCACTCATAGATACATTATTTTAGCATGGATTTGAATATCTCTCATACATGCTCTCTCTCAATGGTAAATTGGATATAATGAAGAATAATCATCCATAACCCCCCTTTGGTCATGGATACTCCTCCCAAGAAGTATGTCTATTATGAAAGGTCACCAGAGCCACTACAATGTCCTTTCGTAGGTCAACAATGTCAGTGTCACTTTAGCCTTTACTTGAGTCTTCAACAGCTACTTTTTCCACTTCTTTGAGCTATTTTGAACTTGTATTCATATCTTTCAAAGGTTAGAAAACTTTCCCAAACCACACAATCATCCCACATAACACTTACAAAGGCATATAGAGCAGAAATAGAGGCTCTACAGAAGCTCATCAGAGAATCTACAAAACCATACATAAGGTAATCAAAAGCTTTTAACTCAACTAAAACCATTCATAACCATCAAGAATCATTCAATAGCTTCCAAACACTCTCAATATCCATCAATCATCAGTCTAACCTCTCATATAGAAAGAAAACAAAACAAAATAGAAGCTCAACTAAACTAATCAAAACCAATTAGACACTATTAGGACATCAACAGAACATTTTAGAACATATCTCCACTAAAAAACATCATGAGCTTCTCAAACCTAATCAACATTATCCAAAATACTCTCAAACACTTTCAAACCAACTAATCAACATATAAAATCAATAAAAAACCAACCATTCAATCCACAAAAATCAGCCAAAAAATCAAGTCATTTCAACCCTTAACATGTCCCCACACTTAATCAGGGAGCGCCCTCCTGTGACCTTAGAAAAAGAGAATAAAAGTTCAAAATAATAGCTCGGCTTGATCTTCCATAACAGCTTCAGGAAACATCATCCAAACACGACCCCATCTCATAGCTTGCATCTAATAAAGAATTGCAACGAAAGGAAAACACCTTTATTTATTATCACAACTTAGAAATAGAAAAGCTTGATAAAATTGTAAAGAATATAAGAGGTTCTTGCATCTTGAGCTATCCCCTATAAGATAATTTTCTGAACCCCATCCCTATCGTCTAGGAATCTTATGATCAAAGCCTATGTAACCACTAACCAATTGAGGGGGATGAGGATAGAAGTGGTAGGAGAGGGAAGAGGAAAAAGTAAAAGAGGATAAAGGGATGGGTAAGAAAAATCAGAAAATAAAGAATGAGCTAAAGAGGGATTAGGTCCGAATTTAGGGGAATCAGCTAGAAAAGGTGTTAACAAATATGTTGGAAAAGTAGAAAGAACAGTGGTGGATGAGGAAGGACGAGGAGGGGAAAAAAAAATAAAAGAACAATGAGTGAAAATAGGAATCTGAGGAGCACCTTAGGGTTGAAATAGAAGGGGTAAAATAACTTGTGGATTAGATTGATAAAGTGAAAAATAAGTTTCATATGTATGGGCCATCCACTCTAATAATAAGATAAACAAGGCACTGATCAACCTAAGATAGATATGTGATGATAGGAATCAAAGAAAGATGAATCAAAAGGATGTTGTTTGGAAAGGTGGGCTAAGAGGTCCACCCTCATTTGGTTAGTATTTTGCACATGAGCAGAAGCTTTGTTTTGGCACTAATTCAGGATCACAGAATCAATCATTGTATGCCAAGAAGTCTCAAGACAATCAACCACTTTGGAAAAATATGTCCGGAACATCTAATCTATCTGCAACTCCAAATTTCTGACATACAAAATATCTTATAATACCACATCCCCTACATACCTAGCCAAGTCTTCATCATCTAGGATCAACAAGTCACCTTGCAACAAGTACATATAAGACATAAGTATGGTATATGTAGTCACAAAATCCTCAAAAACCATTCTAACCACTTCAATAATTCAAAAGACCAAGCTCCACTCCAACCATCCTCTAGAGGAGGCAAATCCGCAGGGGATAAGGAAGGAACTGACTGCACAGAAGGACTCTATGAAGTAGAACGGGTCTGAGCCAATTGTTCCTTAAACTGTTGAATCTGAGTATTGCTCTGGTCTAGGATAGTATAAGCTGATTTGGGCTCTTCTATCTGGGCAGCTATCAAATCTTTTAGCTCTTGAGCCTCCTTCAACAACCTATCCCTCTCCTCAGTCATAGTATGACAACTTGGGATTTAATCTCTGCCAAATGAACTTCCAAAGTAGAGATCTCATCTTTTCTAGGCATCAATGACCTTATTCTGTTGCACCATCTATGTAAAAATGTAAAAAAATATTTCTTGGAAAGAGGCTGGCTCATTATTAGCTTTACTCAACTTCTCCTTGGACTATTAAACCTCTTCATAACAAGAAGAATAAAGTTGTTGGATACGAGCAGTAACCGAGAGTTCAATAGAGCTCTAAATGTATTTGCACAAAAAAGGAATTGCATCTCCTCTCACTAGACATTACATAGAGGGAATGGAAATATCCAGAGTACCATCTCTATGTGCTCTGAAAAGATTTGGCATTGTAAGGAAAGTAGGCTATTGACTGCAATATTGAACAAGAATTGAAACTGGAAGAGTGGAAAAATTGGTACTCATTCAGCCCCTTGCTTAAGATGCTTCCTTTGAATGACCATAGGAGAGAAAGGATCAGCATCCTCAATGATAACATCATCATCTTTAGTAGGAGGAGGAGGAATCTGTGGAGTATCAACTACTAGTGTAGGAATTTCATTTGCAAGGGTAGCATATGTCAAGTTAACAAAAAGGTAAGAACAAAATGTGACATTAGTCACATTACCCCTCATGGCTTTGATAAAATGCTGATCTATCTTGGCTAGGAGATATGAACTCCAATCAATGGTAATTCCTTTTAGTACCATGCAAAAAGTTGTGAATAACTCCTTCAAAAGGTAATTAGAAGGGGTTTAGCAAGCATAAATCTGTCTTGAAGGAACTAGCATAATTGCTTTCCAGTCAGGATTGGAGATCATGGACACACTAACTCCTGAAGTAGTGATAACCCTCTTAGGATCCAAGATATCCTGGGTCTACTTCTATAACAGCTTCAAAATATCCTCATTAGAGAATAATTTGATGGGCAGTAGGAAAATATTCCCCATGATATAGTAAAGAAAGAGCTTTGCCCAGACTCTTAGGCGTCATGTGGATAGCTATACCATGAATAGAACTAGACCTCTTGTTGTAAGAGGCTAAAAACTAATCACACATATCATAATCATATGGGATAAGTGGCAGTGGCAGTGTCACAAATTTGGTTAATACTGCCTTAACAATAAGGTCTAGCATAACAAGGAATAATCATGTGACACCAAAGGAATATAAGGACCGGGGGAGGAGTACGAGGTGCTATTCAGATGGTTCACACACACACCACACTCATACACAAACAATCACAAGGAATGCTTGCAAAACAACAAAATAACAATAGATAAGATATCGACAACAAAAACTCACATGGACCTAATCGACTGACTGACCACCCCAAGCAATCCATATCTTAGAAAAACTTCGGCATGGCCTCTATACTTATGTGACCAAAAGCTTCATGCTATGCATATAAACAAGCACCCAATATCCCCATATCAGGTAATCCAAATAAAATATAATCAAATCACACCGTATCCTTGACTCCAATCAAATGAACAATGAAAAACCGGACTACACCAAACAATAATCAACTAATAACCAAACCTTACTGACTAAGATTGTCAATAGAGACTATGACTGACAACCATGTCACCCACCCCATGTAGTCCTTCATTGAAAAAGGGGAATTGTGCACTATGAGGGAAAAGGAAAAATTTAATTGAATGTTCATTTTACAAGTTAATTAACAAGAGGTGATCTTTTTATTAGGTGATAAACCTTCATAAGAAAACGACAGTTCATTTTATCCATTAAAAAACTTATTAAGTTTTATGGTACTTGTTAACGTCCCCAGACTATGTCTCGACTCAGGGTCTCTAAATGCAAATTCATTTTTTACAAATTAATGTGTATGTAACACTTTTTTTAGTGCGTGCACTAGTGAAATCAAGTTCATTTTATTATAAATTTAAAAAAAGTATGTTTAGCACGTGAAGCACGTGCTACGTGAACAACTAGTTTATTTTAATTAAGTAAAATGTATGCTCAGCCTGAATGCGTGTGGAAAATGTGATCAATTCGTTCTTTTTTAATAATTAATTGTGATGTTTAGTGCAAAAGAGAAAATAAGGAGAGGAATGGGGTACTTGGAAGAGGATGTGAATGCAAATAACTCTGAATGCAAAAAAAAATCAATTGATAGGAGCAGAAAGGAGCATGATCACGATTGTGTCCAAAATACACTATGGCTAGCTAAAAAAATTTCAGCATAAGCGAAAATACCACAACCCATATGCCTTTTTTAAATTTATTTTGGTTTTTTTCTAGTTTTTTTGTAAATTATTTTTAATTTTTTTAAACTTTTATTTGAATGTGTTTGGTTTGGTTTTTATTGTTTATGTTTTTTTAAATAGTTTTTTTGTGTTTTTTTGTCTCTTCTGTGTATGTGTGTTTGTGTGTGTGTGTGTGTGTGTGTGTGTGTGTGTGTGTGTGTGTGTGTGTGTGTGTGTGTGTGTGTGTGTGTGTGTGTGTGCATTCAATCAATAACGTAAAGTAAAAACAGAATTATGGAACTTTACTAGATTTTTTCATTTCTTTTGTAAATTTTCTACTAATTTTGTGAATTTTTGTGATTTTCAATGGGATTTTTTCATTTATATTTTCAGTTAATTTTCATTATCATTAAAAAATTTAGATTTGGTTTACTAATTTTCTATAATTTTTTATGATTTACTTTGAATTTTTATGATTTTTATTTAAAAAATTAATTTTAAATGTCTTTTTGAATTAAAAATTGTGGAAATGTGTACATCCAGGTTTGGACTACTTTTTGACTATGTGTGAATAACTGCAAGCTCACCACCCCACGGCAAAAATTGCACGTGTGTCCTTGCACGTGAACGACCACTAGGATGATGAACACACACTGCAAGGACAAATACCCCGCTAGCATGACAAAGTTGCACTCAAGGACAAATACCCCTCACGTGAACGGGTCTGTCGTAGTAGGCAACACACAATGAAGGGGTAATGTGATTTTTCAAGGGGGTTATTGTTTTGCTAATGTGTTTAGGGGGGACTAATGTAGTGTAGGGGAGAGGGGGGTAAAGGGTTTTGAGGGGTTAATGTAATGGTGGGGGGGGGGGGGGGTAAATTTAGTGGTGGAGGTGGTTAATATAATGGTGGGGAGGGGTTCATATGGTATGGGGGAAATAATAGGGTATGGGGGGATTAATAGGGTAGGATGGGGGGGACCTTTGGCCGGGCGAGGGGAAAGGGTGGTGGGGTTGGTTGTGGGCAGACGAGGGGGTAAGGGTAGTGGAGTTGGTTGTGGGCGGGTGGCAGAAGGAAGAGAAGGGAGTTGTGGGCCGATCATGAGGGAGAGGAGGAGTGGCACAGCATTGTGGCATTGCATGACGGCAACGTCCCCACAGCACCCGGCAGTGATGGCTGGAGACGAGGCAATGCCCTTCTACGACAGTGAACGACGAGACTAGGCAGTGTGACGGCATCTTGGAGCTTTGTGCGGCGAGAAAATGGCATCTTGAATGAGGGAAGGGCTACCGAAGGAGAGTGGGAAGAGGAAGAGAGGAGGAGGAGGGAAGAGGAGAAGAAGAAGGTGGGGGAGGAGGGGGAGAAGGTCGGGAGGGGAGGATATGGAGGAAGGGTAGGAAAGAGGAGGCTATGGAGGAAGAATGAGAGAGAGAGAGAGAGAGAGAGAGAGAGAGAGAGAGAGAGAGAGAGAGAGAGAGAGAGAGAGAGAGAGAGAGAGAGAGAGAGAGAGAGAGAGAGAGAGAGAGAGAGAGAGAGAGAGAGAGAGAGAGAGAGTCGGTTGGAGGGATTTTTTTTAAAAAATTTTTATCTTTATTACTATTATTTTGTTTTTTTCTTTGTTTTAAATTGAAAAGCGTCCGAACGTGGGCAGGGCTTAAAAAAATTGCGCTGACGCGAATGAACTGGGATGGATGAGAATTCGAATGAATGCCACCAACAAAGGAAGAACATGTGGATCAAGGCAAAAACCAGTCGTTTATGCATCATGCAGGGGGTGAAAATGCAAAAATTGAACAAAAAATTTAATTCATAGAGATCTAGGCATCGGATCAAGATGCCATAAAAAGAAAAATTGGGCAAATAATGGGGGGAATATCATGGATAATGTAGTTGATGCATTTGGTAACAAAGAGAGGGGTTCATATGGAAAAATATAAAAAATCAACTACAAAAAATCACATGAAAATTAATTTCACAAAATCCACAAGTCGAAACAAAATGTAAAAGAAACAAAAACTATTCCTAATGAGCCAGATAGGTCTATCATGTCAAAACACAGTTCCGATGAGAATAGGACCCATTCATAAGGAAAAAGTAGTAAAAGTACTCTTGAAAATCCAAACAAAAATTAAGTCCAAACAATTGTAAGGCAAAACAAGGGACAATAAAAAGAAAAGATGTCTGAGGAATAGTGAACAATAAGGCTATCACATTAGAAGCGATTCTGGTGCAATAAATGTACATTCACATGGAAAAATAGTAAAAACGAGAACGAAAACACAAGTGGAAATTAATAACACAAAATTGGTGGGTGAGAACATGATGTAGAAATAATAAAAATTGTATAGTAGGGTAGGATGGACAAGGCTATCTAATCAGAGTTGAATTTTGACGCGAATAGGGCAGGTTCAAATGAAAAAAGAACAAAAATCACAATACCCGAAAACATGCAATAATTAATAACATGCAAATAAGCAATAAAAAGGAAAGATATGAAATGGAAGGTGTAGGTTGGGGCTGTTACATTAGATTGTTGTTTTGAAGCAAAAGAGGCATGTTCACATGGAAACATGTCTAATTTGCAAAAAAATCTTCAAAAGTTAATAGCTCGTGAACTGTGGCTTGGAACTAAGGACCATAAGAAGAAAAAGTGGCTAATTTCAAGGGACAAACATGGCTATAGAATAAAATTTTAATTTTGATGAACATAGAGTGTGTCCTCATGGAAAAGCGACAAAACAAAGGATAAAGATAAACAGACAAGGAACAGCTTCAGGGAGATAGGGTAAAAAGAGAACAGTTGGGTGGGGAAGGAATCCCATCAAGGAAAAATTAGGACATGATATATATGAATGATTAGATAGGGGTGTTTTCACTACAAGGATATAGGAGAATAGCGACGGCCATTTTTTATGTAAATTAGCAGCGTCGCTATTTTTGTCACAAGCAACGCAAATAGCGACGGTACTCAGACGAAAAAAAGTGGGCTGAAACCGAGTGCAGCATTTATATAGGGGCTAACTTTGGACTTGGTGCATATGCAAGTCCTTCAAGATTGAGCTTAAACTTGCAAAGGATACCAAGACCATTGGATGGGAACAATCGTTCCTTTTCTTGAGCATCCATGTTTTAAGTAGTGTTATCACCAAGGCAAAGTGATCTAGTGGAGTAAGGGTTATCACATTACTGAGTGGCAAGACAAATCTTTCACGTGGGATATTTGAGTCTATTGCCACTACTATCATAGAGTTCTTACTAGCATCCCTATTGATTTCAGTGAAGAAGGAGGGATTCTACATGTCTTACACTTCCTCTCTCAATTAGATTTTGACTATCATAAGTATGAGTAGGTTGATTGCCATGGTAGATTACATCAATGAAGCTGGGGTTTACGCATTGTATTTTGATGGAGCTTCTCAAGGACTCACTAAGCATGCAAATGCCAGGGTTGTCATTAAAGACCCCTGTCCTCCAAGTGGTTTTAAAAATAGGAGTGTACCTAGGCACACTGGTTTTACAACAAATAACATGGCAAAATAAAAGGCCTTGCTTATGGGATTAAATCTAGCTAGACATAGTGGTATTTACCGATTATTGGTAAAATACGACTCGCATTTAGTGATCATCCAATTGAATGGGACCTATAGTGTGAGAGATCCCATTCTAAGGATGTACAATCATGAAACCTTGGACACCCTTGAGATATTTGAGGTAGTGGCTTGCCAGTTGATTCCCTGATAGTTGAATTCTTTACAGACTCCTTGGCTAATTATGCCTTTGTTAAAGATGTATCTCTTAACTATGGTCCTGAGGGGCTTTTACAATTACCTCTTGATGTTAGTCCATGGCTATTATGGGAGTTTCTTGCTGACATGTCTTATTTTAGCCATCGATGATTAGTATGGATTATGAGCCAATTGACCATCTTCCTATTCTGTCATGGATGTATTGGATCATTCAATGGCATATTCATCAAATACCCCTTGCCCTTTATGCAGGAGGGTTAGCTAATAATTTGATGTATTTAGTGTAGGGCATAGGTCAACCTCTCTGCCCGTAGGGCATAGTCCCATTTCGGTCCCCTAAAACAACATGAATCAAGGTTCTAATCTAACAATTCCTAAGGGTTGTCGGTAAAATCTTGTGAGAAGCCTCCCAGTTCTCTAGGACCACGCTACCATAGGACGGACCCGTCGGGGGTTCCGCCCACCCGCTTCCCTCAATAGCTTTAGTTTTCTAATTAGGTCCTACCACATTTATGTGTGACACTTAAAACCAGCTTCATTAATTAAGCCTTTTAGGAAACATGGTTCGTTCGCATAACTTATAGCACGGACACAAAAACAGAGCAAAGTAATCTATTGACAAACAAGTTCCTTAACTTATCTTCAAGTTAATATTTGTCTCCCGCCCATATAGGAGCAATTATATATCCCTTTTGTCCAACAGAAGTATCTCTTCTGCCCTGCAGAAGTAACTGGTCCAAATCACATGGCACCACAAATTCAATCCTTTATCTAGAATAGGATCTCCCAATATGCCCAGACGTTGGGGGCCACGGAGGTCTTCAACTCCATTCTAGACCTAGCAAGGGATGTCCAGAGCTCCAACTAACCCGCAAGCTGTCTAGGAGTGAAACATCATTCCTGTGGTTGGCCTTTTCACCACTCGACCTTCGGCCCATGAATCGAGCAGTGCCCTCTCAGGTTAATCCACGATGCGATCATGGAGGTGATCCACCTGTGCAAAATATCCTTCCTTAATTAATCCTTTAGAATCAAGCACAAACAAGGCATTCTGTCCTAATATCATTTTCCAAGAAAACATTCTTTTATTCCCATGGTGACTTGTCATCATAGACCCTTGCCATGCATTTACCATAAATCACAAGCACTTGGAATAATCATCCAAACAACATCTAACAACCAGTTGAATGTAAAAGCATTTAGGATGTTGTTCGATCAACCAACAAAACCAATTGCATTCTTTCCAAAACAATGCAAGAGTAGATGGTATAACATTTCCATCGTATATTTTCTCTCCCCCTTGGGATCTAAGAGCAATACTATGCAAAAATGTTTCTTAACACTCCCTTCCTTCGGCTAGGGCATATGTTAAGGGTTCAAACACTATTCATGATGTAAGTTCTATAGGTCACTTACCTTGATTGATAACCCAACCCTGAATTTGGATTGGCAAAAGTCATCGTTATCCGACGGATCTCAAGACATCTTAGTTTTAACCCTTGTGATTAATTTATTGTACTAGCTCTTAGTCAAGTCATGAGGCAACTAGAAAGTTATCCTCATATATCAAACATGTTATAGGCATAACGTGTAAATACTTGATAAGATAAGTGTGAGATGATCTCAAGTAATTAGACTCCAATAGGCCTTGCATTGAGCTAGAATCTAGTTTTCCTTAATATTTGGGCTCTTAGGCTAAGTACTTTTGAAATATTTAAACTTTAAACTAGTACTTTCTATTCATGATTATCAATGTCATATTCTTTTAGTAATTATCCTATTTGTAACCCTTGACTATGCTTTAATCTAGCACTTGTATGCACAATCTTTTAATGTCGTTATTTTGGCAACTATGCCATTCATAACCCTTGACTAATTCTTCCTTGTAATTGCTCTACCAGCAAATAAGTCATATGTAACTAGGTGCAATTATCTTTCCTTGATATATACACTTCAAAACTCCATCTTCCGAGTAGGTGAGATGAAATTTATCCTTTCCGATGACCTATACTCGTGCATCATAGTATGGGGCCTAACGTATCTCATACGAGAATCAAAGCAAGCATCTATCAATTTGAAAATACATTACTTACGATCGGAACCGCAATTGGATTGACAGTGATGCCTTTGCCCGAAGCTTCATTTTGGTTGTGGGATTACCATCCACATGTGACATTCTTCGCTTGGGAGCCATCGTCCACAAGTAGACTCAAGAGATTAAGAAGGTGGAATAGATTCAAGATAGGAGAGTGTAAGAGAAGATGGGTGAGTCGAGGATCCAATTAGAGGGAATCTAACTCTCTTCTTGCAACCTTCCAGGTTTCTCTCTCTCTCTCTCTCTCTCTCTCTCTCAATCTCTTGGAGGGGTATCCTTCTCTCTACCTCTCTCTCTCGCAGCCTCTCGGGGTCTCCTTGTCCTTTCTTGTGCCTCTCCCATGCCTCATATTTATAGTGAATTAGAGGAGAGGGCTTGTGGCTGAGAAGTGGAGCTCTTTGTGGAGGGGGATCTTGGAAAGATCAGTGATCTGATGCTCAGATCATAAATCTGATGGTTCCATTGGCTCTGAAAGGGGGGTAAAACACCAAGACACTTGGTTAGAAAGCTCTTAGTTCACTCCTTCTTCTTTTTCTCTGTTCGAAGTGTTGTCTATTGCCTCCTGTAGACTGTGATCACGACGCGCACGATTTTGCAAATCCTCTCCTTTTTTTTTCTTTTTATAAAATCTCCAAACTAACTAAAACATCACTTGCCTTTTCTTTTAAATAACATCCAGTTCTAAAAATCTCCATATCTTTTTTTAGGATAATATCTAAAATAAACTAGTTTTGCCCAAAATCTAATATTTTTGGACCATCCCAACTATACACATTAATACTAGTGATTAATATAGCTCATAAGTCTCATTCTCATAGAAAAATGTCAGATTTACGACTCTTGATTTTTCTAAATAAAATATTTTTAATTAAATAAAAATTATTAGTTATTAATGTTAGTTAGTTTTTACCTTAGTTAGTCTTTAGTTAGTAATCTTACTAACTTATTAATTGACTAACTAACTTTCAAACTAACCAACTAACTTTTATTGTGTGGAAATATTACATTTTGTTAGGCAAAAGGGGTGTTTATTTTACAGTGAAATGGTTTATCTCACTAGGCCAAGAGGGCTATTTATTTGCTTAGGACAGGTGCAGTTAATGGGTTTTGTTTTAATGCTGCACTAAATAGATTTGATGGAGCACTTGGAGGGAGCCCCTTTGCTACGCACAAGCTTCTTGTGGCCAAGTCCAGGTGATGCCCTTCCTTTATGAGTTCTTTTCCTTTATGTTATATGTATATATGTATGTGGGTATTTTTCTTTTGTTGGGGATTGGCATTCAAGGCATAAATTATGTTAGCTATGTCTGGGGAGGTTTGAGCAATTATCTGCCTCCTCCTATAAAGACATTGTCGGGCACTCTAAGAGCTATTTTTGAGGGTAGCCCTAGTGACCTTGTTCTGCTAGCCTGGTAGGCAACTGCTTCTAGGAATTCGTGTTAGTTGTGAGGGAGTTAGGGAAGCCTACCAAATAAAAGAGAAGAAACAACGAGTATATTTGAAATATATAAGATACGGAGGTATGTAAAAAAAGATTCTAACCTTCCATAAAGAAAGAAATATTCCAAGAGATGATGTTCATTGCCTTGTGAAGGCTTGGAAGTAGGTGGGGGTAGCATTTACCCGAAAAAATAAAATAAGGATGGCTAGAGCACAAACAAAAGTAAGAAAAAGAAAAAAGGATTTAGTGCTGCCTTGCAAGAGCTTGTAGGTTCTTGGGTACTGAGGCATGACCTAAGGCTGATGCCCTATTCTCCTTGGGTCACAATACACGCAGCTCCCTCCCTTTTATATGCCTAAGTATAAAGTACTAAAGGAAAAAGAATGTGGTAAAATAAAAAAACTATATGATTTTCAATAGACCATGCTATAGGAGTCCTCATCTAGTAAGAGTTCCTAGTCCAATTGTCCCAGGTCAGGTAGGCAAGTTAGACCACCACTTAGGATGACTCCTTCGATAGTTTGTTTTTAGCCAGTCTATGTTGGAGCAATTGGTTAGCAACTAGCTTTAAATCTCAGTTAGAGGCTCTTATTGGCCTATCCCTCATGGACTTCATACCTTGATTTTGCCAGGTGGTAGGGTGAGAGCTATGTTATGTGCTCTCTATTGTTGTGTATTTTATTTGTAGCAGCTTCATGCTCCTTATGGTTTCAAGTTATGCAGATCAGTCTATGGATTTAATGGGAAAGTTGCCCGATCCCATCATCGCCAATGAGAATGGGATTTTGAGACAAGGAAGAAAGGGCCCAAAATGTGCCAAATTTTGTCAATTTGAGGTGGGAACGGAAGTCCACCAAAAGTGACGAATGTAGATTTGACAATTTTAAGCGACCATGGAAGACAGGTTTTTAAAGCGCTTTTCGAAGATGGACCTTGTAGTAGTCATGGATTTTTAGAAATTATTTTAAGCACCTAAATGGATGACAACAAGTTTCAACTAGTACGGGACTCTGAGGCAGCAGACATGTGGAAATTTTCAAATCTTAATTCGAAGGCCAGACACAGAACAGGGAGTGGTCGACGGTAGGAGGGCCAAAGAGAGTGTGAAGGAGACTTAAGAGGGGGAAGGGGCATGACCTTTGGGGCCCTCCCCCTCCAAAAAATTCAAGTTTCCATTTTTTTAAAAATTATAGTCCCCCTAGTGCAGATGATTGAGAAGGAGAGAGGGAGCTATTGGAGGCTGAGATAACCCCACCAAGAGATGACATACAATGATTGCTTAATTTTTTTGCTCCTTGTGTCACTATCTTTGGCTCCACAAATGGCTACCTAGACAGAGATATTAGAAATCAGTATTTCTCTATCATTCCTCTCTCTCCTCCAATAGATGGTTCACATGACAATTCTTGAGAGGAAATCGGGATGGAGACCGATGGTCCTTGGCATGAATCGGATGGAGAAAGGATGATGCTGATGCTAAGAAGTGATGTATAGTGCTATTTGGAGACCAATGGTGGATCCAATCATGGTCTATGTATGCAATTCTTGAGATTCGATACATATGAAATGATAGTAATTCTTTTTATCAATTGAAACTTGAATCTTCTTGTCATTTTGTGGTATAAATCATATTCATGTGTGGTGAAATTTTGTTTAAAGCTTCATTGTGATACGGTTGAGGGCTGTAAATGATCAAATGCAGAACCAAGGTTTATAGTCATGTGTTATTAATTCTTTAAAATTTAAAATGTGTATTTCATGTTTAAAAATAATTTTTTTCTATTTCGAGTAATCATACAATGTTCATATGGAATAATATTAAATGTTATGATGGATCACAATCCAAATTAATTTTCTAGAGTAGGAAAATAAAAAAATACAACATCTCACATAAAGAAAATAAAGAAAAATATAAAAAATGGTATTTTGGGATAGAGAAAAATGGTAAAAATAAGTTTAAGGATTAAAAAGTACCAAAATTTAGGGAAAGGTCCATGAGTATAAAATGGCTATAGAGCATGAGTTTGGCATCAATCTACACCCATTTGTGTGTTAAAGTGTTTATTTAGAGGTATTTTTATGAAGAAAATATCATGAAACATAGGAAGCATCCTACATAATAAATGAATGCATAAAGAAGTGGAAATGTTAAGAATTTTACATGGAAATATAAGTGCTTGTATATTGAAATGAAGCATATAGGGTTCGTTTAATATTTTTAAAGGGACAATAACACAAATTAGTTCGGTGTTGTTATCTAAGCAATGCAGCAATACGTTAGAAATAAAATCATTAAAAGAATGTTTTTTTTCACATGACACATTGGCTGACTTTTGGCTAATTTGTTTGAGCACTATATAACATTGCACATTGCATCTACATTTAGACATGGTATTAAGGGACAATCTCTTGATGCATGGCATTTGATTGCTAAAACGACTTACCAACAATGAGAGCATGTGAGAATTCCAGAGTTGTAGGATAAAACAATTTTCTTTGGGAATTTTTATGTGAGAAAACAAAATTATCTCCTGGAACACTTTATCAAAAGAGTAGACAATGTTGCAATCATGTTCTATGTTTAGACAATGCATCCTCTGGGCCAATCCTCAGGGTGCAAGAGAGCCATAGGAGCCACAGCACTTTGCCAGGGAGGAGCTCTTTGCCTATGTGATACAAGGTGTTGATTGCACTAGTATATGTGGTGTACTCCCTCCCTCTATTGGAGTTGGGATGGGAAAATTTGTTGGACTACAAATCCATACAAATGCGTGATTTATTTATAGTATGTAGCCTCTAGACACTCCTGGATGTGAGGCCATGAGGGTAGTTTGTGAGCATAAGAGGCCCGGCTAGAGCCTTCGAGCTAGTATTGGGTCCAATTTAGGTCTCCCAACATAAGTAGTTGGTATACTACTAAAAAATAAATTACTACAAATGATGTAAAAGAAAATGTGGTTGCATAAAGTATGGATCCATACTCATAGACACTGAGTGGGCCAAAAGAGTCATCTTGTAGTAGGTTTATTGAGAGACTGTGTGGCAAGTTACATGCTAATAGCACTCCTATAAGTGGAGAGAATATATCACAAAAGGGAAGAGAAAAAACTATTCCCATGTAGATAGTAAGTTTGATGGCTTAGATCAAAGTATGAATTAGAAGTTTGGTATTCCTAGTATTCATACAACTAGTTAAGAAAAACCATGTTGATATGAAGGGACTGAGTGCTTCACAAATGTGTGGATCAATGAGAGTAAGGTATTCTATGTAAAGAGGTTGACATATGATGGTTATGTTACTCACCATTATGCATATATGATGAATGTAACATGGATCACAAATACAAACCTCAAACAATTAAGAGGATTTGTAGGCCACATTGGCTATTGTAGAAGGTTTATTACACAATGTGCAACAAAGGTAGCTATATGTTGGTTATTGGCAGGGCTGATCCTACATAGAGATGTCTATGATTATTGCAAGTAATGTGATGCATGTCAACAAATGGAGAAACTGACCAAGTTTAGTGCCATATTGCTACAATTTATTCTTCCCCTAAAACCATTTGAAAAGTGGGGTATTATGGGATCTATTGGCCCTCCTACTACAAGAATGCAAAATGGATATTCTCAATGTCTATTGATTACATGACAAAATGGTATTAATCCAAATCCCTCAAGAGAGATTATGAAAATAGTGTGGCCTTGTTTCTGTGTGAGAATATCATCACATGCTTTGGGAGTCCCTTAGAGCTTTAACACCCACTTTCTTAATAAAATTATGGAAAACTTAGTTCAAGTCTACAAGATCACGCATCAAAAGTTAACATCATATTATCTTAGAGGCAAAGGCCAAGTCAAAGTTTCCAAACAAAGCCTTTTAATAATCCTAACTAGGATGATTACAGCATATCATTATGATTGAGATGATTAATTTTCAAAATCCCTCTCTATTAAATATGCTCAATACCCACCCTCGTAAGGTGCCACCAATGATCCATGGTGCTCAAAGTTGTAAGGCCCCATTATGAGGAGAAGCCAAATGTGAGCCCGAATATTGGTTGAGTCCTGACTTGTATATCAGATGAGGTCTATGTGACAGGATGGCAAAAAGGTGACATGTGGATCTAATCTTTGGGTTGGACTGAGTAGTTAAGTTGGTAGCAACTCAAGGCACATTGCATCGAGTTGCAGGGTAAGTGAATTAAAAGGGGCCCCTATTTTGGGGTCTGGGGGCCACGGGAGTGGCCCTTGGCTGGGGGGGTCCTAAGGGGTCCCAGGGGGGTGAGCGGCCCCCATGGCGGAGGTCCAGGGGTAGCACCCCCAGCCCAATGGTAAAGGGAATATTCCCTAGCCGACTAGTGGAGGCTCATATGGTAGGTTGGTTAGGTCGACCTAACCGCCTTCACGGGCTATAAAAGCTAAACTCCTTCACAGTCATCGATCATCTATCTTTCACCCAGTCAGATTTGTTCCAACTAGCCTTAAGCTCTTCACCTATCTCCTGTCTAGATCACCATCTAAGCTTCACAGTGGAAGCGCATAGGTGGACAAAGCCATCTTTGTATCAGTTGTTTGAAGCTAAAGAAATTTTCTAATTCTCCTCTTATATGTTGTGTACTCTCTATATCTATCTCTTTCTCATCGTTGCGCCGTGTAATTTTTTACACTCTCGGCACAGAGAACATCCCACAAAGCAACAATAGGTTAGACATATTTTTAGCTAGTGTACGGTACCAAAGTTATATTTCCCATTGAATTTGAGCTACTCTCTCTATGAGTGGCTATCAAGGAATGCCTAGGAGATGATGAGTCCCTAGAGCACCACCTATTACATTTGGAATGCTTGGATGAGATACTATGGATGATGTTACAATGTATGGAAGCCAGGTAAGCCTCGCACAAAGCTTATCATGATAGCTTCATTAAACATAATGAAATCAGGGAAGATGATTTGGTCCTAGCATATGATTCATGCTTTAGAAAGTTTCTTGGCGAATTGTGGCAACTCCGGTTGGGTCCCTATAAGGTACTTGCAATCAATCATAGTACCTCTATCCAAGTTCAAGTTGTGGATGCCTTTGAAGCTTCCTTCTTGATTAATAGTTATAGATTGAAGAAATATTCTCCTCCTTGGGGATCTTGATAATAAAAGTAAACTATATTTTTTCTCTCCTAGTACCAATCACTAATTCTTTCAATAGACATCATGTTGATTCTAACAAAGTGATATAATTATTATGTTCCCTTGTCTCCAACACCTACCATTGTTCCATGCCCTCTCCTTCAATCTTCCAAATGTGGTGTGGTTGGCTCTAATAAATCACTACTCTTATTTTTTAAAAGATTTTTTTAAAGAAAAAAAACATTGGTTATAGGAGAAAAGGACTTCGATCCCTACCATACCAATCTATTCTTTGAGAAAAGGTAGAAATGCCCTCAAAAATAGGGATAATTTAAAAAATATCAAATTATTATAGGAAAAAGAAAGTAATTTCCTAGCATAATAGGTCCCACTCCAAGAAAAAGTGGCACACCATTGGCTTCCAGTGATACTTTACAACTAGACATCAAGTAGTCCACCTACTTGAGTAATGGGATATCTATCTAGTCATCTTTCTAGTTAGTGTATTCACACTGTGGACCGATTGTATATTATGTATGTTGTACTCTTTCTTTATTCTTGGTAGACTGTTATAGTGGAGAAAAAGAAATAGAAGAAAGATAAGGGTTTTCAGCTTCGTATAGTGAGTAAATTTTCACCCTTGTTGATTTCTATTTATGGGTTTGTATAGGTAGCCACATACACCACTCATAATCTTGAGAGGAGCTACTGAACGCATCACGAAACAACTACTAGGGCTACCACCTTGAAATACTACTAGGATGTTTTATGAGTCTCTTGGGACTTGGGCACTAGCATAGCCATACAAAACAACTTATTGGGCCTTGAACAAAAATATATGGTAGCTCAAATACAACTAGTTTGAATCCTTGGAAGAAGGAAACCCTCTACTTGAAAACACCACTAGGGCAAGCATAAGGTTGAATAAGCATGGAGTAACAAAAGCATGTATCCTCATTTTATTTATGAATCCCAATCCATCCAAGATTTGGAAACTCTCTTCCAAACACAAATGCTATGGGGAAATTATGACTCAACTAAGGATATCAAGTACCTCAATCAAAGCCAAGAGTCACAACATAGCTAGCCTAATTACCTCACTCAATTAGCACTCAATGATACCAAGGAACTCATATATATGCTTTTGTTGACTTGAGATATCTCTTTGGGGTTTAGAATCAAAATTGGACATCTACATATTCATAGTATCTCCATTTTGAAGTCAAAAAGCTATGCTAGCAAGAAATCCATCCCCTCAATCCTTGTTTCCAACATAACTTGCAAAGAGAATATGAATAGCCAACCTAAACCATGTGTGTAGACTAAAACTTTTCGATGAGAACAACCTAAGTGAGGTGTTAAGATGACAGTCAAACTTTGGACCTCATGCTACTAGATCACCAAGAGTAGATGACCGACCCTAAGAAGACTATGATCTTTCCCTCCTTAACCTACGAAAGCACCCACAAATGGTTAGTTCTCGAAAAAGAAAATGTATAGATTGTGTAGTATGTGAATGTACAAATTGTGGTCTAATGCTTATTTGTGTATATCATGACTGTATTGCAAAGTCAAAATCCCAATTTGAGTAGCACGATCACAAGATATTTGCATTGCATTAGGACACACTAACTATGAAAGAATAGAAAGCCTAATTGTGCGCATTGCACCTTCATACTCCTACACTAATTGTTAAAGGACTAGTTTTTCTTGCAAAAGGAATACAAAACACATAAGCATATAAATTTTGAAAAGTGACATTAGGAGATTAATCTGACCAACCCCAAGAAAGCAACTGAGTGAGATCTAATCAAGGAGAGATAAATCGAAGGAAGTTGAGAGACAAAGAAGATAAATATAGACTGCCAAGAAATTGAAGGAAAACATTCTTTGAGAAACAAATAAAGCAATTAGAAATATCCTAGAAGTCACACATAGCAAAAACCATAGCACTTAATGAGCCTTACTAGCCAATAAGGAAAAATTAGGCAACAAAATATTTAGCATCCAACATGTGACATATCAAATGCACAACAAATTCCAAGAGTGCAAGTGTCTTCCTTAGGAGTTGTCATTACCTTATTTGAACTAATCAGTCTTATCGAGACCCTAGTCAACAGAAGAAGAGTTAAGAGCTCCAGCTCAAATACAAATAACTTGGGTTTTAACTCAAATGAATTTCTAATAGATACATTGCTATCTAAGACCTGTTGCACTAAGGGGGACTTCCTAGTCGACCTATGGCACAAAATATTGAAGGAGAAAATGAAGAAAAAAAAATCTAAGAATGCAAATGGTAAATGACAAAAGAAGACTTAGGATGTCCCCAAATGTTTCACAAAATATAAGAAGGGAGATCAGATAGTGGCATTGCTAAATGTAAAGCTTCAAGGAAAACGAGCTGGTACAGGGACACATTAAGGTAAAGGAAGTCAATATGACCCATGAGGGACAAAAATCTAGTCTTGTATAACCTAACTACGGATGAGGAAACCAATCCAATGAATCTCTTAAGAGAATTCAAATACACATTCACCTTGTCTATAGAAGCACCCAAAGGGACCAATCCTTGCAGCATCACTTATAATATCCCCATAGTGTCAGATGTAGTGTGAATTAAAAAGTGACCATATGCAATGAATCCAAAATATATACACATAGTTGAGCTCCTAGATTGAGCACATGGATTAGTTTCACCTATTATCATTGTGCTAAAGAAAAATGAAAAAATCAAAGTGTGCATTAACTACAAAAAACTCAATGTAGTGACAAAATGAGACAATTATCCATTGCCCAACACACATGGTAAAAAAGGGTTGCAAGAAAGGAATCTCATAGCTTCCTTGATGGAATTTTTGGCCTACAATCAAGTACAAGTCTATCTCAACAACCAACACAAGATAATATTCATTCACCATTGTGTAGGGAGTATTTTTGTATAATTCCCTTCAAACCAATTGACACCCCTATCCCTTTCCAATGACTCATGTGTACCATCTTCAAGGACATGCTCTATAAATGGTTGGAAGTGTTTGTTGATGATCTCCATGTGCATACTAACTAGGAGGAGCATGTAGAAAAGCTTTGAGTAGTCTTTGTCTGTTGCAAGCAATACAATATATACTTGAACCCTTTGAAGTGCCTATGGTGGGCGAAGTAAGGTTTATATCATAGGGCACATAGTTTCCAAACATAGCATTATTATTGACTTCTAAGAGAGAGAAAGAGAGGCAAGAGGAGAGTGAGAGCGATAAATTTGACAAGGGGGATACTCCACCAGCTCTTGAAATCGAATCATGTCTCTTCTACCTTCACTCCCTTGTAGAATCGAGACTCTACTCCATTTCCTCTCAATTCCTAATAATCGCCATCCCCATCAATCCAACCATGATGATCCAAAGCTCTATTGTCGAAGACTTCTCTCCAATCTTGTGATCAAAGACCATGGCCCCAAAGAAGAAAATTATGAAGGCTGCAGAAGTGGGAGCTACTAATAACATTGCATGTACAACCACTACAAATGAAATGGTGAGTATTGGGATTACAAATGAAGCGGTGAATATCAGCAAGAACCAAGTGCTCATCGTAAATCACTAGGTGCCATATTTGATTATTATATTAAATATTAAAGGCATCAAATAGATTATCATCCCACAAGCTGCTGACAAAAAGCTACATTCGTAAGAGTAAGAGCTTTTTTTAAATATAATCTCCTACATAGAAAATCCTAAAGAAAATTCTTAATCACAAATTCCAAGGATTAATTTAGGGTTACACGAGATATACTAGGAATAGGATGCAAGGAAGATACTATACTATCCGAAAGAATTTATGACTTTACTACATCAAAAATAGGATTCTTTTTTAAGATTTAGATTCAAGGATTATGATTTTTGTACTAATAAATATTTAAAATTGTGGATCCAATTTGTATTGAATTGATGGAACTTCTGATCAATAAAGTCAAGTTGTAATTCTCTTAAAAAAAGTCTCGAGATAAATTTGTTAAAATTCTTTTTGTAATAAAAATATCCAAGAATTTTGAAACTAGTGAATTATTACTAGACAAGGACCTACAAAATTCCATTAAGAAAATGAAAATATCATCATCGGAGTTTACTCTCAAGGATGTTAGAATATCAAGCTCGTACATGTGTGTTTGACCGACATGAGCTAGACACAGCTAGTCTGGCTAGATCAGTTAGGTGTATTAAATAAGTCGGTGTTACTTCTAGTGTGAATGGTCTTTATGACCTTAGGTTGTATATGCACTATGTGTGTGCTAAATGAATAAGAAGAAGAATAGAGAGCGTAAGCATGTTGCTTCACTTCGTGTTGCTCTCCTTCCTGCTTCCATGAAATCTAACATGGTATCAGAGCCATGAATGGGCTCACTGGTGGAATGCACTCAAGAAGAAGACTTGAAGAGTGAACTGAAGAGCTGGAAAAAGAAGAGGACTGACTGTCATTTCCATCAATGGTCACACAGAGGTATGTACTGTGAAGCATTGGAGTCTCATTGCTTGAAGCAGGGTTGTAGCTTGCTGAGGAGTCTTCCAAGGACTGATTGAGCACCACTGAGTGCATCATTATCATAGTAATGAGCAAGATGTGCAGCAGCACACATCTGCCTAGCCAGCGTGTTTGCGCATGTTTTCAGGCTGAACTCCATGGCTGAGATTCAGCACATGGACTGCTTACCAAGGCTCTATTGAGCATCACCAGGAGTGTGACTTGTCTGGAGATTCACCAAAGCTTCATTGAGCATCAACAAGTGGGCAAATCTGATCTGAATGTACTCTGAACAGTCTGTGTGGACTGTACCTATGAACAGGCTGCTCTCATTGGCTGAGATTCAAGAAGTATAGCACTTGTCAGGTGGCATAGAGCTTGGATGCATACCAAGGAAGGTTCTTGAAGGGTATACCTTACTATTGCTCTTGTGGGAGCTCATGTGGGAGCTGGAATAGAGGTGTACAGATCTGAATACACAGGGCTGAACTGTTGTTGAACTTACAGTGACATTATACACTTGGGAAGTCTGCATTTTTGGATGCTCTTTGGCATGTACATTGAACTTGGATGTAGCACTTGATGCTTGGTAGAAGACATGTCATATTTCTTGGGTATTTTGACATAAACTTGGAGCTTGAAATGGCCTGATCTGAGAGCCTGTGATAGGCTAAAAACTAGAAAAAAAAAATTGCAGACATAAAGCACAAATTGGTTATTTCTGAAGAACTAGTTGGCTGGGTTTGTTCCACAGGTACTTGAAGACTTGGTCTATGACTGTTGAATGCTTGAGCATTGGAAACGAAAGTGATGCAAATGGTTTATAGGTTTTTGGGATTGAAATTAATCCCTGTTGCCAGTGCATTGGCTGTTTGAAATCTGGGAATTTATTTACAATATTCATATATGCTGGTTATATACTGTTTTGAGGTTCTATGCCTATGCATGGCTTGACACATGTACTAGCAGCAATCTATGGAAGTTTGGGACATGTATGACATGTATACTACTCAGTTTTGGGCTTGAAATCACTGCTGATCACTCACAGAATTATAGTTTTCAGACTGCATATATGTACCCTGGCAGTGAGGTTGCAGGAGTTCAAACCAAAGTGAATACATAGTATTTGCACTGATTGTTTTACTCACAGGTTAAGCCACTTGGTTGTGAGCTGTTTTGGACTGTTAGTGGGCTGAAATACCCTATTTTTTTACTGCAATTAATTGTAGAAAACTGTCATAAATAGTTTGAACCGTTAAGAAGATCTTGGTTTGCAGGTAGTCAGGCAAGGTCTGCAACATGGCAAATGCTGATAGAACTGATAATGTAACCCAGATTGTGGGAGAAAAGCTTGATAGCAACAATTATGCAATATGGAAGTTCCGTATGGAGAACTTTCTAATAGGCAAAGGATACTGGGACTTAGTGACAGGTGTTGAGGCTGAACCTGAAGTTCCAGATAGGAATCCTACAGCTGATCAAAGACGAGTGCATCGAGCTTGGACGGAAAGAGCTCGCAGAGTTTTACATTGGTTGTCATTATGTATCTCGGATGCTATGGTGATGCAGATCATGAACTGTAAATCCCCAGCAGATGCATGGAATATATTGGTCAAATACTATGGCACAACTACAAGTGCAAGGAAGATACAACTGAAGCAGAAATTCAATAACATGGAGAGGAAGAACAGATCCATACAAGATTATGTCACAGAGGTTAAGACCATAGCAGATCAGCTGGCATCTGTTGGCTCACAGGTAGAAGATGAGGATATGGTTGCAGTGACCTTAAATGGCTTGGGTCCGGAGTACAAGTCTTTTGACACTTCAGTATCTGTGCGGGCTGAGATGCCTGATTTTAATGAGATGGTTGCATTATTGATTCATGAAGAGGTGAAGCTTGGCTTAGCTACAGGGTCAAGCAGCTCAAAGAATAAGGATGCAGTTTTTTATTCGAATCAGCGTGGTCATGGTAGCCGTGGTAGAGGCTATGGATCTGGCAGAGGAGGCCAGCAGAATGCATCCTATAGTAATAGCAATCAGCAGTCATCAAATGCAAGAGGTGGTGGAAACTTTCGCGGCAGGGGGAGATCTAACTCCCGTGGTGGTAGAGGCTCATGGCAGCAGCAGCGTCAGTCAGACAATCCAAATAAAGATAAGGATTGTCACTACTACGGAAAGTATGAGCATATTGCAAAGGATTGCTGGAAGAAGCAGGGAAATCAGAAGGGCAAGCAGCATGGACATTATGCTACGTCCAGTCAGGCAGATGAATCTGGTGATAGACTGTTTGCCATGCAGTATGTCAAAGATAAGGCTGCTGAAAAATCATCTGATGATGCAGTGTGGTACATTGATTCAGGGGCGTCGAATCACATGACCCCTCACGGTGATTGGTTCACGGATATGGTGGCTGAAAAGCTTGGCTATGTATGCACAGGTGATGACACGCAGCATAGCATTGAGCATAAAGGCAAAGTGCCTCTTGTGGTCCATAATGGCAGAAAGAAAAATTTGCATGATGTATTGCATGTCCCTTCAATTACGAAGAACTTGTTATCTGTTGGTCAGATGACGGAGCAGAACTTGAAGGTTAGATTCAATAAGCATGGCTGCTTTATTGAAGAATTTGGAAATGGCTGCAAGTTGATAGCTCGTGGTCACAGGAATGGCAGAATGTTTACTCTTGATGCTTCTTTGCCAGAGCTGAATTCAGCTATGTTTGCCCATGGTTCTGGCACTGTTAGGGATTTGGAAATATGGCACAAGAGAGTGGGGCATGTCAATTTGCAAAGGCTGCAAATTATGCAAAAGAAACAGCTGGTTACAGGGTTACCGAAGTTCCAATATTCAGATATTGGTCATGTATGCGAGGCTTGCCAGTTCGGTAAGTAGTCACGATTGCCATTTATCAGGAATGTATGACAGAGTACACGTCCATTGCAGTTAGTGCATTCTGATGTTTGGGGGCCAGCTCATAATGTATCTATGGGAGGTTCTAGATATTATGTATCCTTCATTGACGACTACAGTCAATATACCTGGCTTTACATATTGAAAACAAAAGATGAGGTCTTTGTTGTTTTTCAGCAATTTAAAGCACAGGTTGAGAAAGAGTTTGAATGCTACATCTCTTGCTTGAGATCTGATAGTGGTGGGGAGTATGTATCAAATGAATTTGATGGGTTCTTGGCTGAAAATGGCATCCGTAGGCAGCTCACCTGCAGCTACACTCTACAGCAAAACGGAGTAGCTGAAAGGAAGAATAGAATTCTGATGGAAGCTGCTAGGGCTATGATGAATGAAAAGCATATGCCACTTTACTATTGGGCAGAGGCTGTTATGACACCAGTATACATTTTGAACAGGACTCCCACTGCAGGCATTCATGATATGACACCGTTTGAGAAGTTGTATGGCTATAAGCCGGATGTAAGTCACATGAAAGTCTTTGGCTGTCTTGCTTATGTGCATATTCCAGATGAGAAAAGGAAGAAGTTGGATCCCAAAGCACATAAGTGTGTTTTCATTGGATATTCGCAAGAGAAGAAGGCATACAAATGCTATGATCCCTCTATCAGGGAGACTTTGGTAAGCAGGGATGTTATCTTTGATGAGCTGGGTTCTTGGTATGTATCACCAGTTACAGTGCCAGCGGATACGCCTTCCACTATTGCCTCTACAATTGATTTACAGCAGAGTACTGTTATGACAGGACCTCGTAGTCAGACAGTATCCCCATGGACAGGGAGATTGAGGAGCTCACCGTCCACTGACACCGGTGTGTCAGTGAGGGGGAGACATGATGTCTTGGATAGCAAAGGAAAAGAGAAAGTTATTGAGGATGCATCTGGTATGATGACACCTGGCAGAATGACTTCGGGCTATGAGTCTAGTGATACTTTAGACACTGAACTTGGTATTCTGATTGTCTATATGCCTGGCACAAGGCAGAGCAGGTACATTCCGCCTCATGAGAGAGGGGAATCCAGTAGTGCACCACAGCTTAGACGCTCGCAGAGGGTAAGATACCCTGTTGACAGGTTGACATACAGTGGCTACTCTGCAAAGCATTATGCATACATGACAAAAGTGATGGAGGTCAAAGAACCAAGTACATATGCTGAAGCAGTGAAAGATGAGAATTGGTGTGTAGCCATGGATGAAGAAATGAATGCCTTGGCTAAAAATAAAACATGGGACTTAGTACCACTGCCTGAAGGGAAAAAGACCATTGGCTGCAAATGGGTCTATAAAATCAAATGCAAGTCAGATGGCAATGTGGAGAGATACAAAGTCAGGCTCGTTGCAAAGGGGTATGCCCAACAGTATGGACTTGATTATGAGGAAACATTCAGCCCTATTGCCAAGATGGCAACTATACGCACTGTGATTGCCTTGGCTGCTGCTAAAGGCTGGAAATTGCAGCAGATGGATGTTAAGAATGCATTTCTTAACGGTGACCTAGCAGAGGATGTCTATATGGTTCAGCCGGAAGGGTATGTGCACCCTGATTTTCAGCATTATGTATGCAAGCTGAAAAATGCATTATACGGGCTGAAACAAGCTCCAAGAGCTTGGCATGCTAGGATCAGTAACTACTTGCAGAGATTGGGTTTTGCTGTTGGTAGGGCTGATCATAGCCTATTTACAAAGAAGACTGACAGTGGTTTAGTAGTGCTGGTCATATATGTTGATGATTTGATAATCACTGGTGATGATGACTTGGGCATACAGCATGAAATGAAGATGCTGAAATCTGAATTTGACATGAAAGACCTGGGAGAACTGAAGTATTTCTTAGGCATTGAGGTAATTCCAGCTGACAATGGGTTATGGCTGATGCAGAAGCACTATGCCATAGAGATGCTGAAGAAGTATGGCATGGCTGAATGCAAACTGCTGGATACACCTCTTGATCAGAATGTCAAGCTAGACATGAACACTGGGGCTGAAGTAGAGGATGTGACTATGTACAGGCAGATGGCTGGCAGCTTGATTTACTTGACCATCACTAGGCCTGACTTGAGCTATGCTGTAGGGCTCATAAGCCAGTTTATGCAAAAGCCTAGAAAGCCGCACTTGGATGCAGTTAGACGCATTATGAGATATGTTAAGTCCACTGTAGAGTATGGGCTGTTCTATGTCAGAGATAAGCCCTTGATATTGACTGGATACATGGATGCAGATTGGGCAGGTTGCTCATATGATTGTAGATCTACGAGTGGATATGCATTTGGATTTGGTAGCGGCATGATTAGCTGGAGCAGCAAGAAGCAGCCTATGGTTGCTTTGTCAAGTACTGAGGCAGAGTACAGGGGTGCTGCATTGGCAGCATGAGAGATTTCATGGCTGCTCAAGCTTATGGCTGATTTGGACATACAGGTAGATGCTCCAGTGAAGTTACTATGTGACAATCTGAGTAGTGTACTCTTGGCTATGAATCCAGTCTATCATGCCAGGACGAAACACATTGACGTACACTACCATTTCATCAGAGAGATGGTTGGCTGCTCAAGCTTATGGCTGATTTGGACATACAGGTAGATGCTCCAGTGAAGTTACTATGTGACAATCTGAGTAGTGTACTCTTGGCTATGAATCCAGTCTATCATGCCAGGACGAAACACATTGACGTACACTACCATTTCATCAGAGAGATGGTTCTTGCAGGACGAGTTGATCTTATGCATGTGAAGACTGATGAACAGGTAGTGGATATCTTTACCAAGTCCTTGGGTAAAGATAAGTTTTGTGGTTTTAGACAGCTGCTTGGAGTACATATGCTGTCTTGAGCTTGAGGGGGAGTGTTAGAATATCAAGCTCGTACATGTGTGTTTGACCGACATGAGCTGGACACAGCTAATCTGGCTAGATCAGTTAGGTGTATTAAATAAGTCGATGTTACTTCTAGTGTGAATGGTCTTTATGACCTTAGGTTGTATATGCACTATGTGTGTGCTAAATGAATAAGAAGAAGAATAGAGAGTGTAAGCATGTTGCTTCACTCCGTGTTGCTCTCCTTCCTGCTTCCATGAAATCTAACAAAGGATGGATTTTTTGGTTGGGGGGAAAACTCATATGGGGCTAGATCCCAAAGGGAAGAATAATCTAAGAGGATTAATTGAAGATATTACCACTTACGCTAAGTTTAGCCTTGATATTTTTATTTTAGAAAAAGGGTTTGTCTTGGAAATAAATTTGTTTAAAAAATTTGTATGATGCATTTGAAGTAAGATTTTTGTGGTTGTAAATTAGGTTCTGATCTTTCTTAATTTATTAAAATAAAAGATGGATAATTGGGTACAGATCGCCAACTAAGGCAATATTTCGGTGGATACAAAACATCGATTGAGGTGTTGTTCTCTGATGGTGCTAGACCTTCCCATGGGTCAACATGAATAAAGACTACTCCAAGGGGTTCTTGTTTTCATGTTAGTGAGTATGGGTGGATCATAATATGAAAGGTCCTATTGTAGGGAATTCTAGTTGGCAGGAGGAGGTGAGGATACCAAGGGAATCTGATCACAAACACCTTAGACTCTTACAAACTGTCAATCACCCTTCGAACCCAGATAGTACTTTGGAAGTCCCAATCCTAGTCGAGGGATTGAGCTTGGTAAGAATGATATCTTCAGGTTGATATTACATCCAATAAGAATAGGAAACATTGTAAAAATATATTTTTCTTAAAGGAACTATTGAGAAAGAATTACTTTACATTGTTTTTGTGTCGTGATATAAAGATGTGTAACGAATCTATGATAGGAGATAATCAAGAAAGCTATTTTTAATATATTAAACCACCTAAAGTAGTAGGTAATTAGGTGATTAAAAATACTCTATCAAGAGAAGTGAGTGGATGGATCCCTAATAATAGGTCCAAACCTATGGTTGGGTGGTCTTAGTAAGCTGAGGGCTTTTCTCAACGGAAAAGACTACGTTCATAGATAGATAAATGAATGACCACTAAATATTAGGAAAACCCAACTTGCAACATTTTAGGGGGCCAGAATGGGATTTTTCCTAATGGGCAAATGGGTTGACATGTTATACTCCCCTTCATCTCCCATTCTCTTTGAGCCAAGTGTAATGCAAGTCCACTTCAGTTCGAGTAGTCCTATAAGAAATGGGGACTCAAATTACTGACACTATAGCTAACCGATAGGTGACTTGACTAATATTAGGAACCTAAAACTCAGATGATCCTCGTGGGGATAGTTGGAACTTCCACAAGTAGGTGAATGGCTCCCCAATGGGTCCAAACCTATGGTTGGGTGGTCTTGGTAAGCCAGGGGACTTTTCTCAAAGGAAAAGATTACGTTCATAAATCAATAAATGAATGACCACTAGATATTAGGAAAACCTGACTTGCAATGTTTTAGGGGACCGGAATAGGATTTTACCTTATGGGTAGAAGGGTTGGCATGCTATACTCCCCTTCATCTCCCATTCTCTTTGAATCAAGTGAATGCAAGTCCACTTTAGTTTAGTAATCTTGTAAGAAGCAAGGACTCAAATTACTTATGCTAGCTAATTGATAGGTGACTTGACTAATATTAGGAACCTAAACCTTAGGACCATCCTCCTAGGCACGGTTAGAACTTCCACTGCGAGGTAGACTCAAGTGAGCCTAGATAGCAAACTTCAAGGTATTCCACAGAGTCTCGGATGATGTTGTCCATGATATCTCTTGATGGGCTACTAAGAACGTGCCAATGAGGAAGCGACTTGGGCAAGCACATCACATATGGCTAATTGTAAGACAATCTCAATGTTATTGGATCAAAATGTAAAGGTAAGTGCTGACATGGGTGAGATATTGGAGGACCTACAATGTATAGAAAGATGATGCTATGAAGTTTGATCTTCACTACTATCACCACGTCAAATTATAACTACCCTGTTAGTTTGGAGAGTTAGTTTATGCAGTCGCCTCACAAGCCTCACTTGGATATTGTGAGATATACCTTGTAGTACCTTAAGACCACACTTGATTATGGTATCTTTTATGAGGTTGATTAGGTAGTATAGTGATTTGGTTATATTGATGTAGATTGGACACACGGTGTGTCTAACATGAAGTCCACTAGTGATTATGTATTTTTCTTTGGGAGTGAGACTATGACTTTGAGAAGTAAGAAATAGCCACTGTTGCACTATCAAGTACAGAGGCAGCATGTGAGGTAGCTTGGATGCAAAAGCTACTTGATGATTTGGAGATACAGATAGACAGAAGGGTTGTCATTTATTGTGACTACATTAGTAACACATAGTTGGCAATATTATGGTCTTGCCGAAGAAGAATGGAAAGTTTTGTATCTATGTGGACTTCCATAAGCTCAATTCCAAAACAAAGAAGGATCATTTCCCTATCCCTTTAATGGATCAATTGTTAGATATAGTGGCATGTCATGAGCTATATTCCTTGAAGGATGGATTTAGAGGATACAAGTTCATATTGCAAAAGAAGATCAATCAAAGGCAACCTTCACAAAACTCAAGAAGCTAAGCCTAGAGAGTGATGTTGTTTGGGTTATGCAATGCTCTTGCTGCCTTTCATTGGTGATAATGGTCACTTTTTAGAATCACTTGCATGATTTTACTAAAGTTTATCTAGATGACTTTGGTGCCTTCAACCTATTCTATAAGCATTATGGACACTTCAATAGTGCTTTGATCAATGTAGGGAGTATAGGATTTCTCTCAACCATTGTGACAAATGTGTCTTTGGAGTTTCTTCAAAAATACTTTTGGGCCACATTCTCTCTACATGGGGGATAATGATAGATCTAGCTAAGATAAAACGTGTTGCAGTGCTAATCACACCTACCAACCTCAAATAGTTGAGAGGATTTCTAGGCCATGTGGGCTATTATAGAAGATATATTTCATAATGCATAACAAATGTAGCTACTTATAGGTTGTTGATGACCATTCCCGCTATAGAGGCGAGCCCAAGCTCAACCGGCAAGACCCACAGACCGCTTATTGTTCAAGTGTTTCAAGCGAGCACTGATGGCTACCTCTCACATAGCCAATGCACCATCCCTCTCTAAGAGTGTAGTGAGCTTACCTTGATGCCCGATTGAGTTGCTTCCTCACTCACAAGCACTCCAATAGCTCCACGATTCTTGATGCAAGCTCAAGCGTTCTCAAACCTCCACCTCCAAGCTCCATTCTCCATATTCGCACACGAGATGAGAGAAGAGAAGAGAAGAAGAAGAAAGGAGATGGAGGAGGGCTTCACCTCCAAGATCCCTCACCCTCACACACTCACTCTGCCACTCACTCATACTCTCTCCCACAAGCACACACAAGCAAGCAAAGAGAAGGGAAGAAGAGAAAAAGGTGAGTCTCTTGTTGCCACACACCAAAGAATGAGCTCTCATTCACTTTTTGAGCTTTATATACAAAAGCCCTAAATCCCCTTTGGGCAGTCATCCCCTTTTTACATGGCAGGCCATAACCTAGGCCCTTTTTTCCATTGTTCTCCTATCTTCCTAGCTTCCTTCTTACTGCCCATCTACATTTACAATTCGCATGGGTCAAAGCCCGGCATTCTTAAAATAAATCATGGTGCGCCTTGTGCTCTTTTACAAAAGTATTGACTTGTGCTTTTTCTTGTGTGCCTCTCCTTGATTTAGGACTTTTTCGCACTTCTTGTGTTTTTCGATTTTTCTTGGCATGCCTTCATTCTCCATTCCACTTTTGCCTTGGTCTTGTCTTCTGCGTTAGATTTTTTGGATTTTCCACCTTGTTTGTCTAAGGGTTAACATTACCCCCCTCCTAGTTGAGTGCCAGACCCATGGCACTTACTGGGTGGTGAGTCGGATGGTCTTTTTCATTGCCTCCATGCACTCTCCCTCCTCTACCTAGGTGACATCCAATAAGATTTCTAGGAAGGCATTTTGTTGGGTGTGGAAGCTCACTTGGGCGGCCTCTGCTCTGCTTTCAGCAAGTATCTTTTATTTTTCAACTTGAGCGAGGCAGCGTGCCAAGGCTTTGACCCTTTTTTGTTCTGATTGGCCCATTCTTCCGCCTTCTTGTTCATATCTTCGAGGCTTTCCCATTACCTCTGGGCTAGCACTGTCAGCCTTCATTCTTGATCTTCTATTCCTGCCTTAGCTTTTGCGGATCTTCTCGTGCCAAGGTAGCCTCTTGGATTAGTCTCTCCACCTCTCTTTCATACCTGTGAGCTCTTTCCTCCCTCAGTTCCTCTAGCTCTTTTGTGGCTTTAATGATTTTCTCCATTTCAGCTTGTAGATCTTTGTAGAGTGCCATAGTCTCTTCATTGTGTTGTTGTAGGCATCCTGTGGCCTCGGTTTCTTCATTCAAGCACACCTGCCATTCTCTTCTGTCTCCTTCTTAGCTTGTAGCTGCTCTTTTAGCTCATTGACTTCCCTTTGGGCCACATCCATTTGGCCCATTGACTTCCCTTTTAGCTCATTGACTTCCCTTTAGGCCACATCCATTTGGCATGTTCTTTAAAAATGGAATGCAGCCATGGCCTCCTTTTCAGCTTCAGCTCTACTACCTCGGTTCTCTTCTCCTCCTTGGCTCTCTCTAATTGAGAGAGGAGCTCTTTAATGTACTCATCGTATTCTTTGGGCGGCCTCTCTGTTGCAGGGATGAAGGTTGTGGAGCCTACCACCTTTTGTCTCTTAGTGTCTCACCTTAACTCGGCGTCTGCCGTCACAGCCGGCCTTTTGGTGCCTAGAAGGGGGGTTCCTTCTCCTACTCCTTGGCCCATTTCTTTATTTACAAAGTATTGGAACCATGCCATTAGGTTGTTGGCATCGACCTGGGTCCTAGAGCTGGGAGTGGAGATGGCAGTGGTGATGGCAAGCGTCAAGAGAGTGGGAATGGGGGTGATTGGGGCTTTGCCCTTGCCTTCTTGCACCACAGGTGGCACGAATTCTAGCACCTGGGTGCTTGAGCTCGGCCCTTCATTTCTGATTTGGCTCACAGGTTCTGGCTCGTCATGCATGGGCTGCTGCTGCTCAATGGACCTACGTGTGGTGAGGGCTATGTCTTCCTCCTTTTTTCTCAACTCCTCCTCCTCTTCCTGATTTCGCTTTCTTTCCTCCTTGGTCTTTTTGGACTCTCTGCGAACCTTTTGCAAATATGCTTTTTCTTGTTTCCTCCTCTCCTCTTCGTGTTGTCCTTGTGCAATTTTCTTCTTTGTCTTCCTAATCTTTCCTTGGCTAGTTTGCTCTTGTTGTTCCCTGCCTTCTTCTTCCTCACTAAGTGTCCTTTCACTAGATTGTGCCTCATGTTCTTGGTGAGGTGGTGACCTGCTTGGTGTTTCATCCACCCCTTCTCCTCCTTCTTCTTGCCCTTGTTCCAAAGCTTCCCTGATGATTGCGGTGAGGACCCCCCCCCAAATCCAATGGTTGTGGCCTTTGAAGACAAGGCTTTTCTTTTAGCTTTGGTGGCGCGAGATTCCCCTCCTCCAATTTGTCCTCCCATAGCCAAGGCTTTTGCCAAGAACTCAATGGTCTTTCCCACAAAACCATTGAGGTTTACCTCATCCAGTGACCTTGCCTTGATGCTCTCCAGTAGGGGAACATTGATGCGGCTCATGATGGTGTTGTATCTTTGAATAAAAAACAAGGTGTGCACCATTTTGTCTTGGAGCTGGATTTCGGGGTCAAGAATATCTGCCATGCTGATGCCGTCATTGGTGTGGACTTTCACTTTGTCCATTCCTAGCAAAGCATATACATCTCTTTTCAGTTTCCTCTCTACTTTGTTTGCCAAGCCCAATGCCTTTTCCACCAATTTTGGGGTCAATTCAATATGCACTTGATAAGTTCCCTCTCCCTCATGCATAGTTACGGTGCTACAGTTCCTGCAGAAGGTCCTCAAAGGAAATCTACACAGTGGAATTAGTCCACCCCCCGGCTTACTGCTTCCATGTATTTCCGTAGATTGCATTGTTCAATGATCTGCCTCATGGCACGCTCTTCAATGACCACATCTTCTAGGTTGAAGATATGTCGAAACTTGAGCTAGTTGAAGGCTCGTGTTTCCACCGAAAGTACATATTTTGCTTGTTCTTCCTCTGAAAAATGCACTTTTCTAGCCTTTTCTTGGCCTGCCATGATGGGTGCCTGTCATGAAGCCATATTTGCCATAAGTGGTTTTCAGAATAATTACAAGCAACATAAAATGACTACATACTTGTTGAACTAAAATGCTTGATTTTGCAGAAGTAGACTTGTGTCTCCCAATAGTCTATTGATTTTAACTTTTATTGACCTTTTTCTGAATCACAAGTTGTTGCATTCTACCCTTGCAACGTGTGCTTTTCCTTTATTGTTTTTCTTATATGTTTGGTTGGATTCACCTTACCCCTTCCCCCTTTGTAATGAAAAGAATCCTTCCTAGGATGAAAGGGTTAGAGGATGAAGTGCCTTTAGTGCACAATCTTACTGTTTTATTTTCGCATGAGCCATGCATAGAAACTCGAATTATATTCTAACCAAGCATAGCCATCCATATCGAAAGGGCAGATGTCCACATGTGTAATGTAAGTGAGGACATCAAGTAAGAAGTCACCAGAGGCCACTTGGCTAGCAACATGCAACTCCTCCTCAGTGAGGATGCGATCTAAATAAGGGTGTTCTTTAATGTGGTCTTCCATGGGGGTTGATTACGGAGAGTAGTAAACACCCTATATGAAGTTGAAGCGACATAGGTTGGGTCATATTCAGATGCTTTGATTGTGTGTCATTGTTCAGCATTGGTCATTATTTAGCATCCCTCTAGCTTCCATTGCAATCGTAGAGCATACCATTTCCACAAAAGGGGGAGTTGTTGTCAACAAGCCATTGCAACTTCTCGATTTCCTAGTTTGTGGCCATGATCATGTTCTTGCTATATGACGTGATGAGATGCCGTTTGACTACTTGTTCCTTGGATATCTCCGTTGCAATTAACTCTACAACTACTTTGAAATCTTTAACGAATATAAATTATGACTCCTCCCAAGAGCAAGGGAGTGTTCATACTTCCATTGCTATAAGTTCTTCCAAGAGTCCTAGATCTAGTTGATCATAGCATTTAGCCAATGCCATGAAAGTAGCATTCAAGCATTGGAGGCAAGCAACCAAGTCGTCCCTAGTATTCTCAGCTAAATCTGCGGCCAAGGTTAGAATTGATCGCTACTCATAAGAGGGCCTAAGCTCGGTGGTGGGTGGTTGGGAACTAGAGAGTTCAGTAGCTAATGAACGCACCATGGTCTACTCCATAGGTTGTAGCTTGGCTTCATGTTCAATAGGTTGAGTTGGAGTTGCGGTTGATGTGCTACTAGATGCGTGTGAGGTCTGAGGAGTATCAATGGGGCTAGATTTGAGCGGCTGTCAGTAGCGGGCTATGTTTTTGGGCAATAGATTGGTTCATGCCCTATTGAGCTAGGCTTTGGAGGTTTTATGGACTTAATAGCATGTTTCTCTTATGGTTTGGGTGTCTCTACCCTGTTGTTTCGTGTGGTCAAGCTTGAGGGTGGCGTTTGAGTAGGATTTTGGGTTGATTTGGCTTTAGGTAGCCAAATCCAAGGATTACCCTCATAGTAGCCCTACGCTTGCAACAATATTTTTGGGACCCATTGCAACTTGATTGTGCTTCCTTGTTGGCCTCCTAGGTTTGGAGTGTGGGCCATTAGCCTTACGAGGCCATGGGTTTCTGTTCCTTGGTGGTGGTGCTTGCTATTCATGTACCCATTTGAACTGAGGGTCATGGGCTTCCACGTTGGGTTTGGTAGGTTGCTGGCATTGAGGCTTGGCAGGTTGTGGTGAGCCATGACCCCCCTCCTTAGTCTTGACGATGGATTTCTCTACGGGTGGCTGTGCGGACTTGGAAGAAGTCACATTGCCTTTGCTAAAAGCTGTAACTATGCAAACATTACCCACGGCTAGCTGGATGCGCTATGACTCGTATTTGACATTACAATGAGCTTGCTTCTTAAAGGTTCGTCCTAACATCGACTTTGTTTCTGCATCTTTAGTGTTGGGCAACATATAGAAGATTATCGGCATGCTTTCACACTCAATAGAAACTGCAACCCTGCACTTTCCTGAAAGTGCATAGGATTGGCTTCCATAAGGGCTAAGGGCTACAATTTCAGCTTAACCATTTGGGTCCAAATGTAATGGGTCAAGATATTAAAATCAGCTCCCTCATCGATCAATGCGTGGATGGTGCATGTGTGCTTAGCAATAACCGTCATGCTTGGGTAAGCTAGCTCTATTGCTTCCTCATCCTCACTATCCATTTCAATGATAATGGCTACTCATACATGGACATGGGGTGCTAGCATTGGGGGCTCATGCAATGGGTGCGTGGGAGGGAAATACTTCTTTATGCAGCTTCCATTGAAGAACCCTATGCCCTCTCCCTCTATGGTTTCGAGTTCTACATTGCCATTTTGATTCATGGTTTGGACCTTAAAAGGTCCTAGCCCTCGAAACTTCAATTTTTGCTTATGTCCTTTGACTGAGTACAGTAGTACTAAGTCACCCTGTTCGAAGTTGCGCTGCTTGACATGCTTGTTAAACCAGCATTTACGTCTTTCCTTCTCACATATTAGCGCATGGGTGGCTAGAAGTCAGGTTTCCGACAAGCATTCGAGTTCAATCAAGTGTTTTATCCATGCCTCCTTTTCGTCCCATCTCTCTTAAAGGGCTATCCTAAGGCTTGGTACAAAGAATTCCAAGGGAAAGATTGCCTCTGTAGCATATGTCAGTTTGAAGGGAGTCTCTATCCTATGGCCATCTTGTAAGCTGTGCGGTAGGCCCACAAGGCCGCCATTAACTTGTTATCCCAATCATTGCGTGAAGCAGAGATGACTTTGGTAAGGATGTTTACTAAGATTCTATTTGTGGATTCGACTTGACCGTTTACCTGAGGGTAATAAGGCGATGATTTCCGATAGATGATTAGAAAGGAGGAGAGGAGGTGAGTTATCACTTCGTTGATGAAGTGTGTGCCCTTGGTTGCTAAGTAGTTTGATGGCAGTTGAAATCGTGAGATCACTTGCCCCCTTAGGAACTTTGCAGTAGTCCTAGCATCATTCTTTCTCATGGCTCGTGCTTCTACCCATTTTGTGAGATTTTCGGTGGCTACAATGATGTATTTGGCTTGTGAATACTGTGCCGCAGGACTAATGGGTCCGATGAAGTCAATCTCCCATTTCTCGAAGGGTTGTTGTGTGATAATTGAGGTTAGCTCCATGTGATCCTTACAAATTAGAACTTTAGTCCGTTGACACTCATCACAATGCTTCACAAATCGTGTCGCATCTCGAAAGAGGGTAGGCCACCATAGTTGGGATTGTAGCACCTTGCGGGCTATTGCATCTCCACTGAAATGTCCTCCTGTGATTCCACCGTGTGCCTCTGTTAGTATGCCATGCATCTCATGCTCACACACACATCTGCGCAGCAACCCATCTTGCCCCAACCTGTAAAGTTGGTCTACTATCAGTTGATAGGGTTGGATCTTCAAGATGAGCTACCTAAGTCGGGATTTTTCTATTGGTCGTTCTGATAGTCCACATTGAAGCACTTGAACTATGTCATTTGCCCAATACAGCGTCAAGTCAGCTTCTTATTCGCTGGATAAGGGGAATAGATGCGCATCTGGTAGCCCATCCATAATGCCTTGTCCAACCACTTCTCCTATGAGGACGTGAGACAAATGGTTAGCCATGTAATGTTGCTTCTCTTTACACACCACCATCGAGAAGTCAAACTCCAAAAGCAGAACTGGGGGATGTATAATCGAACAACTACGAGTAGACTCCAGATCACACAAACACAATGCCCTTAGGGTAGAGAAAGGAGTTAGACACAAGGACTGCAATCGAACTTGGTTGGAGCACATGGGTGCAATAAACTACGAGCAGGTGGGCCTAGCCCAACCGAATGCTGCACCACTACTGCGAATGGACTCACCTTTCGAGCTACAACCACCGGGAGAGAGCCCCTCTTCTAGTGAAGACAGAGACTTCAATTCCGAATCGGAAGTGAGCTGAGATAGTGACCCTGAAATACCTCGGCCTCCCAAGACTAGATGCACTAAGGGGGACCTACCTATCCATGTATGACACCGACGGTTAAGGGAGGAACAACAAACGATGAGTAAAGAAACACAGACACAAGAATAGTGAAAATGGCAAGACTTGCCAAAACGATTCATGAAGTTCAAAAAGGGAGATAGGGTGGTGATCTTGCTGGGAGCCAAATGACAGGGGCAAGCAAATGAACCAATCAAGGAACCTGCCAAGGTCAAGGAGGTCAATTTAGCTAAGGAGGGGGAGACCCCCCAACCTATCTTCATAGCTGATGACTTGGTTGAGCAAGATGAAGTAAGTCTCGTTACTCTCCTGCGAGAGTATATAGATGTCTTTGCTTGGTCCTAGAAGAACTTAAAGGGGTAGACCCAAGTGTGGTGACTCACAACATACCCATGTGACACCTGATGCAATGCCTACCAAGCAGCAACCATATCCCATGAATCCAAAGCACGCTCACACTATTAAGGAAGAAATCGAAAAATTGATGAGAGTGGGATTCGTCTATGAAATTGAACACACGGACTGGGTCTTGCCCATAGTCATCGTCCTAAAGAAAAATGGGAAGATTCGAGTGTGTGTCAATTACAAGAAGGTAAACACAGCTACGAAGCGATATAATTACCCACTGCCATACACCGAGCACATGCTTGAGAGAGTACCTAGCAAGGAGGCATACAGTCTTTTGGATAGGTTCTTTGGGTACAATCAGGTGCAAGTGCATCCTAAAACGATAGGCAATATTCAAAGACATGCTGAGGAAGGAGTTAGAAGTCTTCATGGATGACTTGTGTGTTCACTCTACTTGGTGAAAACACTTAGGTAGGCTTTCCCTTTCACTTTGTCACTGAAGGAACAACAGTCCTCATATCTGTCATCAAAATTGCCTTTGTCTGATTGCTCATCATTTTCCTAGTTCTGACAATTCTCTTCTTATTAGTCGAGGATCAAGGCCCAATTGTACTTCAAGTTTAAATCATGTACCTTGGACCATTGCCATTCAAGCTCATCCAAGAGGCCTTGGAGCGGCTTAAGATTTGTTGCTAGATTGCCATCCAATTGGTCGGTCAAGTACCCTAGGATCTCCAGAATCTCTTGTCTATTGTTTGGGACTCGAAATGCAGCAGGGTTGGGTCTTCCATGTAGGCTCCCAGTCATATGCAAACTAGCACTGACGATGTGTCCTTGAGCTTACCAGTTGCCTTGATGGCTTGTTCATACTCAATGTCTGAGAACAATAGATCGATGGTAGCGAGAACATGCATCAGTCTCACTCGTCCTCAGGGCACGGGACATACTTGGTAAGGGCCCTATAACATCCCCTAGTATATTCGTCGCCCCCTAAGCATGGTGGAGATGGTATCCAGGTCGATAGGGGTTATCTTCCATGTGTCCATCTCCACTCTTATAGCCTCCATTCGATTGCCCAAGAAGATAAGATCGTTGCCCCAGTCCTCCACGACTCTCGTGTTGCGCATCCAGGGTCGGCTGGCTTAGCAGGATGTCATAGTTCACCCCCTTCGTGACTATAAAGTCAACAAAGAATTGGATTCCTGCTATTTTCACTAGCCAATTTTTCAACACTCCATATGGTTTTACCTTCATTCCGTTAGCTAGTGTGACGTTGAACCTAGTAGTCTCGACCGGTGGGTTACCCCAAATTTGGAGTATTGCATGGCTTAGCACACTCACTCCTACCCCTGCATCTAGAATTCCCTTTCTTGTGACATCCCCTAGAGCTAGGACTGGCAGGACTGCATGCTTTTTTGCGCCTTTCCAAAAAGCATTGACATGAAAGGATTTAGGTATGGAGTGCAACGTCAAACTCGGTATTTGAGTTTCTGCATCATGCTCAGGCAAGCCTGTGGAAATTGGCTCATTCAGTTCTTCAACCCACTGCTTAAGCTCCCGCCATAGCATTAGGTGCTGCCTAAGCAGGTCGCCTAAGCTCAAAGTTACCAAGGTGGTCACCAATGTATTGAGGAGGTTGCTAATCACTCGCCTCTCTTCTAGGTCTGTGGTTCTTGGCCAATGGCCTTGATTATTTTATTAGCCTGAAGCATTTAGACTTTGTCCAAGCGGCCCAGCTTGTGGTTCCATTACCTCCCTTGATTTTGGTTGTGGGAGAGAAATTGGGGTGCCTATGCTTGAGAGATCATCGATCTCATCCTCCAATATGGGCTCAGCATCCTTTAGGTGCTCCTGGGCCTCGCTCACCCATTCTTTCACCTTCTTGATGCCTTTGAGTTGGCGCTTTGGGTTGGTGTACACCCTGACCTTAGCACTTCCCTTTTCAGCCATCTGAGGCACCAATATCCCTTCTTCTACGTCAATGACTTTCCCTCCAACCGGTAGTGTTGTGGCACTTTCGGTTTTGAGGGTGACCTTGGTGTCTGGTCTCTTCCTCCTTCATCTCCGACTCTTCTTTCCAATTGAGGTTGCGTCAAGGTTGTTAGGCCCTGGCAATGATATGCTGGCCAACTTCGTTTGCGCATGGGTCATGACATGCAATGAGATAGGTGTGGCCTCCCCGTCGAGTGTCTTGACATCAAACAACCCCAATGGAACTAATAGCTCAGTTGCTGAACTAGAGAGTTGCCTCCGCCTAGGGCAATCGACAAAGAGATGAGTGATTCCACACTCAGCGCATCTCACGTCAGCTTTATCTCTATTTGCTTGCTCCCTCTTGGGTCAGCATGAAGAAATGTGTCCTGGGTGACCGCAACTCCAACACATGATTGGTTATTGGGTTTGCCCTCCTAGGCCTCTGCCTCTCCCTCTACCCAACGCCATCATCGGTACTGGTCGATAGTCCATGAGGATAGCATTGCATTCCTCATTGTATAACACATATGGGTTTACATAAGGCTCATCGTTGCTAGGCTTGTCCATGTAATGGGCTAGAGTGTCACTCGGTGGATGGGTCACGTAGGGTCCAGGCGGTCTAGAGATACCTGTGGGATTGATTTCCATCCTAAGGATGGTTAGTTTAGCATCATTTGATGCCGCAAGATCCAATGGGGCTCTCCTTCCAAAGAAGTTTGGTGGCCTGTTCGCAAAGTGGGGTTGACCATAAGGCTGTCGGTATGGGAGCCTCTGAGGTAATCAACAATGCATGGTGTCATGGTCAAATCTACTACAATTAGCACAAGGTCATGACCTAGGGTCCTGACACTCCTGCACACATTGAACGTGTGGGCGCGTTGGTCATCTCATCATCTCCTGTAGTTTGGCTATGTCCATCCTAATCTCTACTAGCTCTTGTCCCAACTCAGTGCCCTTCCCTTTTTCCTAAGTTCTTGAATCTGTTCTCTCACTCAGCGTTGAGACTCTCTTAGAGCTCCTAGCACTGGACTCCTGTTGATTTGAGTCTCCGGAGCCTCTTTCCTTCTACTTCTTCCAAACCCTTGACAACTACCTTTGATCATCCAATGTGAACCTCATAGTGTTGGAGCAAGAGGAAGAGAGCTAAAGTACTGTGAAGACAAGGTTCCAACCTATGGCAAAGACCAAATAATGAAGGACTTGACTGTCAAGATTGTGGGAGAGAAGGAAGGAGTCTCACTTGTAGATTTCTTGCTTGCACAATGGGGAAATACACACACAGGTGGAGGCTGAAAACAGTTTTCCTCTTCTTAGTTGTGTAAGCCAAAAGAACTCTAGTACAAAGAAATAGAAGAACCCTATATATGGGTCTCAAACCAAACTCAACTAACTAAGGTGGCATACTAACTGAGCCATGAACTAGAGTAGATAAGGATAGCTGTCATCTAGCTATTATTCATGGGCGGTGTACCAACCGCATCTGCAGCTAACAAGTCGGTGACATAAATGCACAACGGTCACCCTGGCATATCACGAGTGGAGCTCGATATCTCAACACTCCCCCTGGAGCTCAATCCCAATTCCTGCACACCAAGCAGGTCTCTGAACTTGCGCAGCTTCTTTGTGCCTAATGCCTTCATGAATATGTCAGCTACCTGATCCTCTATGCTGACATAAACTAGATCAATAAGACCTAGTAAAACCGTCTCCCGCACATAGTGATAATGCACCTCAATGTGCTTTGTTCTAGCATGATAGACTGGGTTATTTGCCAAGTGTATACTGCTCATGTTGTCACAATAAATGACAAGTGGCCCATCTGTAGGCTGATGCATATCATAAAGTAGCTTATGCAACCAAGCTACCTCACATGTAGCCATTGCTGCACCCCTGTACTCAGCCTGGTGCTCGACAAGGCAACTGTAGGCTGTTTCTTGCTACTCCAAGTGACTGCAGCACTCCCAAAAGAGAACACATATCCACTGGTAGATCGTCTATCAGAAATACTACCAGCCCAATCAGCATCAGTGTATCCATGCAACTGTATCTGAACCCCAGTCTCATAAAATAGTCCATACTGCAATGTGGACTTCACATACCTGAGTATGCGTCTAGCCGCATCCAAATGTGGTTTCCTTGGAGCCTGCATAAACTGACTTACCAATCCAACAGCATAGCTCAAATCTGGCCTGGTAATAGTCATATAAATCAAACTTCCTACTATGCGACTGCACATAGTAGGGTCTTCTAGAAGCTCACCTGCATCTGTACTCAGCTTCACATTTTGCTCCAAAGGAACTGAAATAGGCTTACAGCCTGTCATCCCATATTTGGACAGCATGTCCAATCCATACTGCCTCTGCAAGAGCTGTATCCCACTTGGTGATCTAATCACCTCAATGCCCAAGAAATTACGCAGCTCTCCCAAATCCTTCATCTCAAACTTCTGCTTCAATAGCATTTTCACATGAAGGATATCTTCATCACTATCACCTGTCATAATCAAATCATCAACATAAATGACAAGTAGCATAATACCTTTCTCTGTTTTTCTCATATAAAGTGAGAAATCTGCCTTGGAAATATGAAAGCCAATAGTGACAAGATAATGTCCTATCTTGTCAGACCATGCTCTAGGTGCTTGCTTCAAGCCATACAAGGCTTTCTTCAACCTGCAAACAAACTCAGGATGAACAGCATGCACATAACCTGGTGGTTGTTCCATATATACCTCTTCTTGCAAATCACCATGCAAGAAGTCATTCTTTACATCCATCTGATGTAAAGACCATTCCTTTGATGCAGCCATAGCAATGATTGCTCTTACGGTTGCCATCCTTGCAACCGGACTGAATGTTTCTTCATAATCAATGCCATATGTTTGTGCATACCCCTTGACTACTAATCTTGCCTTGTATCTGTTCACAGAACTATCTGCATTGTGCTTCACCTTATAAACCCACTTACAGCCAATTGCATTCTTAGCTTTAGGCAAAGGTACTGATTCCCATGTAGCATTTGCTTCCAAGGCATCCATTTCTTCATCCATGGCTTTCTCCCATTTTTCTTTTCCCATGGCTTGCTCAAAAGAAGTGGGTTCTGGTTCTTGTATCACTTTGACCATATAGGCATAGTGAATGGCTATAAATCCATCATATTTCAACCTATCCACAGGATATCTAGCTCTGGTAGACCTGTGCAAAGTAGGTTCACTCCCAAGTGCTCTCAAAACATGCTTGGTCTTCCTTACTCTAGGTGTAACAATAGAAGGAATACCCAACTCATCATCAATACTCTGTTTTGAGCCATTGGATTCACCATCCACATAAGAGTGACCTGCATTCACATCAAACATGGGCTGATCTACCTTCTCTTTTCCTTTTCGTGAAACCTGCATACCACTATCTGCATTGTTTTGAGGAGATTCTCCTGATCTCAATCTGCCTGTCCATGGCGAAGAATGTGAACCACTGCTAGAGGACACTCCAAGTCCACTAATATTTTGTGACTGATGTTGTGAATTCTGTGCAGCATTACCATTTTGTGCATCTACATCATCAATCACATTTACTGGTTTATACCAGCTACTCATCTCATCAAAAACAACATCTCTTCTCACTGTAAACTTACGAGTAGAAGGGTTATAGCATCTATACCCTTTCTGCTCTGCAGAGAGTAACTAATAAAGATGCACTTCTCAGCTTTTGGATCCAACTTGGATCTCAACTCATCTGGCACATGAACATAGGCAATACAACCAAAAATCTTCAAATGAGAAATATCTGGTTTCCTACCAGTATACCTCTCCTCTAGAGTCATCCCATGTATTGCTGCAGTGGGAGTCCTGTTCATTATGTAGACTGTTGTAGCAACTGCTTCAGCCCAGTAAAAATCTGGCAAGTCTTTCTCGTTTAGCATGGCACAAGATACCTCTCCAATATGCCTATTTTTCCTTTCTGCAATTCCATTTTGTTGTGGGGTATGACTGCATGAATATTGCTGCTTTATGCCATGCTCCTGTAGGAACCTTGCAAACTCATTTGAGAGGTACTCTCCCCCTCCATCTGACCTTAGGCATTTTATTTGCAGGCCTGTTTCTTTTTCAACCATAGTTTTAAGAGTTTTGAAATGCCCAAAAACTTCACTTTTCTTTTTCATGAAATACACCCAAACTTTTCTGCTATAGTCATAAATAAAAGTGACAAAATAATGACAGCCTCCAAGAGATGCAGCTTTAGTAGTCCACACATCAGAGTGGATTAATTCCAATGGCTTCTTACTCTCTTGAACATGTCTAGGAAATGGTTTCCTTGCCTGTTTTCCAAATTGACAGGCTTCACATACCTTATGTATTTCTGCAACCTTGAATTTAGGCAATCCTGCAACAATATTTTGGGCTTGCATTGATTTAAGTCGTTGTACATTAACATGACCAATGTGTTTATGCCAGATATCAATATCTGCAACTACACCGGTCCCATGTGCAAACATTGCTGCACTCAATTCAGGCATGTCTACATCCAATATAAACATTCTGCCCTTTTTCTTTCCTTTTGCTATCAAGTGACCTTTATTTTTCATATGCTCAACAAAGCATCCATGAGAATTCAATTTGACCTGCAAGCCCTGCTCAACCATTTGACCAACAGAAACCAGGTTCTTAGTGATATTCAGGACATGAAATACATTCGACAGGTATTTCTTTTTCCCATCCTACATAGACAAAGAAATATTTCCAATCTGCACAATAGGATGTGCAGTATCATCACCAGTCTCCACAAATCCTGGTTTTTCCATTTTCCTTGCATCCTGCATCCATTCTGCATGGCCTGTCATATGTTACCACACCGTTGCTTTCTTCTGCACTTGTCACAGAATTGGTCATGTGCTGCACCATAAACAAATGCTCATTTCTGTCATCACCCTGTCTACTAGAAGATGCAAAATTTCCTTGTTGCAATTTTCCATTCATGATGTCATTATGCTTTTTATAGCAGTCTTTAGCTATATGACTCATTTTACCACAGTATTAGCATTCAACATTGCTGTTTGGATTTTGGCCTCTTTTCCATCCACCACGACCTCTTTGGCTCCCCCTGCCTCTAGAGTTACCATGTCCTCCTCCATAGGACTAGTTTTCTTGAGTTTGCTTTCTACCACGGCCTCCAGATCGGCCTCCTCTACCTCTGCCTCTACCTCTTCCAGCATTTGAGTAGAAGACAGTTTATTTTGAAGTTCCTCCTGAAGAAGATGCACCACCATTTCTCTGCTCCTCAGAAATTAGAAGAGCAATCAACTCCTCAAAATCAGGAAATCTTTCACGGACAGAAATGGATATTCGGAACTGTGCATAATCCTTTCCTAGACCTTTCAAGGTAACAGAAACTAAATCATCATCTTCCACTGGCGACCCAATGGAAGCAAGTGCATCTGCAATCTTCTTCACCTTCATGTGGTAGTCATTGATGCTCATACTTTCTCTTTGCACATTGTGCAACTCTTGCTTGAGCTGCATTCTCCTGGCTTGCGTATTTGTGCTATACATTTTTGACAAAGTATCTCATGCCTCCTTTAACGTACTTGCATCTTGAATATGCACAATCATAGAGTCTGAAATGTTGATAGACAGCCAGTACATAACTTTCCTGGCTCTCTCATGCCATGCTTTAAATGCCTGCATTTGCTGTTGATTGGGAACATCAGGAAGAACTGGTTCTTCTTCATTTCCTGCAACAAATTCCCAATATCCTTTTCCCATAAGGAAATTCGTCATTCTAAACTTCCATGCTTGGAAGTTGTTCTTGTCAAGCTTTTCAGTGACAATCTGTGAAAGAGAATCAGACGCCATTACAGAACACTGCAAAAAATTATGTCACTGCAAAGAACACAACTTCAGCCTCACAAGGGCTAATCTGCAAAACTGACGGAAGTGGTATTTGACCACACAATCACTTCCTAGTTACAATTTTGCATCAACAGGCAACAGGGATGATTCTGTAACTCCCAATGTCTCTGCGCATAGGCATACGATGCAATTTATACAGTAACTTTTCACCGATCTGTAGAATAGTGGCTGCACAGCATAAAACTGGGCCTTTTCCTGAGTGCGTGCAGAAAACTTCCGCCTCCAAAACAGGCCCCGAAATGGCCTCAAATCAAAAAAATAGGGTCACCCCGAAGGGCGTCTCAACCTCTTGCTTCACCGCGAAGGGCGTCTCAACCTGAGACAATGCACTCTTGCAATTTCCGGCTGTGCTACCTGCAAAGATCTGCTCCCAAAACAGAAAATGAAAGCAACACTGCTCCTCGAGCTTGGCTTGCTTTCTTGAGCTCCTTACCACAAACAAGGCTCTGATACCATGTCAAGATTGTGGGAGAGAAGGAAGAAGTCTCACTTGTAGCTTTCTTGCTTGCACAATGGGGGAATACACACACAGGTGGAGGCTGAAAACAGTTTTCCTCTTCTTAGTTGTGTAAGCCAAAAAGAACTCTAGTACAAGGAAATAGAAGAACCCTATATATGGGTCTCAAACCAAACTCAACTAACTAAGGTGGCATACTAACTGAGCCACGAACTAGAGTAGATAAGGATAGCTATCATGTAGCTATTATTCATGGGCGGTGTACCAACCGCATCTGCAACTGACAAGTCGGTGACATAAATGCACAACGGTCACCCTGGCATATTACGAGTGGAGCTCGATATCTCAACAGAGACTTGCTCCCAAAATAGAAAAATGAAAGCAACACTGATCTTGCTTTCTTGAGCTCCTTACCACGAACACGGCTCTGATACCATGTCAAGATTGTGGGAGAGAAGGAAGGAGTCTCACTTGTAGCTTTCTTGCTTGCACAATGGGGGAATACACACACAGGTGGAGGTTGAAAACAGTTTTCCTCTTCTTAGTTGTGTAAGCCAAAAGAACTCTAGTACAAAGAAATAGAAGAACCCTATATATGGGTCTCAAACCAAACTCAACTAACTAAGGTGGCATACTAACTGAGCCACGAACTAGAGTAGATAAGGATAGTTGTCATCTAGCTATTATTCATGGGCGGTGTACCAATCGCATCTGCAGCTAACAAGTCGATGACATAAATGCACAACGGTCACCCTGGCATATCACGAGTGGAGCTCGATATCTCAACATTGACAACCATACAAGGCTCAAGATTGAAGATATCAACTTTCTCAAACATCAAAGGCTACTGTCCTACTTCCCTCTCAACTTACTATAATATGCTGATCAAAAGTTCCCTTGATGGCATGATTTGGGTAGCCCATCAAAAGATGGAAAGAAAGTAGCCCAAAGATCATGTTACTAACTCCGCACATTCATGGGAGGAAGAAGAAGAGAATAAGCTAGTCATCCACTCTAATAGCTTCTTCAATGACCCTTGCCAATGCGTCTCACTGCAAGCTTGAGTTGCCGACCAAGGCTTTGTAGAGCTCTTCGCTTCGTATTCCATTGACGAATATAGTGGTTACTGCCCTTTCGGTTGGTCTCTCATCCATGGGAATTCTCTTGAAGAGGCTCCTCACGTGGGTCACATAATCTCGAATATCCTCTTTCTCTTTCTGCTTGACGTTTATAAGTTGCACCAATAGGTGATCGGAGTATCCAGGTTTGGAAAATCTCTTAATGAAGAGATTTTTCAAGCCATTGCAATTGGTACGCTCCACAGTATCTAGACTCGTGTACCAAGTCCTGACCCTTGTCACGTAAGCATAGTCCAAAGGCTTGGGAGCATTTAGTAGGATCAATGAGGTCGTTGGCCTTGCAGACCTACTCAAATTGCTCCACAAAGCTGTATGGGTCATCGGTTGCTTGGTATTTATCCAGCTACTTTGCTACCACGGGGATTTTCGATTGGCTCCTAGAGCCTTGGTTAACTCCCAACCCTATCAATAGCGATGGTACCAGAGCTACGGCACTTTGTTCTACAGCCATGGCATCTAGCAGGCGCTTTGTCAAGAGCTTGCTTAGCATGAGGTCTCTTTCTAGCACTCTCTCGCATTCTGACTGATTTTGGTCTACTAGGGCTAGCACTCTCTGGATTTCTCGCATTTCTAAACTCTAGTGTAAGTTCCTAGTTTTCTAATCCTAGTTATACACAGCTAGGCCTTGCAGAGCTCTGCGGGCCAGTTTTCTTTCCTCCTCTAGCTCTACTATGATATCCTCGACTGGTCTACCGCAATGTTCTAGCCGGGTTTGACTATCGTATTTGTACAATAACTATTGGACAACCTCAGGAAAGTCTCCTAGGTTAAGCTCCTCATTGCTTCTATGGCCTGAGCTACCTTCTTTCATGTCCAGGACTTCTTGTTCTACCAAGTTGTCGATCAAGTTGATAAAGCCGGGCAGATCCACTTCTACGGTATTGTCTGTCCTTGTTGCATTCAAATTTTTGGCAGTGTTCTCCACTTGGTCCTACCTTTGGGGATTCGATGTCCCTTCTATGTCTTTGGATCTTCTCCTACTAGTGGGTTCCTTCAAGTTCTTAAGTCTAAGTGTGTTCCTTATTACTCACAATCGGTCCTCAACTTACCCTCACTCTGTCTATGTGTGCGTATCTGTGCTCTTTTTTGTGCATTGTACAAAATCAGGCTTTTATCTTTTCTTAATTGTGCTTCGAGTGATGGAAATTGAAGTGAGCAAAAAAACAAAGTGTGTGTAGCTCCAAGGCTCTTATCTACGGGTTGGCTTGACAAGATCGTGTGTTCGGTTCCAAATTGTTCTCATCGACTTCTAGGATTTTTTGTTGCTCTATCTCGTTCAGCTGTCGAGTTGGGGTCTTGCAATCAGCCCACAACACCAAATACCCTTTCAAACTGTTCGACAGCAATCTCTAGGTTTGTAACTACTTGTGAGGCATTCGATGGGTTCTTCCAGCACGGGTCACACTTCTCATTAGCCAGGATTCATCAAATTCCCAGGTTTTCCTTCTTAGGCTGTGTCGGATTTATCAATCTGTTTGATTTTGAAAATCTGACATCCAATTTACCAGTGTCCGATTCTGGGGATCAAACAGGATTGGGTCTGATTGTCACAATCAAACAGGTGTGTGTCTGATCAGATAGCTCGAGTTGGTATGATTTTGGTGGTCCGATTTTTGTGCATCTAATGTAGGAGTCTGATCCTAGGGATCGGATGTCCAATGCAATAGTGTCTGATTTTAGAGTGTCTAATTCTGAATGGCCCGATTGGCGTATGTTCGATTCTTGAAATTGGACACTGTGCTTGGTCCGATTGGGGTATGTCCAATCGGACAAGACTATTGGTCTGATTCTGTGGTCCGATCGTCACGATTGGGCGGGTCAGGACAGGTTGTGTGTCTGATTGGAGTTGGTCTGATTTTCTAAATCGGATAGGTGTGCCCGATCGGACTAGGTAGGTTTATCCAAGTCCGATATTGGGAATCAAATAGGTCTGTGAGTCTGATTCTCAGAATCGAACAGGTCATTCAATTTGATTCTGGGAATCGAACACTATGGGGGGCGTCTGATTCCGCCAGTCAAAACACGTGTCGATCACTTATTTGCCAAAAATCTAAACATAAATGTTGCCTCTACGCATAACAACAGTAGTTAGGAATTAAGGAGAGATGTGGGCCATGGACATCCTATACCTGAATCTCGCAGAAAGCCTCGATATGCTCCAATCTATCTGATGTATACCTGGATCTGCAAGCTCTGTCTCTCTCTCTCTCTCTCTCTCTCTCTCTCTCTCTACCATAACTATAGATGAGGTTTTCCTTGGTCACTCAAGACCTTAAACCTTTGTTGGCCAGCACCTTAGCCTTCTCAATCACCTCCCTACAACTCCAAGACCTGTGAGCCCTCTCTTTTTTCCATTTTTCCCTGTTATTGCCCTGTGTAGGACTGTTTTACAATAGTGAACTATAAACTTCCCACTCTGATGTCTCTTTCCTATCCTACTCTAAATAAGACAAAGATCAAAAGCAAGCTACTGAATGGATTTCTCCTACTCAACCAATCATCAAAAAATAGAAATACTTGTAGCACAGATTAAAACCCAAAACCTTCTATCTATCTCAAGCTCCAGTTCGGGGATGAAACCCTTACTTCGATGCTTAATTTGAAGCACGCAAGCGCTCAAGCTTGAATCCGTTGGTCCCAGAAACGAAACCAAAATGTAGAGCCATGATCCCAAGCTCAACCACCAAGACCCATGGACCGCTTATTGTTCAAGTATTTCAAGTGAGCACTAATGGCTACCTCTCAGATAGCCGACATGCCATCTCTCTCTACAAGTGTAGTGAGCTTACCTTGATGCCCGATTGAGTTGCTTCCTCTCTCAAGCACTCTGATAGCTCCACGATTCTTGATGCAAGCTCAAGCATCCTCAAACCTCCACCTCCAAGCTCCATTCTCCGTAGCCACATGCAATACAAGAGAAGAGAAGAGAAGAGAAGAAGAAGAGAGGAGATGGAGGAGGGCTTCACCTCCAAGATCCCTCACCCTCACACACTCATTCCCCCACTCACTCACACTCTCTCCCACAAACACACACAAACAAGCAAAAAGAAGGGAAGAAGAGAAGAAGGTGAGTCTCTTGTTGCCACACACCAAAGAATGAGCTCTTATTCACTTTTTGAACTTTATATATAGAGCCCTAAATCCCCTTTGGGTGGTCATCCCCTTTTTACATGGCCAGCCATAGCCTAGGCCCTTTTTTCCATTATTCTCCTATCTTCCTAGCTTCCTTCTTACCGCCCATGTACATTCACAATTTGCATCGATGTTCTTAAAATAAATCATGATGCGCCTTGTGCTCTTTTACAAAAGTATTGACTTTCACTGTTTCTTGCGCACCTCTCCTTGATTTAGGACTTTTTCACACTTCTCATGTTTCCTGATTTTTCTTGGCGTACCTTCGTTCTCCATTCCACTTTTGCCTTGGCCTGTCTTCTGCTTTAGATTTTCTAGATTTTCCACCTTGTGCTGAGGGTTAACACCCGCTTAAAGGTGTCTATGATTATTGCAAGTAATTTTATACATATCAATAAATGGCAAAATCAGCCAAGACTAGTGCCATACCGTTCCTTTCCCTAAAGCAATCCAAAAAGTGTAGTATGGGATCTATTGAACCTCCTACTAGAATAAAACAAAATGGATATATCCGGGTGTGTATTGATTATGTGACAAAATGGTATTAATCCAAAGCTCTCAAGAGAGAGGACAAAAAAAATGTGGTCTTATTCTTGTATGAGAATATTATCACTTGCTTTGGCAATCCCTTTGGAGCTTGTAAGTGACAGAGGTACCCAATTTCTCAATAAAATTATGGAAAAGCTAGTAGAAATCTACAAGATCAGGCATCAAAAGTCAACATCATATTACCTTAGAAGCAACAACCAAGTCAAAGTTCCCAAACAAATCCTTTGTTTGATCCTAACTAGGATGATTACATCCCATCATTTATGATTGGGATGATCAACTTACAAAGGCCCTCTGGGCATAGAGAAGCTCCCACAAAGCCACAACATGTCAGCCTAGGAGACAAAGAGACCTTGCAACACCACCTACTACATTTTCAATGTTTAGATGGGGCATGGTGGATAGTGTTACAATGTATGGAAGCCAAATGAGCCTAGTGCGAAGCTTATCATGACAACTTCATTCATAAAGAAATCAAGGAAGGGGATTTGGTCCTAGCACATGGTTCACACTTTGCAAAGTTTCTTGCAAACTCTAGCAACACTAGTTGGGTCCCTATAAGGTACTTCCAATCAATCATAGCAACTCTATCCAAGCTCAACCCATTGATGCCTTTCAAGATCCCTTCTTGATTAATAATTATCAATTGAAAAATTATTTTCCTCTTTGGGGATCTTGATAATCAAAGCAAACTATATTTTTTCCTCTCCTAGGCCAATCACTGATTCTTTCAACATTGCTGATGATAGCCATCATGCTAATTCTAACAAAGTGATACAATTGTTATGTTCCCTTGTCTCCAACACATACCATTATTCCATTGCCCTCTCCTAAATTCAGTCTTCCAGATGTAGCATGGTTGGCCTTGATAAACTAATACTCTTGCTTTTTGGAGATCTTTTAAAGTAAACAAAAACATTGGTTATGGGAGAAAAGGACTTTGATCCATGCCACACGAATCCATTCTTTGAGAAAAGGTAGAAACACGTTCGAGAATAGGGATCCTTTTAAATAAATATCAAACTATCATATGAAAAAAGGAAGTAATTGCCTAGTGTAATAGGCCCTGCTCAAAGAAAAGATAGCATACCCTTGGGTTGGGAAGCTAACTAAGGGAAAGATGGAAACATCCCTCGCTCTAGACCCTCTAATGCAATGACTAATATTCCATACATCCTATCCACCTCCCAAGGTGCAATACTCCTTTATCAATAGTATTTCCTAAGTTGTCTCCCTTGATGTATAGTATCTTGCTATAGCAACAACATAAGTTCCTAATATGATGGATACCTCCCTAGCTATATGTCTCATCATTAACAAGTGGTCTTTGTAATCATCAATGAGATATTCATCAGAAAACAATTGACTGATGTGAGTTAATCAAATGGGGTTCAGAGTAAGGGTTACCTGCTATGTTTATCCAACAAGCATGAGACAAAGGATGTGATGAGTGACTAGTCTTTTCTCTTCAAATCAAATGAGAGGTGAGATATGTGAATATTGAGCATTGCATGCATGGAATGTGCCTTTTCTATGTACAAAGCATGATATGTTTTGCACACAATACTATAAACCCTATCTTCTATTCTTGTGATGTATGTCGATACACTAGGCAAGATGCATATTCTCGTGTCATATGCCAACATTAGTAGGCAGCATGCATGTTTGCAACATCAATTGCACATAAGGTACACAAAACTTTTCATAAGTAATTGTGAGGATTAATCAATGGGTGTGTGAGGAATTAGGTTTCCTTCCAAGACAGTGAGTGTGAGGAGCCCTTCTTTCAAAAAGCTAAGTGGTGAGGATTGAGGAATGTTGTGGTAGTTGGAGACAAGTATATTCTTGCTTCCCTCTACATAGGATAGGCCTCTTCAAACATGACACTACACTTCTATTCTATGTACTACACTGCAAGGTTCCCTTGCCTTTAGTCTTACACCTACACCATCTGGGTTGGGTTACACTATTGCAGCATCAACTATGCATGCTAGCATACTCTTGGTATATTCAAGAATCTATCAATTTTTCTTACTAGGAGTGAGAATGGGTCCCCACTTATATTCCAACTTGAGCATTGTTAGTAGTATGATAGTGTATACTTTATGGTTCAATTTGAGTGATTAGTGAGACTAAGTATTTTGACATTGGCACTAGTCACTTGATAAGATTTATTCTATTGCATAGGCCATGGTAGTTTCACTTTTGATCTAGGGAGTGGCTGAAATGGGGATGGATAGGGTTGTACATATTAATTGCATGCCTCATAAGCCTTTAACATCCATTATACATTGGAATGCTTAAGTGTGCAATAGGATGGTATGAGGATTTTTCCACTAATAATCTTCAATACAATGATCATCCGAGCTAGGTTGCTTCTACATGGCTCATTTCACTCATGCTACATTTCTACTTGAGGTGAAATGCTTTATTTGACTTTGGTGATCAGCATTGACCAATATTAGGCCAAGTTTTCTTAACCCTCTTCCCTTCTATTTGTGAATATATGTGTGTATATTGTCTTTAAGCACGGGGATGGTTAGGATAGGATGGTTTTGCATATGCAATAACCTGATCCATTAGTGCATCTTGTATGGTTTCTAGTCTAAAAGACATCAGTTACATTTAGTATATTCACACTATAGACATCTTATATATTATGTATGTTGTACTCTCTCTTTATTCTTGGTAGACCATTATCGTGGAGAAAAAGAAAACAAAAAAAGATTAAGATCTTTAGCTTTCTATCTTGTGTGCATTCTTTGTGTATTGTGTCTTGCAAAGTTCAAGCTCCCACTCTCTCCCCCATCTTTTCAAGTATTGTCATCTCGCTTATAATATTAACAATTTTCAACAATAACTATGGCACCCATATGTATTGATGATAGTAAGTGGCATGACCTTCTCAAGATAGGTCCTAGTTTTTAGCAATGGAATAAGTCTATTGCTCTCAATGTTTTGTGAAGAAAAACCTCTTGAACATGTGTTATAAGATTCAACAAAAGCCAGCCTTTACAAGCATGTGAATGGGGGTCATTTTAGATATTTAAAATAAAAATTTTAAAAGTCTTTACAAATGCTAATGATAAGAACTTGATTAACTAACTACTTTAATATAAAGATGGTATGATTTTAGGCATTAATATTGTGTGACTATGCTGGTGTAGCGAATGATGTTTGAATTGATTGAAATTTGGGGCTAAAATAATAGATATTTTGGGGAGATTATGTGGCCATCACATGTTTTGAGCTAGACCTTTTAAGGGCAACAACATGTGGATGATAGGTGCAAACTTGCAATTGAAGGCAACTAGAATAGAGTACTCCAAGAGTAGGATAAAGGGGGGCACCAAGATTCTCAATTTTGGGGGGTGAGAGACAACTCTAATGGGGAGAACCACTATGTTATTGCATTGGAGTAGAGCTTTGACTTCTATCCTTCTCTTCCCACATTATGATGATCATACGCGTTGCTATCATCCTTCTTTACCCTTCCATCTTGAAATGAATATCATAGCAAATGGGCAATCATTTTCTTATTCGTCCTCCCATGGATGTGTGGAGTTATTAACATGACAATTTGGCTACTTTCTTTCCCTTCTTCTTTTTCCAAAACCATGACAATCGATATTCAAGAAATTACTTGTGCAAATGAACTCCAATTGAAGCAGACCCATGTTGTACTTGGTTCAAAGAGGGTGAGAAATAAGGGGAAGCTAGCACATTGACACCTATGCCCATAAGGCAAAGTCTCATGCCAACCTTGTAAAATGGCACGAGATCAAGCTTTATAATATTTTCTATGATAGTTATTATCCAGCTCTTTCTTAAAACCTCCTAAGTCTAGTGCTTTTAAAGAAAAACTATCAGTTCACCAAGACCACCCAACCATAGGATGGATCCAACCCACCCGTTTCCCTTTTATGATGGAGGTGCTTAATTAGCTAATTATGGAGTATGATTAGGTTGATATGTAAAAATACCTTCTTTAATTACCTTGTGAACACGAGGTTCATTCACATAATTCTAGGCACAAATTAAAAAAAAAAAGATCAAACCATATTTAGAAAACAATAGCAATAATGCATTCCTCCACACATTCTCTAAGGTGCAACGCTAATCAAATGTTCCTATCCCTTACGCCAAGACCTATACCTTAAGGATTTGATACCCGTGTCCAACTCCATGGACACAATCTATAAGCCACCCTTTATCTTCTAAAATTTGTAAAAAATAGGCCACAGAGGTTTTCCATCTCCATCCTAGGCCCAATGTGGGGTGTCAAGAGCCTTCTAACCTATTGTAGTGTATCCAAAGCCTTCTTGACCCAATGCTAATGTAGGAGTGAACCAATGTTGCCCAGTGGCCTTATCACCACTTCACCTTTAGCCAATGTGTTGAGCAATGCTCCCTGGGGACTCCACCTTATAGAACATGTAAGATACCACATGAGTTCAAAAGAAAGGGTATATTTATTATGTTGACTTATAGTTTTCTAAAACAAAAGGGGATTATAAATGTGCTTAATGTAAATTCACATTATGGGTGTTTTCATTTGAAAATTCTCAAAGACATAGTGGGGGGGGAGGGGGGGGAGGGGGAGGGGGAGGGGAAGGGGGCGGGAGGGATGTGCCCAAGATGTGTCTATTTGAGAGCCCCAAATAAAAGCCATGTCTCCTTTACCACCACTTTCTCTATAGGTATACAAAGGGTTGATTTATTTTCAAATCACTAACATGTTTGCTTGGGATCTCCCTACTTCATAAGGAGCCAATGCCTCTTTCAACATCCACTATTAGCTATTAGTTTATACCTTTCTCATTAAAAAGAAAAGCATTTGGTCTATAAGAAAAAAACTAATGCTTTCTCTTTGTAAACTCCTCAATAGCAACCCTCAAATAGCATTGTACCTTCCCTCCACAAAAAGACAAAAGAAAAAGCTATGCCTACAAAATCCTACTATACGGTTTTGTTGATATAAACCTCACTTTTATCAGTGGGTGGGTGCTTTCTCTTCTAATTACCTTATCATCCTCTACATGCTAAGACCACTTGCTTCAACCTATGAGGATACACCCTCCTCTGTGATCTCTCTACAAGGATCAAATTGAAGGTTGAGACCCAATATCCTCCTCATTGCTAGACTTGGGAGGGGTACAATTGCATCTCAAGTCCCCCCTCGAGTCTTTGGGTCCTTGCTTTATCTTTTGATCTTATGTAAATGTGGAATATCAAAAGTATGCTTGAGATATGAACTTTATTCTCAACCATAATTTTTAGAAGAATACAACATTTGAAAAGAAAATCATTCTTCAAACACTCTTATGTTAGGCCACCAAATATGGATGCAATGAAAAAATTTGGCTAGCTTGGTGGTGCACATCATGAGTGTCATGAATATTACACAAGACATGGGGTTCATTGACTGAATTTTATCTTAAAGCACTCCTCTCACCCCTAATGAAAAAAGAGAATAATCTTCACTCTATCATGTATTCCAAACTCTTTGAATGAATTAAATTAGAAACCCACTTTAATTTTGTAGAGATTAATTGTTTTGCGAAAGGAAGAGAGGGAGAGTGTGTACATGTGTAATTTTGTGAAAGCAGAGTTAGAGAGAGAGAGAGAGAGAGAGAGAGAGAGAGAGAGAGAGAGAGAGTGTGTGTGTGTGTGAATATATGGCGAGCATGGAATAGAGAGAGGGTTAGCACAATCCTAGTAGGTCTACCATCCCTTGAGCCAGTGTGGTGGCAAAAAGGATCTGAGTTATCATCATCCATCGGATCATCATTCTTACTAGCAACATTTCTTCAAGTCTTAGTAGAGAGTTGGTCTTGCAATCCATAGCTCCCCTTTGCATTCAATCAAATCTCAAGAAGGCAAAGGTGGAGTCATTATGGATGCAATACTTCAAAGATCCCCCACAGTGGTGGGGGTTGAGACAATTGCAATAGCAAAGTAGTTTGCCCCAATATATCTAATTACAATGCATTCAACCTTTGCATCTGACTATGACGTATTCGACCTTTGCAAAACATGAAATCTTATGAGCGCTCATAGAAACATGGCTTTTTCTTTTCCCCCACTACAACCCCAAGCCAATGCAAGGTCTCTAGATTTCAAGCACAAAGTGATAGGAAAGGCCTTGTGGTTGGATTGTTGGTACAATCCAACCCGAGATTTTGAAGAGCTCAAAAAATTTTCATCAATGCTAACACTTGAATTGAGCAAAGTAAAGCCTCAAGAGGAGAAAGGATCTCCTTTCTAGAGGAGACTGCTCATGTTGTGGGACTTTTGAAGGCTTGTGCAAAGAAAAATTATCTATTCAAGGGCACAAGTCTACACGAGGACATTCGCAAACGAGGGTTTCTGAAAGAAGCCCCTATGTTGCAAGCACTTTAATAACTATCTACGTTAAATGTGGGGCTCTTACAAAAGCACAACAAGTGCTTAATGAAGGTACTATTCATGATAGATTCTCTTGGAATACACTAATTCAAGGTATGCACAAAATGGCCACGACAATAAAACTCTAAAATGCTTTGATGAGATGCGGCACAAAGGCCACTTTCCTAATTCAGTCACCCTTTACATGTGCATTGAAAGCCTATAATAGTGTAGCAACACTCGATAAAGGGCAAACGAATTCATGATGAGATTTTTAGATTAATGTTATTGGAGAAATATGTTGTACTCAACAATGCTTTGGTGAACATGTGTGCTTGTGTGGCACATTGGAAAAAGCACAATGAGTATTGGATGAGCACCCATCCAAGATGTAGTCACTTGGAATGAACTAATTGCAGGATATGCACAGCATGGGCAAGGCACAGAAGCAATGAAATTTTTTGATAAGATGTGACATGAGAGCAACACTCCCCCACTGCAGATTGCTGCCTTATTTGTGCCTTGAATGTAGGAGCGCTTGGCAAGGGCAAATAAATTTGTGATGAGATCACTAGACTCATGTGGTTGGGGAGAAATGTTGTGCATGACAATGCTTTGGTGGCCCCAATTCTCTCTCTCTCCACAATAACTCACCCACTCTTCCTCTCTCTCTCTCTCTCTCTCTCTCTCTCTCTCTCTCTCTCTCTCTCTCTCTCTCTCTCTCTCTCTCTCTAAAGTCATTAAATTTAGAAATAATAATTTACTCTCCCTCGTTACCCCTCACATTTTCTTTCTCTCCCTCTCTCTCCCCTCCTTCTTGTCTCATGCTTTAGGTTTCATGATGGTGTCATGGCGGCAATTTGCTTTGATGCAAGTGTAATCAAGGCTCCTTGTCTCTCTAGCATTGTGTTGCTAATCACATTGCGCATCTGCATCTACTCAAAAATGGCACATCTCCTTATTAAAATGGTGCATCTGCTAATCGCACTACTCGCCAATCTTGATTAAAATGGCGCATCTACTAATCACATTAAAACTGTGCATCTAGTAATGCTAAAAAAACTTTTGTTTTAATGCCATTTTAATCCGAACCATCATATTCATGGATGATGGCTCCCTGCTCTTGCTATTCATGGATGATGGCTCCCTGCTCTTGCTATTCATGGATGATGGCTCCTTGCTCACCAAGTTGCTCATGGACCTGCTAACGACCTCCTGTGAACCTTTGTGTGGACTAAGGTCTGTCTCACTCACTCACACACACACACGCACACACACACACACACACACACACACACACACACACACTCTCTCTCTCTCTCTCTCTCTCTCTCTCTCTCTCTCTCTCTCTCTCTCTCTCTCTCTCTCTCTCTCTCTCTCTCTCTCTCTCTCTCTCAAACATTTTAAAGACTAGTTGCATCACATTAACCCTCTTGTTGGTTTTGTACAAGTAGGTGTGTGTGGGTGCATATGTATGTGCATATGTGTCTGTGTCTCTATGTATAATACCTAAGTATACCTCATGAATCCATGTTAATATTACATGTAAAGATCTGAACCATTTCATAATTTTACTATAGAGACCTTATTTCACTAGCCAAGATGATTGTAATCAATACTCTTACATGGAAAAGCCTATTTTTTAATGACATGCTTTGAAATCAAAGCACATCTTGTAACTCAAAATGAGAGAAAAAGGCATAGAGGTAGATAAATTCAGATATAAATGTACTATTTTGTCTTATTATTCACCTCCTTTTTCATTCAATGTTCATGGCTAGTTCTCCCTTTTTCACTTATGTAGTACTTCTACTTCCACATAATGTATAGATCATAGCTCTTGTTCACGCGGGATTCTTCCTAGTAGGTGGTCAATTTTTGGAAAGTTATCCTATCACATATGTTAATTTGTGAGACAATTGCAATCTATGTGTCCTCTATATGCTAAGAAGTGTATTTATATCATAGGGAGTACACAAATTGAAGGAGGATAAAAAAATGTACATAGGGAGACCCTTCTACATTAATGCTTATTGAAATTACTTCAAGTATGCATCTATTTTCTTTACGAGAGCTTGAATATACATGATAAGGCTAGTTTCTTCGTAATGATGACTAGTCCAAAACATTGTTGGACTACTTGTTTACACTCTCTATGTATGCAAGTAAGACACTAAATAATTTTTCTTTCTTGCTCTAAATGTTTGCTATTTTGGGGGGTTGTAGGATAGGTGTCACAAGGGTGGGCTTGTTGCAATTGAACCTAAGGTTAGAATGTAGGTAATCAAAGTCACTTGCACTATTCAACTACACTTTAGACTTCATGTGATCACACCACACACTCCCTTGCACTAGCTAGCTACAATGCTTTTGACCATGCCATACCATGCAATTGTGGGTTAGTGCCTTGAAGGATTGGTTAGCACCTTGTGAGTTGGCATCAAGAAAATGTGACTGTTATGTATTTTGAGTTGGCAATGTAAGTGGGTAACAACAAACGTAAATTCTTGTGTGTTTGTAGTAGCGGGTGATGTGTTTGTAGTAGCACTAAGTGGGCCATGTGTTCATTCTAAAGCAATGTATAATGGACCTCTTTTTACCTTGTAGGGTTGGTGGCTTGATAGAGAATGATTATCACTAGCAATGCAAAGTGAGTAGCAAGGTTATGTGCAATTGTGGGTCATTGCCTTGTACGGTTGGTTAGCACTTTGTGAGATAATAACGAGAAATGTGGTGGCTATGTGTATAGGATTGGCAATGTAAGTGGATAATAAAAAATGTAAATGCTCGTGTGTTTGTAATGGGCTATGTGTTTATAGTAGCATTAAATGCACCACGTATTCATTCCAAAGCAATGTACATTGTATTTCTTTTTAGCTTGTAAAGTTGGTGACTTGGTAGAAGATGATTGTTAGTGGCAGCACGAAGTGAGTAGCAAGGTTGTAAGAAATGGTGGGTTATGACCTTCTTATATGGTTGGTTAGTGCCTTGTGAGTGGATAACAAGCAATGTGATGGCTATGTGTTTTGAGTTGGCAATGTAAGCAGGCAACAAAAAATGTAAATGCTTGTGTGCTTGTAGGGAGCTATGTGTTTGTAGTATCATTAAGTGGCTTATGTGTTCATTTCAAAGCAATGTACAAATGGATTTCTTGTTACCTTTTGTAGGATTGGTGGCTTGGTAGAATATGATTGTTAGTGGTAGCGCAAAGTGAGTAGCAAGGTTATAAGCAATGGTGGGTTAGTGCCCCATTAGTGCCTTGTAGGGTTGGTTAGCACCTTGTAATTTGGTAACACGCGACATTGCATGTTAAACACTCTTGCTTTGGGAAAAATCATTTAAGGTCATGTGAAACAAAGGAAGAGCATTAAAATATTTCATAATGCATTGAAGCCCATGTGAAACAAAGCAAGAACATTTTAAAAGCATTACATTGGCAAGAATTTCAGCAACAACCATTACATTGGCGAGCTCAATGTATTAATTGAATAAAAATGCAAATGTGTGTGGTTTTCTCTTATATGTGACCTAAACAATCTAAGGGTCGCACTTTCCGCTTTGTGTCACTATCCCAACTTGGCACAAAAAGACACAAGGATTTCCCTATGCCTACACTGCGCATGGTGTTCGAGTCCCATGCCCTCGTGGCTTGCACCAAAGGAGCACCATGATTAGTGTAGTCATGCACCTAACCTAAACAATTCGAGGCTTGCACTTTTTGCTTTGTGTTAGTGGCCTAGGCCTCGCTTGGTACACAAAAATACAACGCTTTCCTTATGCCTGCACTATTCATGGTGTTCGGGTCCCACGTCCTCGTGGCTTGGCACCAAAGGGGCAAAATGATTAGTGCAATCGTGCACCTAACCTAAACAATTTGAGGCTTGTACTTTTTGCTCTGTGTTAGTGTCCCAGACCTTTCTTGGCACACAAAGACACAAGGCTTTCCTTATGCATGCACTGTGCATGGTGTTCGAGTCCCACGTCCTCATGGCTTGGCACCTATAATGGGGCACCATGATTAGTGTAGTCATTAACTTGACCTAAATAATTTGACGCTCGCACTTTTTGCTTTGTATTGGTGCCCTAGGCCTCACTTTGCACACAAACACACAAGGCTTTCCTTATGCCTGCACTGCGCATGGGATCTGGATCCCACATTCTCATGGCTTGGCACCAAAGGGACGTGATTAGTGTAATTGTGCACCTAACCTAAGCAGATTGTAGCTTTCTCATTTCAGGGAGAGAGAGAGAGAGAGAGAGAGAGAGAGAGAGAGAGAGAGAGAGAGAGAGAGAGAGAGAGAGAGAGAGAGAGAGAGAGAGAGAGAGAGAGAGAGAGAGAGAGAGAGAGAGAGAGAGAGAGAGAGAGAGAGAGAGAGAGAGAGAGAGAGAGAGAGAGAGAGAGAGAGAGAGAGAGAGAGAGAGAGTGTGTGTGTGTGTGTGTGTTATCTTATATGTACCTATTAAACTTAGCAGGTGTATGTACCATTGAGAAAACAATGCAACAAGAAATCTGTGTAAATCAAATAGGAAGTTGCTTGTTCAAATATGTAAATACAAGCTATTTAGTGCCAATTTAGCTATGGACAATGATGAGATGAGGGAGGTTTGTTGAAACCTTGGAAAAAGGGATGTGTTGAGGTGCAAGGTGATTTTTGGAACTAAAAAACACACAGAAAATGAAGGCCTTGGACACTTGTTGGGAAAGATAGACTTAGATATTACCATGACTAGATGGATTTCTAACATGATCGAGAATCTTATGGAAACTTGGAACAAGAGTAAATCTAGTTTTAGGGAAGAGTTTAATGGTGAGAAAGTGCACAAATGGAATTGTTTGTATGCTAGAGTACGAGTTGCCGAAAGCAAATCTGATAGAAGTGTCAACCGGGCAATTTCTTGGCAGAAAAAGATGTGTTCTACATACATGCAAAGTCTCACATCCACTCCAAAGACAAGATCTAGAGCACAAGATCTCCATAGTCTTTGTACTTGTATGCCCAATGTACATACAATGACATATCTGAGTGAAAATGAGATAGTCCAGGGAGAAGAATTGGGAAGAGGTACATATGGTACAGTATTCAAAGTGAAAATTATAGGTGTAGTTGGGTTTGATCCCTATAGAATCTATGTTGGAAAGTGTTATAAAGGGAAGAATTATAGAAGGCAAGTAGGGAGATCATAATGTAGATTAGACAGCAAGTACTAGTGTGTGTCATTGTAGCCACTGCTGAAGAACCCTTGTGGACAATTACACCGTACTTTAATGGAGGTAGCCTTGGGGACTTCATGACCCAACTCCCTTCACCGCATGGATGATTCACAAGATTTTTTTTCACCCATGCAGGGGCAAGAGAAGGCATGATGAAGATAGTCAATTAGCAAGTGATCAAATACGACAAATCACTATATTTTGCAAATGTGACTTGTCTATTATGCATGCTTTAATTTTGGGAATGTGTTGACTACACAAAGAGAGGTGGATGCACACAAAATGTGTCGACTACACAAAGAGAGGTGGATGCACACAAAATGTGTCGACTACACAAAGCGAGGTGGATGCACATAGATTTACATCCAAGAAATATTGTTTTGGATTTTGTTGGTGAAGTGTGCCGTGTGGGAATAATAGATTGGGGTAAGGCTTTGGATTTCTCAGAGCAATGAAGGGCATTTGCAAAGCCACCTAGAGAGTGTCACGATGATGATGAAACATATGCAAGAAAATTGAATCAATGCAAAGTAGATCATACACGAAGTAAATGGCTAGCCCCTGAGTTAGAAGATATAGCATTGAAGGGCTGTTATGCACCCATGTCAGATGTTTATGCATTGGGATGGGTGCTAAGGGAGATCTATCAATTCTATGAGGATGCCTCAGACTACTTTGACTTAACAAAAGCTATCACTCTCTCCTTTCAAATGATAAGACACCTGTCTCAAATTTTTGAAGAAAAAAATGATGAATATAGATCTAACAAGAAGGGTTTCCTTTGAAGAGATGAACGAGCTTGTTTGCAAGCATCTTGGCATGAACAGGGAGTTGGCCATGCGCCCCTTTGAGGAAATGGAGCCGACTTCCACATGAACAATTTGTGGCACCATGTAAATCATGATACAATACTAGCTACTAATGTCACTTCACACTATCTTAGAGCATCTCTTTTCTATTGTTCTTTTTCTATTGAACAATGGAATGTCTTGCATAGAGGCATGTATCGTTTTGACATGGCTTCAATATGGTGAATTGTATCTTGTTTCTAGATAACCTATGAATGTATCATTGGATGTCTATTGTAAATGTAAAATAAAAAAGTAAAGTACATTTGTTACAACGAGCAAGAAGTGCTTGTTAACCAAGTAGTGGAACCACAAATCATATTTGTGTTACATGTGGAAAAATTACTTGTTATGCATGTACTCTTGTATAATACAGTCATTTCTAAATTTTTTCCTTGATGTGAGTGCATTTTTCCTACCCCTAAGAAGCTATTGATTAGGTTTTTGAGCATAAATCTAGTGGGAAAGTGCTTTTGGCGTATGTCCGAGTTGTAGTTGATTCCACATACGGTGCAATATGACAAGAGATAATACAGGATGGGTTTATTTGTGGTTTGTTTAAATTTATCATTGAAGATGAAGATGAAAATATTGGATGTCGCACACTAAACCCAATATAAGAAGAACGTTGGCATGTAGAAAATGTCAAATTTATCACTATAAGGAGGGATTCAATCATAGTAGACAAGATTGGGGGTGAGGTATGGCCCACAAAGTGTATATGTAAGGACTTGAGTGATATTGTAGAAGTTACAGGCTTCAAAGCAAGTGACAAAGCTATGCACAATCTAGTTGATAACCCAAAGCAAGCTATAGATAAGCTCAAGAGCACGTTGCTTTCAAAGTCTACACTTGAAAGTTGGCTAGCCCAATGTGAGAGTACTTGCAAGAAGTTGAGGGAGCTCAATCCACCAAGAGACGATAAGTTTGAGCTTACCACGGAAGATCTAGATGGTGGACCCTTGGTTCAAGTATGGTGCCATGAATGTGGATCTCCTTATGGATCAGAAGTAAGCGGCAGGCAATCCTCCTACTCACGCCTTTCCAATTTCATGAGAACCCATGTATTGGAGAATCAAGCACATCAGAGAAGGTATCTAACGAACCGAGGATTGAAGGTTGGAGCGATATCTAGCTCAAAGGATATAGAAGAAAGCAATGAAGATGACATGACAACGATTTTAGTTGTTGCAGAGGAGATGAATTTTTTCAATAGCACTCATAAAGATAAGTCACTTTTTTCTAAAAATTGAGACCTTGAGTAAACCATTTTTTTATATGTAGTAGTTGCTAGTTTAGAAAAGAGATGTAATTCGGTTTCATTTAATGATCGCATGTGCAAGCATTTTATAGCTGATCCCCAATCCCTTTGCAAGTATGCCATGACCACCATTCACATCTTTATTGCATATATACTATCCACATCATCTAACTTGACCAGATAGTCTACCAAAACATGACATTTTTCTATTGGGTTCAATCCTATGAATCACCTACATAATCTTTGATACCTTTGTCTCTTTGATAGTGAAATCACTTCATGTTTGAGATCAAGCATGATCTACAACATTATGTTTATCCATTGTTACAGTAATAAACTTTGGTCTATGTGACTTCCTCATCCAAATCCATGGATGGATGCACTTGCTTTGAACACTTTTTGCAAACATTATGCAATACCCACACTTGTCTCTTGCAACTCAAGAGAGCCCATACCCATTTTTTCCATTGAAGTGTGAGCCAAATCCACTACTTGTTTGCTATATGTAGAAGAAGCACATTGAGAATGAAATCTATTTCCCATGTCCTTCACCCTTGGTAGACGTGTTTCCTTTCAAGTATACATTGTACCTTATAGTCTACAATAATGCTGAGGAGATATCCAAACTTGATTCTTGAAACAAGGTTAATTGCTCTTTATATCCAATAGAAGCCCTCATGCTAGCATCCTTTGCCTCATGAGGTTTGTATATGGCACAAAAATACCAATCTCATCTTGTGCAACAAATCTTGAACCTGCAAGTTCCCATCAAGTGTCATTCTATTCACTAAGTCTAGTCTACTACCTAGGCAATTTGTTGACATCTTGAAAACATAAGGCTAATCTATAGTATCCAATTGACCCTGGAATAAAACAATGTGGATGAAAGGATACCTACATCTATTTTTAAGGTCCAATACAACCTCAAAACCTTTGGAGGTAACACTTTGTGCCTACTTGGCATAGTCTAGGCACTTCTCCAATCTCTTGTTGTCAAACAATGGTGTGGCATATTCCAAAAGCTTTGCCAACTCCCCTTTCTCAATCTCAATACCAGTAGTACTAGTCTCCCTACTAGCATCTAGAAAATCATGTCCCTTGCAACAACCATTTCCAACTGCTTTGTTGTAGTAAAAGGATTGTCTTTAGCTTTAGAGATCACCCTCTCCTCCACTCTTTCAAGATGCAACCTGTTTCCACCCTCTTCATAAGGATGGTTGTGACTCCCAATAACACACCTAGATGCTTTATCATGATCCTTGAGAATGCAATAGTAAATAATAGCAATGCAAGTGGAAATGCACTATGGTCCTTGTCCACAATATCTACACATCAATGAACCATATTCTCAACTCATCATGCCAACGTGGCATGCTCCTTTCAATCTTCCCCTCCACTGTGTAGTGTAATCTCACACAGAAAGAACAATCCACATTTACAGATCTTAAATAACATGAGCAACTACTAAACTAAACCACACCATCAAAAAGGTCATAGTTAGAAGTCACATACTCTATCCATGGGTGGCAGTCATTTCTTTCCTCCATTCCATACATGACTTGTCTATTGCGAGGAGGAGGTAGCTCAAAGGCAATGTAACCAGCATATTGCTTATGAATATCTTTGACTCTTTTGAAAGCCATAATGCATTGGAATGTAGCATGCAAGCTACTATTAATAGGGAAGCATTTGATAAGGTCAAAGATGCTATTGAAGCCTTCAATAGACCAAGCATCAATGTCTTGTTTTATCTCCACCCCTTCTTGCAAGGCACTTGCAACACTGATATTCACCTTATAGAATTGATACATATCACCATCAAGAAGGTACCCATCTACCCCTCCAAGGATAATGGAGGTTCGAGTTTCACAATGTCTTGTTCCAAACCAAGTGGCACCAAAGAGAAAGAACTTCCTTGAAGGTTAAAAGTACTCCTAAGGGTGGAAAGCTTAATTGGTACCAATTTGTTATGAGATAGTAACATTATTTTTTGCCCCTTTAAAGGCATGTAGATAGTGATCTCTTGAGCTAGCAATAGGAAACAAAGTAATAATAGAGATTGCCCCCACATCTAGAGCTTGGCCTCTTGTTCATCAAAAGCAGTTATTTTAAGTTGATCATGATCCATAAATATTTTATTATAAATGACATTTAAAATAGTACTAATTACTATGCTATGAGAATCCAAGATGTAAGGATGTCATTCTATTGAGTGGATATGCAAAGATATTGCATATCACATTACCATAGAAAGAGGGATATTTAATGAGCAGTTAAAACCATCTCTCTCCTCTCTCCCTCCCTCCCTCTTTATCATCATTCTCTCTCTCTCCATCTTTATCACCTTAGATGTAAGGTTGTCATTCTATTGAGTGGATATGCAAAGATATTGCATATCACATTACCACAGAAAGAGGGATACTTAATGAGCAGTTAAAACCATCTCTCTCCTCTCTCCCTCCCTCCCTCTTTATCATCCTTTTCTCTCTCTCCATCTTTATCACCTCATTTTTTAAACCATCTCTCTCCCTCTCCCCCTCTTCTATTACTCCATCTGCTTGGCTTGAAATATCCCCATCATTGCAAAGCAAGGCAGCTTCATAACATTAAATATTGCCAATAGCTCAATGGTTGTTCGAAGGCCCTATGCCTAGTATTATTCAAGGGAAAGAACTAAGGGGTTGTCTCTATCTCTCTAAACTCTATTTCTCTATGGCTATATGTCTCTATCGCTATACTCTCACTCTCTATCTCCTTTATATTACTCTATCTCTCCCTACCTATCTCTAGCCCTAGCTCTCTCTCTCTCTCTCTCTCTCTCTCTCTCTCTCTCTCTCTCTCTCTCTCTCTCTCGTTTTATAATGAGCTCTGCCTACCTATCTCTAGCCCTACCTCTTTTATTGTTAACTCTCCCTCCCTCTCCCTCTAACTCTCTATCTTTCTAACCCTTATTTCTCTCACTCTCTCTCCCATCATAGCCTTTGCAAATGATACACTATGGGTCTTCACCAAGTAAGAACTTGTGGAAGAAATGGATGTACATGTACCATTTTTTGGTGCACATGACAAGCCCATGTTATTTCTGAGAGAGTCACAAATTCACTTTATATAGTCCTTAGTCAACACGTGGACCTATAGTGAAATACACATTGCATAGTGTAATTGAGTCCTAATTTAATAGAAGATCTCCCCATGGTTATCATGGAGACCCCAGTTAAACTAGGACTCCTTTGACATGTAAGAAAAGGAATAACCAAGTTTCTCTTTTTTGCCCCTCAATCTCCCATGTGCGAGGGGTGTCATTCTCTCTATTCTTGCATCCTCTCTCCCTCTCTTTATTTCCATGACATATATGTGGCTACCCCTCTTCTTTTTGGTGTTGCAGATTCATGGAGTGCATCAAGGTGTGGAGTGTGCGGAATCACCGAGCATCTGATCGAGCCTCTTCCTATTGGACCTTCACTCCGATGATCAAGTACAACATTCTTGCTAAGTATAATTTAGGGTCCCGAAATGAAAATTTTGTGTGTAGGAGGTCATGCTGGTGTAGCCTCCCTAGGGAAGGTTTCTTGGCCATCGCATTATGTGTTGCATGGAGAGATTGGAGGTTATTGCATTGTCCTAGTATGAACTTGTGCATGTTGCATGGAGAGATTGGAGGGAATGCCTAGTGTCCCACTAATGGGAACTTGCATAGGGAGGTCACACCAGCATGGCCTCTTGGGCAAGGTTTCTTAGCCATCATGTTGTGCATGTCACATGGAGAGATTGGAGGTTATCATGTTGTGTTAGTGTGAACTTGCGCATGTTGCATGGAGAGATTGGAGGGAATGCCTAGTGTCGAGCTGGTGTGAACTTGCATAAAGAGGCCATGTCAACATCAGCACAGAGTATGTGAACCATCCCCAATGCCATCCGTATAGCCTAAAGCTTGCATTTGATGGAGCAAAACCTCATAGGGTGATCATTCAAAGCTCTCCGACATGTTTGATAGCTCCATGAGGTGCCCCCTTTACCCAACAACTTTTCTTTTGCTAGCCTCGCGAGGAACACAATCTTGTGATTGTTGATGATATAAGTTTGTATCCTAGATGTATCAAGAATCTTGCACACATTCTCCATGTGCACTCAATCAAACATGGGATGTTTTATGCACTTGCAAGGTCCAATGGTTGAAATGTGATATCAGACTACATGAGCACAATGGACCCTCAATGCAATTTATGGTTCTTGTGACAAGGGTTGAAGTAAGTAGCCATTCATCTTTAAATCCCTCTTTTGCATGGACAAGAGGCTCTTGTGGTTTCCCCTATTGCATATGAGGCACCCTTGCATACTATACCGTTACATACCAAATATATTAAATGGACTAATTTAGAATGTTATATCAATGGATTAAATACATTATGGTTTACATAATCCCCATTTTTCCCATGTTGTAAAAAATCTTTGTGGATAGATTAATGCATACATATAAACCAATGTCTATGACTACTACTTTCTATTGAGATGATGTTATAAACTCATTTCATTTCTTTCCTCAATGAAATGATAGTTCCTAGGGTATACATGCCCTAACCACACGATAGGAACCAAAGCTCCCTTTTATATGTCATTGTCTAACCCCCTCCCATTAACCCCTCCCTCCACTTTTATTTACATGCATGTACTTATGTATTGATGTCAATTTGTACCTTCCTCTTTCCTTACCAACTTTAAGCAACTTGACAAGCTTACCCCCTAGCCATCAAGAAGTTCTCAAGCCAGGCCGGGCCTTCACGAGCTAGGAAAAGTTGATGTTAAGTATCTACAGGCAGGGGTAAAATTAAGAGATATATTAAGGAGCAAAGGGAACCAATCCAAGTAACTTGCAATGCAATGCCGATGCGCAATAATAGTGAAGTTGAAACTAGATTAGCGGACCTCAATAACTGCAAGTTTAAAGCAAATCAGTGCGCCTCAATTGATAGTAAGCTCTGTCACCTCAAATGACAATGAGGCAAATGCCTTTGTCACAAAGTTTCCCTAAGTGTATTTGAAAGAGGGTGCGCCAATGCAGTCTCCCTAAGTGTATTTGAAAGAGTTTATTGCCTTATTATGAGAGTGTCATTGTCACAAAGTTTCATAGAAGGAAAATGCCTAAGGAAGACTCACAGCGGGAGGCTATGTTGGCGTAGCCTCCCTAAGTGCAGTTCAAAGAGGTTATTGTCTTGTTGCCAATTTAATGTTATATTGGGGAGGTGGAGAGAGAGGAAGGCAGGAGGATGTGGTAGGGGAAGTGCCACTAGAGGAGGGGAAGTACTGCTAGATATCGTAGGGAGGGTGTGTGGTCAAGAGACTTTGAGGATGGCATGGTTTAGTTTGAAATTTTGGCAATAGTGCATGGCTTTATGGTAGATTTGGATTCAAATTTGACAGTTGTCAAGTGCCAATGAAGTTCAATCCCATAACCACCAAGTTTTAATTACCTTTTTGAGTTAGACTTTTGGTGGCTTACAAAAGGGAGAGCTTTCAGGCCTCTATTTGCAACTTGGAGATGTAAAAGGACTTTTTGATTAGCAAGCAAGGTTGTATACTTGTTTCCATCTAAGTGATCTAGTGATAAGAGTCATATAAGACATGAAGTTTCTTCTTGAGAGCTTGAGGATTTATAAAACATTTGGATTTCTCCATGAACAACTCATTGTCATTTCCAAATTATGTTTGAAGATCTTATGCTTATGAGTTCGGTAAAAGTTTTAATTCTTGACAATCTCAATTCTATGTTTGATGCTAAATTTATCGTGAATATTCATCCTTGTAGTGTGTTGGACCATATGTTATGAATATGAATCATAATGAATATCTTGTAGAATTGTTGTTGCTATGTCTACAATGAGTGCATTATACAAGAAACCTTCTTCAATGGAATTGACTAATATATTGACATTCCAAGCATGCTCAAAATGTCCCTCAATAATATTTCTTTGATGCTTTATATCACTTCTAATGGAAAAGACCCTCTCAAAATCCCACTTGTGCCCCAATCAAGTAGTCTATGTTCCAAGGTAGTAGGTTTTGCATTGTTTATTAACAAAGAACCACACAATGGTATGTACCATTCATGTTGTAAATTCATTGATTGTACATAAATGAAGTATTAGCATTTTTTGCTTTGCATAATTAAAGTATTGTTTTGTGCTTGTTGTTTCTATAGTTCATTTGCAATTGTTGATATGTCATTGCTTGATGTCCACAAAGAGGAGCTTGACCTCCTCTTAGGTGATGCAATGTTTTTTTTTCTAGTGTAGCTTATAGCTTTTCTTACACTCATAATAATTTTTTGAGCAATCGCCCATCTACAAAGGCAAAACAAACACGTAGTCGGAAGAGAGGGAAGACAACAACTTTATCCGATCAGATACTTGATCAAGTAAGTATGGTGGAGGCGACCTTAAAACCTAGTAATATAAGTGATCAAGGACATGAAGCTAAGATTCAACATATTGAGTATGGGATACAAGTGGATGTGCAAGACATTGAAGATGATGGTGCTCTGCTAGAAGCAAACATGCAAATTGTGCCTTGTGTATTTTAGCCCGAGATTGGTTCATTCAATATAGAGATAGATTATGCAAAGTTGTACATGGATAAAGGTGAAGACATTATGAAGAAGATTTGAATATTGAGTTTTTTTCATTGCCCCACCATACCACTTTGCTAATTGATACCATATGTTCGTGTTGAAGGCCTTCGAGATGATCTCTCAAGTCTATTTTAGCTTTTTTACAAATAATATCACTTTCAAATTTATTTTATTTTTTTATCATCTTTATTTTGAATTCTAGGCTTAAAGTCAACTTTTGCCAAGGAGGGCTATGTGCCTAAGAAGGGTGCATTCATTGTGTCAGATGTACATGTGCCAATGAAGTGATTATTGTGGATGATAATATTATGGAGGGATGGGATGCCATATGGTGAGAGGTAAATGATGAGTTTGAGAGTGAGATTAGGGGCAAGGATGAATTTCAATTCTTGTCGTGCAAGATATTCTATGTCTGGGAGGGGAATCACAGGATAGCGGCTTCATGAGCTACTATAAAGGAAAACTTTTTCAACACAAAATCCAAGCAATGCAGGCTTCTTTGCACTCTCATTGATCCCACAAGGGTTAATGAGATTGCACTACTCTCCAGTTTCAACAAATGAATTCATAAGTTTTGCAATTCATTTTGTTTTGTGTTAGTATTTATTGTCAACATGAATACATAACTAAACTAAATTATGCAGTTTAAATACCCATGCTTTGGTGGCTCCCACTCTTTGATAAGTTGATAAATGTAGCCAACATTTGTTTTGCCAACCATGAGGACTATATGAATGGGTTTCCAAATAAATACCAAAAGCTCATTATTCAAATTAGGAAGTCATTTACAAAGGGATCTGAATCTTGGTATCCACTTACTCAATATACTTTGGGAAAGCTTGTGTATAATGTAAGTATTGGTGTGCCTTGATGGTTAAGTTTTCTTTTATCAATTTTATATTTTGTAGGTCCTTAATATTCTAGATCCAAAACTTGGAGATGTATGGTGCGAACATGTGTTTACACTAAAGCGAGGTCCTAATAGCTTTGCCACCCTTGAAAAATTAAAATTAATTACTTTGAATTATGTGCCCATTAGTACAAAGTTGACTTGGCTTTCATTATGTGAACCAACAAAGGCCACAAAGAACTTAGTTGAGCTTCCATATGGTGATCATACCTTCAAAGAGTGAGTACCATGGTGTATAGTTATGTGAAATTATTTTGACATTTGATATTTCACAATTGTTCATTCTAATAGTTGTTTTTTTGTTTACTAAACCTTCTCCTTTTCTTGTGTTTAAGTTGGCTCTGTCGAGAGGGTGTCCTAGAGAAAATACTTGTTAAGGCCAAACACATGCTTGCAGATTTCATTAATGCGCAAGCGGATTGACCCTTCCTAACTATACTTCTCTTGATGATTACTTTGAAGAGATGAAAATAGAGTGAAGGAGGTCCTTGTTTCCTTTGGAGGTTAGAGTGTTTTCTAGGGAGAAGGGAGAAGATATTAAAGCATCGAGAAAACTAGATCTATTTCAAATGACCTCACAATGACTTGTGTATAGGTATAATGATTTATTTTTGGGAAATATTGTGAGGTTTATAGTGAGTAGGCCTCCTACAGTGTTTTGATTGGAAACATGGATGTACTTACTTTCACTTTTTGAAGGCAAAGAAACACTTGGATGCTATTCATGTATGAGCTAGATAGTGGATTGTGTTGGTTGATAATGAGGGGGTTTGTATGTACCCTCCCCTAATGCACACACTTTCAAAGTGGAAGCTATAGCACTACCCTTGGTGTATTGATCTAGAGCTTGGACATATGCTTTAGAGGGAGGAAGAGTTGTATAAGCAAATGAAGATGGATCAAAGAAAAGAAAATATCCAGACAATGAAAGGTAATTACTAACAACTATGTCCTATTCTTCAGCTTGTTATAAAATTTATATGTGGACTACTATGTTAAAGGAGTAAATATTGCAAGAGAAAAAGGCAAAGAGATAGTAAATGATGAAGCAAATGTTCAAGAAAATATGGATATGGATGAGGATATGGTAGCGACAACAGGGAGAAAAATGCTTAGAAAGAGTAAAGCATTTTTGTTCTTGGAGGAGCATACACTAGCTGCTCCTATGACTAATATTGGAAACAACAGTATTGTTGTTGTTAGGGATTACATATCCATTGGGAGGGATTTTGCTAGTGCTATGAAAAATCCCACATTCACACTGATACATGATCACATGGTGTGGGTGAGACCTACTAAGAGATAGTATATCAGGAAAGGCAAGGTGGTATCATGGACCTTGGATTTTATACTTTTGGATCTTCCTTCTAGTGTCATTCTTCATAGTGACAAGCCATGTCCACCTTGGGATAGACCGTCAAACGATCACTTACGCTGTGGGATTGCCCTTGCTACCTCTACACTAACAAATTCCTGCTGGTTGTTGATCGTGTCTTCATTTGCAAGTATTTGCAATCTATGTGTGTGGACTAGTTAGATGTAATATATTGAATAAGATAGCAAATTTTCTTCATCATATTGTATATGCGTAGGGGATAGTATTGGTCGGGAGGAGCATATGCCCCCTTTTGGGTGTTACGATGTTGGCGATTCCCAAGTTGAGGTCTATTGTGTGGTATTTACCTTCTATGTATATGGAGTCTTTATTATCTAATGCATATTTATAATCTAAATGTATGCCTTGTATTCTTGTAGTATGCATTGCCGGTGTTGTTAATGGTTCAGTGTCGTGGGATGGATGTACACGTTGCAAAGAGCATGCCACTCTTTCAAGCCCTTCACATGAATTTGACTAACAATATCATGCATCACTATATGTCTCCCATAGTAAGGTCTAGGAGATTTGATGGTGGAGATTGGCAATTAGGAATGGAGAGGCGAGCCAAAGTTTTGTGGCTTGCTTCTTGGAGCTCCTGTGCCCCAAGGGGGGTATATGCCTTGAGATGGGTTGTGGCACTACACCCATTCTTAAGTCATGCATTAGGTCCAATTGCATATGTGGATCTTTTGATGCAGACAATTACATCATTTCCTCTTCTGTGCAACTGTTTTGTTAACACAAGCCATGCGAGGAGGAAGCATGGAGTAGCTTCTTTTGTGATTGGTGATGATGAGGTGGATGAGAGAGCGAGTGAAAATACCTATGACTAGTGAGCATCTAGCATTTTTCATATCACCAGTTTAAAAATGTCTCTTTCGATTGTTATTCAAATTAATCATGTAAATGGGCCATACTGAATGCAATCATGTTACATGTTTTTATCAATCAATATAACTATATAGATTGAAATTAAGAGAGCACGATGAAACATGTTACTCTAGCACTAATCATTATTTGTTATAGTTAAGAAAGTTTGTGAGGTTAACTTGGTCCATGAATTGTTCTAGGGATGTCTGGTTTTTTTTTTTTCATTCTAAGCTTTTTGTGAAAGTGAAGCATCAAAGTTACATTTTGATAACAAATATGCTCATTTTATGCTTCCTTATTATATGTTAGAAGTGTGTTGGATGCATGTGTGGAAGCAATGGTGAAAAGAATGGCCAATGAGCCATGCTTCAATGCAGACTTCTCAAAGCCACAATGAAGGCATTGTATTTTGGTAGATGATGAGTGCAAACCCATGTGAAGTGGATGAGGACATTGAGGCTACTGCTACTGTCTTTGATGTATCATGAATAATATTTGAGTGAAACTTGTTTTCTAGTGTTTCTCTTGAGTTTGCCAATAATGATATTTTCAAGAAAAGTTTTTTGTTGCCATGGATTTGGAATTGCCATTTGCAAAACTAATTTTCATGGTCTATATATATCAAATTACGAAATGTATATGGATCTAAAAAATGTAAAATTCGATTTAAAAAATGTGATATGTAGATCCATAAAATGCAAAACTAATTTCTATAATGTGCTAGTAAAACTAATTTTAATATGAGGGGAAGACCATATTTTTTGTTGTTATGGTTTTGGAATTTCATATTTCTATCTCATGCTTTGTCAAAATGTGCACAACTCTATCTTGTGTGCTTTGCCACATATTGCTTAGTTTCTTCATCTCACTCAAAAATATCTACTTAGAAAAAGGGAAGACTCATGAGAAAGAATCTATAATGTTAGAAGATGATCATGATGATGATAGAGTTATAGTGCCTTCAATGGAGCTAAATATCCTATGGTGATGGATGGACAACCTACTATTGAGATGTCAAGCTCAACATGAGCTGATACTCATGTACTTGGATGAACATTTTTGCATTCATATCAGTAACATGGTCGATACTTGCATCAACATATACTTCCAATGATACTTTTTAACTAGACATCAGTTTCATCCACCTAAGCAAGTAATGAGATATCTATCTAGTCATCTTTCTAGTTAGCGTAATCACACTATGGACCGCTTGTATATTATGTATATTGTACTCTCTCTTTGTTCTTGGTAGATTGCTATAGTGGAGAAGAAGAAGAAGAAGAAGAAGAAGAAGAAGAAAGACACAGGTTTTCAACTTCTTATCTTGTGTGTACTCTCTATCTATTGTGTGCCTTGTCAGAGCTCAAGATTCCTCTCTTTCCTCCATCTTTTCATGGTATCAAAGTAGTGTATAGGTAAGGAGATATGAGCTACAAAAATAAGAGTCCACAAGGAAGGCCTACTTTGGAGTATAGCTAAGGAGATCTCTCTCATACTATCTTTGATTGACGAGCCATCTTTGCACGAGCTTGAAGTGCTTGAGGGAGTATTGTAGACCTCTTATCTAAGTTTGTGTAGTTGTATTTTCATTATGGGCACACTCCAATCTCTATTCAAGAGTTAAAAAAGTAGTCATAGGTGACATCATTCAAAAATCCTTGGAATATCATGGGCATTGTTGGCTAGGCTTTCTTGAGTCTACCTCATAGGGAAAACCCTACTTCATATCAATGAGAATCTACCTGAAACAAAGTTCCTAGATAATACTAAGGTCACCTAACAATTTATCTAGTGTTGATCTTTGAGCAACTGCCTGTGTAAATCAACTTGAACCAAAGTAGACCTAAGTCACACCAAATTCAAAGCGAGTGAGAAATGAGGAGGAGCTAGCGTATTGACCCATCTTCCCATAAGGTAAAGTCTTACCCCGGTCCCTTGAAATGACACGAGTTGGGCTCTCTAATATTCCATAGGATACTCATCATCCATCTCTTTCCTAAAACCTCCTAAGTCAAGTTCTTTTTGAGGAGAACTCTCGGTTCACTAAGACCACCCAACCATAGTATAGACCCATTGGGGATTTACCCTCGCACTTCCCTTTTATGATGGAAGTGCTTAATTAGCTAATTACCTAGCATGGTTAATTTGATATTTAAAAATAGATTCTTTAATTAAGTTGTTAACACAAGGTTGATTCGTGTAATTTTAGGCACAAACAAAACACAAGATCAAACAATCTTTAGTAGCAATAATGTACCCATTCACACCCTCTCCAAGGTGCAATGCTAATCTGGTGTTCCCGTTTCTAATATCGAGACCTACATCCAAAGCACCTAGATACTTGTGTCCAACTCCCATAGACATAATCCATTATCTACTCTTTATCTATAATATGGTTTTTGAACATCCACAAACCTTAGGCAATGGAAATTTTCCATCTCCATCCTAGGCCCACCACAAGGTGTCTAGAGCCTCTCTCATCCATATGCTACCATAGGAGTGAACCAATATTCTGTAGTGGCCTTCTCACCACTCTCTTGCCTTTAGCAATGTCTTTTTCTATGGTGCAATTATGGAGGTTATCCACCCAGTCATCAAACCCTCATCTAATAAACCCTCTAAATGCGTACAACTCTTCCCCTTTGGGGATTCTCAAGGTCCAAAAAATTTAAAAAGCAACAACCTATCCTTAACCTTAAAAAAGCAATATTTTATCGTGACAAATATAACACCTCTTTAAGACAAAATATAATTCAAATAACATCCTTAAGTCCCCCACAAGCGGCAATAAACTTACCAACATAATTCTCCAAAGAGTGCTATGACTTGAGAAATAATACATATATAGGAATCCCAATTATACTTGGGTTGCAAGTCAAGACAATGCATTTTGATCCCCTCTTCATATCACATAAATATTTTCCCTTAGAAAGGTGCAACTCTTAATCATGCATAGTCACTCCCTTATGGCATCACAAGGCATCTAATTTTACATCTAATTTAATATAGGGATCATTAGGTCCCTTGTAGACTCATCCTTACGACAATACATTATAACCTAGTTACTTTGGGAAACTTTCAATCTATGGATGCAATGTGATGGCAGTTGCAATTGAGGAATACTCATTAGTCATCAACTCTCTTTACTTATCAAAAGGGTCACAAGAGCAAATCCAACTCCAAGCAAGTATATGTTTGAGCATAGTACCTTTGTCAAGGTGAAACTTACTTCTCATGGGAGTTGCATCTCTTATTCATAGCCCAATAGGATCATACTATGAAAATATGGGGGGAGAAAGAGGGAGCTTGAGCTCTTGCAAGACACAAAATACGTAAAGAGAAATGCACACAAGATAAGAAGTTGAAACCCTAGTCTTTCTTCTTCTTCTTCTTCTACACTGTATGAGACTACTAAGAATGTGTGTGTGTGTGTGTGTGAGAGAGAGAGAGAGAGAGAGTACACCATACATAATATAAAAGCAGTCCATAATGTGAACATGCTAAGTAGAAAGATGATTAAATAGATATCTCGTAACTTGGGTAGGTAGACTCCAGTTGTAAAGTATCACTAAAATGATATGCCAATGCAGGTACCAACTACCTCAGTGATATAAATATGAAAATAGTCATCCACATATATGAGTGTCATCTCGTGTTAAGCTTGATATGTCAATTTAGCCACTGAATGTACACGAAAACCAACCATCCCTGGAGCCTTCTGTTCCTACTGTTTGCGGAAGAACCATACAGAGGACATTTGCTCTCTGAAGGAGATGCATGATAGGAGAAGGAAGGAAGAAGACGCAAGATTCAACCTGCTGGAATCCAAAATGACAACACAGGATATTGGACCCAAGCCTAGAGAGTTTGGTCCTAATTTCGGACCCAGAAGATTTCCTTCTCAAAGTTATAGAGGAAGACAGTCTGGCGGTGGTCAGAGATTAGAAGTGGAATGTTACAGATGCGGAGAAAAGGGTCACATCTCACCAAATTGTCCAAATCCTCGAAGGTCAGTGGATTACAAGCCCTTATGCAGTCGATGCAAAGGAGAAGGCCACACTGCAAAAGACTGTCTGAGCCCCGCCCCAGTGAAAAACAGTGCTACTGATAGTCCAGCCAAGGCCCAAGAACCTACCTCCAATTTAGTGGAATTGGAAGTTGTTGCCATCACGCGTGCAAAGCAGAAGGAACCACCTATCCAGAAAGAAAATAACCCTCCTGCCAGAACAGTGAAGTTCAATCTTCCACCAGAAGAACAGAACAAAACAGAGCCTAACAGTGCCGTACAGAGCCCTACAGTGCCACAGACAGTTACAGAGATAGTTACAGAGGCAGGACCAGAGGTCCAGGAGACAGAAGAGGAGGAAGTGCCACAATTGGCAGAAGAAGCTCATGTAATTCCTCTGTTGGAAGAAAGAGGGAAAATGAAAATGGGTGTTGCCCCATTCCCTAACCGGTTAGAGAAGCCAGTGGATCCTATTAAGGAATACGACCTAGTTAGAGATCTAGATACCTTTAAACCAAACCTTACATTCTGACAATTATTGATGTTGTCCCCCAGTTGCCGGGAAAGGTTCAAAAGTATACTGACAAGAAGACGTGGCTTAAGGATTGCTCCCTCAACAGCAACAAAGCCCAACAAGGCTCCAGAGCCTGTAAAAGAAGTGGATGTGGCTAATGCTTTCCTAGATCCGGGTACTCCAGAGACTGGCGTGTGGATAGAAGGCTGCTTCATTGCAAATGCACTAATTGATGGTGGTTCATCAGTGAACATTATGACGGATGTGACAATGAAGGATCTAGGCCTACAAGGTGTGCAACCCACCCAATGGTTCATCAGACTGGCGGATCAGAGTAGAATCAAGCCTTTGGGCATTCTCCCATATGTGAAGACTACAGTGGCTGGAAAAGATTATTGGCTGACCTATTTGGTGGTGAAGCCAAACTCTTATGGTACATCCTATCCTCTGTTACTGGGCAGACCATGGCTTTTTGAAGCCAGAGCAAGGACGGATTGGTTCAAAGGAACCTTGACCTTGGGTAGAGGACCCAACAAAGTGGTGCTGAAACTGTATGGTTCTCAAAAAGGACATGGATCCACCTCCTTGGAATTATCTTCTGACTCTCCTAATGAGGTTGCGGATGGAACATCAACAGACGAAGATGCTGTCAAACAGATCCTTCCCAAGAAAACAGTGGCACATTCCTTAACAGTGGATACTGTAGGCCGACTTCCAAAAGATGCCAAGCCATTATCAATGGGTGAATACTTCCTGCCTGAACTAGGAATGACTTCGGAAATCACTTCTGACAGTGAGATAGAAGCATGGATGTATTGCTCTCCCTGTTACATGGCCATAGCAGAAACAGAGACAGAGACAGGAGAGGAAACAGAGAATCTGTTCTTCTGTTACAGAGCTCCTACAGAGACAGAAGCAGAAGCAGAGGCAGAAGTAGAAGCAGAAGCAGAGACAGAGACAGAAGAGGTTGGATATGATATGGACGAAGAAGATTATGAAAGTGAAATGGAAGGGTCTATCCCACCTGAAGAGGATATATTTGAAGAAGAAGTTCCAGAAGCATCAGAAGCAGACGAGCTCATGCTACGGGACAGAATGGCAATGGTACCATTTGGTTTGGTTAATGGATCTTCTCATATGCAAAACCTTTATAAGAAATGGATTAAGAAGAGCAAGCCGTCTTTTGAGAGTGGCTCATGCCATCCTCATCCATCCTTGCCAAAGAAAGATGATGATGATGCACCGTGCCAACAAGTACCAATCCCACAAACCCAACAGGCATCAGAGGGTCCCTGTTATGTGACGTTCTTGGATGTGTCATCTTCAGAAGAGGAGTCTTCAAGCCAAGAGGTAATTAATTTTGACACCAAACCCGAAACGGCGCTTATCCCATTCCAATATCTCAAGGAGCAACCTAAGTCTCCACCAAAAGAAGAAATTGGTTCTAGTGGGACATCAGAAGAGGACACCACTCCCTTGAAGGAGTCGGATCTCTACCCAGAAGCAGTCCGCGGGACCTTTATCCGTGAAGTAGAAGGTGAAAGGCAGTTAACCCTTGTGGATGCTGAAGGCATTGAACGCCACTTGAAGGTGGGTAGCAGTCTCCCAGAAGAGGAGTTGTCAACCTTGTACAACTTGTTGAAAGAGAATTTGGACGTGTTTGCATGGTCTTACAAAGACCTAAAGGGGATTGATTCCACAATATGTCAACATCATATTGACTTGGAGCTTGATGCCAAGCCAGTACGGCAACGACAGAGGCGAATGAACCCGAATTATTCCACATTGGTGAAAGCGGAGCTGCTGAAGCTTTTGGAAGCCGAGTTCATCTATCCAGTGGCAAGCAGTGAATGGGTTTCACCCATCGTGGTTGTACCCAAGAAGAATGGCAAATTGCGAATATGTGTGGATTTCCGAAAGCTTAATTCCAAGACGAAGAAGGATCACTTTCCTATCCCTTTCACAGACCAACTGTTGGACACAGTGGCAGGACATGAGCTTTATTCCCTTCTGGATGGATTCAGCGGATACAACCAAGTCCAAATCGCAGAAGAAGACCAATCCAAAACAACCTTCACCACAGAATGGGGGACCTACGCTTACCGAGTGATGCCATTTGGGCTCTACAATGCCCCTGCTACTTTCCAACGAGTCATGATGGCTGCATTTCAAAATCATCTGCATGACTTTATCGAGGTATATTTGGATGACTTCTGTGTCTATAGTTTGATCCGTGAACACTGGGGACATTTGGAGCAATGCTTTGATCGATGCCGGGAGTACGGGATTTCCCTCAACCTTGACAAGTGCATCTTTGGGGTCTCTTTTGGAGTTCTGTTGGGCCATATTGTCTCTGCACAAGGGATATCAACAGACCCTGCAAAGATTGAAAAGATCGCAGCTCTGGCAGCACCCACCAACCTCAAACAGTTGAGGGGATTCTTAGGTCATGTGGGTTACTACAGAAGGTTTATAGCCCATTTTGCGACAAAGGCAACTTCCTTGCACAAGCTTCTGAGGAAAGATGCAGAGTTTACTTGGACGGAAGAATGTGACAAAGCCTTCCACACTCTGAAGCAGTGTCTGATAGAGGCACCCATTCTGCAACCTCCTGATTGGATGAAAGAGTTCCATGTACACACTGATGCATCTATTGAAGGCTTAGGTGCTGTCCTTTGCCAAAAGGGTTCCTCAAAGTTGGATCAACCAATCTATTATGCAAGCCGGAAAGTCACTGATAGGGAACGAAACTATACAGTGACCGAGCTGGAGTGCTTGGCAATGGTATTTGCCCTAGAGAAGTTTCGCCACTACCTCCTATCTACCCACTTTAAATTTTATGTGGATCATGAGGCTTTGTCCTTCTTGATGAACAAAGCAGACGTGAAAGGACGAATGATGAGATGGCTCCTTCTATTCCAGGAGTTCGACTTTGAAGTGATTACTAAGCCTGGTCGTTCCCATGTTCTGGCTGATCATCTGTCGCGTATCCCACAAATAGCAGACGAGGAGCAGGATGACCCAGACCTCCCTGATGCTTCCCTTTTCTTGGTAGAAACTGTAACTCCCTGGTATGCAGACATTGCCAATCTACTGGCAACCCAACAGTATCCTCCTGGTATTTCTAGTCGGGAAAGGAAGAAGCTCATGCTAGAATCAGCCCCCTACACCCTGCTAGGCGGTGCACTGTACAAGAAAGGCAAAGATGAAGTGCTCAGAAGATGTGTTGCAGGAGATGAGATTGGGATTGTTTTGAAGGCTTGCCATGACGAGCCATGTGGAGGTCACTTTGCAGGAGAAGCTACAGCCAGGAAGGCTTTGCTAGCAGGATATTGGTGGCCTACCATTCACAAGGATGCCTATGATTACTGTAAAAGATGTGATGCTTGTCAAAGAATGGGGAAACCCACGAAGACAAGTGCCATGCCCCTGCAACCTATCCTTCCCCTGAAGCCGTTTGAGAAGTGGGGCATCGACTTCGTAGGTCCAATAGACCCTCCCACTAGAAGGAAACAGAACAGATACATCCTCTATGTACAGATTATGTCACAAAGTGGTGTGAAGCTAAAGCCCTCAAGCGGGACGATGGTAACAGCGTGGCCCTGTTCATGTACGAGAATATCCTCACCCGTTTTGGTAGTCCCTTAGAGTTGGTAAGTGATAGAGGCACTCATTTCCTCAACAAAGTCATGGAAGAGTTGACAGAGTTGTATAAGATTCGCCATCGCAAGTCCACTCCTTATTACCCTAGAGCCAACGGCCAAGTCGAAGTCACCAATCGCATCCTCTGCTCGATTCTGACAAGAACAATTGCCGCACATCGTCGTGATTGGGATGATCGACTTACAGAGGCCCTCTGGGCATACAGAACCTCCCATAAGGCAGCAACGGGACAGACACCTTTCCAGTTGGTGTATGGAACAAAAGCTGCTTTCCCTGTTGAATTGGAACTACCCTCTTTGAGAGTGGCTATCAAAGAGCGTTTGGGGGATGATGATTCACTGCAACGCTGTCTCCTGCACCTGGAATGTTTGGATGAAATTCATAGGATGGCTCTACAGTGCATGGAAGCCACGCAAGCTCGACGTAAGGCTTACCATGACAGTTTCATCAAGCACAAGGAGTTCAAAGAAGGTGATTTGGTCCTAGCCTATGATTCATGCTTTGGCAAGTTTCCTGGCAAGCTCCAACAGCGATGGATGGGCCCCTATAAGGTACTTGCAGTCAACCCTAATGGCTCTGTCCAAGTACAGACCGTTGATGCCTCTGATGATCCCTTTCTGATCAATGGATATCGCCTAAAGAAGTACTTCCCTCCTTGGGGATCTTGACAATTACGGACACTTGATCCTTTCCCTCGTTGGCGCGGCACTGTACTTCTTATGATGCTACTTCTGATAGCCGTTCTTCAATCACTCCTGATGACGTGGATGCAACCCTCTATCCCCTCAAACCCCCCTTCCAGCCTTGATCTCTTATCCTCTATTTTCCACCAGCGACAGTGGCGAGGTTGGTCGTGACACATGGTCTTTCCACTACTCCCTTGCTCAATATTGAAAAAAAGAGAAAGAAAAAAAAAACAAAACATATCGGTCATGGGAGAAAAGGACTTAGGTCCCTGTCATGCCGACTTATTCTTCGAGAAAAGGTGGAAACACCCTCGGGAATAGGGGAAAACAAGAAAAAACAAAGAAGAAAAAAAAAACAAAACAAATCTGTTATGAGAGAAAAGGAAGCAATTCCCTGTCATAGCAGGCCTCGTTCTAAGAAAAGGTGATAAACACCCTTGGGCGAGAAGCTGGCTGTGGAAAAGGTGGTAACACCCAGCAGTCCAGAAGTGGATTCATTAATTGATATCCCTAGGATCCAATTCCGAAGCTGCCTCCCTTGGTACGCTGTGTCCTGGGTCTCTTTGCAAAGTGACTACCTGTCCTCCTACAGACGACATGTCCTGTCCAATACAATATTCGATTTGATGGCTACCTCCCTGGGTACGCCTCTTTAACAATTGATGACGCGATCTTCATCGACAAACAATAGCGTGACGTGAGCTTTCATCCTAACCGGATGGGGAAGTGAGTATGGGTTGCCCTCTGTAACTATCAACAACGAGTGAGACAGAGGGTGGGGCGAGTGACCAATCTTTTCCCTTCAAATCAAATGCGAGGTGAGAAGTGTGAATGAAGCGTTGCACGCACGGGATGGGCCTCTCAAAGCACAAAGCACAATTTGTTTCTGTGCACTGCACCATAAGGCTCCCTGGCCTTCCTTCTCGCACCGTATGCCGGCATAGGGCGGGATGCACTGTTGCACCATCAAATGCACACAAGGCATACAACCTTTGCACAAGTGACTGTGAGGATTACATCAATGGGTTTCAGGAAAAGGCTGCCCTCCTGTATCTATCAACAGAGAGTGAGACAGAGGGTGGGTTGAGTTTGATTGGAGTTTCTTCAATCATTTACCGAGAGGTGAGATTGAGGGACGTTACGACGCTTGGAGTCAGGTATGTTTCAGTTTCCCTATGCACCCACGGGATGGGTCTTTACCGTCATCACAAGACACATCACCCTGTTCTGTACACTGCACTGTAAGGCTCCCTTGCCTTCCTCCTTGCACTTATGCCAGACGGGTTGGACGCACTAATGCACCATCAACTGTGCACCCTGGCATACTCCTTCTGCACCATTTTCCCCCCTTGTCGATTCCTCAACCGGGTATGAGATATGGGTTTTAATCATTCTTTCTGGAGTGATATCAGTCATGGGGCGAGTGACTGTTCTTTCATTTCAATTGAGTGATTGTGAGTTGAGTGTAATATCCCTCATCATCGACGAATTTCCTGCGATTCCTTCCATCAGCTACCTCCCTGGGTGCTGCCGCGTGGTCCCTGCCATGACGAATGTGTGCCGAGAAGATGCCTTGGTCTCTCCAGCGCCGACAACAACACTGGACGTTCCATCGACACTCAACCTTGCTTCTTGACGAAACGGGCCAAGTTTTTCTAACCCTACACTTTGGGTTCTTCGTGACGGTCATGTTTTAAGTGTGGGGACGTTGGTGGATGGTCTGCGGCGTGGTCCTAGGTCCCTGTTGCTCGATTAACCCTATCCGTTAAGGTCTTAAGTGTGGGGACGCGTCCCTGCGCGTCTACATTGCATATCCTCTGCATATGCCTCAACCTGCTCATGCATGTATGCCATGACTTGCTTTTACCCTAATGGGATCCCTTCTCACCCACCCGGTTATGTTCCACCCACCCTTGGGGCTGCTTCCCTTGCAGTTTTCCTTCATTCCCTGATTTTGAGGTCCTTCCATGTGAATGCATCCTACGTTCACCAAAGTCCCAATCCAACCTTCTAACCCTGTTCCCCCCATTGAACTGACCATTTTTCCTTTTTACCTACCTTTGTTCCGGTGCACAGTTTTCACGTTATTAATTTTTGAAGCATTTTGCGCAAATTAGCTGGTTTTCCATGTGAACGCGCTTTTTTTGCTTCGGAACCATGCTCTGACATCATATCCCTGACAACCACTTTTCCCCTGACATTTTTCCTTTTTCCTCCGCATCATTCCGATACACGGTTTGTCCATTATTAATTTTCCGATTTTTTAAGACTTTTTCCTGCGTCTTTTTGCTATTTTTCCATGTGAACCTGCCCTATTTGCATCGGAATTCCAATTTGATTTGACACCCGTGTCCCTTGTGCCTTCCCCCACCTTTTTCCTTTTTCCTCCACCCTTTTTCGACTTTTGGATTTTTACTTATTAATTTTTAAATGAGTTTTCGGGCGTATTTTTGGAGTTTTTCGCATATGAACCCCTCCTCCTTCCACCGGAACTGCATTTTAATGTGATACCCCTGTGCCACTCCTTCCTGCGGACATTTTTCCTTCTTACTGCATGTCATTCCGGTGACCGGTTTGTCCGATATTAATTTCCGATCCCATTTTCGGGTTTGTTTTTTGGGTTTTTCCCATGTGAACGCGTCTTATCTCCGTTGGAATTATGTTTTGATGTGACAGGATTGTCGGGCACATTTTTTTGCACAGTTTTCCTTTTTTCTGCACCTCATTCCGATGCACGGATTTTTTGATATTAATTTTTAATTGCGTTTTTGGTTCCTTTTTTGTGTTTTTTGCACGTGACCGCCCTTTACCCCTCCCGAAATCTCCGTCATATATTTTTCTTGTTTTCCGCCTGCCGTCCTGCCCACTTTTTATTTTTACGCTATTTCGTTTTGATATCCGGATTGGGAGTTATTAATTTTTCTTTATTTTTACGTGTATTCGCGCGCCCGTTTTGCGCGTGAACGCGCCCTTTTTTTCGATTTTACGTATCTCCACACGCCCCGGTTGTGTCCGCATGACCCGTCCCGTCATCCTAGTGCCATTTCCATCCCGTCATGGCAAATTTTTTTACCCCGCCCCGCGCACGTGTGCGGGACGGGGGTACGCGCCCTTGTCCCTTACCCCCCTATTTCCCTTGTCCCTACCCTCCCCTTACCCTCTTGACCCCTACCCACCCATGGCCCCCCCATGGGCCCCCTCCCCTATTACCCCCACCTGCCCACCCCCTCCCCTACCCTGCCCACCCCCTACCCTACCCTACCCTTGTCTCTATCCAACCACCCCGCCCGCCCATTGCCCCTGCCCACCTCTTCCCTCCAACTGCCCACCCCTTCCCCCCACCTGCCCACCCCTTCCCTCCTTCCCTCCCTCCCTCTCCCTCTTCTCCCTGCGTCCTCCTCCATCTCCCTCCTCTTCTCCCTCCCTTCCTCCCTTCCTCTTCCTGTTGAGATATCGAGCTCCACTCGTGATACGCCAGGGTGACCGTTGTGTACTTATGTCACCGACTTGTCAGTTGCAGATGCGGTTGGTACACCGCCCATGAATAATAGCTACATGATAGCTATCCTTATCTACTCTAGTTCGTGGCTCAGTTAGTATGCCACCTTAGTTAGTTGAGTTTGGTTTGAGACCCATATATAGGGTTCTTCTATTTCTTTGTACTTGAGTTCTTTTGGCTTACACAACTAAGAAGAGGAAAACTGTTTTCAGCCTCCACCCTTGTGTGTCTTCCCCCATTGTGCAAGCAAGAAAGCTTCAAGCGAGACTCCTTCCTTCTCTCTCACAATCTTGACATGGTATCAGAGCCTTGTTCGTGGTAAGGAGCTCAAGAAAGCAAGCCAAGCTCGCGGTGTTCTGGTAAGAGGAGCAGTGTTGCTTTCATTTTCTGTTTTGGGAGCAGATCTCTGCAGGTAGCACAGTCGGAAAGTGCAGGAGTGCATTGTCTCAGGTTGAGACGCCCTTCGCAGTGAAGCAAGAGGGCAGTATATGCTGCGGGTAAGGGCTTTAGCCCTTGGAGACCCTGTTTTTTTGATTTGAGGCCATTTCGGGGCCTGTTTTGGAGGCGGAAGTTTTCTGCACGCACTCAGGAAAAGGCCCAGTTTTATGCTGTGCAGCCACTGCTCTACAGGTCGGTGAAAAGTTACTGTAGAAATTGCATTGTATGCTTGTGCGCACAGACATTGGGAGTTTCAGAATCATCCTTGGTTCCTGTTTATGCAAAATCGTCACTAGGAAGTGACTGTGTGGTCAAATACCACTTTCGCCAGTTTTGCAGATTTGCCCTTGTGAGGGTGAAGCTGTGTTTTTTGCAGTGACAGAATTTCTTGCAGTATTCTGTAATGGCGTCTGATTCTCTTTCACAGATTGTCACTGAAAAGCTTGACAAGAACAATTTCCAGGCATGGAAGTTTAGAATGACGAATTTCCTTATGGGAAAAGGATATTGGGAATTTGTTGCAGGAAATGAAGAAGAACCAGTTCTTCCTGATGTTCCCAATCAACAGCAAATGCAGGCATTCAAAGCATGGCATGAGAGAGCCAGGAAAGTTATGTACTGGCTGTCTATCAGCATTTCAGACTCTATGATTGTGCATATTCAGGATGCAAGTACGCCAAAGGAGGCATGGGATACTTTGTCAAAAATGTATAGCACAAATACGCAAGCCAGGAAAATGCAGCTCAAGCAAGAGTTGCATAATGTGCAAAGAGAAAATATGAGCATCAATGACTACCTCATGAAAGTGAAGAAGATTGCAGATGCACTTGCTTCCATCGGGTCGCCAGTGGAAGATGATGATTTAGTTTCTGTGACCTTGAATGGTCTAGGAAAGGATTATGCACAGTTTCGGACATCCATTTCAGTTCGTGAAAGATTTCCTGATTTTGAGGAGTTGATTGCTCTTCTAATTTCTGAGGAGCAAAGAAATGGTGGTGCATCTTCTTCAGGAGGAACTTCAAAAGAAGCTGTCTTCTACTCAAATGCTGGAAGAGGTAGAGGCAGAGGTAGAGGAGGCCGATTTGGAGGCCGTGGCAGAAATCAGAATATGCAGCAAACTCAAGAAAACCAGTCCTATGGAGGAGGACGTGGTAACTCTAGAGGCAGGGGGAGCCAAAGAGGTCGTGGTGGATGGCAAAGAGGTCAAAATGCAAACAGTAATGTTGAATGCTACTATTGTGGTAAAATGGGTCATATGGCTAAAGACTGCTATAAAAAGCAGAATGACATCATGAATGGAAAATTGCAACAATGAAATTATGCATCCTCTAGTAGACAGGGTGATGACAGAAATGAGCATCTATTTATGGTGCAGCACATGAACAATTCTGTGACAAGTACAGAAGAAAGCAACGATGTATGGTATGTTGACTCAGGTGCATCAAACCATATGACAGGTCATGCAGAATGGATGGAGGATGCAAGGAAAATGGAAAAACCAGGATTTGTGGAGACTGGTGATGATACTGCACATCCTATTGTGCAGATTGGAAAAATTCCTTTGTCTATGCAGGATGGGAAAAAGAAATACCTGTCCGATGTATTTCATGTCCCGAATATCACCAAGAATCTGGTTTCTGTCGGTCAAATGGTTGAGCAGGGCTTGCAGGTCAGATTTAATCCTCATGGATGCTTTGTTGAGGATATGAAAAATAAAGGTCGCTTGATAGCAAAAGGAAAGAAGAAGGGCAGAATGTTTACGTTGGATACAGACATGTCTGAATTGAGTGCAGCAATGTTTGCACATGGGACTGGTGTAGTTGCAGATATTGATATCTGGCATAAACGCATTGGTCATGTTAATGTACAGCGACTTAAATCAATGCAGGCCCAAAATATTGTTGCAGGATTGCCAAAATTCAAGGTTGCAGAAATGCATAAGGTATGTGAAGCCTGTCAGTTTGGAAAACAGGCAAGGAAACCATTTCCTAGACATGTTCAAGAGAGTGAGAAGCCATTGGAATTAATCCACTCTGATGTGTGGACTACTAACGCTGCATCTCTTGGAGGCTGTCATTATTTTGTCACTTTTATTGATGACTATAGCAGAAAAGTTTGGGTGTATTTTATGAAAAAGAAAAGTGAAGTTTTTGGGCATTTCAAAACCCTTAAAGCTATGGCTGAAAAGGAAACAGGTCTGCAAATAAAATGCCTAAGGTCAGATGGAGGGGGAGAGTACCTCTCAAATGAGTTTGCAAAGTTCTTACAAGAGCATGGCATAAAGCAGCAATATTCATGCAGTTATACCCCACAACAAAATGGAATTGCAGAAAGGAAAAACAGGCATATTGGAGAGGTATCTCGTGCCATGCTCAATGAAAAAGACTTGCCAGATTTTTATTGGGTTGAAGCAGTTGCTACAGCAGTCTATATAATGAACAGGACTCCCACTGCAGCAATACATGGGATGACTCCAGAGGAGAGGTATACTGGTAGGAAACTAGATATTTCTCATTTGAAAATTTTTGGTTGCATTGCCTATGTACATGTGCCAGATGAGTTGAGATCCAAGTTGGATCCAAAAGCTGAGAAGTGCATCTTTATTGGTTACTCTCTGCAGCAAAAAGGATATAGATGCTATAACCCTTCTACTCGTAAGTTTACAGTGAGCAGAGATGTTGTTTTTGATGAGATGAGTAGCTGGTATAAACCAGTAAATGTGATTGATGATGTAGATGCACAAAATGGTAATGCTGCATAGAATTCACAGCAGCAGTCACAAAATATTAGTGGACCTGGAGTGTCCTCTAGCAGTGGTTCACATTCTTCGCCGTGGACAGGCAGATTGAGATCAGGAGAATCTTCTCAAAGTAATGCAGATAGTGGTATGCAGGTATCACGAAAAGGAAAAGAGAAGGTTGATCAGCCCATGTTTGATGTGAATGCAGGTCACTCTTATGTGGATGGTGAATCCAGTGGCTCAGAACAGAGCATTGATGATGAGTTGGGTATTCCTTCTATTGTTACACCTGGAGTAAGGAAGACCAGGGATGTTTTGAGAGCACCTGGGAGTGAACCTACTTTGCGCAGGTCTACGAGAGCTAGGTATCCTGTGGATAGGCTGAAATATGATGGATTTACAGCCATTCACTATGCATATATGGTCAAATTGATACAGGAACCAGAACCCACATCTTTTGAGCAAGCCATGGGAAAAGAAAAATGAGAGAAAGCCATGGATGAAGAAATGGATGCCTTGGAAGCAAATGCTACATGGGAGTTAGTACCTTTGCCTAAAGGTAAGAATGCAATTGGCTGTAAGTGGGTCTATAAGGTGAAGCACAATGCAGATGGTTCTGTGAACAGATACAAGGCAAGATTAGTAGTCAAGGGGTATGCACAAACATATGGCATTGACTATGAAGAAACATTCAGTCCAGTTGCAAGGATGGCAACTGTAAGAGCAGTCATTGCTATGGCTGCATCAAAGGGATGGTCTTTACATCAGATGGATGTAAAGAATGCCTTCTTGCATGGTGATTTGCAAGAAGAGGTCTATATGGAGCAGCCACCAGGTTATGTGCATGCTGTTCATCCTGAGTTTGTTTGTAGGTTGAAGAAAGCCTTGTATGGCTTGAAGCAAGCACCTAGAGCATGGTCTAACAAGATAGGACAGTATCTTGTCACTATTGGCTTTCAGATTTCCAAGGCAGATTTCTCACTTTATGTGAGAAAAACAGAGAAAGGTATTATGCTACTTGTCATTTATGTTGATGATTTGATTATGACAGGTGAGAGTGATGAATATATCCTTCATGTGAAAATGCTATTGAAGCAGAAGTTTGAGATGAAGGATTTGGGAGAGCTGCGTAATTTCTTGGGCATTGAGGTGATTAGATCACCAAGTGGGATACAGCTCTTGCAGAGGCAGTATGGATTGGACATGCTGTCCAAATATGGGATGACAGGCTGTAAGCCTATTTCAGTTCCTTTGGAGCAAAATGTGAAGCTGAGTACAGATGCAGGTGAGCTTCTAGAAGACCCTACTATGTGCAGTCGCATAGTAGGAAGTTTGATTTATATGACTATTACCAGGCCAGATTTGAGCTATGCTGTTGGATTGGTAAGTCAGTTTATGCAGGCTCCAAGGAAACCACATTTGGATGCGGCTAGACGCATACTCAGGTATGTGAAGTCCACATTGCAGTATGGACTATTTTATGAGACTGGGGTTCAGATACAGTTGCATGGATACACTGATGCTGATTGGGCTGGTAGTATTTCTGATAGACGATCTACCAGTGGATATGTGTTCTCTTTTGGGAGTGCTGCAGTCACTTGGAGCAGCAAGAAACAGCCTACAGTTGCCTTGTCGAGCACAGAGGCTGAGTACAGGGGTGCAGCAATGGCTGCATGTGAGGTAGCTTGGTTGCATAAGCTACTTTATGATATGCATCAGTCTACAGATGGGCCAGTTGTCATTTATTGTGACAACATGAGTAGCATACACTTGGCAAATAACCCAGTCTATCATGCTAGAACAAAGCACATTGAGGTGCATTATCACTATGTGCGAGAGAGGGTTTTACTAGGTCTTATTGATCTAGTTTATGTCAGCACAGAGGATCAGGTAGCTGACATATTCACAAAGGCATTGGGCACAGAGAAGCTGCGCAAGTTCAGAGACCTGCTTGGTGTGCAGGAATTGGGATTGAGCTCGAGGGGGAGTGTTGAGATATCGAGCTCCACTCGTGATACGCCAGGGTGACCGTTGTGTACTTATGTCACCGACTTGTCAGTTGCAGATGCGGTTGGTACACCGCCCATGAATAATAGCTACATGATAGCTATCCTTATCTACTCTAGTTCGTTTCTCAGTTAGTATGCCACCTTAGTTAGTTGAGTTTGGTTTGAGACCCATATATAGGGTTCTTCTATTTCTTTGTACTTGAGTTCTTTTGGCTTACACAACTAAGAAGAGGAAAACTGTTTTCAGCCTATACCCTTGTGTGTCTTCCCCCATTGTGCAAGCAAGAAAGCTTCAAGCGAGACTCCTTCCTTCTCTCTCACAATCTTGACACTTCCACCCTCCTCCCCTCCTCCACCCTCCTCCTCTTCCTTCTCCTGCCTCTACCCCTCCCTCTCCCTTCTTCCCTCCCGGCCCTGTGCCCTTCCGCCTGGCACCCCCTCCTATGCGCCTGCCTTCCTCCGGCCGCTGCCCTGCCTCCCTGTGCCCCACCACCTTGTGCCCGCCTCCTGGCGTTCTGGCCGCTGCCGCCTTGGAATTGGTCGCCGCCGCCCGTGTAGGTTCCCTGTGCCCCACCACCTTGTGCCCACTGCCTGGCGTTCTGGCCGCTGCCGCCCTGGAATTGGTCGCCGCCGCCCGTATAGGTTCCCTGTGCCCGCCGCGTGGCGTTCGTGCCGCTAGCCTGTCGCCCGCTGAAACGCCACCGTCGACCTCCTCGCGCAGCCTCCTCCCCGCTCGCCGCCGTCGGCCTCCAGTCGCCGCCCTCCACCCGCAGGCGCCGCCCCGGGAGCTGCCGTCGCCGCTCGCCTCCGTCCCGCCGCCGCCATCCACCTCCCCTTCCTCCTCCTCTTCCTCTTCCACCTCCTCCCTCAGGTTAGTCACTAACCTAATTCCAGTTAACTAACCTAATTAGTGTTAATTCACCCTAGTTAACTAACCTAACCCCACCCCCTAACCCTAAATTAACCCTAGTTAGTTGGCCACTAACCCTGGTTACCCCACCCACTAATCACCTAACCCTAGTTAGCTACCCCTACCCTAACCCTAGCTAGGTTAGTTCTAACTAACCATAGTCAGGTTAGTTTACTAACCCTAGTTACTAACCCTAACCCCACCCCTAGTTGACTAACCTACCCTGACTAACCTAGCTGACTAACTTAACCTGACTTGATTTAGGTAGACTAACATGACTTACCCACACTAACCAGACTTACCTGACTTATTTGATTAACATGATTTATGTGATTTAATTAATTTCTAACTTAATTTTTCCATAAAAAAATTCAGAAAAATTTCTAAAAATTCCTTTTGTTTTTTGCCAATTTTTGGGAGTTTGTCCGTTGGAAATTACCTACCCTACAATTTCTGCAAATTCAATATTTCCTCATTTAATCCCCCAAATTGCCCATAAATGTAGAAAATTCATTTAAAATTAGTAAAAAATCGTAACCACATTCTAAAAAATTCTCCAAAATTCCCCTCACCTCCTTTGCTCATTTTCCATTTATTCAACCCTAAATAATCCCAACTTACCACAATAAAAAAATAACAAAAATAAAAAATAAACATAAAAATAAAAATAAAAATAAAAAACCCACAAAAAAAAAAAAAAAAACCAAATTAACCCATCCGCTAAGGTGTTGTCGTTGTTGTTTCATCAGTGATCTTTACTTTTCCTTTACTGGATTCACTTCTTTTGGGGGACTCTTCCGTGCGCATTTTTGCATTACATACACACCCCTTCCAGGTATTTATTTTATGTGCTTTATTTATTTTCATTTCCCCCTTAATCACCAATTAATTGTTAAAATGAACTCTTTAATTCACCCACAGTTTCCACGCGCATTCGCGCTCAACACACATACTTTTTAATTAAAATAAACTCGCCGTTCACTTAGCACGCGCTACGTGCGCTACATAGGCACTTTAAATTTTTTAATTCAAATGAACCAGCCGTCACATGAGCACGCGCTGGCAAAAAAGCGCTCCACATCACCTTAATTTGTAATCAATGAATTGCATTTAGAGACCCAGTCGGGAATCGAAGTCCGGGAATCGAATAAAAGCACCGTTTTAACCTAATAAGTGGTAATTAAATTTATAATAAGGAACCGCCGTTTTCCTGCTAAGGTTTATCACCTAATAAAAATTCACCCATTTTTAATAATTGATTAACATCAACCCTTCATTAAATTAATTCCCCCCTCACTGCCCTTACTTCCCCTTTTTAATGAACCGTTTCGTGGGATGGGTATGCGCAGTCCTTAGAGTTGTTTTCCATGGTCCAGTCTTGGTTTATCACAGATGTAGTTTTGATATGTGTAGGATATGGTATTATTTTGGTTTCTTGTCTTTGATACGGTTACGGGTACGGTATGCAGTTTTTTTCTTTTGTTGCCTGATACGGGGTTCAGGGTGTTTGTCTGATGCATCGCATGAAGCTTTCAGTCGCATTTGTCTCAAGGTCATGTCAAATTTTTTCTAGGATCTGGTTTGCTTGGGGTTAGTTGGTCGAGTCACGTTTTATTGGTTGTTCTCTTATCCTTGGTTTTTGTCTGTTGCTTTGCAGGCATTCTCCTTGATTGTCTGTGTTTGTGGTGTGTGTGTAACCATCTGAATGGCGCCTTCTCATGCTCCTCCCCCTATCCAGTACGTCCCATTAGTTAGTAGGGATTACTCTTCCCTACTTACTTTTGAGCCCCTCACGAAGGCGGGACTTGCTGCTTTTGTGGCCACTCCTTTTCCATTGCTTCCAGAGGATCCGTCCTTATGTGATGAGTTCTTGGCCTCTTACAGCAAGAAGACAGGATTAGTCCAAGGAATGTCTATGACTTTGACACCTCGAGGCTTAGGGAAGGCTCTGTCTTTACCCTTCAAAGGAGAACCTTTTGTGACCACTCGTCAGCTCTTCTCTAATGAAGAGATTCTCAAGCTGTTGCAAAAGCAGACAAGGGAAATCCTTGATGTTAAGAAGGTGATAAACTCTTCAGGAGTTTCCTTTTCTATGATTACTGATCCCGTATGGAAGACGATCTGTCAGTTCCTTCAGGACAGATTTATGCCTGCCAAAACGCCATCCCACTATTTGTCCAAAGAGCTTTTCACAGCTTCCAGGATGGTGCTGAAAGGAGTTGCTATTGATTGGAGCACTTACCTCCTTACTAAAATGGATCAGCATTTTGTTAAAGTCACCAGGGGTAATGTTACCAATGTTACATACAGATCATATTTGTCTGCCTTCTTGACCTATTCAGGTTTACAGAAGACTGTGCCTCCACCTCCTCCATCAGATCCAGTTCCTCCTCCTCCACCTTCAGAAGAGTCAGCACCCATTGACATAGAGGATGATGATTCTCCGCCTCCCCTGGTCATACAGCGCAAACGCTTGAAGCGGGTAGTGGATAAAGCCCCTGCTGTACTTCCCTCAGTGCCTATCCCTGCTACTTCTGGCAGTGAACTCCCTGGGTATCTCACTTGTACTAACCTATTCCGAGCACATCGTGAGGATCCTTGGAGATCTCAGTTCCTTCCCTGAACAGTCTCATCTCAGGAGATGCCATTCCTTTCCTTTGCAAGGATATTCAAAGTTCCATTGAGTTGTCAGTGACAGCCTGTGTTCAACAGCTGTACGCATCTTTCTATGAAGAGCTCATGCAGTCCAAAGACCAGTTGCATAAGGCAACATCTGAGTTAGCTTCTGCTAAGGATACCCTAGCAGATTTATTTAAGCAAATGGAACAGCAAACCCAACTGGTTGCCATCCAAAGCGATGAGATTTCTTCTTTGAAGATCCAGTTACTCGAGGCTCAGTCACAGGTTACTAGCCTTTCAGCAGAGAAGGAGAGGATGTCCAGTGAAGCAATGGAATTCCAAGTTCTCTTAGATGACAAGCTTTCAGCTTTACAGATGGCTAATGACACAGTGGCCAACCAAGCCTCCCAAATCCAGCAGATGCAAGATCAGCTTGCAAAGTCCCGCTCTGTTCCTCCAAGCCCTCCTGTTCCATTGATTCCTTCTCTTTCACAGCAGGACTTGGCTGCCCTTCAGAGACAGGCTACTTTGTGCCCTCTATTCCAAGATAAAGTGGAAAGATTGCAGTCCAGAATGGACTTGTTATGGTCTACCTTTGAGCAGTTTCAGGAATATGTCTTACCAGACCATTCTTTCTTTGTCCACTACCACTTACAGAAGTTGGTCTTCAACATGAAGCTTTCCACGATGGATTTACCTTTTCCAGAGGATGGCTGGAGTGGGGCTTGGTCTCCTGAGTTGTTGACAGAGGTAGTCAGAATGGTCTTTGAAGATTCTGTCACGCCAGATACCATGTTGATGTCATACATGTATCTACGAGGAGATTTGTTAATTCCAGATGAGGTAGATATGGCATGGTATGTGGGGGATGTGGTCTTACAGGCTGTTTTATATGTCAATCATTTGGAGTTGCGCATAGCTGATATGTTCCAAAGTTATTCCTCCAAAGTAGCTGATTGTCAGGATAATTCGTGGCATCCCATGATTGATTCGGTGGTCCTAAATCAAAGACAAAACACAGCTCCTACCTTTGCCCAGAGTACTAACCAACTGAGGATGGATCTCTTAACCTATCTTTTCAAACATAATCCATTTGATGCTACCTTCTTTGATGCCTATCATAGACGATCTCTTCTGGGACCTTCTGTTCCTACCCTCCTCTATTACCAACAAATGGCTCACCGCTATGCTATATATTTTTCCCTTTGTCAGTCTAATTCCACAATTATTTTACCCCTTCTTTTCCAACCTTCATCTTTCCCTCAAATTCCTATTTTCACTTACTGTTCCTTTATTGAGGATAGGGTATTTTCCCCTTCTCCACCCTGTCCTTCTCCTTCCATTAATGTACCCTCCACATTTCCTATTTATCAGTTAACACCGTTCCTTAGTGATTCCTTACAAATTTCTGCCACTCCTTCTTTAACATTTTCTTCCTTTTATGATTTTTCCTATCCTTCCCTACATCCACTTTCCCTTATTCCACTACCCTCTCCTAACACTTCCATATCTCAACCACCTCAGTTGGTTAGTGACTGTGATGGGTTTGATAATCAGATTTCCAGAAGAAGGGGATGGAGTTCGGATGATTGCCTTATAGGACCGCAGATTAATTGGCCAGTAATTCCAGGAGAATGGACAGCTTCCAGTCAAGCTTATCAAAACTATGTTCATTTTGCCCAACAGTATTCACAGTCTGCAGATCCCTCAGTGAGATTAACTGCTCACTTTGCTTGGTACCTGGCGTATATGCATAGGCACTCTCATAATGATTCAAAGCCTATTCCAAAGTTGTGCATGAATGTCAATGTTAGCATTGATTCCCAACAGTTGGAGATACTGTATTTTCATGCCCTCTGTTTGCCTAGCAGATACCTGGTCCTGTTGGAAAGGATGTGTTGTCTCCAATTTTTTCAAAATCCTCCCAAAAACTTTGTAGATGAATCCTTATCTATGGATCGATTCCGACAACATCAATCTTTTAAGAGGGATCATCTTCATTGATACCTTTCCAATGTATAATGGAAGCTTTTAATGCAAAACTCTCTTTTTTGACGGAGTCATTCAGATGGTTGTGTTGTGTATTAGTGTTTGTGTTGTGAGTTCATTTATGTCAAACGAACGTGGTGGTTTTCTATTGGATTTCGTGTACGAGCTACGTTTTGGAAAATTGTGGTGATGGGGTCGTGGTTGGAGAGTTGAAGCAGATGCAGATGAAGAAGAAGCAAACTCTTATATCCTTTATAAATTTGTTTTGATTTTTAGTTTGATAAGAGGTGTTAATTTCAAAAGAGTTTTCCTTTCTTTGTATTTTTATATCAGAAACAGGTTATAAGTTGGGGTCCTGGTGGATGGATTCTTTGTGAGAAGATATTGAAGATCAAAGTTGAGCTTTTCCCTGAACTTGTATTCCCTTTTTCCTGGGTCGCGAGGACGCTTCCTTATTAAGTGTGGGGATATGTTGAGTGTTGAAATGACTTATTTTTTGGCTGATTTTTGTTGTTTTTGAGAGCTGAATGGTTGATTTTATGAGATGTATGATTGATTTAGAAGTGGTTTGAGAGTGTTTTGGATGATAATGATTGTGTTTTGGAAGATCATGATGTTTATTGGTGGTTCTGTGATGTTCTGATAGGTTCTGTATACCTTCTGTTTTGGTCTGTTTTGTTCTGATTGTCTTCTGTAAAGAGGGAAGGAGTATTGATTGATGAAGATTGAGATCTTGTGAAAGTTTATTGAATGGTTTGTGAGAGTTTGGAATGATTTGAGAATAAGTTATGTGGTTTTGATGACCTTCTGTAACCTTCTGTAGGTCTTCTGTAGAGCTTCTGCTTCTGTTCTGTTTCTGTTCTGTTCTGTACTGTAGCTGTTCTGGTACTGTTCTGTAGACTGTTCTGTATGCTTTTGTAAGTGTTCTGTGGAATGTATGTGTGACTTTGGAAAAGTTTTCTAGCCTTGGAAAGAGGTGAATACAAGTGCAAAAGAGCTGAAAGAAGTGGAAGAAGTAGCTGTTGAAGACTCAAGAGAAGACTAGAGTGAAGTGACAGTAGTGAGCTATGAAAGGACACTGTAGTGGCTTTGGTGACTCTTCATATCAGACATACCTCTTGGGAGGGGTATCCACGACCTAAGAGTGATTATTAAGAGTGATTTTTGAGAGATTGTAGTGAGGATATGATGTATTATTGATGGAGAGAGAGAAAGAGAGTCAGAGATAGCCAATTCTACAAGAACAGAGTGACTGTATATGAGAGATTGAGAGAGAAGACTATGAAGATATTGAAGATGAATACTATGTGATGTATTTCCATTCAAAGATGGTGTACTTCTTTGCTTTCTTTGTTCTATTGATGGATTTTGTAAAGATATTGAAGAATATGGTTGATTCTATTAAAAACTGTGGGAGATCTACATGATGCTGTATGAAGATTTGTTGTGCCTGGTGTTCTTTTCTTCATTGTGATCATATGAAACATGATAAACAAGCTTGTTGATGTTACAAGATAGATTTTCTTGCAAGAGAATTCTCTTTTCCTTGGTGTTCCTCTCGGGGCTCCACCAAGTTACCTTCAAACTAGCTAGTAGCTTGACCACGACCTACTATTTTAGTCTAAGTGCCCCCACATTTGTCTCACTCTCCTATAAATGCATTCAGATATTGTGTCTTCTAAGTGTAGATGCCTTGTTAATCACAGTCCATGTCATGTACCTGTAGTACTTGTTTGAAATAGGTTTTTATGATGAAAATTGAGATTGAATATGAAGAATAAGAGGAGAAAATGGATCAAAGACCAATGCTTTGATACCACTTGTCTCATTAAGGGACTTGAGAGGAGAGAGAAAGAGGAGACAAAAGACTCCATGAAAGAGAGAAGAAGAGTGTAGAGGATAAAGAAAGTCTAGATGAGGAGAAAGAAAGACTAGAAAGGGAGAGAGAAAGACATGAAAGAAGGAAAGAGATGGTTGGCAACCATGAAAGGGCAAGATGAGCTAGAAAGATGAAGGAAAAAGTTGTATTTTTATGTTTAAAAAATGATATCTTGTACATTTATCCTTTGCCTCTTTTTATGCCTCTAGTTTAGCTCTTTGCACAAACACATACCAATCCGCCATCACCACCACCTATCACATGAAGACCTATACCATTGAGATGTGCATGTTTTATTTTTATTTCATTACAGGTTATTCGCATACACTGATTTACTTGAATCACATGCACTACAAGGGAAGGGGGGAATAGGGACACTGAATTCCGACACAAATTAGCGGCATCGTTATTATGTGACACAAATTGCGACAGTACTCAGAAAAAAAATACGGCCGAAACCCGAGCGCGACATTTTGTGAAAGAGTTTATGAAAGAGAGAGCGAAAGAGGGAGGGAGAGGGAGAGAAAGAGAGAAAGAGAAGGAAGGAGAGCTTTTCCCTACCGTCGCCGTCGTCGCAATGTCATTCGTGAAGAAGAGGAGGAAGTGTACAAAGGGTGAAGAGGAGCTGTCACGAAGAGGAGACGAAGAATCCATCTTCGAGCCTTTGCGGTGAGTATGTTGGTCCCTCTTGGCTTGTTCTTCTTCTTTGTCCTTTTCTTTTGTTTGTTTTTGTTGAGAATGAGGTGCATTGAGGGAGAAAAAGAAGAAGTGAGAGAGGAAGAAGAAGAAAGGAAAAGGAAGAAAGAACGAGAGAGAGAGAGGGAATAAACATGAAACATAATAAAGAAAGAAAGAAAGAGAGAGAGGGAGGGAGGGAGGGAGGGAGGAAAATGATTGAGAAAACGCGAGGGGGTAGAGAAAAACAAAGAGAGACCGCAATCATGCAAGATGATATTTTATGGTTAAAAGCTTGGTGAAAGAAACTTCCTACACCTTGACATGTCACAAGGGCCATTGCACTTGAGAAGGAGTAACCAAGTCTTTACTAACAGGAAGCTCAACTCAACTCACTTGTTTGGACACCTTTAGGAGTGTTTTCAGAGTGCTATAGATAGAGGCAAAAGAGATTATGCCAACACTTCTGATACGCTCACTTTCAAAGTAAGTGCTAAAGGCTCACTTCACACCTCGAGAGGTGAACTTGAGTAATCCTAAAACTATTCTTAAGCTCACCTAGAACCATTTGGTGAGAACAAATTGAATGGAGGTATCACTAATAGTGATAGTCAAGCCCTTGGACCTTATGCAGCCAGGTCATCAAAAGTGACTACATCTAAGAGATGACAACCCTAAGAAGACTAGGATCTCACCTTAATTAGTCTAGAAAATCACTCACAAGTGGTTGGATCATCAAAAAGAGAGTTACACATTGTGTAGTGTTGTAAAAATTGTGATTGAGAAATAGAGAGACCAAACATTGACTAACTCTAGAAACCCCTACAATCATAGCTTAGACAAAGAAAATACAATGTGAAAAATGGACATTATCAAAAATATTCTAAAGCTTACACACCATGCAATAGAGACCACATCACTAAATGAGCCTTACTAGCCAACAATGACAAATTAGGCAACAAGATTTTTAGCATCTAGCATATGACACATCGAACATATGACAATTTTGGAGAGCGAGATGTGTCTTTCTCAGAAGCCACCACTTCCTTGCCTAAATTAATCACTTATTAAGACTGTAGTAATGCAAGAGGGGGTAGAGAAAAAAAAAAGAGGGGGAGAGAGGGAGGGAGAGAGGAGAATGAGTGAGAAAATGTAAGGGGGTGGATAGAAACAAAGAGAGGGGCAACAAAGAAAGAGAGAGAGAGTAAGAAAGATAGGAAATGAGAGAGGGAGAATAAGAAAGGAAAAGGAAGAGAGAACGAGAGAGAGAGAGAGAATAAACTTGAAAGAAAACAAAGAAATGAATGAAAGCTGGCAATTGGATAAAAGCATTGCTTGTCTATAGAACACCTACGATGCTTCAGCAAGTTTCAATCGGAGATTATTGATTAGGCAATCTCAGACTTTGAGCAAACGGTAAGAAAAGTGTATATCAATCATGCATCATATTTACAAACTAATTGAATATCATATACAACAACATTGGATGTGACTGTAAAATTTATACAAAGAGGTGACGTCTCATCCCAAGGAGGAGTGCACCTATTGCAGTCAGTTAGAAGAGTTTGTGGGCATGCGATTGATGGAGTGCCTGAGCCAATCCACCACTTGGAAGGCACTACCTAGTCTATACCATCAATACCATAAGAGTTTGTGGGCATGCGATGGATGGAGTGCCTGAGCCAATCCACCACTTGGAAGGCACTACCTAGTCTATACCATCAATACCATAGGAGACAGGTAGCCTTTCAGACTTTCCTACAATCTTAGAGCCTAAGATGGAGGCAATGATCGATGCATTGATGCCCATGGATACCGAGACATCTAATCCGCTTAGAGAGGAAGCATCCATACCATTATATAATGGGTGTCGAGTATCTTGCTTGAAGATGCTACTTGCACTCCTAAGTGTGTAAGCAAAATATGGGTGGAGCGATGTGAGTGTGACCGCGAGTTGTTCAGGTACCTTCTACGTATGCTTTGTTGATTTCTTTTTGGCACCATTATAAAAAACAATTGTGCTTTTTCAAGATGTTTTATGATTTCTTTTCAGGTTGCTAAAGTATCATATATTACCACTTGGAAATACCATGCTTGAGACTCCTGATGATGCATGAAATGTTTTGCCAAAGCTTGGCATGGACTACAATAGCATCCATGTGTGTGTCAACGATTGCGTGTTGTTTCAAGGAGAGCATGAGACTATGGAGACATGTTCAAAGTGTGGTGCTCACATGTATCGACTGGACTTGCAAGGGCAAACCATCCCTCAGAAAGTTCTTAGACACTTTCCACTTATCCCTCATATACTTCACATGTTTCATACATTGGGCATGGAGAGCTTGACAACATGGCATATGTAGAATAGATCCAAGTTTGTGTTCACTAAAAAGAGGTGTTGGGATAGGTTTGGTTACCTCAGGTTATCATGCATGTCCATTGTGTGGGCCACAGTTAGACTCCCGAAGGTCACGAACCAGGAAGAAGATGGTATATCAAGGACACACCACTTTCTTTTCGGAGGGTCATGAACTGAGGGAAGGTTTCCTTGGATGACCTCCAGCACTTTCTTGGATGACCTCCAACACAAATGAATGCCCAAAGCTGGTACGAGTTGAAAATGGTTTGCATGGAGTCGCATCCAAACAAAATGAGATGGTTCTCGATTTTCTACAAGTTGCCATATTGGACCCACTTACAAATCAACCACTTGTTGGATCCAATGCATATTTTCAAGAATGTGGGCAGCTTACTATGGGACCAAATCATAGGAAAGAGAGACACTGCAGGGGCACGAATGGATTTGAAGGAGATAGGCAAGATGGAGGTGCTTTGACCACAATCAAGTGCTAATGGTCAATTGCAACTACCTTGCGCTCCTTGGGTTTTGTCCACTAAAGAAGAGTGCATTGTGAAGCAAATTATTAGGTCTATTCGCATCCCAACGGGTATGATGCGTTCTCTTAGATCCGTGTTTTCTAAAGACAACCAACTAACATGGCTAAAATCCCATGATTGGCATAAGATATATCAGATTTGTACTATGAATGGATTGTGACCTGCATATTTTGCTATTTGGAGTGTAGTCATTGTTCGTAATGCTTCTTCATTTATGGCAGTTTGTACTATCGATCGCGATCGTAAGATGTCTTAGTCTAAAAATACACATGGCAATTTACAGGTTGTCACATTTAGTGCAATGGATTTCACAGAAGGAGATCAAGATATTCTCTATTGAATCTGCAAGGTGGGGAGTAGTGGAGATGGTCTGTCTCTTTGAGAAGTACTTGCCCACCAGCATGCTTACGATACAAACCCACCTCTTGGTGCATCTTGTAGACGAAGTGGAGATTGCTGGGCCTGTCCATATGCGATGGATGTTCTTCTTGGAGCATTTCATGAAAACCCTGAAAGGCTTTGTGCGACAATGAGCTCAGCCAGAAAGTAGCATGATTGAAGGTTGGTTGGTGTTTGAAGCGTTAGTGCATATTTCACAGTGGCTACCAACGGTGGATTCAGACAACAGTATGCTATGGTCGCTGAAGGACGATGATAGACTGACCAGAGATGTGGTGATTGGAAATGGGGTAGAAAAAATAATGGATGTTGCAATGGAGGAGAAAGTGAATCGTTTTTGTATGTTGCACAATGCCTCCATGGAGACGTGGCTTGCTAGGTACAAGCAAGACAAGAAAGATCGAGAAGAAGCACGATCCAAATTTCGACGTAGTACATGCCATTGACCAATTTGATATCCTGAGGGCATGGAGGAGATGCCATGATTTATGTCTATGTGATGGTTGCATGGAGCTTTAATTGCAGCCTCTTGTGAAGGGGTGGAGGTCTCTATTGAGGAGTGGGAATTCTTGAGGGGATATAGTCCAAAGGTGACCACATGTTTTATAAGCCGTCATATCTAGATTTTATATGTGATAACTAATTAACCGTTTCAATATATAGTACAAAATATACAATGCAGCATGGTCCCGCGGACGACATTTCCACGTGGAGCGTATAGACAAAATGCACTTCACAATGGATTGTGGTGTCATGGTAAAGTTCGAACAAGAGAGCCAACGGCGAGCCATGGATCCAAACATCATTGTAGAAGAGATGGAGTATTTTGGGAACTTGCAAACTATTATCACAGTGGATTACCGTAGCTTCTCCATGATCCTATTCGATGTGCAGTGGTTCAAAGTGGTACTGGAAGGAGTCGGGGCAACTGTTCAATGAGGTCCGCCTGGATTTCTTGAAATAGATTCTGAAAAAAGATGGGCGGATTTGTGTCACACATTTGTCTTGCCATCCCATTGTGAAAAGGTGCATGAACTCATGTTTTTTTAAACTTTTATTACGACATGGTATATGTCACAAATGTTAAATATCTCTTGTATGTAATTTTGAATAGGTAATTTTCTATCCAAACCCTCGACAACCTCGATGGTGGTATGTTGTAGCTTTAGCTCCCCGAAGTGCGAGAGCATATGATGAAAGCAATTTTCCCAATGTAGATGAGGACAATATGCAGATAGAGGGGTTGATATTGCAAGAGGTGGAGGCCGCCCAAAGCTTGGAGCATGTAGAGGAAGCAAAATCGGGTAACAATGATGGAAAGTCGGGAGGCCAATAATTCTTTGAGAACGAGGTGGACTCATCCTTTTGTGGTGACCTTTCTATCGACCTTCCAGTGTATGCAGAGTTTTGTTAGGAGATTGACATGGGACCATAGGCCACATCATACTTGGAGCATCCACCTACTCAATTCGTTGATGAATTGCTTATAAGGGTACTCTAGAATATACATTTTAAGTAATATCATTTTTTAAAGAGTTGTATTATCGTGATTTGCTTGAATATTTATATTGATTATGCTAACATCAATTTTTGTTTGTCAGGTAGACTGTCTATAAATAGGTATTAAAAATAGTAGCAAAATAATCAGGTTGGCCAATAAAAACTAGTCGATTGCTGCACATATGCAATTGTTGAATAAATAATGTAACAATATTGTGCAAACACTGTGGCTGCCACATGGCAACCTACCTAGCCTGCTTAGATGAATAAATATCTAAGAGATTGATAGATTTACCAGGATATCACACTTTATCCCCACTCACAAGATGATTACTAGCGAAACCACATCTTGGCTTTTCATTGAATGTATATATCATTATCATGGGTCACCAAATAACATTGTTTCAGATCAAGAACCATAGTTGGACATCACGTTGAGTCGAGGGATGAGTAACAAGGAGCTAATGAGATCTTCACACATATGTCTCTAGATTAGATGGCTTGATTCAAAGATATGGTGGACCAGGATTTGTCTCGGATATCATCAGGCTGTTCCGTTTGAACTACTTTGTCACGCTCTGATGCTTTGGTTTCCAGTAGACGAGGTCGATGCTCGAGACTTGGGCCAGATAGAGGGAGTGGTTTTGGGGGATGCTACGGAGATGTGGATGTAGTGAGCCCGCGGTCAACTCAAGATACAGGTGCTACTTCTCACTCTCATGTAGGTTTGAGAGAGGGTGGCTTAGGTGGTTGTTGTGGAGGTATCGACACAGTTCTCCCTCTTTTCATTCTACTGGATTTGTGTCACATGTGGGATTTGTCACACCTATGGGGATGCCTACTCCAGTCACTCCAGCTTTTTGCTTAGCTATTCGTAGGTGGAACCCCTATGGGTGCTAATCCGAGAGATGCCACCCTTGTGGGTACACCAGATGTATAGGGGCTTCCTGGATATGCCCAGGAGTGCGGTCGTAGGTGGGAGAGGATGCATCTTGGACATACCCTAGAGGGGTATGGATACCTTGTAGATGATAGGATAGGAGTCATCATCATGAATGATGAGGGGAGGAGGGTGATGGCTCGTATAAGAGAGTTGTGCCAACAAGTTTTTTGACACAACGTCTTGGATCATTGGAAGAACATACTAGAGGGGAGTAAGGACTAGATAGTAGCATCCTTGCATGAGGAGTTTCCGGTACCCACCGCAGCAGATAGGTTCTCCATAGGCTAGGTGTTGGAGTGCATGTGTGTGTATATGTCACACAGATGATCGGACACACACAAGGCACTTAAGAGTGGGTCCTCAAAGCCCGAGTGGCTAGACGCAGATGACTGTCGACTCAAGGAGAGGCTATAGATTCTCTAGGATTTTGGAGACAGCAGTGCGAGGCAGCGAGGGAATGATTGGAGACAGGAGTGGTCCATCATCTTGGGAGCGGCGGCCACATGACTTATCTAGAGGACTTTGTAAGTTTTTCCTTTTTTCTTCCTGCTTATTTTTTTGCAATATCACTTGTACTGACAATCGTGTTTCTAATAGTTGTAATTTGTTTTCTTTGCAGCACTCCATTACAAATCGTGATCGCACTCGCCTAGAGACTCTATATGCAAAGAGACACAGTCTCACTGCATTGATTTGATAGATTGTATGCACACGGTGGTGTAATAAGTTACTCATCTTTCTTGTCAATAGTTACTAATTTTAATTAAAATGCATTATTGTATCGCGGGCTAATGTGTAGTTGTTTCTTTTTTTGCAGAGTCTGTTCGATGCTTCTTTGCAATGTGACGAAGAGCTTTTGAATAGCGAGGATCAATAGCTCACGCTTGGATCCGTGGAGCGCACATCCTCTTCTTTTTTGGTCTTGTGATTTATGTAGGCATTTTCTATGCACTATGTTATTATCATCCTTTGTATTTTGCCACCATTCCATGAGTGCTTTCATTAAGCGATATTGTATTTATTTTATGTATCAATCTAGTTGTGGATTTAAGTACATTTTGCCTTCATTTTGATGACCATTGTACACCTTAATGTAACCCTTTTATATGGCCCAAATATAGCACATAGTGCTACATGTGGCGCTAGCACAATTTTTTTTCTTTGTAACCATCACTATTAGCGTCACAAATTTACTGCATACATCGCTATTAGCATCGTAGTTTGCATCGCAATCATCGCTATTTGTGTCACATTTTATAGTGACACAAATAGAGATGCCGATAGCGACGGTTCTATGGCATCACTAATACAAATGTGTTTAGCGATGATAGGGGTAATTTTTTTGGGATAGGAAGTAGATGCCCTGAAGAGGGTGCACCATCAAGATTCAGTTGTAAATGGTGTGGCAGCTAGCACTACCCTAGGAATTGTCCAAATATTAAATGTGATATTTGTGGGAAGTCCGGCCACTTGGCTGCCACTTGTTGGAGTAAGATTAGCTCTCTTCAACAAGGTAGTAGATAGTCAGGTCCTGTTAACCATCATGCGCAAGGGAACAATCTTAAGCAATATGATGGATCGAAACAAATACTTCAAAGAGGTAAGGCTACTGTAGAGGAGCTACTAGTGGCAATGGAGTTAGCCTTATAGAAGTAGTTTGCGTTAATGGCACGAAAGTTGCTAATCTACGGGTTGTTACGAGAGGCCAAAAGGGTAAAGAAGTTGGCAAAGCTAAGGTAAAACTTGTTGAGGGAAACCCTAAGCAAGATGATAAGGGGATGCAAGCCCTTAATCCCAGTATGAAGGTGGACCTCTCAAAGCCGTAGATGGTAAAGCTGACCCCAAGTAGGTTAGGGAGTCACCAAACAAGAAGGAAAAAGCTAAGAAAGAAGCACCAAAACCGATTCAAAGACTGAAGAAGAGAATGGTCTGGCACGAAAAGCAAACTCTTGCTAGTTATCATGAATTCGATTTAGCAAGTTCTCTTTGTGAAGTTAAGCTAGATGTAAATCTTCTAGAGTTGATTAAGTTGTCTCCAGGAGTGCGCAAAGAATTTAAGAAGATCCTATGCACTGGGTATATCATTGAGCCCTTGGGAATAACATGAGTAGAACATGATTGGTTTGAGCATGTTGAGAAGAATTGCCCAAGGTTAGCAGGGTATATTGATGGAATATTAGTGGACCATGCTATTGTGGACATGTGATCTTTTGTTAACATTATGAGTTTAGAATTGATGGAGAGACTAGGATTAGATATAAAAAAAGATGCATCCAAATCCTTCGAGAATGGATGATGACAGTTTAAGACAACTTGAAGGTTGCATTACTAAAGTCCATGTGACGGTTGCCAATGTAAAATGCATTCTAGTCTTTAGGGTCATTAGGTTTGTAGGGTGGCCTAGCTATCAAGCGTTGCTAGGTAGGCCATGGATCCTACAAGCAGACTGTTAGGTTGATATACCCGCTGGTCTATTGATCTTTGGTCGAGGTGCTAGTAGACATGTAGTACGGATGCCTATCCTAAATCTCCTGAGAGTAAGAGAGTTCATTTGTCTTCATCGGAGTTTGATAGGCTAGATGCTCCATCTGCTGAGACATCATCAATCGATGAATCCAATGAGGGGTTGTTAACCCTCAAACGAACAAGGTGGAAAAGCTGGAAATTCTAAAGCAGAAGACACGGCTAAGGTAAAAGTGAAACAGAAGATGAAGGCACGCCAAGGAAAATATGGAAGCACAAGAAGTGCAGAAAAGTCCTAAATAAAGGAAAAAGGCGCACAAGAAAAAGCACAAGTCAATACTTTTGTAAAAGAGCGCAAGCGCATCATGGTTTAATTTAAAGAGCGTCGGCCTCTCACCCATGCAATTCGTAAAGGTAGATGGGCGGTAGGAAGGAAGCTAGGAAGATAGAAGGACAATGGGAAAAAGGGCCTACGCCATGGCCGGCCATGTAAAAAAGGGGATAAGGGGATGGCCGCACAAAAGGGATTTAGGGTTTTGTATATAAAGTTGAAAAGTGAATGAGAAGCTCATTCTTGTGTGTGTCCAAAAGTGGGTCTCTTCTTCTTCTTCTTCTTCTTCTTCTTCTTCTTCCTCTTGTTCTTGCTTGCTTGAGCTTGTGCTTGAGAGAGGGAGTGTGAGAGTGTGAGGGAGTGAGTGTGTGAGGGTGAGGGACCGGGGAGGAGAAGCTCTCCTTCTTCTCCTCTCTTCTTCTCTTCTCTTCTCTTCCCTTGTCTTGCTCACGGCAACGGAGCTTGGAGCATGGAGCTTGAGGACAGAGCTTGCTTGAAGCTTGCACTTGGATCGTGGAGCTACCGGAGTACGCGGGAGAGGAGGTAACTCGATCGGCATGGAAGTAAGCTCACTACACCTGTAGATATGGATGGCGCATCGGCTATATGAGAGGTAGCCATTAGTGCTCGGCTTGGAACACTTGAAACAATAAGTAGTCTGTGGGTCTTGGCGGTTGAGAGAAAGCTCCCACAGGGGTCCACTATAGAGGATATCTACCAAGTGACTTTGAATGAGCCAATAGAGGCTGAAGAGAGGATAAGGGATGCGGATGTAATCGAGCTTAACCTAGGTACGATGAATGATTTGCGGCCAATCAAATTAAGATCGGTGCTCTATCCAGAAGAAAGAAAGGACTATGTGTCCTTGATTCAAGAATTCTCCAATATTTTTACTTGGAGTTATGATGAAATGAGAGGTATTCCTCCTAGCTTGGCTATCCATACCATTCCCCTAAAAGAAGGTAGCCATCCCGTGCGTCAGAAAGTAAGGTGTATGCCTTTTGAATTGAGGGATGGGTTGTTCGAGGAGTTACAAAAATTGCGAAAAGCTGGTCTGATCTTCCCTATACAACACACTGAATGGTGTTCACTTGTTGTTTTTAGGAAGAAGAAAAATAATAAAATCTGGCTTTATGTAGATTTTAGAGAGCTTAATAAGCAGACAGTTAAGGACTACTACATGTTGCCTTTTATTGATCAGATTTTGGATAGGGAAATCTATTCATTTATGGATTGCTTTGTTGGATATAACTAGATGGCCATTGTGGAGGAAGACAATCTGAAAACGACATTTATTACGGTCTTTGGCACCTTTTCATATCATGTGATGGCCTTTGATCTATGCAATGCGCTTGAATCTTGACAACGCATAGCCGATAAGACCTTTGGTGATATTTTCCTAGAGGAGTTGAAAGTATTTATTGATGATCTGGGGGCAACCACCATAAGGGAGTGATAATTGGTTATTCTTAGGAAGTAATTTGAGCATTGTAGACAATTCTACATAGCTCTTAACCCACGAAAGTGCCTATTTGAAGTACCATACGGGTTGTTACTCGGCCATGTGGTTAATTTAGCTAGTATTGTGATGATGGACCTCGAAAAGATAAAGATAATAGTCTCTATGAGTCTGCCATGTACTTCAAAGGAGGTGCACAACTTTCTGTCATCAGTGGGATATTATCAAAGATTTATTAATGCACTATGGTAGAAAGAGCATTGCCACCAACAAACCTTCTATCCTTTAACTGTCTGTTTGAGTGGAATGAAGCCTATCAAGTATCCTTCAAGGATATGAAGTTGGAATCAACAAAATCTCCAATCCTAAAAGCATCAAGAAGAGGTGAGGTTTTTTTACATATTTTGAGTAGTCGCAATGCATAGTATCAGTTGTGCTGTTTAGACCAAATTTGGGAGGAGAAATGGTATAATCTAATTGTCTTCGCTAGTAGGAAATTGGGGATATCTGAAGTTAACTACACATACATGGAGAAATTCTGATTGGGAATGGTCTTTGCGACAAAGAAATTCAGGCAACGCACCTCATCATTTAGCAAAGTGGTTAATCACTTTGCAAGAGTCGGATTGTGAGATTAGGAGCAAGCCACTGAAGCTGCAGGGTATTGTAGAATGCCTTGTGGATTTTGGGGAGCCAAAAGAAATCCTAGTTGAGGGAAGTGATATTGAGGGTTTGTTTAGAATGAATACAGCTTCCATCCCTTCTTGGTATGTGGCAATAACACATTATTTATCTACAAGAGGGTATGGAGTTGCGTTATTGAAGTCTAAAAAGAGAAAATTAAGCAACAAGCATTACATTTTTTGATTATAGCAGGTGTCTTGTATCGAAGAGGAGTAGATTATATCTATCATCGTTGTGTAGTATCCGACGAGGTATCATTTATTCTTGAGAGGAGTGCCATGGTTCAGCATGTGGGGGACATTTTTCTGGCTGGCTTACTGCCCAAAAAGCTCTTCGTACTGGATATTGGTGGCCGTCAATTTTCCAAGATGCTTTCAGTTATGTGAAGTGCTATGATGTCTGTCAAAGACACGATGCAAGATAAAATCATAAGGCAACCTTTAAATCACATTTTGGTTATGTTACCCTTTGAAAAATGGGGTATTTATTTTGTGGGACCAATATACACTTCATCAACTATGCTAAAATGGTATATTATTGTAGCAACGGACTACTTTACAAAGTGGTCTGAAGCTCGAGTGACAATGAAGGATATGGAGCAAATTGTTTGCCGTTTCAGACCACCAAAGGAGATTGTGTCTGATCGAGGGACACACTTCTTGAACAAGGTTATAGTGGCCCTGACTGAAGCTCTGAAGATTAAGCACAACAAGACTACCCCATATAATCCTCAAGCAAATGGTTAGGTTGAGGGTTCTAATAAACAGCTAGTAGGAATCTTATCTAAAATCGTATCAAAAAGTAAGTGTGATTGGGATAAAAAATTATATATGCCGGTGTGGGCTCATAACACTACATTCAAGAGAGCCATTGGTCACACCTCATTCAAGCTAGTATATGGGGAGGAGTGTGTTTTGCCATTAGAAATAGAGCTCCCCATTGTGAATTTTGCCCTTAATCATTCATTGTTGGGAGAGGAAGAAGCATTACAAGAATAGTATATTTCCCTGGCGCATCTGGATAAGATTCAATTGTAGGCTTTACTAGATCAAGAATTAGGGAAGAGGAGAATGAAAGCCTTGCATAATCTTTAGGCTAAGAAGTATAAACTTGTGAAAGGTCAGTTAGTAGTCTATTATGATGCTCGAAGGGAGATCTTTCTAGGAAAATTAGAACCTAAATGGGATGGACCATACAAGATTGTATGTTTAGGAAAGAATGGGTCTACAGCCCTTCTAGCAGGCTTGCAGGGGGTAGAGTTTAAACTAAAGTTAAATTTAATAAGCTGAAGCCTTACTATGTGTAAGGGATGACATTGGGATTGGTGCCTGTGCAGGTCCTTCCAAATTTAGCTTTAATGTGCAGTAGGTACCAAGATGAGCGGATGGGATGCATCATTCCTTATTTGGAGCATCCGTACCTTGAGTAACATTACCACCAAAGTCGAGTGATCTCGTGGAGCAAAGGGTATCAGGTTATTGAGTGGCAAGACGGATCCTTTACGTGGGAAATTAAGGCCTATTTCCACCATTATCAACGAATTTTGACTAGTATCCCTATTGAGTTCAAGCATGAGGAAGGAGAAATTGTGCATGTTATGATTATCATAAGTATGCGTGAGCTAATTATTATGATGTGGCCTATCAATGCACTTAGTGTAGGACCCACAAGGCCTTATCCTTGGATCAATTAGCGATGAGTAGAGATATCTATTCATTTATGGATTGCTTTGTTGGATATAACCAAATGGCTATTGCAGAGGAAGATAAGTTGAAAGCAACATCTATCACTGTATTTGGTACCTTTGCATATAATGTTATGGCATTTGGATTTTGCAATGCACTGGGTTTTTAGCAATGTACAGCTGATAGAATTTTGGTGATATTTTCCCCAAGGAGTTGAAAATATTTATTAATGATTTGGGGGCAACCACCACAAGGGAGAGATAGCGAATTATTTTAAGAAAATGTTTTTAGTGTTGCAGACAGTTCTGGCATTGCTCTTAATCTAAGAAAGTGTATGCTTGAAGTGCCCTATGGATTGCTATTGAGCCATGGGGTTGGCTTGGCTGGTATTGCGACCAATCCTAAAAAGATAAAGGTTATTGTCGCTATGAGTCCACCATGTAATCCTAAAAAAATGCATAGCTTTATCAGTGGGATACTATCAAAGATTTATCAATGCACTAGTAGAGAGGATGTTGCCATTGACAAATCTATTGTCCTTTAACTCTCTACTTATTTGGAGTGACCCATGTCAAGTATCCTTTGAGGATGTAAAGCACAAGTTAGCAAAATTGCTAGTCCTAAAAGCATCCAAAAGGGGTGAGGTCTTTTATATATTTTCACTAGCCACAATTCATAGCATTAGATGTGCTATTTTGACCAAATTTAGGAGAAAAGTGGTATCATCCAATTGCATTTGCTAGCTATAAATTGGGGATATCTGAGATTAGTTATACCTACTTGGAGAATTTGTGCCTTGCAATGGTATTTGCAACAAAGAAATTCATGCATTATATCATCTATGAAAAGGTGGTATTTTATACGAAGGCAAAGGGATTGAGGTTATTGCTGAATAAGTTGCAGCTGCTTGATTGTCTAGCAAAATGGTTAATCACCTTGGAGGAGTTTGACTATGAAATTAGAAGTAAGCCACTAAGGTTGCAAGGCATCATTGAATATATTGTGGATTTTGGGGAGCCAAAGGAAGTCTTGGTTGAAGATAGTGACCTCAAGGGTATATTCAAAATTGATATGGCCTCCATCCCATCTTGGTATACTACCATAATGCACTATCTATCTAGAGGAAGAGCTGGATCTACTTTATCAAAGCCTAAAAAGAGAAAAATTTGGCAACAAGCCTTGAAATTTTCATTGATTGCATGAACATTACACTGGCAAGGTGTTGATGATGTTTATCGTCGATGTGTCCTACCTGATGAGGTCCTATTTATCTTGGAGGAGTGCCATGAATCTACTTGTGGAGGGCACTTTGTTGGACAATTGATTGCTCAAAAAGCTTTGAGAGTTGGATATTGGTGGCTGTCAATTTTCCAGGATGCTTTTGCATATGTTAAGAGATGATATGATACATGTCAGAGACATGACAGTAGGGAGAACAAAAAGTATCCACTAACTCCCATTGTAATATTTCCACGCAATAAAAGTTAGTTGGTTAGTTCAAAAGTTAGTTAGTCAATTAATAAGTTAGTAAGATTACTAACTAAAGACTAACTAAGGTAAAAATTGACTAGCATTAATAGCTAATAATTTTCATTCAATTAAAAATATATTTAAAAAATTTGAGAGTCATAAATCTGACATTTTTCTTGGATTGATAAGGACCGTAGCCACCGTTCACAAAAAGTACAATGTGAACGGGACTTATGAGCCATATTAATCACTAGTATTAATGTGTATAGTTTGAATGGTCCAAAAATATTAGATTCTTGGTGGAAAAAAAAACTATTATATTTTAGATATTATCCTAAAAAGCTAGAACTAAAAGTCATTTTTAAAAAAAGACAAGTGATGTTTTAGTTAGTTTTGGAGATTTTATAAAAAGAGAAATAAAGAAAAGTGACTGGCAAAATCACGCGTGCCGCGATCACAGTCTACAGGCAGTAGACAACACTTCGAACAGAGAAAAGAAAGAGTGAACTAAGAGCTTTCTAATCAAATGTCTTGGGGTTTTACCCCCCTTTTGGAGCCAATGCAACCATCAAATTTATGATCTGAGCATCAGATCACCGAGTCTTCTAAGAGCCCCTCCACTCTTGTTCTCAGACGTATCCCCTCCTCTCTAATTCATTATGAATATGAGGCATGGGGAGGCACAAGAGAGCATAAGGAGATCCCGAAAGGCTACAAGAGAGAGGGAGAGAGAGAGTATACCCCTCCAAGAGATTGTGAGAGAGAGCTTGAGAGAGAGAGAGAGAGAGAGAGAGAGAGAGAGAGAGAGAGAGAGAGAGAGAGAGAGAGAGAGAGAGAGAGAGAGAAGAGTCACCCCGAGAGGTTGCACAATTTCCCTCTATTTCGATCCTCGATTTAACCATATTCTCTTTCACTCTCCCATCTTGAATCTATTCCACATTCTTAATCTCTTGAGTCTACTTGCGAACAATGGCCTCCAAGCGAAGAATGTCATGTGTGGATGACAATCCTACAACTAGCAACAGAGCTTCGGGTGAAGGCATTACTATCAATCCAATTGTGGTACCGATCGTAAGTAATGTATTTTCAAATTGATAGATGCTTGTTTTAATGCTCGCAAGAGATGCATTAGGCTCTGTACCTTGTGGTGCTAGAATAGGTAATTGAAAATGATAAATCGCATCTCAAATATTCAAAGATGAAGTTTGTGAAGTGCTTGTATCAAAGGGAGTTAAATTGCACCTAGTTGCTATGTGATGAATCCATGCATAGCATAAGCAACATATGGGATACTAAAGTATTGAGCATCGATGAGTCTTTGATTAATCTTTATCGAGGATAATATTTTTTAAAGTTCGCAAATGCATATACACAGTACATACATGGGAGAGATTATGTAAAATTTACATCGATGACATGCGACTCCTTGCCTTAGGAGAAAAGAAGATAAAGTCAAGAAAAAAATGTTGCATAGTAGAAAAATGCTAAAAGATAATTGTCACTTAGAGAAGAGGTATAAATGCTCTTGCTAGATTGATTAATTTGCATTGGAATGATAGGACTTACGTCATGTATAGTATTTGAACCTTTAGAATATGCCTTGGGCTAAAGGAGGGAATATTAAGTAAATTCTACTCTTTGGCCCCAAGGGGGAGAGTGAATATGAGATGGAATTATTGTCACGTCTATTATTGTATTGTTTGGGAAAAATACAATTAGTTTTGTTGGTTGATTGAACAACACCCTAAATGTTTTTTTTTCAATCAAGGGATTGTTGCATTGTGATTTGGATAAATATTCCAAGGCTTGTGTTGATGGCAAATGAATGGCAGGGGTTTGTAATGACAAGTTGCCATGGGAATAAAGGAATTTTTTTCTAGAATATGATATTAGGGCTGATTACTTTGATTGTGCTTGAATTTTAATTGGATTAATTAAGGAAGGATATTTTGCACGTGTGGATCATCTTCAAGATCACATCGCGGATTATCCCAAGAGGGCCCTACTCGATTCACAGGCCGATGGTCGAGTGGTGAAAAGGCTAAACACGGAAATGGCATCTTACTCCTAGACCACTTGTGGGTTAGGTGGAGCTCTAGACACCCCTTGCCTGTCCAGAATGGAGTTGGAGATCCCCTGAGCCCAATGTCTAGGACGTTGGAAGATCCTATTCTAGATAAAGGATAGAAATTTTGGTGCCATGTGATTTGGACTTGGTACTTCTGTTGGACAAAAGGGATACATAATTCTCCTGTATGGGCAGGAGACAAAGATTAACTTAAAGATAAGTTAAGGAACTTGTTTGATAAAAGGACTGCTTGTTTTGTTTTTGTGTTAGTGCCTAAGTTACGTGAACAAACTCTGTGTCCTAAAAGGCTTAATTAATGAAGCCGATTTTAAATATCGCATATAAATGTGGTAGGATCTAATTAGACAACTAAAGCTATCAAGGGAAGCGGGTGGACAGAATCCCCCGACGGGTCCATCCTATGGCTGGGTGGTCCCAGAGAACTGGGAGGCTTCTCATAAGGATTTACCGTCGGATGACTTTAGGTATTGTTAAGTTAGAACCCGATTCATGCTGTTTTAGGGGACCGAAATGGGACTATGCCCTATGGGTAGAGAGGTTGAGTGGTGCATCCCTCTCGTTTCCCATTTTCTATGAACCAGGTGCAGCATAAATTTGCTTTGACTCTGTTGTTCCTACTCAAAGTGGGTCATCTGGAGCTCGACGCTAGCTATTTCCTAGAGACTTGGCTGATAGGAAAGAAACCCTGACCTCAAGTCGATCCTAAGTGGGAATAGCTGGATACTTCCACTTCGGGACAGACTTGAGAAGACCTAGATTGCAAACCCTGTGAAATTCCTTGCGAGTGCCAGGTGGCACTTTCTAGACTCCCCTCCTGATGGGCTGCTAAGACGTGTCCCACACGTGTTCAAGCAGACACGTTACACCCATCATGGCTATACTACCTTTCAAGAAGTAGGGCATCAATTTTATTGGACCTACACATCCTTCATCAACTATGAAAAACTGTTATATCATTGTGGCAATAGACTACTTTACAAAGTGGTCTAAAGCTCGAGCTATGATGAAGGACAATGCCAAGGAGACAACTAGTTTATCATCGCAAATTGTCTGACGTTTCAGTCTAGCGAAAGAGTTAGTGTCTGATCATGGGATACACTATCTGAACAAGATCATAAAAGCCTTGATGAAAGCTCTAAAAATTAAACACAATAAAATTACCTTGTATAATCCCCAAGCGAATGGACAAATAGAGAGTACCAACAAACAACTTGTGGGGAATTTATCCAAGACAATATCCAAGGGTAAGCGTGATTGGGATAAGAAGCTTCATGTGGCTGTCTAGGCTTATAACACAACATTTAAGAGAGCAACATGCCACACCCCATTCAAGTTGGTATATGGGGAGGAGTGTATCTTACCCTTGGAAATCGAGTTACCCACTATGAGGTTTGCTGTAAATCATTCATTAGTTAGGTGTGAGGAAAAAACATTATTAGAAGGGTTCACTTCCCTTGCACATCTTGATGAAACGATTGCATGCTCTATTACATCAAGAGGTAGGAAAGAAAAGGATGAAAGAACTCCATGATCTTCGATCTAAAAGATATAAATTTATGAAGGGTCGGTTGGTACTATATTATAATGCTCATTGCGAGTTACTCCTCGATAAGTTAGAACCCAAATGGGATGGCCCATATAATATAGTGCATATAGGGAAGAATGGCTCTACAACCCTTTTAGAGGATTTGCAAGGGGTAGAGTTTAAAAATAAAGTGAACTTTAATAAGTTAAAGCCTTACTATGTGTAAGGGCTTGTGAAAAGCATGGATCTAGAGCATGGTAGGATCTATGGAGGATGGAAGATGAATACACAACTCATGATGATATATACTTAGATGGACTAACTGTTACACAAGTGAATTAGGTTCCAAGATGGAAGCTTGGACTCATAAAAACATTCTTATGTAAGATGGACAATGACACTAACAATGACTCAAACTGATAGTTCCATTACTTTGAAATGAGTATCAAGTATATGCCTTTATAGCTTTTGGATAGTACCACTCTCCCTCATTGTTCTTATGGGATTCTGAACATCCCTTCTTGGAGCATACATCATTTTTCATCTCTTTCATACAAAGCGACTTATGGGCAAGCCTCTTTTGGGCACATATATTAAGCATCATTTGCTATTCTCAACACCCCCCTCAAATGATGAGCTCTTGCACTTGCTGGCTTTTGCACCTCTTATATGATGACATGGCCCAGGAGACTAGCTCATAGGCAACCTAGTCAAGTTAAAGCTTGAAACTTTACATCTTTGGCAAGGGTTTTATTCTACAAAACAAATCCACTAAGGGAAACAAAAATCCACTATGAGAAAACATAAGATCTAGTATGGGAAAGATAATTTCTTCAAAACAATATGTTAGATTTGTTGTTAATAGCAGAAGCATCTTCTTCATTCATAAACTGATTTTGATGATGGTTACCATTTTGCACATGTTGTGCTCTTTTACAGTGGAAACATTCATTGTCTATATGGCTATCTTACCACAATAATGACATGTCATCCAATCTTTGTTGTCAGTTGAATCCTTGGCCTCTTCCTTTAGGTCCAATAGCTCCTTTGGTGTATAAGAGGCTTTCCCTAGATGATGGGACACTATCTTTTCCATTCTTGTTCTTCTGTTTATTCTCTTCATCAAGAAGAGAGTGCTCAATATCTTTGTGTGACAAATTAGGTACATTACTAAGAGTAGATACAAAATTTTCATAAGGATCCTAGTTTACGCTAGCAAGGAGTATAACAATGGCTTCATCTTCATCTATGGTTTTCTTGAGAGTGACTTGAGAGTGGTGGCAAGTTGAGTTTTTAGACTTTTGAATTTGTTAATATGCATAGTCATTGAAGTGTTGTCTTTTATGTCAAGCTTATAGAACTGCATTAACAACTTGACCTTAGATTTTTTGGCTTGAATTCCAAAGATCTTGTCAAGCTCATCCCAAGCCTTTTTAGCATCTCTGATGCTAGAGAAATAGTGTAATATATCGTCAAACAATCCCTAGGAAATAATTCCTATAGCTTTATTGTGGTAACCTAAAGGAAGAGGCCAAGGAAATAATCCCTTTAGTGTATAAAGGAACCAAAGCCTTTGTAGCTCGCTGCCAAGTATGCCAAGGCCAAGATGCCAAGGTCTATGCCTTGGTCGCCGCCTTGGTTGTAAGCCTTGGAGTGATGGTTGCCCAACGATGTGCCACACGGTGCTTGCCCATATATTCATAAATTTTTATCTTCGCACTGCAAAAATGGAGCTCCCTCTTTGATGTCATCAGAAGTGCTAAAAGAAAGCATTCTCTCTTTGTCATCGATGATGTCAATAAAAAATGCTAAAAAAGCAAGCATCCTCTCTTTTACCCCCTACAAAACTATAAATTGAGGGCTTGGGGATAGCTAGGAAGGGGAACAAGAGCAATCTTGACAAGGATGAGATGCCAATCGAGAAAGGAGGAGACTTTATTCTGCGAGACAAAGAGACATCATTCCATTCAATCAAAGGAAGGGGATACACTCCAGGTCTCTCATCCTCTTCTACTCTAATCCAAGAAGAGAAGACACTGAAGAACTTTATCCTAATCTATCAATCCGGTTAGAAGTCATACCTCTAATCTCGTCCCCTATTTCGTATACTAGAGAGAGAAGTATTGCTCTCCATGAGGCAAGAAAAACCATCCGTGAGGCTTACATCATTCAATCTTGCAATAACCATCATCATCATTGAGAGTCTTACACCCTTGCCAACTGGTATTACTATCGTTTTCTTCTTCTTCTATGAATCATATTTCTGTCATGGCCCCTAAGAATAAGAATTCAAAAGCAAAAATCGTGAATGACCCTACTAACATGGAAGCAAAAGTTGGAGTTGCGAGCACGGGAGTCACTAACGGAGTCACGAGCGTAGATAACAACCCTTTACCATTTTCGATACCACATGTTTTTTCTAAAAATTTCTATCCGAATTCAATAGAAATAAGAGAAGTCTCTTAAGAAATACTATGATCTTAGAGTATTCACTTGGTAAATTATTAGAACATCTTATACGCTAAAAATTGTTACGAAAACTACGAAATTCTAGAACTCAAGAGAAATCATGAGGAAATTTTCAAGATGGATTTATTTAGAACGAACCCCAAAGAAATTAGTCAAGGATATAGTTTAATCTAGAAGGTCCAAGATTCGAAGTGAAATTTTTGATTAAACTTGCTTACAAGAATGTCATTATAAACCTTAAACTGAGAGGTTAGAGATCCCAAAATCTAGATACCCTAGGGAAAGAGCTCGCTGCGTGAATTTCAAAGGTTGGTTGCTATGAGATTAATCATCACTTGAAAGTTGCATGAGTGTTTGAAGTCATAATTGCTTGAAGACATAAATCTTGTTTGTGATTTTCTAGACTAGATCCTAATTGAATTAAGTATTGGAATATACATAAATTGAGGAGCCCTATACCTTCCACAAGGATATGTGTTGAATCCCCATACCAAGAGGGGATGTTTTTATCGCCGTGGAAGCATGGACCAACTCCGATGGCGAGAGGTCTCCTAGTAGGGATCACATTAAGTAGGAGGTGGTTACGGTGCCAGGTGGCTTTGGCTAGTAAATCCTTTGCACACCTAGGAACTACTTGGTCCCCTGTATGGCCCAAGTTCTACTTGGGACACCTAAAAACACTAGCTATAGGTGGATTTGATCTTGGTGACGTGCAGATGCGCCGGATGAGGAAACACATAAAATTGTAATTTTTCTCCTGTATGGGCGGGAGAACACACATTATGGAACATAATCAATGAATTTTTAAATTCTGATTGTGTGCTCGTGAGTAAATTATGCAAATGAACAACTATGTATAAAAGCATTCTTTCTAGTTAATGAAGCTATTTTTATATGTTTCACGTAATGTGGTAGGTAATTAGATAACTAAGAACTTCCATATAGGGAAGCGGGTGGATGGTCCAGTCCTATGGTAGGGTGGTCTCAGTTAATCAAGAGGTTGTAATATCTCACATGGGCTGTGAGACCCCCCCTTTTAAAAAAAAGTTAAACAATTTTTTTTTTACATCCCCCCTGTCGACGCCACCAGAGCTGCTGGTGAAGAGAGGGGGGTAGCTGAATGCGTAGTCGACGTAGGTAAAGGAAAATATTGTGATAGCAAGGGAAGATGATGTGGTAGAAGTGGAGCTGCCAAGGATCACAATAGCATCCATGAAGATGATGATGACAATGATTTTGATAGGGGGAGGGGCACATGTGTGCCACATCCAAATCCACCCCCCCTACTCCTTCCCTTCCCTTAACTAACCGCATGGCGGCAGGCAATCTAGGGTCCTGTGAAGTTAGGGACCCCTTATCACAGTGGTCCCCCCTCCCCGCCCAAATTAATACCCATCTTCCCCCTATAAAATCCCCTCCTTAATCAAGGGATAACACACTATTCCCTCCCCCTGTTGCCAATTTGTGAAGGAGAGAGAGAGAGAGAGAGAGAGAGAGAGAGAGAGAGAGAGAGAGAGAGAGAGAGAGAGAGAGAGAGAGAGAGAGAGAGAGAGAGAGAGAGAGAGAGAGAGGAGGGAGGGAGGGAGGGAGGGAGGGAGGGAGGGAGAGAGAGAGAGAGAGAGAGAGAGAGAGAGAGAGAGAGAGAGAGAAGAGTGCTCAAGTAAATCTCCCTCTTTCCCTCTCTTGAAAAGAGGATACGAGTTCCCTCCCTTCCTTGCAATTCTCGTGAACTCTCTATCAATTACCCCTCTATGTGGAAAAAGGTTGCGGAAGTCAAGCAAAATGTAGGAAACTCCGACACAAGGGAGTGCTCTGAGAGAGATGAAGGCCACATTCCAAGCTCCAAAATGTCCCCGAAGCGCAAACTCTCCCAAGTAACTAGAAAGGCCGCAACCACGGAAGGAGGATCAAGCAAAGATGTCACCACTAACATGAAATGGTTATCATGTATAAACACTAATTCAACACTCCAGAACCAAGTACCGTTACGATGTCAAGCCTTATGAACAAAACAGTAAATCATAATCATCGTAGAAAGAAATCATAATTTTGCATTGCATAATTTGCATAACTGGAAAGGTAGTTGTAAAGGCTTGAATCAAGTTTATGATGATCATATTTTGCCACAAATTGATTAAGCATCTATGGGTTGTTGCAATGCTAAGCTGATTATTAGACACAAATTTTTGCGAGTGCATCTTAGGTTACCAATATATAAATATGCAAGACCGTGTTAGACGATGGTACCCTATAAACCATTAGAGATGTTTGGCTTGCATTTACATTAGGCATGACGAATTCATGTATCTTACACAAAGAAAGATATAAGTCACAATTTATGATTTGCATAAGTTCATTGAAATGAATTTCCAAGCATAGAAGTTAAATTACAATTATTGATTATCCCCTTTTCCCCTGAAGGGGAGTTCCTATGGTGGTTTGTGGTTTCAAGCCACTGTTTCATATGCACAACGCGGGGGCTGGTGTTGTTAGTACATGAGGATGGAGCACTTAGGCCAGAGTTTCTTATTGCAGGAGATTACTTCAAATTGCTTTTGCGCGGGATCTAGGGTCATAGTATTTTGTTGTAGAAATATTACATTCTCTCCCCCTTATAGGAATCGAGATGTCCTCATCTAGAGAAGATCTGGGGGTATTGTTGGTTGAGAGTACGTTCATCCATTCAGGTGGCATCCTCTTCGGGATAATCTTTCCACTAGATGAGGTATTCTCTCAAGGTCTTGGATCTCAAATGCCTCTCCCTAACATCTAGAATTCTGTCAAGTCATAGCTCAAGGACTCCTTGGCTAGGCATTACAATTTGTTGATCATCAAGCACGTGACTAGGGTTAGGCACATACTTTTTCAATAGGCTGATATGGAATACATTATGTACTTTGAGGTATTCAGGGAGTTGAAGCCTGTAAGCATTAGGCCCTAGGCACTTGAGAATCTTGTAAGGTCCACAATACCTTGGACTTAGCTTTTTGCACTCACCCAAGGATAGGGAACTCTTCTTTGGACGTACGTGAATGAAGACCATATCACCTTCAACGAAGGATCTGTCTTGCCGTTTCAAGTCCGCGTAGGCTGTCTGTCTGTCCTTGGCGGCTTGGATGTCCTGTCTTATTGATTTGATTTGGTCATCCATGTCTTCTAGCATCTTCTTTGAAGCTTTAACCCTCAAGGTTGGATCCAAAAAGCTCAAAGGAGTACGACAATCATGCCCATACAATGCTTGAAAAGGGGTCATCTGAATGCTTGGTTGGTAAGAAGCATTGTAGGAAAACTCAACCAGTGGCAAATATTGAATCCACTTTTTGGGTTCGCGAAAGTAGTGTGCCCAAAGCATATCTTCAATGACTTGGTTGACTCGTTTTGTTTGACCATCTATTTGGGGATGGTAAGCTGTACTAAAACAGAGTTGAGTCCCAATGGCCTCGAAGATAGCCCTCCAGAAGTGTGAGGTGAAGAGAGAGTCACGATCACTAATGATTCTTCTGGGTAACCCATGCAGTTTGAATATTTCCTTGATGAATAACCTTGCGATGTCTAAGGCTTTATAATTTGTCTTAACAGGGATAATATGTGCAACCTTGGTGAGCATATCTACCATGACCATAATGGAGTTGTACCCTCCCTGAACCTGGGGCAGGCCAACAAAAAAGTCTATACTAATGAATTCCCATTTCATTTGGGGAATGCCAAGTGGTTGCAATTTCCCTGGCATTTTGACATATTCGGCCTTAATGCATTGACAAGACAAACATTCCGTGACATATTTGAGAACGTCACCTTTGAGCCTATCCCAATAATAGCTCTTCCTGACCGCATTAAGGGTTTTGGCATAGCCAGGATGTCTTGAGAAAGGGGAGTCGTGGGCTTCCCAAAGTACCTTCTGCTTGAGTGACTGGCTTGCCGGGATACATAATCTTGTTCTAAAGTAGACAAGTCCACTATTGATAGAGAATTCTTGATACTTCGTTTCTAGCTTCGGGTCTTGATCTTTGATGGGGATCTCCCTTAGCAATTTTTGATAGGTTGGGTCATGACATGCCTCTTCTCTAGCTAGCTCAAGAATTGGGTTGTTTGGCATGGATACCTTTATGGCTAGAGATCTTGCTGTTGATGGATCTTGCAAAATCAGAGAATTTAGAAATGCCTTGCGACTGAGTGCATCGGCAACTGCATTCTCCTTTCTAGGCCGGTATTTGATTTCAAAGTCATAGTCTTCCAGTACTTCAATCCATCGACGTTGCCTCATATTGAGCTCATTCTGGGTGAAAATCCATTTAAGACTTTTGTGGTCTGTCACTAAGGCAAAGTTGTTACCCAGCAAGTAGTGTCTCCAAAGTTTGAGAGCATGGATGACAGCCAACGGCTCCAGATCATGGGTAGCATAATTCCTTTCATGGCTCTTTAGTTTCCTTGAAGAGTATGCTCCAGGATGACCTTCTTGTATAAGCACACATCCTAAGGCAAGTGCGCTAGCATCAGTTATCACTTCAAACTCCTTACTAAGATCAGGAAGTTTCAGGATGGGTGCTGATACTAAGATTTGCTTTAGTTTGTCAAAGCTGGTTTGTTCAGTTGGTGACCATACAATTGCTACTTGCTTCTTCAATAGATCAGTCAGAGGTGCTGCAATCAAAGCATAGTTTTTTATAAAGACCCTGTACCATCCTGTCAATCCAAGAAAACTACGTATTTCTTTGACAAAAGTTGGTGTTGGCCATTCCAGAACGTCTCTGACTTTGGCTGGATCCACTGAAATTCCTTCCACTGATACAATGAATCCCAGATATTCAATCTGTCGCTTGAAAAATGCACACTTCTTCTTCTTGGCATAAAGCTTGTGTGCTCTCATTGTTTCAAGAACAATGCGAAGCTGGGGTTCATGATCTTTTTCCTGCTTGGAGTAGACTAGGGTATCATCAAAGAAGACGAGTACGAAGTCATCAAGATAGGGCCTAAAAATATCCTGCATTAACCTGTTGAAGGTAGCAGGGGCATTTGTTAGCCTGAATGACATGAATAGGATTTCAAAATGTCCATACCTTGTGCTGAATGCGGTCTTCGGGATATCTTCCTCCTCGATCCTTATCTGATAATATCTAGACCCGAGATCTATCTTAGAGAAGATCTTTGCACGGTCAAGAAGTTCATCTATCCTTGGAATGGGGTATTTGTTTTTAATGGTCGATTGATTCAACCCTCTGTAGTCAATGCATAGCTGAAGCATTCCATCTTTCTTCTTCTGGAACAGCATTGGAGCTTTCAGCTCAATCGCTTCTGGGATGGACATCCTATAGGGTCTCTTTGCGACGACTGGTGAAGCTCCTGGTGCCAGCTTGATTTCATGATCAACTTCCCTTTGGGGAGAAAGTTCTGTCAGCTCTTCAAGAAATACGTCTGCATATTCCTTTAACCATGAAGGTTCTTCCCTAGACTCCTGATTCTAATCTAGCTTATTTACTTTAATCAAATAGACAAGTAGGCCCTTCTTAACTCCTTTTATTATCTGTGTTGCTTTTGCCAGCAGCAGAGCTGAATTTTTGGGTTACTAGCCTCTCCTTGAGTTGTAACTAGTTCCCCTTCAGAATTTCAAAATGAGACTTGGCCCTTTCCATAATGAATGTGGGAATCATTGGGTATTAGCCAATCCATTTCAAGCAAACATTCGTGGACACCTAGGTTCATTACCCTAAATCTGGTCGAAGTTGACTTTCCACCCACACCTTAGTAGTTTGCCTAGTACAAGAGACCTCTCGACCATTTGCTAATTCCACAAGCAAAGTAGGTGCATCTATTGTGGCTATTCCTAATCTTTTTGCACAGACTGGTGAAATGAAGGAATGTGTATTGCCACAATCAATCAAGGTTTTGAAGCTCTTACCTTGATAATCCGATGGGGTTTGAATCACCGAGAATTGGCGATTCGGGCCTTTCTTGTGAAAAGCAGCATGAACTGTTGCCCTCTCAATGTCAGATTCCATGGATGGATCTTCTTCATCACCCAGATCTTTGTTGGCAACACTAGAGGTTCTCCCTCTAGCCCTAACGGTGACTCCTTGGCCATGGATGGCTCCTTGGAATGGCCCTTGATATTGTGCTCTGCTAAGCTTGGGACACTGCCTTTTGAAGTGACCAGGCTCATTGCAATGGAAGCAACGAAGATTGTGGCCATTACCTTGTGTGGGAACGAAGTTGTTGATAGCATTGGCCCTAGCTTTCTTCCTTTGTCCCTGATTTTGGCCCAGCGCTCTCTTAGCCTGAGACCTATACCTTCCCTTGTTCTGGTCCTTGTAAGACCAAGTCCTGTTATTCCCTGTCTTGGTCTGCATCTCTTGTATTATTGGTGCAGCTCGAATGAGTGCATCTTGTAGGTCTGTTGGGCGCATTGATTCCAAATGGGTGTTTATGGGTGGATTTAACCCAGGACAAAACTTTGACACCTGTTGTGTCATGTCCATTTGTGGCGTGTACTTTAAGAGAGAGACAAACTTTGAATAATAGGCATCCACTTATTTTTATGACCCTACCAACACTTTTTCTTTTGATCCGAGTGGTAGTATTCCTTTCGATTCGGGAGGAACTGTTGTTCCATTTTCATGGATGCTTGAACCGGTTCTAAGATCCCTAATACACTTCATATGAAGGGTAATGTTCATGGAAAAGATGTGTTTATCCTAATAGATAGTGGCAGAACACATACAGTTTTGTGAATAAGTACATTATGGATAATCTGAATTGTCTTCCCACTTACTTACAACAACCCATAAGAGTCTAGGTAGCCAATGGTGAAGAAGAAATCAACACTCAATTATGCCCACAAGTTTCTTTACAACTAGCTAAAAATTATGAAGCAAAAGTAAACCTGATAATCTTGGAAATGGGGCCCATAGAAGATATTGTACTCAATTGTGATTGGTTGATGACATTGGGTAAAATTAGGGCACTCATCACAGATCTTTGTTTTGCACCTAAATAAAGAGGTTGAAGATCAGTCCACAAATTTAGCAAGTCATCGAGCTTTGAAAGCTCTTCTTGAGGAGCATAGGGATTTGTTCAAAGTGCCTACTTCATTGCCTCTCAAGAGAGTAGTAGATCACCCAATTAATTTGGATCCCAACTCAAAACCAATTAATAAGCCATCTTACAGATTTTCCAAGTGTGAGCATGAAGAAGCAGCCAAGCAAATCAAGGAGCTTCTTGAAATGGAATTCATTGAACCTAGTTCTTCACATTGTGCATCTCAGATCTTGTTAGTTAGAAAGAAAGATGGATCTTTTAGGATATGTATTGATCACAAGGATCTTAACAAGGCCACAGTGAAGAAGAGGTGCCCAATACCTTGAATTGATGATTTTCTTGATGAACTCAAGAAGGCTAGATTCGTCATGAAGATTGATTTGAGGTTAGGGTATCATCAGATCTGCATGTGAGAGGGTGATAAAATCAAGATTGCTTTTAGGATTGATTGAGAACTCTACCATTTCCTAGTGATGCCATTTGGGCTTACAAATGCTCTAGATACCTTCCAAAGTCTGATTAACAAGAATTTGTAGCCTTTCCTCTTTTAGTTTGCCTTGGTCTTCTTTGATGACATTTTGATGTACAGTAAGACCCTTCGGGACCATTTATTACATATGAGGAAGGTTTTTGATGTATTGAGACATTACAGACTTTTTGCTAAGGAGAATAAATGCTCTTTCATGCAGGCTAAAGTGGAATACTTGGGACATCTTGTCAGTGAAAAAGGAATCCAGGTTGACCCCAAGAAGGTGCTCTGTATTAAAGCTTGGCTAACACCTACTACCCCTACTTCGCTTAGAGGGTTTCTTGGTCTATTCACATTTTACTGTCGATTCATCAAGCATTATGTGGCTATTGCAGCTGCTTTGACTGATAAGTTGAAGAAGGAAGCTTTCTTTTGGAATGCACTTCCAGATAGTAGCTTCAAGCAGTTAAAGGAACTCATTACTTCTATTTTTATTCTAGTATGCCCAAATTTTTCGAAGGAGTTTACCATTCAGTGTGATGACAGTGGGCCACCGAGGCATAGGGGTTGTTTTGTTACAGGATCATGGAGTGATTGCATTTAAAAGTCGCAAGCTTACAGATAAGGAAATGTCTATGAATATCTATGACCAAGAGATGTTGGCTATCTTACATGCAATAAATAAATGACACCATTATTTGTATGGGAGCCAGTTTAGAGTTCAAAGGAATCACAAGGTTCTTAAGTATTTTCTCACTCAATCCAATCTTACTCCTAAGTAGTGTAGGTGGGTAGCTACACTACAAAATTATGATTTTGACATAACTTATACGAGGGCCAATGATAATGTAGTCACTAATTCTCTTTCTCATATGTGGGCTTGTAAAGTTTTAGCTATGACTGAGCTACATAGTGAATGGATTGAAGAATTACAGGAAGCCTACCTTTTGGATGAAGAGCTAAGCCACACTTTTTAGAAATTACAGAAAGATCTCATGGAAGATAACTCACATTATTAGCTTTAAAATGTTCTAATTTGGTTAAATTACAAGATTTTCATTCCCTCTACTTCTTCTTTTACACAGAAAATTATGGAGGAGTTGCATTCTTTGCCTTTAGCTGGATACCATGGTGTTTTCAAAACCTATGATAGGATCAGCAAAAGCTTTTATTAGAAAGGACTATGGAAAGATGTCAAAGATTTTGTCATAGAGTGCATGCCTTGTTAGTAGAATACGGACAACACCCATAAGAAAGGTGGTTTGTTGCAGCCATTACCTATTCTTACAGGCAAATGGACTCACATTACCATGGATTTCATTACTGGCTTGCCTGCTACCAAAAAGGGATGGAATAGTATATATGTGGTAGTCGATATACTCACCAAGGTAGCCCATTTCATTCTAACCAAGACCTAGTTTACTGCTTCTCACGTGGCTAGTTAGTTTATGGAGCAAATCTTTGTTGAGATGGCAAGATCAACATGTGCAGACATTGATGATGGACCACCTGATTGGATGGGTCCGCATGTCTACACTTAGCACATTGGTGGCCATTATGATACTCACATGGCCACCAACTTATCACTTATTATATTTAGTTTGTTACACCTACCTACAGCTGGCAAAGATATAGCGCTAGTTGATTAGTGTAGTCTGTTATGCACTGTTTGACTTAGTAGGCAAATTTCCTTTATGTTGTATCTTATCTTGAGAGCTGGATTTTAGGAGCCGATTAAGAGCCATGCTTGAAGCATTTGAGGCCGTTTTAGAGTAAAAAAGTGCACAAAAGGTGTCAAAGATCAAATTTCATGAAAAATCAAATGGTGGCAGATGACCGAGCTAGAGTTTTCTTATATGCATTTCGATGTCAGGAATCCAACGCAAGTCTCAGTTTTGGAGTTTGTTTGAACCCCCATTTAATCATCGCAAAGTTTAGCATTATAAATCAGCTAATGGATTCGGGAGCCGAAAATTTTGTGACGAAGGCTAGCTTTATAGATTTCGGTGCTGCGAAGCCACCTATCCGGACAGATCTCAAATCCGAGTTCGTTTGCCCATCCAAAATCGAAATATCCACTTGTAGGACTGTGTGAACACAAAAGCCTAAACCAGTTATTTTAATGTTTTAGACCTTAGGCTTAATAAGAAGCCTCAAATTGCTGAAAAAATTTGACAAACAAGGGGGGGGGGAGGGAAATTTTGCACCCCTTCCAAATCTGCTCGGTACCGCTCCGATCTTGATCCTTTTTTGGGAGAGAGAGAAAGAGAGATTCTCGATCAGGGCAGAGAGAGGAAGGAGATGACTGTGAGTTTACCGATTTTAATGGAGGATTTAAAAATCTAATTTTCTAGTCTCTCTCTCTCCTCTCTCCTCTCTCCTCTCTCCTGTTAGCGGCTATTCATACACATCAATTCAAGATAGAAGGGGGAGGGTTGTGATGATGAATCTGGAGCAAATGACGATGCTAGAGCAATGAAGGATATAGATCAGATTGAGAGAGTGTGTCAATGGCAAAGAAGAAGCATTAGCGGCATCCTGTCTACGAGATACGAGCCTCAAAAATCACAATTTCTATACATAAGTGAATAGTTCTTGTGTTTTGTGGAAAATGGTTGGAGAAAGTTGATTGATTTTGTTTGTTCCTAATTTTCCATGTTGCATTATCTCTAAAATATGAAAGAAAACTAGAAAGTATGATGATATAATAATTTCTTGCAAAACGTGCAAAACCCATAGGTTGTGGTTTTGATAAAAATAATGAAATTTGGAATTTTTGTTGAGTGTGTTGGGGTCATATGGGATGAAAATTGATATAAAATGATGCTAAGTGTCCTTGATTAGTGAGAACTCATAATTCTGAAATATCACATTTTTATGAAGAAATAAACAAAGATAAATAGCGAAAAAATGAAAAATTTTAGTTTTTTGTGTTAGAAAATTTAGGAAAAATAACGTTTATGTCCGTGAATGTATAGCATGGCTATAGCATGAGGGATAAGACTCAGTTTGGACGTGTCTTCATGTTATAGTTCATTTTTATTGCTTTTTATAAGAAAAACACACAAAAAACCCTCTCTTTACACATATCAACGATGCAAAACCTAAACAGTAGGGGGAAGAGGGGTTTCGATGCTGGTTATTGGTTGAAATTATATGAAATTTGGTCTATTTGTTTGAGCATACCATATATGATGTTTATAAATTAAGTTAAAAGGGGATTGAGCCGCACGACAAGGCTCGGGCTAACCCTTAGCAAAACAAAGCGTGATGTGTAGACTGAAATCATGGAAAGACATGTTTGTTGCACTATATAATGTTGATTTATAAAATGTTTGAGCATAATGATCATCCACATTTGCATTTAGCATGACATGCTATCAAACGTGGATGCATAGCAATTGATTGCCAATTACATGACCCACATTGAGTTGTGAAAGGAAACATGAGCTGTAGGGTAGATGAATGGTTTCTTGACAAATCTCCTAGATCATTCAAAATATATAAGAGTGGAGCTTGTTACATCTGTGTTATCTGTGTTAGCGATGCATCGAGGGGCCAATCCTCTCAGTGTAGGAGAGCTGCAGTGGGGCAACAACATTTAGCCGAGAGGTTGCCTCTTCCATGTTTGTTTTACATGATATATTATACCAATATGTATGGGGTCTCCCTCTAAGGAGTAAGGAAGGGCAATCATTGGACTACATTCCATTACAAATGCAATATCTATAGTAGCGATGAGGGTAGTGTGTCCCTTAGAAGCTCTTGGCCACGAGGCTGTGTGGGGTTGTCTTGTGAGTGTTATAGAGGCTCGCTAGTGCCTGTAGCCAGTGTCGAGTCTGTTCTAGGTCCTTACAAGTGTGTGGTGCATTTGTCGGGAGCTACCTACAAGTGGCGTTTTTGTGCCTTGGTCGATTGGGACCTATTTTCTAGTATATGCCAAAAATTGGTGAGCTAGAGTCACAAGACTGTCAAGTGGAGCTCCAAAAGCAAGAAAGGACTGAATGAGCTAGATGGTGGGCTGAGAAAAATAGAAGATACTCTCCACAAAGGAGTGTCCCAATATCTTTGCAAGGGTGGGGTTTTAATAACCCTAGCTCAGTACACAATCCATTAGGGGGAGGAAGCTCTAGTTCTTCCTCAGTTCCAATTAGTCACTCTGCTTCGAGTGGAGCTCTAGTTCTGGTTATTCGGACCTACTGGAATGGCGAATTTGCTAGGTTTAGGTTTCCCCCTACCCATCTTTAATGGGTTAGTGGAGGAAGATGCGGAGCTCCATATTAGGGAGTTTCAAAAGTTGATGTTCAACTATTGCATCCAAGATGAAGGACATTTAATGATTTTCTTTAACATGACTCTCAAAGAAAGAGCTGCCATATGGTATCACAACCTAAAGGCCGGAACCATAACCACTATTGATTTATTTTTTGAAGTCTTTCGAAGGGAGTTTGCCCCTAAAAGGGGTAGTCAATATTGGCTACATGTACTGAATGTGACATGTCAAGAGCCACATGAGGATATTCGAGCATATGCCAAGAAGTTAAAAGAGGTCTTTCACAAATTGCAAGTCTCTATCCCTATCTCAACAGTTGGCCAACTATAATATTTTTTGCATGGTCTGAATTTCAATATTCACATACAGTTGAGTAGTGTCACTTTTCCAGATGTCGACATTGCCATTATACGATCACAAGAAGTAGAATCCTGTCTATAAGTGGCCTATGCCTCTCAAACCAATCTTAATATGGGTTTAGTTTTGGGAAATAATTTGGCATTGACCAATGGCAATGGAAGTCAAGGGATAGCTATGACTAACTCAAATGTGAGAGGAAACATGGTCCAAAATGTGCCTTTATTGCCAACTCCTCCTAGTGACTATTCCTATGGCTAGTCGGATGGCTCCGCCAAATGTTGGAGGCCAAGCATCGAGCCCGAACATTGCTCTTGTGAGTCAGCAACCAATGCCCAAACAAATTTTTAGGCCAATGAAACGACGGATAGATGATCACGGCTATGAGTCAAATGCATCGAATATCCTTAGCAAAGTCAAGGATATGATCAAGCTTTGCACTGACATGATTTTCAAACAATATAGACAAATAGTTGTTAACGTTGATTTCCCTTTATAAAAAAAGAATCTGATAGGGAGTCGACACCCTGAAGAGGGTGGCCCATCAAGATTTAGTTGTAAATGGTGTGGCAGCTAGCACTACCCTAAATAATTCCCAAATGTCAAATTAACTATCGTGCACAAGGGAACAATCTTCAACGAGATGATGGGCTAAAACAAATCCTTCAAAGAGGTAAGCCTATTATAGAGGAGCTACCTAGTGGCAGTGGAGTTAGCCTCATTGAGGCTATATGGGTTAATGGCACTGAAGATTCTAATCTACGGGCCATTACGAGAGGTAAAAAGGGTAGAGAAGGTGACAAAGATAATGTAAAACCTGTCGATAGAAACCCTAAATAAGATGACAAAGGGATGCACGTCCTTAACCCTGACATAGAAGGGGGACCTTTAAAACATGTAGAGAGTAAAGTCGACACCAAGAAGGATAAAGAATTACCAAGGAGGAAGGAAATAGCTAAGAAGGAAGTACTAAAACCAATCCAATGACCAAAAGAGAGAATGGTCTGGCGAGAGAAGAGAGCCCTAGCAAAGTATCACGAATTTGATTTGGCAAGCTCTCTTTGTGACGTTAAACCAGACATGAATCTCTTGCAACTGATAAAGCTGTCTCCAAGAGTGCGCAAGGAATTTAAAAAGATCTTGCATACTGGGTATATTGTGGAACCTTTGTCATGTGGTAGCTGATGCTTACCCTAAGTTTCCTCAAAGCTTAGGGTTTCCTCAAAGCGAGAGAGCTCCTCTATCCTCTACAGAATTAGAGACATTAGAATATGTATCTTTTAGTGAGACTTCGTCAAGTGATGAATCCAAAGAGGGGTCCACTACAGAGGACATCTATCAAATAACTCTGAATGAGCCAATAGAGCCTCAAGATCAAATAAGAGACGCAGATGTGATTGAGCTAGATCTTGATACACCAAATGATTCGCGGTCAATTAAATTAGGGTCCATGCTTAGTGTGGAAGAAAGGGAGGACTATGTGTCCCTTATCCAAGAGTTCCGTGACACCTTTGCATGAAGTTATGATGATGAGCTGAGAGGTATTCCTCCCAGCCTGGCTATTCATACCATTCCTCTAAAGGAAGGCAGTCGTCTTGTGCATCACAAAGTAAGGCGTATGCCTTTCAAATTGAGGGATGGGTTGTTTGAGGAGTTGCAGAAATTGTGACAAGATGGTTTGATCTTCCCTGTTTAGCACACTGAAGGGTGTTCACTTGTTGTTATCAAGAAGAAGAAAAATAATAAAATCTGGCTTTGCGTAGACTTTAGAGAGTTGAATAAGCAAACAGTTAAGGACTACTACATGTTGCCCTTTATTGACCAAATTTTGGACCAGTTAGGTAGGGAAATATATTTATTTATGGATTTCTTTGCGGGATACAACCAGATGGCAATTGCAGAAGAAGATAAGCTGAAAACAAATTTCATTATTGTCTTCGCAATACCTTTGCGTACCATGTGATGGCCTTTGTTTTATGAAATGCACTTGGTTCATGGAACAAACAGCAGACAAGACCTTTGTATTTATCGATGACTTGGGGGCAACCACCATAAGAAAAAGGTAGTTTATTATTTTAAGGAATTGCTTTGAGTGCTACAAAAAATTTTGCATGGCTCCAAACCCACATAAGTGCATCTTTGGGGTGCCTTATGGGCTATTACTAGGCCATGTGTTCAATTTAGTAGGGATTGCGACTAACCCTAAAAAGATTAAGGCCATAGTTGCCATGAGTCTGCCGCACACTCAAAAAGGAATACACAGCTTTCTGTCATCTGTGGGGTACTATGGGAGGTTCATAAATGCCATGGTAGAAAGAACATTGCCACTAACAGATCTATTATCTTTTAGTTGTCTATTTGTATGGAGTGACCCTTGTTAGGTAGCTTTTGATGATGTGAAACAGGAGCTAGTAAAAGCATCAGTTTTAAAAGCACCTAAAAGGGCCAAAGTATTCTAGATATTTTTAGTAGCCACCATACATAGTATCAGCTGCTACTTATCCCAAATCTGGGAGAAAAATGGTACCATTTGATCGCTTTTGCTAGCAAAAGTTGGGCATATCAGAAATCAACTACACCTACATGGAGAAGTTGTACCTTGCAATGATAATTGCAACTAAAAAATTCAAGCACTACATTCTCTATGAGAAGGTAGTTTTCTATACAAAGGCGGAGGGGCTTAGACTGCTGATGAACAAGTTACAGCTGCCTCATCATTTGGCAAAGTGGTTAATCACTTTGTAGGAGTCTGATTATGAGATTAGAAGTAAGCCACCAAAGCTATAGGGTATTGTGGAATGCCTTGGGGATTTTGGGGAGCCGAAAGAGACTTTAACTAAAAGAAGCAATATTGAGGAAATGTTTAAAATTGATACAACTTCAATCCCATCTTGGTATGCTGCTATCATGCATTACCTATCCATAGGAGAGGTTGGAGCCAATTTATCAAAATCAGAAAAGAGGAAAATTAAACAGAAGGCTTTGAAAATTTCCTTGATTGCAGGAACACTATATTGGCAGGGGGTTGATGATATCTATTGCCAATGTGTGATGCTAGACGAGGTTCCATTCATTTTAGAAGAGTGCCATGACTCAACTTGTGGAGGGTACTTTGCTGGACGGCTAACTACCCAAAAAGATTTAAGAGCCAAATATTGGTGTCTGTCCATTTTCCAAGATGCATTTGAGTATGTTAAGAGATGTGATACTTGTCAATGGCATGACAGTAGGGAGAACTGAAAGCAACCACTTATTTCGATTATGGCTATACTTCCCTTCAAGAAGTGAGGCATCAACTTTGTGGGTCCTATTACCCCATCGTCTTCTACATAGAAGAGGTATATCATAGTGGTGGTTGACTATTTTACAAAGTGGTTAGAAGCACGAAGTGATGAGGAAGGACGATGCAAAGGAAATGGCTAGCTTCTTACTAGAGTAGATTATATGCCAATTTGGTCGGCCAAAAGAATTAGTATCGGACCGTGGAACCCATTCCCTAAACAAGGTGATTAAAAGCCTGACTGAAGCATGGCAAATTAAACACAATAAGATGACTCCTTATAACCCACAGGCAAATGGGTAAGTTGAAAGTCCTAACAAGCAGCTTGTTAGTATTTTATCAAAAATAGTGTTTGAAAAGAAGTGAGACTACGATATGAAATTATATGTGGTGGTGTGGGTGTATAACACGATGTTTAAATGATCCATTGCCACACCCCGTTCAAGCTAGTCTATGGGAAGGAGTGTGTTTTTCCCTTAGAGATTGAGTTTCCGACCATAAGATTCGCAATCAATTATTCTTTGGGTGGCAAGGATGCCCTCTTTGATAGCTTTAAAACTCTGGCCCTCTTGGATGAGCTCAAATTGCAGAGTCTGTTGCACCAAGAAGTGGCTAAGCATTGGAGAAGCAGCTGCATGATGTAAAAGTGAAGAAATATACCTTTAAGAAGGGACAAATAGTTCTATATTATGATGCACGTAGAGAACCGTTTCCAAGAAAACTTGAGCCCAAATGGGATAGTCCCTACAAGACCGTAAGAATAGGAAAAAATAATTCCATGGCATTATTGGCTTATCTTGAGGGAGTGGAGTTTAAAAATAAGGTTAATCTTATGTAAGATTAAACCTTATTATCTCTAAATGCACTAATGAAATAAATACCTTGCAGGTCAATGTGGGGGTGATCAGAAACCTGCAAGAGAAAATATTGGTTGATGGGATTCCTTATTTAGAACACCCATACTTGGAGCAGAGATATCATTAGGGAAAGATTATCTGGTGGATTAAAGGCTATAAAGTGATTGAGCAAGAGGATGGATTATTCATTTGGAAAATCAAAGTCTTCTGTCTTCACTGCTTGCGAATCTTGACAAGCATCCCTGTTATATTCAATGAAGAAGGTGGGATGGAGCCTTCAAGTACATCCTTTGAATATGCTAAATTTTAACTATCATTATTACGAGTAGAGGCAATGATGGCTCACTATGTGAACCCTTTGTGGACATACACATTGTATTTTGATGGAACATTATCGTGTCACTTTGTCGTGTCACTACGCGGATGTGGTGTGAAAAAATCTGGAGTGTATCATCATTCGACTTTCTTATTGATCAAGAGAGTCAATGTGATATGAGTCATTAGTACTAGTGTGAGTGGCATGAATGGTCTAAAAATACTAGATTTTTGGATAATTTTAGTCTATTTTAGATATGTTGGATATTATTTGTGGGAGCTCTCGCTCAACCGCTAAGACCCACAGACTGCTTATTGTTTCAAGCGTTCCAAGCCGAGCACTAGTGGCTACCTCTCACATAGCCGACGTGCTACCTATTCATGAGTGTAGTGAGCTTACCTCCATACCGATTGAGTTACCTCCTCTCCTGTGCACTCCGGTAGATTCACGATCCAAGTGCAAGCTTCATCCTCAAGCTCCACACTCCAAGCTCCATTGCCGCAAGCAAGAGAAGAGAAGAAGAGAGGAGAAGATGTAGAGCTTCTCCTCCCCGGTCCCTCACCCTCATACACTCACTCCCTCACACTCCCTCTCTCAAGCACAAGCTCAAGAAAGCAAGAAGAAGAAGAAGAAGAAGAGGAGGAGGAGGAGGAGGAGAGCCACTTTTGGCTACACACAAGAATGAGCTTCTCATTCACTTTTCAACTTTATATACAAAACCCTAAATCCCTTTTGGGTGGTCATCCCCTTATCCCCTTTTTTACATGGCCGGCCATTGCCTAGGCCCTTTTTCCCATTGTCCTCCTATCTTTCTATCTTCTTAGCTTCCTTTCCACTGCTCGTCTACATTACAAATTGCATGGGTGAGAGCCCGTCACTCTTACAATAACTCATGGTGCGCCTTGCGCTTTTTTACAACAGTATAGACTCACGCTTTTTCTCATGCGCCTTTTTCCTTGATTTAGGAATTTTTTTCACTTCTTGTGTTTCCAGATTCTTCTTGGCATGCCTTCATCTTCTATTTCACTTTTTCCTTGGCCTTGTCTTCTGCTTTAAATTTTCCAGCTTTTCCACCTTGTTCGTTTGAGGGTTGAGATTATTTATTGTAAATATCCAAAAAATCTAGGTAAACTTCTAGATTAGGATGGCATGCAAAAAGCAAGTTGCTTTTTCATCTAGTTATTGGATTTTTCATAAAAAAGAAAGATTGGCAAAATCACGTGCGTCATGATCGTTGTTGACATGCTAAAAATTGCACTTTGAACTAGAAGAAGGAGTGAACTAGGAGATCCATGACCGGTTTTTTGGAGTTTTACCCCTCTTTTCAAAGCCAACGGAGCCATCAGATTTGGGTTTCGAGTAGTAGAGAAGGAGCTCTAGGAGATCTAATGCCTGGAGATTGTTTCTGAGTAGTGCCATACGAAAGAATTCAGGTTTTGTCAATACACATTCATTCAATTCATTATGAAAAATATGAATATGCTTATGCAAGTACAACAACAACAACAACAGATGATGTAGGCTTCTGCTCAAACAGAAAGTGTTGTGATGAATGCTCTACAAGTAGTTGAGCATGAGATGAATTTATTCAATGGTAGGAATGTATCTGCATATGTACATACCTATGCTCAAAAGATGGAATTCTTTGGGATAGCTCAACTTGCATGGAGCCGGTATTTTGTATGTGTTACTATACATGAACTGAAAGCATGAATTATTGAATTATACATGCAAGATGCTGACTAGGTAGCTTTTAAGAAGATACTTAGGGAAGAATTTTACATTGAGGATACCAGTTTGATTACGTGCAAGACTTTTCAAGAGTGGGTTTTACAACCCAATAAGGGTCTTGTGCATTAGGAAAAAAATGAACTCACAAATGGGCCCTTAAAAATAATATAGTTTAAGATGTGGGCCTTTTGGATTGTCCAATAGGAATGCTAGATATTGACATCCATGGAGGGTGAATCTTCTCTCTCCAAATCTTGGGTTTTCTATTAAAAAAAGGGGTAGTGGGGGATTTAAAAAAAGGGAGAATGAATAGTACACAAAATTTGAGTTCCTCTCACCTCGTATTTTCCCCTTTTTTTGGAGAATTTTCAATTTTGGTTTTTTTACCTCTCATGAAATCAGTTTGACCCAAAAGTTGAGCAACATACCAATTTCCCTCTCTTCTCTATACTCGTGAATTTTTGTCTTCGTTGAAGCTCCCTACTGAGAGTAATTAGAGTTTTGAGCGTTCTGCTTACCTCTGCACTTTCTTCTCCACGCAGCTCCAGATTTTGGGCAAAACAGAGGTGCCCATCTCTCTTTGCTTTTTCTCTTGTTTGTTATTTTTTCAATAGGGTTTGATGTCGTTTCTTACTGTTGTTGTTGTTTTATTGCAGAGGTTGTTTGGGGCAAGAGACAGAGATGCTCGTCTTTCTCTCCTTTCTTTCCCCCCTCTCTCTGTGTGTTGTTTCTCTTTTATGTTGTGTTTTCAATAGAATTTGATGTTGGTTCTAATTGTTGTTTTCTTGCAGAGTTTATTTGGAGCAAGAGGCAAATATGTTAATCTCTCTCTCTCTGTTTGTTTTTTTTTTTGCTGATATCTTTTCAATACAACACAATGTTAGTTCTAACCCTTGTTGTTGTTTTGTTGCAGAGATCATTTTGGGTGACATTGCATAGGTGCTTATCTCTCTCTCCCTCTCTCTTTCTCTATCTATGTTTTCTATTTTCTACTGTTTTTTCAGTATACTTTCATGTAAATTCTAACTCTTGCAAAATTGTCTTTTGCAGAGATCAATTTGGGAAAGATTGGATAGGTGCTCATTTCTTTCTCTCTCTCGCGTACTCACACAAACTCTCTCTTTCTTCCTCTTGGCATTATCCCTTTTCTACTATCTTTACAATAGGGTTTGATGCTAGTTCTAACTTAAGGATCAATTGTTGTTGCAGCACTTAACACAAGGTAGAGCAAAGATTCTGTAGCTCAATTTACATGTAAATCTACCATATTTTGTGGTGCCAAAATTTATTCATTTAATTAGTGACTTTTATATTTGATGGGATTGATGTTTTCTTATGTCCATCATTTGCAATGGGTTTTGATTAGCAATGATTCAATCTTATCTTTAGCAAATCAACTTATAGGTAAATTGACCCTATTTTGTATTGCTTCTATTTATACAGTTATGTAGATATTTTTTGCTAAAAGGGATTCATGCAGGTGTTTTTTTGTACATGTAGGTATTGTACAAGGTTTAGGTGAAGCATATAATTCTCCATCAACTATTTTGATGTGGTGAGTGATTCATTTGTGTTGGATGATATGGATCTGCTGGAAGTCGATGGTTCAAAAATCCTCTGCTTTATTGGTCCTATGTGTCCTTTTGGATCTCCATGCCAATTGGCAATGATCCATGAAACTCTTGTATCATATCATCCATATAACACATAATATATTGAGTCTTAGAATATCTCAGGTGTCAATCCAATGTGCCTATTAAGATTTGCATGCCATATGGCTGCTATCCTTGTAACAACTACTCTATAATACTCACATTTCATACAATGTATTGAGTCAAATCAGACTCCTCTTCATTATAATAAAATTTATTTTGGAAAAATTCTCTGAGTATTCTTGTGCTATTATTTTCATTATATTTCATGTGAATGGTATGATTGAAGTGATGCCCTGAAATTGAATCTATACTTTGTGTTGATGTATATATCCACATGCATTTTGATATCGATGTTTATGTTTGTTTACAAAAGTGTAAGCATCTCTTAATTCCATGTTGAATTGTATGGCATATTAGTGATTGCTGGACAGACTTAAAATGCTTATTATTTAGGGGTTAATACATACTTCTTTACATCTAATGCATAGGTTATAATGCCTGAGAGAAGAACAAGCATTCTCTCAATAGAAGCACGTAACAGAAAAGATGAAGAATGGAATTGGATCACTTATACGTATCATTGCTCATCTTGGGTACATATGCGTCCAAGTATGAAGGGAGCTTTCAGGGTGAAAGCATCTGCAATTGCAGATGTATCAAAGCACTGGAAGGGTAAAATTTTAGCTCTCAAAAAAAGGAATGTTGATTCTCACCTTGTAATAGAGGCATTTGTACAACATGCATTCATGTAAAAACAAATACAAATTGCGCCCATTGTGCCCTTTCAACAAAACATTGCAAATAGTAAGTATTTGCAACTCATTGAGAATGAGAACTTTCATGATATCTATGTAACAAATTGTCTTGTATTTACAAAAGTATACCCTTCGGATTGCTGTGAGTGGCAAAATGTTGAGAGTTTCATTGGTTCTTTTAAGTGTTACCACCTCGAAATTGGTAGATTGCTCTTTGAGAGGCGTACAGCTAAGCAACTCGCAGAGAACCTTGTTTTTTTCTATGACTCCAAGTACATATTGCCCAAGGGGAGTCAAGAATATGGAACCCTTGAGTATATGCACATATCGAATCTCAATAGCATAGAATGGCCATTGTGTAGTAGCGACATTTTGCACATGTGTAGCACAAAAATTTCAGCAGACATATTGAATTCTATGAAGCCAAGCATCGGCTCAAAGAATGTGCATCTAAGCTAGTTCATACTGATTGCAATTTTTGCACACATGTTCAAGGAATGTAAGGGTTTGAGACGTACCAAAAGCATGTACGTCATTAAAAGTACATCAGAGGATTATGTAACAAGGATTCCAGGCAAAACTTGGACATAAAGAATAACTCACAATCCTGACACAGTGGAGTGTCGAGTCGCAACAAGGGACATGGCTTTCAGGTAAAAAATTTCTCTCTTAGTTGACTATTATCTTACTTTGAGATGAATCGGCTAACTTTTCTTTCCAACAATTACAGGTACTTTGTTGCATGACAAACTTTATGCCTAGTGTTCAAGTATCGTAGATGGAGGATGCTCAAGGGTAAATGGTTGTGCCCTGATCAAGACATGTGTGAAAGTGCAGCTGTGGTTGTTACTGTCATTTGTGAGGGCCACAAGCCCCAAGTGTTGCAAATGGAGGATGATTGGCCCTTGAGTATAATGCGCCAGGAAATTACAATGTTAATGGCGCCAGGAAATTACAATGTTAATGCAGAATTCACTTGTGAGCTTCTATTTTAAGCTAGATGGTAGGAAAATTCGAAGTCAAGATGAGGATACTCTTACCAATGGAAAGTGTGTGGCTCCACATATTTTAGAAATTGTAGAGTCTCCCTAAAAATCCCAACACCACAAGTTGTAATATCCAACACTTGTAGATTTTTGGATTTTTTTGGCCAATAGAATATTGTCGCTTACAAACTTGCAATATTTAAAAATTATGGTATTTATGCAAAATCATACATTGTTATACACTTTTCACATCAACACATTTACATATACATGTAAACTTTACAAAGATGTAAGTAAAGCCATAACTAAATATCGTATGCGAGCAACCCTTAATGGTTTAAAACTTAAGGTTTTTAAGGTAGAACTAGTTTAGTTCTTGTTTCATTATTTCATTTCACACTTTCTCTCTTCATCTCTTTATATCCACCACATCCCTCCTACCTGCTATGATGGATGCTTGCGCACACTTTGATGAGTGGATCCACGAGACTGTCTTTGCCAACCAGAGTGACGAGATATTCCATGTTTTCTCTAAGAACTTCAACCTTAAAAGCGTTCTCTCATCACTGGATCCCCCCCTTCAAGTTTTGGAAGACTTTGTGAGCACCGTTGCTACATGCACATACTCCATCAAGGGATCAGACATGACTTGGGTGCCTCTAGAATAGCTCATGGTATTTCAGGCAGGGAAGAATCACCAAAAAGTGGTGAGTATGTGTCTGGCCCATGTGGATCCTTCTCATAGAGTATGCACTGTTCCCATGGGAAGTGCACTAGGTACATCACCTTTGGATCTCGTGGAGTGTGATTGCGCATTGGCAATTTACCTCCTTGCATTGGATACACCCTTAGAGGAGGAGAGTGATGAAGATACAACTCCACAGGTTATTTCTATCACATACAAGGGAGAAGAACCGATTGAAGAGCTCATAAATGTTGAAGAGGAACATCGAGTGGTGACAGAGCAAGGGTTAGCTCTCATGGTGCCATCTTCTTCAGAACAGCCACAAGTTGGCAAACCCAACCTTGCCTCCTTGACACCCATTGAAGTAGATGGTGTACAATACTTACTTCTATTAGATGTACTGCAATACTTGGAAATGAAGGAAGAAGAGTTGTATTCTATCCTAGTTAGGGATTCAATGGAAGATCTGATCGATTATGATTACATGGATGTGCATCCAACAATGGCAGAGATTGGAAGATATGATGGCACAAGCTTAGATACTGTGAGTGAGATCATAGCAGCACAGGAGCATATAACCTCGATCGAAGAAGATTACCTTGTGCCCAATGCTGAATTGGAAGCACTACAGCATGATTTGTTCGGACCAAGGCCCCAGCTTCCTACCAAGGAGTTTGTAGATCCCTCTGCCCAAAGAGGTGCCTCCCTGACACATGAGGAAATGAAGATACAAGATGATCTGGAGAAGGTGAGATTTCTAACTACCATATATTTTTATGCAATGAAACTTAATCGTAGGGTGCGTCGGGTCCCTCGAAGTCCACCGGTGAAATCTTGGCAAAAAATGATGCATGCAGCTACCCTTGGCGTCTGGGACCACTTTTTGGCCCAGAAAGTGGCCCCAAACGCCAGACTTCGGACAGGGCAGCTGCATGCATCATTTTTGGCCAAGATTTCAAGTGGCCCTAGATGTCAGACTTCGGACAGGGCAGCTGCACGCATCATTTTTGTCCAAGATTTCACCGGTGGACTCTGAGGGACCCGATGCACCCTACGATCAAGTTTCTTCACTTTTTGATAACTCTAGGTTAGTCGCTAAATATATTGTTTGATTTGACTTTGTCATTTAGGACATACTCTATATAGATGACTTTGCATCAAGGCAAGGAGGAGCTCGACATGTGAACCAACGCAAGGATTCAGCTCTTAAGGAGTATATCGGTAACCTTGTTACAGATTTGGTGGTCTTCCATAAGAAGTGCTCACTAAGAGGGCAAGAAATAATCATGAAAATTCGAGCTTTGACCAAGTTTTGACCTTTTCGAGCGATACCTGTGAAATCTAGCTTAGAGAAGGTGGTGTTAATCAAGCGGTCAAAGCTTCTTTATTTTTTTGATCAAATGCGGGGTGGAGCTATGTGTGTGCTTGCGACATTAGGCGACCTTGCTAAAGTGTCGTATCCGCTTCTCTTGGAGAAAGAGCTGAAGGGGGAGGGCATCATTTTTGAAGCAAAGAAGGAACGTATATTTTATCGAAACCTGGCCCCTCCTCTCCACCGAAGAAAAAGCCAAGGAACAATTGAGAGTTATTGTTGGCTATCGGCTTTTTGTATGTACCATCACTAACAACCATCACATGTATTTTTCTTGATGAATATAAGATACTTTACTTTGTCCCTATAAATAAATATTTATTAAATAAATTTGTGGTTTGTATAATTGTGACGACAATATGTGGTACGTGAATGACGCATTCGCATACGTTAACATAATTCAACGCGTAGTACTGCACTTGCGATTGTGTAAGTGTGAAGATAATGTGTGGTACATGAATGACGCATCCGCATATATTAACATAATTCAATGCATAGTATTGTACTTGAGATTGTGCATAAGCAATAATGTAACTTGTATCCATACGTATTACTACTTTTGATGCATTCGTACGTTAAACAAAAATTAAGAGTCATGCGTTTTAAGAAACAAAACAAAACAACTTTACTCAATTATTTGAATTCAGTACACATCGCACGAGATATTATGTATATATAAATAAATATTCCAATGTGGCAAAGTACAAAATTTTTTGGGCTTCCAAGATGTTATGGCGCTGTAACACTCATTACAAACCTTGCATCATTAATCTAGTAAACTATGGCGGGGTCTCCTTGCCGTGTCGAGGCTGAATGATAAAGTTCATGTCTTTGTCTGTGATTGTAACACGCTTTGCATGGATGGCTGCAAGTTGTGTATCATCGAACAAGTCGATGAGAAACCCCTCTGCAGCGGTTTGTAGGGCCTCCATGGCTACAATAGTCCACCTTCCTGCTGGTGGGCCATCCCGCACTCGTTCCCAAAATCTTCCCATCCCTTTCAGGTCCAAGTCTTGCATGACTTCTCGAACAACTTTATGAAAAGAACTTTTCGAGATGAGAAGCTCATATCCGCGTTGGATTCTCCTTATCTCTCGAAGAGCAACAGTTCCCGGTTTCCATCTCCTCTTCTTCTGTGGTGGTCCTTGTGCTCTACGGGGAGCACCTATTGCTGCACTAGAGGAGGCTCCACCTTGTGCTCCAGGTGGCGAGCCTTGGTGTGATGTCTTTCCGGGGCCAAAACGGCGACATGCTTGCTTGGTCTATGCCATGCAAGGAGGGCAAGATGGAGAAGAGACAGAGGTTGGGGATGTGAAAACGGAGGAAACAAAGAAATCAAGATGTGAAAATGATAAGAAGAATGAACTTTTAACCCATTTAAACCCCAAAACCGGGTTAATGGAGCTTCATATGCACTGTCCATTGTGTGATCATAAATCCATAACCTTGTATCGGAATGCGACGAAACTTCACACGTGCACTCATTGGGTAGCCAAGAGCCCTTTTTTTTTTTGAAAAAAAGTGCTTGCAGACCCCTAGTCCGAAGGCGTCTGGAGCCACTTTCCTTTTTTTTGAAAAAAAAGTGCATGCAGACCCCTGGTCCGAAGTCTGGCGTCTGGAGCCACTTTCCTGCCAGGAAAGTGGCTCAAATGCCAAACTTCGGACCAGGGATTTGCAGGCACCTTTTTTTCAAAAAAAAAAGGGCTCTTGGCCACCCAACGAGTGTGCGTGTGAAGTTTCGTCGCATTTGGATACAGTTTAGTATTTTAAAAATTATCCCACACCAAAATTATGGATGGATTGATAATTGAGAAATCAACATCGCAACTACTGGCCCTTAGAAACCTCGCACCACATAAACTATACAAAGGCATTAGGAGTAAAGTCTACAACAAGAAATGGCAAATTTTTACATGTTATTTCTATTGAAATTGACAGTGCTAATAAAAACTGTAAGTAAGAATTGAAAATACAACGAAGATGCACAGTCAAAGTTGAGAGCGAAGGACAAGTGTAAAATTTTAATTCATATTTTTAGGGCCCATACAATAGTTTTGCACTGGGACATAGTCATATGTCCAATGCATGAGGATAACACTATGCTAAAAAAGATAACATTGCAAACTGTGTTCATTCCATTGGAACGAATGTGTCCTTCACTGCTTGAAGATTTCTTACAAGTTGGAAGTCCTTGGGAGTTACAGTGATGCACTTTGCATGTAGTGCACAACGTTGAGCATTAGTCCTCAAGTCGACTAAAAAGGCGTCTGCAGCACACTGTAGAGCATGAAGACATTCTTTTGTGAAGCAATCAGGTCTATCCTGACCTTGTACCAAAAACCACCTCCTGCTTTTTGTGCAGTAGAGGTCTTGCACAATCTCATGAACAAGTCTCAAGAAGCTCGCCTTCGGAATGATTTGATCAAAAGAGCATTGATACCTTCTAATTTCTCTCAAGGCCATTGTACCTGGCTTCCACTTGCGTTTCTTGTGGGGATGCTGAGGAGGACCCTTGTGAGGGCGACTTGAGGAAGGTGGATTAGGTTGAGAAGGGAGTGCATCTCAGCTAGTAGATGCTCCAAGTGGTTGAACACGATATGGGGCTCTGAGCGGAAGCTTATTTGCAACTGCCTTAGACCTAGCCATCTTTCCTGCATAAGAGATGTGAGAACTCAATGAATAAGATAGAAAGTGAAACCCTCTTTTATATAACCCTAAACTGTGAGACTCATTCACATCACACTCTCTCTTTCTCTCTTAAACTATGAATTGCATTTACACTGACTCACATTTTTCATCTTACTATCTTAGCTCTTTTTGAACCCATTTGCTGCCTTGTCGAAGCCTTGTTTCTAGCCACTTGGCATGGTTTTCTTTGGCACTTGAGGCTTCATAATGCACTCTTTTAGTGGCACGATGTGATTCCATCATGTTTGTAGCCGATTCATGAGCACTTTCATTTGCTCTCTTTTGTGAGAGTTTAGCTTCATCCGCTACTATAATCCTATACCACCAAGATAGCAATTGGATCATTGGATTGTTACCATTCACCCCTCCACCATGATCAGTTTTTCTTTGGTATGCACCACACGCTATCCAATGTGAATTTTCCATCCCTTGTGTGGACCAAATTCCAATGCTTTCCTTTTTTGCAAAGTATGGCCCATGTGCCTCAAGGATATGCTACAAAGACACATATCAATAGTTTATACAATTCATACAATTTTAAAATATTAACTAAGTACGCACCATGTAATGTGTGATAGCTTTTGCCCCATGCTTCCACCATGTTTTCGTAGAAGCTATGCATAGCATTGATAAATTCTTTCTTATCTTCATTTTTAAACACCATCTTGCGAAGTAAGGGAGCCAATTTGTTAAGACTTATCCAAATCTTATTGTTGAGTGTTGAAATGACTTGTTTTTTGGCTGATTTTTGTTGTTTTTGAGAGCTGAATGGTTGATTTTATGGGATGATTGGTTGATTTAGAAGTGGATTGAGAGTGTTTTGGATGGTAATGATTGTGTTTTGGAAGTTCATGATGTTTGTTGATGGTTCTGTGATGTCCTGATAGGTTCTGATTGGTTCTGTATACCTTCTGTTTTGTTCTGTTTTGGTCTGTTTTGTTCTGATTGTCTTCTGTAAGGAGGGATGAAGTATTGATTGATGAAGAATGAGATATTGAGAAATCTTATTGAATGGTTTGTGAGAGTTTGAAATGGTTTGAGAGTAAGTTATGTGGTTTTGATGACCTTCTGTAACCTTCTGTAGGTCTTCTGTAGAGCTTCTGCTTCTGTTCTGTTTCTGTTCTGTCTCTGTACTGTAGCTGTTTTGGTACTGTTCTGTAGACTGTTCTGTATGCTTCTGTAAGTGTTCTGTGGAATGTATGTGTGACTTTGGGAAAGTTTTCTAGCCTTGGAAAGAGGTGAATACAAGTGCAAAAGAGCTGAAGGAAGTGGAAGAAGTAGCTGTTAAAGACTCAAGAGAAGACTAGAGTGAAGTGACAGTAGTGAGCCGTGAAGAGACACTGTAGTGGCTCTGGTGACTCTTCATATCAGACATACCTCTTGGGAGGGGTATCCACGACCTAAGAGTGATTTTTGAGAGTGATTTTTGAGAGATTGTAGTGAGGATATGATGTATTATTGATGGAGAGAGAGAGAGAGAGTCAGAGATAGCCAATTCTACTGAAACAAAGTGATTGTATATGAGAGATTGAGAGAAAAGACTATGAAGATATTGAAGATGAATACTATGTGATGTATTTCCATTCAAAGATGGTGTATTTCTTTGCTTTCTTTGTTCTATTGATGGATTTTATGAAGATATTGAAGAATATGGTTGATTCTATTAAAACCGTGGGAGATTTACATGATGTTGCATGAAGATTTGTTGTGCCTGGTGTTCTTTTCTTCATTGTGATCATATGAAACATGATAAACAAGATTGTTGATGTTACAAGATAGATTTTCTTGCAAGAGAATTCCCTTTTCCTTGGTGTTCCTCTTGGGGCTCCATGTTTTTGGTGCGCAGCCGGGGAAACTTGCCAACAACAAGCACCAAAAGAGGTTGAAAATGAAGGAAATGGCATTGTCAAGAATAGAATAATTCAATGGATGTTTGTAAAGTTCCTTCTTCCACTGAAGAGTTGGAATTTCTCATAATCAAAGCCACTTTCCACAAGAAGTTCATCCCACAATGGCGGAAACACATCACCATTATGATGCATGCTCTATGTGGTGGACAGTTTCCTCTTCCTGTTGAAGCAGCAGAAACTTGCATCTTGGTGGCAAACTGTTTGGGAACAAACTGAAGAGCAGAAATAGAGAGAATGACCATCCATGGAAGATTTGGCATTCATTGAGAAGTTTCCAGACAACATCAAGTGGGAGATTGTGAAGAAGCTTCAGGAGTCTTGGTCTGTAGAGGTTCACAGGGACAAGAAGGAAAAGAGTTGGAATTTGTTCGTGGATGCTCAATAGCAAGATACATGGGATGCTTGGTGTACTGACAATCTTCTGTTTGTTCAATTAGCAACCCACTGGAACTTGGTAGACAGAGTGTTTTTCACAACATACACTGTTGAAACCATCAGAAGCTGGCATTACTATGATGATGGCACCACCACCATGCTCAGACGTATGCATTTTGACACCTTCAGAACCGAATACCTTCCTCTGTGCAGTGGCATGAAAGCAGAATTCAGGGACGTTGAAAAGAAAGAAGTAGAAGAAATGTTGGCAAGAGAGTCCTCCAGAGACTGAAGCCTTATGCTAACCCTCTGTGGAGCACTAACAACATAGTGGAGTCAACCCCCTGATGAATGACGCAATAAAAAGGCAAGCGTTGGAACGAGTCCAGAGGTACGTGAGAAGAGAGAAAGCAAGAATCAGAGCCGAGAGTGAGCTCGCAGCAGAAGCCGCCTTTGACGCCCTTGTGGAACTCTTTACAGAAGTCCCAATGGCACATCAAGCCCTTCCTCCTCCTGCTGGAGGTCCACTTCCAAGCCAGATTCGTCCTGGAAATATTGATGACAGACCAGCGAATGTAGTCCCATTGCCAGTTTTTAAGGGAGAGTACAATGAAGACCCCGATCTTCATGTAGCAGAGTTTATGGTAGCGTGTGTGGCTAACAATGCCAGAACCCCTGAGCATTGGTTAGCAATATTCCCCGCCACTTTCAAGGGCGCGGCGTTTCAGTGGTATGAGAGACAAGCAGCAGGAACTTTTGGCACATGGGACGACCTGAAGTTGGCCTTCCTCACTAAATTCAGGCGTGAAGGTTTTGAAGAGCGGATGAGAGAGGAATTTATGAACCTAAGTCAATCCTCTGGAGAAAGAGTAGAAGCTTATGTCTCACGAATGGAATCCATCCTGAAGAGATGGACTAACCATAATCTAGATGATGGCATTCAGAAGGGGGTATTTCTCAGAGGATTACAACCAGAAGTCCGTAAGTTTGTGGAGTTGCAAAGACCAGCCACACTGCAAGCTGCAACAGAAGGTGCAAGACTGTACGATGAAGTGGAAGCTAGACTAGCAATGAATACAGGAAGAGGAGTCCTACCTCCTCTGGTGCCAGGAATGATGTACCCACCAAATGCAGTCCCAGGGACTGTTCCCTACCCCTACCAAGAGATGCCCTCGGTATCACAGTACAGTGCACCAAATCCACAGTGGCCACAATCCATGCCTCAAATGATGGTTCAACCACAACAACAATGGTCCCAACCAATTTCTTCATTATCAAATCAGCAGCAACAGTGGAACCCTACCAACTGGGGTCAACAGCCAACAGTTCAAACAGGAGCACTGAATCAGAACCAGAACAGAGAACCCTCTGTACCAGCCCAACCAGTTTATGCAGTGATTACAGAAACTCCTCAAAACCCTCCTGCCAATACGTCCGGAGAAGAAAGCTTGAAGGATTATTTATCCAACTCAGTTGCAAACATTAAAAAGGAGTTGATGGATGTGATTACAGAACAACTACAGACGTTGAAAGTGAATACCGCAAGCATATCCAATGTTGCGGGAGCAGGAAGAGATGTGATGCGGTCAAATACTTGGTGTGGTAAGTGTCATCAAGCAGGCCATTTAGCCACTGAATGTACACGGAAACCAACCATCCCTGGAGCCTTCTGTTCCTATTGTTTGCGAAAGAATCATACAGAGGACATTTGCTCTCTGAAGGAGATGCATGATAGGAGAAGGAAGGAAGAAGACGCAAGATTCAACTTGCTGGAATCCAAAATGACAACACAAGATATTGGACCCAAGCCTAGAGAGTTTGGTCCTAATTTCGGACCCAGAAGATTTCCCTCTCAAAGTTACAGAGGAAGACAGTCTGGAGGTGGTCAGAGATCAGAAGTGGAGTGTTACAGATGCGGAGAAAAGGGACACATCTCACCAAATTGTCCAAATCCTCGAAGGTCAGTGGATTACAAGCCCTTATGCAGTCGATGCAAAGGAGAAGGCCACACTGCAAAAGACTGTCCAAGCCCAGCCCCAGTGAAAAACAGTGCTACTAATAGTCCAGCCAAGGCCCAAGAGCCTACCTCCAATTTGGTGGAATTGGAAGTTGCTGCCATCACGCGTGCAAAGCAGAAGGAACCGTCTACCCAGAAAGAAAATAACCCTCCTGCCAGAACAGTGAAGTTCAATCTTCCACCAGAAGAACAGAACAGAACAGAGCCTAACAGTGCCGTACATAGCCCTACAGTGCCACAGAGAGTTACAGAGACAATTATAGAGACAGGACCAGAGGTCCAGGATACAGAAGAGGAGGAAGTGCCACAAGTGGCAGAAGAAGTTCCTGTAATTCCTCTGATGGAAGGAAGAGGGAAAATGAAAATGGGTGTTGCCCCATTCCCTAATCCGTTAGAGAAGCCAGTGGATCCTATTAAGGAATACGATCTGGTTAGAGATCTAGATACCTTTAAACCAAACCTCACATTCCGACAATTATTGTTGTTGTCTCCCAGTTGCCGAAAAAGGTTCAAAAGTATACTGACAAAAAGACGTGGTTTAAGGATTGCTCCCTCAACAGCGACAAAGTCCAACAAGGCTCCAGAGCCTGTAAAAGAAGTGGATATGGCTAACGCTTTCCTAGATCCAGGTACTCCAGAGACTGGCGTATGGATAGAAGGCTGCTTCATTGCAAATGCACTGATTGATGGAGGCTCATCAGTGAACATTATGACGGATGTGACGATGAAGGATCTAGGCCTACAAGGTGTGCAACCCACCCAATGGCTCATCAGACTGGCGGATCAGAGTAGAATCAAGCCTTTGGGCATGCTTCCCTATGTGAAGTCTACAGTGGCTGGAAAAGATTATTGGTTGACCTATTTGGTGGTGAAGCCAAACTCTTATGGTACATCCTATCCTCTGTTACTGGGTAGACCATGGCTTTTTGAAGCCAGAGCAAGGACGGATTGGTTTAAAGGAACTTTGACCTTGGGTAGAGGACCCAATAAAGTGGTGCTGAAACTGTATGGTTCTCAAAAAGGACATGGATCCACCTCCTTGGAATTATCTTCTGATTCCCCTAACGAGGCTACAGATGGAACATCAGCAGACGAAGATGCTGTCAAACAGATCCTTCCCAAGAAAATAATGGCACATTCCTTAACAGTGGATACTGTAAGCCGACTTCCAAAATATGCAAAGCCATTATCAATGGGTGAATACTTCCTGCTTGAACCAGAAATGACTTCGGAAATCACTTTTGACAGTGAGATAGAAGCATGGATGTACTGCTCTCCCTGTTACATGGTCACAGCAGAAGCTGAAGCTGAGACAGAGGCAGGAGAGGAAACAGAGAATCTGTTCTTCTGTTACAGAGCTCCTACAGAAGCAGAAGCAGACGCAGAGACAGAGACAGAGACAGAGACAGAAGAGGATGAATATGATATGGATGAAGAAGGTGATGAAGGTGAAATGGAAGAGTCTATCCCACCTAAAGAGTATACATTTGAAGAAGAAGTTCCAGAAGTATTAGAAGCCGATGAGCTCATGCTATGGGACAGAATGATGATGGTACCATTTGGTCTGGTAAATGGATCTTCTCATATGCAAAACCTTTATAAGAAATGGATTAAGAAGAACAAGCCGTCTTTTAGCAGTGGCTCATGCCGTCCTAACCTATCCTTGCCAAAGAAAGATGATGATGATGCACCGTACCAACAAGCACCAGTCCCACCAACCCAACAGGCATCAGAGGGTCCCTGTTATGTGACGTTCCTGGATGTATCATCAGAAGATGAGTCTTCAAGCCACGAGGTAATTAATTTTGAAACCAAACCCGAAACGGCGCTTATCCCATTCCAACGTCTTAAGGAGCAACCTAAATCTCCACCAAAAGAAGAAGTGGGTTCTAGTGGGACATCAGAAGAGGACACCACTCCCTTGAAGGAGTCGGATCTCTACCCAGAAGCAGTCCGCGGGACCTTCATTCGAGAAGTAGAAGGTGAAAGGCAGTTAACCTTTGTGGATGCAGAAGGCACTGAACGCCACTTGAAGGTGGGTAGTAGCCTCCCAGAAGAGGAATTGTCAACCTTGTACAACTTGTTGAAAGAAAATTTGGACGTGTTTGCATGGTCTTACAAAGACCTAAAGGGGATTGATCCCACAATATGTCAACATCATATTGACTTGGAGCCTGATGCCAAGCCAGTACGGCAACGACAGAGGCGAATGAACCCGAATTATTCCACATTGGTGAAAGCGGAGCTGTTGAAGCTTCTGGAAGCCGAGTTCATCTATCCAGTGGCAAATAGTGAATGGGTTTCACCCATCGTGGTTGTACCCAAGAAGAATGGCAAATTGCGAATATGTGTGGATTTCCGGAAGCTTAATTCCAAGACAAAGAAGGATCACTTTCCTATCCCTTTCACAGACCAACTGTTGGACACAGTGGCAGGACATGAGCTTTATTCCCTTCTGGATGGATTCAGCGGATACAACCAAAGTGCAAATCGCAGAAGAAGACCAATCCAAAACAACCTTCACCACAGAATGGTGGACCTACGCTTACCGAGTGATGCCATTTGGGCTCTGCAATGCCCCTGCTACTTTCCAACGAGTCATGATGGCTGCATTTCAAAATCATCTGCACGACTTTATTGAGGTATATTTGGATGACTTTTGTGTCTATAGTTTGATTCGTGAACATTGGGAACACCTGGAACAATGCTTTGACCGATGCCAGGAGTATGGGATTTCCCTCAACCCCGAAAATGCATCTTTGGGGTTTCTTCTGGAGTTCTGTTGGGCCACATTGTCTCTGCACAAGGGATATCAACAGACCCTGCAAAGATTGAAAAGATTGCAGCTCTGGCAACACCCACCAACCTCAAACAGTTGAGGGGATTCCTAGGCCATGTGGGTTACTACAGAAGGTTCATAGCCCATTTTGCAACAAAGGCAACTTCCTTGCACAAGCTTCTGAGGAAAGATGCAGAGTTTACTTGGACGGAAGAATGTGACAAAGCCTTCCACACTCTGAAGCAGTGTCTGATAGAGGCACCCATTCTGCAACCTCTTGATTGGATGAAAGAGTTCCATGTACACACTGATGCATCAATTGAAGGCTTAGGTGTTGTCCTCTGCCAGAAGGGCTCCTCGAAGTTGGATCAACCGATCTATTATGCAAGCCGAAAAGTCACTGATAGGGAACGGAACTATACAGTGACAGAGCTGGAGTGCTTGGCAATGGTGTTTGCCTTGGAAAAGTTTCGCCATTACCTCCTATCCACCCACTTTAAATTTTATGTGGATCATGAGGCCCTGTCCTTCTTGATGAACAAAGCAGATGTGAAAGGACGATTGATGAGATGGCTCCTTTTATTCCAGGAGTTCGACTTTGAGGTGATTACTAAGCCTGGTCGTTCCCATGTTCTAGCTGATCATCTGTCGCGTATCCCACAAACTGCAGACGAGGAGCAGGATGATCCAGACCTCCCTGATGCTTCCTTATTCTTGGTAGAAACTGTCACTCCCTGGTATGCGGACATTGCCAATCTGCTGGCAACCCAACAGTACCCTCCTGGTATCTCTAGTCGGGAAAGGAAGAAGCTCATGCTAGAATCAGCCCCATACACCCTGCTAGGCGGTGCATTGTACAAGAAAGGCAAAGATGAAATGCTCAGAAGATGTGTTGCAGGGGATGAGATTGGGACTGTTCTGAAGGCTTGCCACGACGAGCCATGTGGAGGTCACTTTGCAGGAGAAGCTACGGCCAGGAAGGCTCTGCTAGCAGGTTATTGGTGGCCTACAATTCACAAAGATGCCTATGATTACTGTAAAAGATGTGATGCTTGTCAAAGAATGGGGAAACCCACGAAGACAAGTGCCATGCCACTGCAACCTATCCTTCCCTTAAAGTCGTTTGAGAAGTGGGGCATTGACTTCGTAGGTCCAATTGATCCTCCTACCAGAAGGAAACAGAACCGATACATCCTCGTATGTACGGATTATGTCACAAAGTGGTGTGAAGCTAAAGCCCTAAAGCGGGACGATGGTAACAGCGTGGCCCTATTCATGTACGAGAATATCATCACCCGTTTTGGCAGTCCCTTAGAGCTGGTAAGTGGCAGAGGCACTCATTTCCTTAATAAAGTCATGGAAGAGTTGACAGAGTTGTATAAGATCCGCCATCGCAAGTCCACTCCTTATTACCCTAGAGCCAACGGCCAAGTCGAAGTCACCAATCGCATCCTCTGCTCGATCCTGACAAGAACAATCGCCGCACATCTTCGTGATTGGGATGATCGACTTACAAAGGCCCTCTGGGCATACAGAACCTCCCATAAAGCAGCAACGGGACAGACACCTTTCCAGTTGGTGTATGGTACAGAAGCTGTTTTTCTTGTTGAACTGGAACTACCCTCTTTGAGAGTGGCTATCAAAGAGCGTTTGGGGGATGATGATTCACTGCAACGCCGTCTCCTGCATTTGGAATGTTTGGACGAAATTCGTCGGATGGCTCTACAATGCATGGAAGCCACACAAGCCCGACGTAAGGCTTACCATGACAGTTTCATCAAGCACAAAGAGTTCAAAGAAGGTGATTTGGTCCTAGCCTATGATTCACGCTTTGGCAAGTTTCCTGGCAAGCTCCAGCAGCGGTGGATGGGCCCCTATAAGGTACTTACAGTCAACCCTAATGGCTCTGTCCAAGTACAGACCATTGATGCCTCTGATGATCCCTTTCTGATCAATGGATATCGCCTGAAGAAGTACTTCCCTCCATGGGGATCTTGACAATTACAGTCACTTGATCCTTCCCCTCGTTGGCGCGGCATTGTACTTCTTATGATGCTACTTTTGATAGCCGTTCTTCAATCATTTCTGATGAAGAGGGCGCAACCCTCTGTCCCCTCAAAACCCCCTTCTAGTCTTGATTTCTTATCCTCTATTTTCCACCAGCGACAGTGGCGAGGTGGATTCTGACAAATGGTAGTTCTGCCATTCCCTTGCTCAATCTTGAAAAGAAAAAAAAAAACATATCGGTCATGGGAGAAAAGGGCTAAGGTCCCTGTCATGCCGACCTCTTCTTCGAGAAAAGGTGGAAACACCCTCGGGAATAGGGGAAAATAAGAAAAAGAAAAAAAAAAACAGAAGAAAAAAATAACAAATAAACAAATCTGTTATGAGAGAAAAGGAAGAAATTCCCTATCATAGCAGGCCTCGTTCCAAGAAAAGGTGGTAAACACCCTTGGGCGAGAAGCTGGCTGTGGAAAAGGTGGTAACACCCAGGAGTCCAGAAAGTGGATTCATTAATTGATATCCCTAGGATCCAATTCCGACGCTGCCTCCTTTGGTACGCTGTGTCCTGGGTCTCTTTGCAAAGTGACTAACTGTCCTCTAGCAGCCGACATGTTCCTATCCAAGACAATGTTCGATTTGATGGCTACCTCCCTGGGTACGCCTCTTCAACAACTGATGACGCGATCTTCATCGACAACCCCTTGAGTGATGTGAGCTTTCATCCTAACCGGATGGGGAAGTGAGTACGGTTGCCCTTTGTATCTATCAACAGAGAGTGAGACAGAGGGTGGGTCGAGAGACCAGTTTTTTCCCTTCAAATCAAATGCGAGGTGAGAAGTGTGAATGAAGTGTTGCACGCACGGGATGGGCCTCTCAAAGCACAAAGCACGATTTGTTATGTGCACTGCACTATAAGGCTCCCTGGCCTTCATTCTTGCACTGTATGCCGGCACAGGGTGGGATTCACTGTTGCACCATCAACTGCGCACAAGGCATACACCCTTTGCACAAGCGACTGTGAGGATTACATCAAAGGGTTTCAGGAAAAGGTTGCCCTCCTGTATCTATCCACAGAGCGTGAGACAGAGGGTGGGTTGAGTGTGACTGGAGTTTCTTCAATCAATTACCGAGAGGTGAGATTGAGGGATGTTACGACACTTGGAGTCAGGTATGTTCCCGTTTCCCTATGCACCCACGGGATGGGTCTTTGCTGTCATCACAAGACACATCACCCTGTTCTGTACACTGCACTGTAAGGCTCCCTTGCCTTCCTCCTTGCACCTATGCCAGACGGGTTGGACGCACTAATGCACCATCAACCGTGCACCCTGGCATACTCCTTCTGCACCATTCCCCCTTTTCGATTTCTAAACCGGGTATGCGATATGGGTTTAATCATTCTTCCTCAAGTAATATTAGTCATGGGGCGAGTGACTGTTCTTTCATTTCAATTGAGTGATTGTGAGTTGAGTGCAATATCCCTCATCATCGATGAATTTCCTGCGATTCCTTCGACCAGCTACCTCCCTGGGTGCTGCCGCGTGGTCCCTGCCATGACGAACGTGTGCTATAAAGATGCCTTGGTCCCTCCAGCACCGACAACAACACTGGACGTGCCATCGACACTCAACCTTGATTCTTGACGAAACGGGCCAAGTTTTTCTAACCCTACACCTTCTGTTTCTTCGTGACGGTCATGTTTTAAGTGTGGGGAAGTTAGTGGATGGTCTGTGGCGTGGTCCTAGGTCCCTGTTGCTCGGTTAACCCTATCCGTTAAGGTCTTAAGTGTGGGGATGCATCCCTGCGCGTCTCCCGTGCATATTTTTCTGCATATGCCTTAACCTGTTCATGCATGAATGCCTTGCCTTGCTTTTACCCTAATGGGATCCCTTTCCACCCATCCGGTTATGTTTCACCCACCCTTGGGGCTGTTCCCTTGCAGTTTTCCTTCATTCCCTGATTTTGAGGTTTTTCCATGTGAATGCACCCTACGTTCACCAAAATCCAAATCCAACATTATAGCCCTGTTCCTCCCATTGAACGGTCCATTTTTCCTTTTTACCTACCCCTGTTCCGGTGCACGGTTTTTGAGTTATTAATTTTTGAAGCATTTTACGCAATTTAGACGGTTTTCCATGTGAATGCGCTTTTCTTGCTTCCGAATCATGCTCTGACGTCATAGCCCTGACTAGCGCTTTTTCGCTGACATTTTTTCTTTTTATTCCGCATCATTTCGATACATGTTTTGTCTGTTATTAATTTTCCGGTTTTTTAAGACTTTTTCGTGTGTATTTTTGACATTTTTCCATGTGAACCTGCCCTATTTGCATCGGAATTCCAATTTGATTTGACAGCCGTGTCCCCTGTGCCTTCCCCCACCTTTTTCCTTTTTTCTCCACCCTTTTTCGACTTCTGGATTTTTACTTATTAAATTTTAAATGAGTTTTCGGGAGTATTTTTGGAGTTTTTCACATGTGAACCCCTCCTATTTCCGCCGGAACTGCGTTTTAACGTGATAACCCTGTGCCACCCCGTCTTGCGGACATTTTTCCTTCTTACTGCATGTCATTCCGGTGAATGGTTTGTCCGATATTAATTTCCGATCCCATTTTCGGGTTTGTTTTTTGGGGTTTTTCCATGTGAACGCGTCTTATCTCAGTCGGAATTATGTTTTCATGTGATAGGATTGTCGGGCACATCTTTCTACACAGTTTTCCTTTTTTCTGCACCTCATTCCGATGCACGGATCTTTCGATATTAATTTTTAAATTGCGTTTTTGGTTCGTTTTTTGTGTTTTTTGCACGTGACCGCCCTTTACCCCTCCCGGAACCCCCGTCCCGTATTTTCCTTGTTTTCCCCCTGTCATCCTGCCCACTTTTTGTTTTTACGCTATTTCGTTTTGACGTCCGAATTGGGAGTTATTAATTTTTCTTTATTTTCACGTTTTTTCTCGCGCCGTTTTGCGCGTGAACGCGCCCTTTTTCCATTTTACGCATCTCCACGCGCCTCGGTCGTGTCCACGTGACCCGTACCGTCATCCTGGCGGCCTTTCAATCCCGTCACGGCAAATTTTTTTACCCCGCCCCGCGCACACGCGCGGGACAGGGGGGGTACGTCTCCTTTTTGGGTCCTTCCCCTACCCTAACCCTACCCTAACCCTATCCTACCCCTAACCCTACCCTACCCCAACCCTTACCCCTACCCCTACCCCTACCCCGCCCGTTACCCCTACCCTTCCCGCCTTTCCCTATCCCCTCTCCCCTCCAACTGCCTCCTTCCTAACTTCCCTTTCCTTCATCCTCTTCTCCCTCCCTGCACGCTCCTCCTCCTTCCTCTCCTTTGTGCAGGCCCGCCTGTCCCCTCCTGTCGCCCCTGCCCGCAACGCCGCTTCCTGCCCTGTCCCCTCGAGTCGCCTTGCCCGCCTTCAGCCGCCACATCCCTGCCCTGCGCTCCCCGCCGTGCCGTGCCTCACGCCATCCCTGCCTTCGCCACGTGGAGCCCGCCTGCCTCCAGCCGTAGATGCCGCTTGACGAGTCCGCCTCACGCCGCCGCCGTCGCGCCTCCTCCCTGTGGACAGCCCGCCGCCGCCCCATCGGAGCCGTCGAGGCCGTTGACGTGCCCTGTGCGCCTACAGTTGCCGCTGGGCCCACCTCGACGCCTGCCTCCTCCCTGCCCCCGCCCGAGTCGCCGACGCCGTGCAGGCAATTGCCCTGTGCTCCCCGTTCCGCCGGCCGCCTGCGCGCCCTGGACGCAGCCCCGTTGACCCTACCTCCTGCCACGGTGGCCTCCTCCACGTGCCCTGTAAACCACCTCCCCATTAACCCCCCTTCCCACCCACTTCTAACCCACCCCCCATTAACCCTCCTTAGCCCCCCTTCCCACCCTCTAAACTACCCCCCCACTAACCCCCCTTCCCACCCACTTCTAACCCACCCCCCATTACCCCCCATTAACCCTCCTTAGCCCCCCTTCCCACCCACTTCTAACCCACCCCCCATTACCCCCCATTAACCCTCCTTAGCCCCCCTTCCCACCCACTAAACCACCTCCCCATTAACCCCCCTTCCCACCCACCTCTAATCCACCCCCCACTACCCCCCCACTAACCCCCCTTCCCACCCACTAAACCCCCCCCAAGGTACACTCCCCTTTCCCACCATCTCTACCCATCTTCACCCAAGCCTCCGGTCCTACGCACAAAAACCCTCTACCCCCCTGTACGCCCTTGTCCTACCCTGCTGCACCACTGCACCGCAGCACCACGACACCTTCGAGACGCAGCTACACGCGCGGGTGTGTCTATGCGTGTGGGTGACTGTTCGTGATTGATTGTACGCGGCTGTCGGCTTTTGATCATTGGTTGTTGACCACGCAGCTGCCACGCAGCCTATTGCTGGGTATTTTTCCCACATTTTTCATTACCACACCCGTCACTCCTTTTTTTTTTCCATTTAAATAACACCTAAAACACACACAAAAACATTGAAAAATATCAATAAATCATTAAAAAACCACTTTATATTCTGAAAATTTACAGAAAATCTAGAAACCTTTTCTTTTATTTTTGCAATCCTTGGCCCTCTTTTTCTCAACCTATAAATTTGAACAAAAATATTTTTTCCTATTTTTAAATTCCAAAATCTTTCAAAATACCCAAAAATATGCTAAAAATTCATTTAAAATGCTAAAAAATTTCAAATTAATTTCTGAAAAATTCCTAACACTTCCCTTCACAGTTTTATTTATTTTTGGTATCTTTTTCTTAGCTATCATAATATTTAATTTTCCCCCTAAATTCCTTAAAAATACAATACAATAATCAGTCAAACCTTTTTCCTTCAACACACCAACTAACCGTCTCAAGAAAAAATCCAGATATTTTTGGATAGCGGAGAAGCGCATTCTTTGCATTTTCATACACCCACTACCAGGTATTTCCCTTTTATTCGTTTTTTTTTTTAAACAACACAAAACAAAATAAAACATACACACAAGCTACCCCAAAATCCACGGTTAATATTTTAAAAAAAAAAAACAAAAAAAAACACAACAACCAGAGAAAAAAAAAACACACAAACCAACAAACCAATATTTAACCTAAATCAAACCTAACTACCACCATGGCACGCGCATTCGCGCTAAACATACACATTCTTTTTAATTAAAATCAACCAGTCGTTCACTTAGCACGCGCTATGTGCGCTAAAGAGGCACTTTAATTTTTTAATTAAAAAGAACCAGCCGTCACATGAGCACGCGCTGGCAAAAAAGCGCTCCACATCACCTTAATTTGTAATCAATGAATTGCATTTAGAGACCCCGTCAGGAATCGAAGTCCGGGAATCGAATAACTGCACCATTTTAACCTAATAATTGGTAAATAAATTTATAATAAGGAACCGCCGTTTTCTTGTTAAGGTTTATCACCTAATAAAAATTCACCCATTTTTAATAATTGATTAAAATTCACCCTTCATTAAATTAATTCCCCCCTCACTGCACTTAATTCCCTTTTTAATGAAGCGTTTCGTGGGATGGGTATGCGCAGTTCTTAGTGTTATTTTCCATGGTCCAGTCTTGGTTTATCACAGATGTCGTATTGATATGTGTCGGATATGGTATGGTTTTGGTTTCCTGTCTTAGTTACGGTTACGGGTACGGTATGCAGTTTTTTTTCTTTTGTTGCCTGATACGGGGTTCAGGGTGTTTGTCTGATGCATCGCATGAAGCTTTCGGTCGCATTTGTCTCAAGGTCATGTCAAATTTTTTCTAGGATGTGGTTTGCTTGGGGTTAGTAGGTCGAGTCACGTTTTATTAGTAATTCTCTTATCCTTGTTTTTTTTGTCTGTTGCTTTGCAGGCATTCTTCTTGATTGTCTGTGTTTGTGGTGTGTGTGTAACCATCTGAATGGCGCCTTCTCATGCTCCTTCCCCTATCCAGTACGTCCCATTAGTTAGTAGGGATTACTCTTCCCTACTTACTTTTGAGCCCCTCACGAAGGCAGGACTTGCTGCTTTTGTGGCCACTCCTTTTCCATTACTTCTAGAGGATCCGTCCTTATGTGATGAGTTCCTGGCCTCTTACAGCAAGAAGACAGGCGTAGTCCAAGGAATGTCTATGACATTGACGTCTCGCGGCTTAGGGAAGGCTCTGTCTTTACCCTTCAAAGGAGAACCTTTTGTGACCACTCGTCAGCTCTTCTCTAATGAAGAGATTCTCAAGCTGTTGCAGAAGCAGACAAGGGAAGTCCTTGATGTTAAGAAAGTGATAAACTCTTCAGGAGTTTCTTTTTCTATGATTACTGATCCCGTATGGAAGACGATGTGTCAGTTCCTTCAGGACAGGTTCATGCCTGCCAAAACGCCATCCCACTATTTGTCCAAAGAGCTTTTCACAGCTTCCAGGATGGTGCTGAAAGGCGTTGCTATTGATTGGAGCACATACCTCCTTACTAAAATGGATCAGCATTTTGTTAAAGTCACGAGGGGTAATGTTACCAATGTTACCTACGGATCATATTTGTCTGCCTTCTTGACCTATTCAGGTTTACAGAGGACTGTGCCTCCGCCTCCTCCATCAGATCCAATACCTCCTCCTCCACCTTCAGAAGAGTCAGCACCTATTGACATTGAGGATGATGATTCTCCGCCTCCCCTGGTCATACAACGCAAACGCTTGAAGAGGGTAGCGGATAAAGCCCCTGCTGTACTTCCCTCAGTGCCTATCCCTGCTACTTCTGGCAATGAACTCCCTGGGTATCTCACTTGCAATAACCTGTTCAGAGCACATAGAGAAGGATCCTTGGAGATATCAGTTCCCTCCCTGAACAGTCTCGTTTCAGGAGATGCCATTCCTTTTCTCTGCAAGGATATTCAAAGTTCCATTGAGTTGTCTGTGACAGCCTGTGTTCAACAGTTGTAGGCATCTTTCTATGAGGAGCTCATGCAGTCCAAAGACTAGTTGCATAAGGCAACATCTGAGTTAGCTTCTGCTAAGGATACCCTAGCAGATCTATTTAAGCAAATGGAACAGCAAACCCAACTGGTTGCCATCCAAAGCGATGAGATTTCTTCATTGAAGACCCAGTTATTCGAGGCTCAGTCACAGGTTACTAGCCTTTCAGCAGAGAAGGAGAGGATGTCCAGCGAAGTGAAAGAATTCCAAGCTATTTTAGATGACAAGCTTTCAGCTTTACAGATGGCTAATGACACAGTGGCCAACCAAGCCTCCCAAATCCAGCAGTTGCAAGATCAGCTTGCAAAGTCCTGCTCTGTTCCTCCAAGCCCTCCTGTTCCATTAATTCCTTCTCTTTCACAGTAGGATTTGGCTGCCCTACAGAGATAGGCTACTTTGTGCCCTCTATTCCAAGATAAAGTGGAAAGATTGCAGTCCAGAATGGACTTGTTATGGTCTACCTTTGAACAGTTTCAGGAATATGTCTTACCATACCATTCTTTCTTTGTCCACTACCACTTACAGAAGTTGGTCTTCTACATGAAGCTTTCCACGATGGATTTACCTTTTCCAGAGGATGGCTGGAGTGGGGCTTGGTCTGCTGAGTTGTTGACAGAGGTAGTCAGAATGCTCTTTGAAGATTCTGTCACGCCAGACACCATGTTGATGTCATACATGTATCTCCGAGGAGATTTGTTAATTCCAGATGAGGTAGATATGGCATGGTATGTGGGGGATGTGGTCTTACAGGCTGTTCTATATGTCAATCATTTGGAGTTGCGCATAGCTGATATGTTCCAAAGTTATTCCTCCAAAGTAGCTAATTGTCAGGATAATTCGTGGCATCCCATGATTGATTCGGTGGTCCTAAATCAAAGACAAAACACAGCTCCTACCTTTGCCCAGAGTACTAACCAACTAAGGATGGATCTCTTAACCTATCTTTCCAAACATAATCCATTTGATGCTACCTTCTTTGATGCCTATCATAGACGATCTCTCTTAGGACCTTCTGTTCCTACCCTCCTCTATTACCAACAAATGGCTCACCGCTATGCTATATATATTTCCCTTTGTCAAACTAATTCCACAGTAATTTTACCACTTCTTTTCCAACCTTCATCTTTCCCTCAAATTCCTATTTTCACTTACTGTTCCTTTATTGAGGATAGGGTATTTTCCCCTTCTCCACCCTGTCCTTCACCCCTCATTAATGTACCCTCCACATTTCCTATTTATCAGTTAACAGCGTTCCTTAGTGATTCCTTACAAATTTCTGCCACTCCTTCTTTAACCTTTTCTTCCTTTTATGATTTTTCCTATCCTTCCCTACATCCACTTTCCCTTATTCCATTACCCTCTCCTAACACTTCCATATCTCAACCACCTCAGTTGGTTAGTGACTGTGACGGTTTTGATAATTAGATTTCTAGAAGAAGGGGATGGAGTTCGGATGATTGCCTTACAGGACCACAGATTAATTGGCCAGTAATTCCAGGAGAATGGACAGCTTCTAGTCAAGCTTATCAAAACTATGTTCATTTTGCCCAACAATATTCACAGTCTGCAGATCCCTCAGTGAGATTAACTGCTCACTTTGCTTGGTACCTGGCGTATATGCATAGGCACTCTCATAATGATTCAAAGCCTATTCCAAAGTTGTGCATGAATGTCAATGTTAGCATTGATTCCCAACAGTTGGAGATACTGTATTTTCATGCCCTCTGTTTGCCTAGCAGATACTTGGTCCTGTTGGAAAGGATGTGTTGTCTCCAATTTTTCCAAAATCCTCCTAAAAACTTTGTAGATGAATCCTTATCTATGGATCGATTCCGACAACATCAATCTTTTAAGAGGGATCATCTTCATTGATACCTTTCCAATGTATGGTGGAAGCTTTTTAATGAACAACTTTCTTTTTGAAGAAGTCATTCAGATGGTTGTGTTGTGTATTAGTGTTTGTGTTGTGAGTTCATGTATGTCAAACGAACGTGGTGGTTTCCTATTGGATTTTGTGTCCGAGCTATGTTTTGGAGATTTGTAAAGATGGGGTCGTAGTTGGAGAGTTGAAGCAGATGCAGATGAAGAAGCAGCAAACTCTTATATCCTTTACAAATTTGTGGTGATTTTTAGTTTGATAAGAGGTGTTAATTTCAAAAGGGTTTTCCTTTCTTTGTATTTTTATATCAGAAACAGGTTATAAGTTGGGGTCGTGGTGGATGGATTCTTTTTGAAAAGATATTGAAGATCAAAGTTGAGCTTTTCCCTGAACTTGTATTTCCTTTTTCCTCGGTCGCGAGGACGCTTCCTTATTAAGTGTGGGGATATGTTGAGTGTTGAAATGACTTGTTTTTTGGCTGATTTTTGTTGTTTTTGAGAGCTGAATGGTTGATTTTATGGGATGATTGGTTGATTTAGAAGTGGATTGAGAGTGTTTTGGATGGTAATGATTGTGTTTTGGAAGTTCATGATGTTTGTTGATGGTTCTGTGATGTCCTGATAGGTTCTGATTGGTTCTGTATACCTTCTGTTTTGTTCTGTTTTGGTCTGTTTTGTTCTGATTGTCTTCTGTAAGGAGGGATGAAGTATTGATTGATGAAGAATGAGATATTGAGAAAGCTTATTGAATGGTTTGTGAGAGTTTGAAATGGTTTGAGAGTAAGTTATGTGGTTTTGATGACCTTCTGTAACCTTCTGTAGGTCTTCTGTAGAGCTTCTGCTTCTGTTCTGTTTCTGTTCTGTCTCTGTACTGTAGCTGTTCTGGTACTGTTCTATAGACTGTTCTGTATGCTTCTGTAAGTGTTCTGTGGAATGTATGTGTGACTTTGGGAAAGTTTTCTAGCCTTGGAAAGAGGTGAATACAAGTGCAAAAGAGCTGAAGGAAGTGGAAGAAGTAGCTGTTAAAGACTCAAGAGAAGACTAGAGTGAAGTGACAGTAGTGAGCCGTGAAGAGACACTGTAGTGGCTCTGGTGACTCTTCATATCAGACATACCTCTTGGGAGGGGTATCCACGACCTAAGAGTGATTTTTGAGAGTGATTTTTGAGAGATTGTAGTGAGGATATGATGTATTATTGATGGAGAGAGAGAGAGAGAGTCAGAGATAGCCAATTCTACTGAAACAAAGTGATTGTATATGAGAGATTGAGAGAAAAGACTATGAAGATATTGAAGATGAATACTATGTGATGTATTTCCATTCAAAGATGGTGTATTTCTTTGCTTTCTTTGTTCTATTGATGGATTTTATGAAGATATTGAAGAATATGGTTGATTCTATTAAAACCGTGGGAGATTTACATGATGCTGCATGAAGATTTGTTGTGCCTGGTGTTCTTTTCTTCATTGTGATCATATGAAACATGATAAACAAGCTTGTTGATGTTACAAGATAGATTTTCTTGCAAGAGAATTCCCTTTTCCTTGGTGTTCCTCTTGGGGCTCCACTTAGCTTTGGGCAATCTTGTTTTAACTCCATTACTTCGATCAGGAATTGCAAAATGTAACTTTTTCCACCCATCGTAGTCCTGCAGTCTACGAACCATGACATTCCCTTCCTCATTGATGGGTATTGAGAGAAAATTCCTAGCCTTTTCTCCTCCAAAGCAAGGCTTTTTTGGCAAGTTACCAGATTATCCTGATATCTTATCATCTTTTTCAATCGTCACTTGATGCTTGTGTAGCCCAATTTCTGATAGCACTCGCTCCACATTCCTACACGTTGCAATGGCTTCTTTTTTTGGTTGCATCCTATAAGCAAATAAAATGTATTTATATACAAGTTTCTCCATGATTCTGACAAAAGCATGCAATGAACAAATGTGAATCCAAGGGAATGTTGAAGATGGGCTTCCAAGTGGGATCTTCTCTATTGCGCGTCAGTGCAGCACTTATCACCTTTCACCAGTTCTTCTTTCCGTCCTTTCCTTCCACCCTCTCTGTCAAGCAATATAGGCATGGATTCTTTGTATTTGCACCATTGGAGATTCCACACATGCATTTTAAAGTTTTCAAGTCTCCTGCAAGATGCCATTCAACCAAGTATTGGCCATACCCTTCAACCGAGAGCATCTCACCATGTTCCTGAGACGATCGATGATGCTTGGAATGCCTGTGTGCATAAAGAATAGCTGCAACACCTCAAATGTTTCCTTAGGAACTTCAAATGCAGCGAGCCACCACACATGGTGCTCAGCTTGAACACTAAAGTTCCCTGGTTTGTTCTTGTCGAATTGTAAAGCTCTATTCATTAGAGTTACACTAACTCTTTCAAGCTTTACTCCTTTGACGACCTCACTTTCATCTAATTTTATAACAAACTGCAATTTACCATTACATTCCTCAACAGACATATTGTAGTACATTACCATTGCCGATTGCACCTTGTTCAAATCTAAATAGTAATTATTGAGTTTGGTGAACTTTACCTCATATGCATTTTTTGGTCCCAACCTTTAGTATTTCCACACATTGAACATGCATGGGATCTCCTATCAACTCCAAAACCTTTGTATTAAGTTGTTGTCGAGCCTCTATTAACTTCGAAGGTTGAGGAAGAGGCATGATTCTATTTCTCTTCAGCACATGACCAAACCCAGCCTTCACACCTCTGAATATTTTTGAGTAAGTTGTGCTAATGCCGGCCCTATCACAAATAGATTGTACATCCACAGCTAAGAACTCATTTGACACATCTTTTAATGTGCACTCAATCACCTTTTCCTTCACAGCCTTAAACTTACGATTGCTCAAAGCGTTTTCCAGTGTACTTGCCTTCAGCAATCTACTAATACATGATCCAACCTCACCCTCACCTAGGTTCTCTTTCTGAGCTACCTTACATGCTTTGATATGTTGCTTCCACTAGCCACTATTCACAATTAACTCATTGATTGGCTTCTTCTTTCGTTTGCACTCCTGTGTTAGCTTGCTGTTGATCTTTCTCAAGTCTTCCAATTGTGCCTTTGCCTCCTCATATGAGATACCAATGTCATGGATAGTGTCCTGCATTGAAATAATTTGATTGTTTTGTTGAATTACAGTGTCATTAAGTTGTACCACTTGTCCTATGAGTTGTTGTATATGAAGTTGATGTGCAGCGATCACATCATGGCAATTTTTTATGGTTGCCTAGCAAGTTGTAAATACTTTGAACGCCTGATCATTGAGCCACCTAGTATAACCAAGTAACCCATTTTCACTCTCGCACACATACTTCAGCAAATTTGTGATTCCTGATAAAGTTGGAGGTCTATTGCTTAAGAGGTCAATTGGGTAGATTCCCCTATCAACCCACAAATCCAATGTTTCAATCCCATTTGCCTGCAACTCTGCAAAACCTGAAGGTTGACACTAGTACGCTAGGTTCTTTTGAATAATGGGGCATATTAAATCTCTACCTCAATATGCAGCTCCTTCTTTCCTATATTCATTTTACTATTAATAGAAACGGGGAGCCTACTTAGCTATCACAAGAGGTAGAGTGGAGATGCATAGAGAGGCACACAAAGGTGCCAAGGGAAAGGAGGGTGTAAGTAATTCACTCTGTTAATGAAGGTTGCATAAACACAAAGAAGAGGTCACAATAGAGCCATGAGAGAGTATAGATATGGGGGGAAATAGCTCAGAGGGTAGGGATGTCCAAGACTTTTCGTATTTTAGATATTTCTATTTTGCCTCCAAAAACACCTCCAAAAAACACGAAATTTGACCAATTGGTTTGTTTTTTGACCAAAATCTAGGATATAAAAAATCCCCAAAATATCTTAAAAGGAACTTTCAAAATTTCATTTTTCTTGTTCTTGATTAAAAAATCAATTACCTCGTATCTACTAATCATATTGCATTGAAAATGAAGCACCACACTCCCGTAACTAACTCCTTTTTTAATATAAAATTTGGTTGAAAAAGACTTTTTCAATGAGGAGAGAGAAGGAATCTGAGTATATCTTTGTAGATAATATAAAAAAGGCAAAACGAGATTGCAAAAGTGGAGAGAGAGGAGGATTATTTTACTATTCTTCTCTCCTCTTTTCCTTGTTTTAAGGAGAAGAGGGGGGGCTAAAAGGCCCATTTGTGAGTTCATTTTTTTCCTAATGGGCTAGAGAATTATTAAGAGAATTTGAAAGTTGATTTGAGCAATTGGATCTTGCAGAACACCAAGCTCTTTCAAGTTAGAAAATTGATTTGTTTCTATAGGAAGTTGATCTTGAGCTTCAAGTGAAGCTTGATGATTTGTTGGGAGGATCAGACTACAGAGATAGGTCTGAAAATAGAGTGGAGACATGTGAAGGAAGCTGATACTGCACTTGTGAAAAAGCATAGAAGAATAGAAATATTGCATGTCTCTAGCTTGCCCACTGTTACGGGAAAAACACTTGAAGTATCCAGTAAGCCACCCACTTCTGTGGCTAACCCTATGGATGTATCTACTATTGTTCCCTCTATTAGGGAAGATGTCTTAGATGAATTGGTCAAAGGTGTATGGGATCTTCAATTGAAGGTTGAAAAATTGGATGAAAAAGGACAAGAGGAAAGGGGATGGGCAGTAGCCCCTGAGCCAGGAAAAAGATGTATGTGGTGTGATAGTTTGTAGTATGAGAGAAAAGATTGTGCTGCCTATCAGGAGGCCTTAACACAATGGCTCATCTTTTGGAAAGATGGCAAGATCCATGCACAAGAAACAATATTGCCTCTTGCTTTGAATTTTGGAAAGGGAGGTATGCAGAAGTTGTTGGAAGACTTGGTTGTCTGAAATGCTTATGCGACAATACATGCTTCTACTTTTGGTCTACAGTTGGATAGAATGCATGGCCGAGTGATGGTCCAAAGGTTGACATATGGACACATGCTTTACATGCAAGTGAAAAGAGAAAGGTTACTGATAGTGAAATGTCTCATGTAGGGCAAGACATTCGTGACATAATTGGTTAGGAATCACGGGTAGATGCATATTCAGTGTATGCATATTTAGAAAAGGTACAAAACATGGATGTACTTGTGGAAAAAAAATGAAAGACAGATGAAGATAATGCAACAACATCTAAAAGAATGACAAGAAGAAGTGTGGATCAGCCTAAAGCTACAAATTAGCCACCTCCCGAGCATGCTATGGAAGAGGTCAGTCAAGAGCAAAAACATGATAGCAAACAAGAGGGAAAAAAGAAGGGTAAGCAGCCAGGGTATAAGTTGCAGTCTGACATTGAGACAGCCACAGATCTTAAGAAGATTCTTGAAGAATGGATCTTAAACAGTCGAGTGGAATTCACCTTGGGAGAGGTGCTTGGCATCACCAAGTGAGAATTTCATGATGAGATCATTGACATAATTAAAAGGAAGCGTTAGTTTCTTGGTGATACCACTAGTGCATTGCTGAAGAGGAAACTGGTTTGTTGGGTATTCGGGCTGAATATGAGAATGAAGTACTGGATTATCTATGCAGAATGCTACTAATCAGCGGCGGACAACATTTTGAAAAGAGAATAAAGTGGCTAAAAATGCATTTTCTTGTAGCAATATGCACGGTGGAGTAAGGCAAATGCAACAATATGGGGAAGAGACTCTAGGATTTATTCCTCGAAGTCATTACACAAGAAATCATTGGGCCAAGGATACCACTGAAACAGTGGTGAAAATAGGGGAACAAGAAATGCCTTGTGTTGTTTTACTTGACCATGGGTTTGAGATAAATGTCATTGAGTGTGGACTATATGAAAATGGTGCATGGCATGTGGACACTGATCATGGTTGGTGTATGAGGGCTACAAATAATTCTTTGGGAGAGCTTGATGCTACATGTCTTAATGTAAATGTGATGATTGGTGATGTATAAGAAGAGCAACACTTCTTTGTGCAAGATAATTCCTGATATGCGGTGATTTTGGGACAACCCTATATTACAAGAGTGCGTATGGAAACAAAGGTGCTTGATGATGGTTCTGCTTATGCAAGAGTCAGAAGCAAGGATGGGAGAAAAACAATCCAATTTCTTACTGTTTGTGTTAATCATCCTAGAAATCAGGATACGCTTTGAGAGTCTCCTTTGGCTCCAAATGCAAGGAAATTCAAAGACCTGGATTTTCATTAAGCACTACTGCAATGTGGGGCTACAGTAGTGCTGCTCAAAGGATGTACTCGCCTCTTGATGGAATGAAGCATGTATTTACTATTGGTTATTCTTAGTTTATAGCAGCAAACAGTTCATGTTGGTTTAAGCCTACGGAAGCTATATGCAAGGCTAAACTCATATCTATGAAACGGGCTACTAAGGAACTGAAAGCATTGGGACTATTAGCTAAAAATGAAGACATTTCAGGCATCTTTTATGGGCTGAATATTAATCAAAGCAAATAGCACAATCATCTAACACCCACGAGCAAATCTCCAAGCCAGTGTCAAAGCCACTTAGGAGTCCTAAATCTCCTGCACCCTCTTCCCCTACACAGACACAGGAAGCACAACACTCGTCAGGTGTGGCTATTCAATCCCAATCTCGACCTACATCAAAGCTTCCAAATGTCCAAGAGGCAGGACACGACACCGTCTGTGGCTCTCGGCCCAAGGATTTTCCTATGCAACCTAAGGTGGCTAGCTCAACTGATACTCGGCCTACACAAGGGAATGCTCTAAGAGCAACGACCACTTCTAATTGCCCTAAGGACTTGACACCGCAACCCACCAAGGGTAGCCAACCCACTAAACTAGCCGCTCTTACTTCCAATCAGGAATCACAGCAGTCACAGCCCTTAGCCGTCACAACACCCCTTGCGGACAGTGTCCTTAGTAGTTTGCCTATGGAAGAGGTGTCGCAACCAACTTCCTCGAAAACTCCAGCACTTTCAGAGTGCCTAAATCCTAGGCTGGAGAAGTTAAACTCAAGGGAGTTGGCTGAGGAGCTAGACTCTCCGAAAAGGGAGGTAATTGTGCTCTCACAACCTAGCAAGGCTATTCAGCAGGCCACGGCCATGTCCCGTAAAGACACACTAGAGGAAGAGAATGCTGAGGCCCAACCAAGCACACCAACGGTTGATCTAGTTCAAGGTCCTGAATCGTTGAGCGATGCACCTTCATTAACCAAGAAAAAGAAGAGAAAACAACGCAGGCAACAACAATCACAGGTGGTTGTGAACCCCAAGAGCATTGAGACCAAGAGCGATGGAGAACTAGGGAATAAAACATTGAGTCCATCCACCAATGAACCCATTAATGCCTCTCCTAATAGTGGTGAACCCTCAGACGCGTCCGTGTGCTCTGAAAAACCAAAGCAACCGTTGCCATCAACAGTTGATCGCAACACTCTATCCACTGACAATAGAACTCGCATTGACCAATCAAGAGTGGATACAACGTCGTCACAACATGGTGACAAATCTATACCAGTCACATCTGAGAAGAACCATGACAAAATAGCAGCAAAACCTCAGGAGAAACATGAGAACCTCAAGAGCATAAGGAATCCTAGCGCTAACCAATCTTGCTCATCTAGACCTGAGCCCCCAGCCATGCTAAAGCCTAAGAAAACTCTTAGAACTTTGCATGAGATAGCAACCGAGCAAGCCCTCGTTGAACATAGAAGTGTCATAGAATGCTTAACTGAGTTGGATGCTAAGCTCAAAGTGGTTGCATGTGTCTACATCCTTGCGGACATGGGCACAATCCCCAAGGAGCAGCTTGGAGATTACTTGACCTTTCCTCTATCATGGGAAGAACAAGAACATCTTAGCGGGCACTACGACAGGCTCCTGCATGAACGCATGCGACTCATCCCTGACGACGAGGCTGACGAACTACGCTTAACCGTCAAGCTCAATGAAATGTTCTGCCGATCGAATCTCGTAGACATAGAGCAACTAAAGTGACTATTAGTAGGCCAGAGTCAATTTGAGCAGCGTTGGTGCGAAAGCTGTGTTGTAATGGCCAAACTAGGGGCTCAGATGCCAAATGGCGGTCTCAAAGAGACCCAACCTATGTGGCACCAACTTCCCTTCGAGTGCTGACTGACATTCGGGGTATGGACTTAGCTGGAACTAGGCTACAGGGCCCTTTGATTGATAAGGTTCTCACTAAGGAGGAGTTACATATTGCCAGTAGACTCGGTCAAGGTTCCATGCTACTCGACGTGGCAAAATATCTATCAGTATTAAGTAAGCTGCCGCGAATACTAGATGTGTGTGCCACGCTCCGGTACAACCCCGAGTTCTACACTTGGTTCTTATCCTCGTGAAGTGACATGGATTCATAAATATGTATATAAATAAACACTGCTTTTTGTGTCATTGTGTATAAACAATGTCAACACACACGAGCAATGATAGTCAAGCGCAGGGAGAAGAGTGGGGTCAGATAAACTAAGCTCCTCAAGTCCTCCTCTCATCACACATTTAAAAGTTGTGTGACCATCCCCACCTCCAAGTGAAGGGCATGCAACCCACATTACCACCATAGGAAGCCTTGACCAACAACTCTGATGGTGTAGACAGGGTGTAGTCCCTTTCTATACACCTTCTTCCCTTTTTTGGTCTATCCTTTTGAGGATGTGCCATGTCCGACTCCATGACAACCAGTCCACACAACTTAGCATAAGCCAATATCTGCTAATGACTGGTGGCAAAACGAACATCATCTTGGGGGCCATCCCTCTACAACAAACACGGCATGCCTCACCCCTCCCCTTCTTGTCATATGCGCTTGATAACCCACACTAAAATCCCTTCCTACGAACAGTTGTATCCTATATCAAGGTCTAAACCCTTGGGTTGCATCTTGCAGGCTTCTAGACGAAACACATGGAGAACCATGGACACCTGGCATGCAAGGATGCTCTTCGCAAAAGACGGGAGCATGTGGCACACACCCCTCCACTGGAGCACTATGTGCCCAACATCAAGAGGTATGCCAAGAAGTGAGGCCCTAAGAAACACCGTCCAGGGCGAAGGCCGAAGAATCCTCGAGTCAAGAAAGTCGAGACTCAAAATGCGCAATAGGTGGCAGCACTAGTGGCATGAACCCCCAGCTCACGCTCGGGCCCTAGATGCTCAAGGGCAGAAAGGGCAGCTCGGGAAAGAGAAGAATTTAATGAATTGTTTAAAGACATTCTGGAGACAGTAGCGGGCCGGGACTACACCATTCATGTCCCGGCTGACATGTTCCCTACCCAACCCCACGGGAGCCCTACACCAGCAAAGGCCCAATCACCCAGCCACCCAGACTCGCCCCGCCTCGTACAAATAGAATAGCCCCATGTTGTATAAAGGGCTTATCAAATGCTACCTGGCCATGACATTTTGTCTTTAAATGGTTAAGTGTTGACATGTTCCCGAATTGTACGAACTTTTCATATCTGCGTTTAATATATTTCACGCCTTTAGCAAAAGAAAAAGCTAATCAAGCGCAGGTGATAAATATCTAAGTCAACACCATAGAATTCAGATAAGTGATGTCTCCTTGCATTGCACTGGTTTATTATAGTTGCGGTATATACCATGCATGTACTCTCACGAAGTGACAAGTGGATGCAGGATAATACAGGTCCTTGTGCGAAAGTGTTCAATGCCCGATCACCGCAACACCAACAACCCCACAACGAGCCGGGGCAAAGCCACACTGCCGAAAGCAAAAACCACCCTTGCCGACCACCCACATCGCATGGACCAATGCACATTCATGGGCCACGCTCTCCTTCTGGGTCAAGCTCTATAGTTGGCTCTCGACAGTCGTTATCTCAATTGCATCAACATCGTGTGTGTCACACGGAGGTTTGCAATATCTCAAGTGTATCTCTCCATCTCGACAACTGCTTCTCTAACAACGAGGCTAGGGCACAATCGTCACTATTATATCAATTTCCTGAGCCTTCGAACTTGACATTCTCCAACCCATTGAAAGGCTGATAGCCTCAACATATTGTAATGGTTGTACTCAGGCAAGTCCAAAAAAAAAAAAAGAGAGACAAGAAACGGATGAAAAGATAAGAAGCACGATCACAGCACAGCACCTAGGGGTCCTCAAATTAGGTACGTCCGGTGACCTTGATCGACTGGCTTCGTTCCTAGTCCCCTAGCCCTTTCGCATCACCCACAATTGTTTAGGGCACATCAATGGTAGGACATTGTTGAGTGTTGAAATGACTTGTTTTTTGGCTGATTTTTGTTGTTTTTGAGAGCTGAATGGTTGATTTTATGGGATGATTGGTTGATTTGGAAGTGGATTGAGAGTGTTTTGGATGATATTGATTGTGTTTTGGAAGATCATGATGTTTGTTGATGGTTCTGTGATGTTCTGATAGGTTCTGATTGGTTCTGTATGCCTTCTGTTTTGCTCTGTTTTGGTCTGTTTTGTTCTGATTGTCTTCTGTAAGGAGGGATGGAGTATTGATTGATGAAGAATGAGATATTGTGAAAGCTTAGTGAATGGTTTGTGAGAGTTTGAAATGGGTTGAGAATGAGTTATGAGGTTTTGATGACCTTCTGTAATCTTCTGTAGGTCTTCTGTAGAGCTTCTGCTTCTGTTCTGTTTCTGTTCTATTCTGTTTCTGTTCTGCTTCTGTACTGTAACTGTTCTGGTACTGTTCTGTAGACTGTTCTGTATGCTTCTGTAAGTGTTCTGTGGAATGTATGTGTGACTTTGGGGAAAGTTTTCTAGCCTTGGAAAGAGGTGAATACAAGTGCAAAAGAGCTGAAAGAAGTGGAAGAAGTAGCTGTTGAAGACTCAAGAGAAGACTAGAGTGAAGTGATAGTAGTGAGCTGTGAAGAGACACTGTAGTGGCTCTGGTGACTCTTCATATCAGACATACCTCTTGGGAGGGGTATCCACGACCTAAGAGTGATTATTGAGAGTGATTTTTGAGAGATTGTAGTGAGGATATGATGTATTATTGATGGAGTGTGTGAGAGAGAGTCAGAGATAGCCAATTTTATTGAAACAGAGTGATTGTATATGAGAGATTGAGAGAGAAGACTATGAAGATATTGAAGATGAATACTATGTGATGTATTTCCATTCAAAGATGGTGTACTTCTTTGATTTCTTTGTTCTATTGATGGATTTTGTGAAGATATTGAAGAATATGGTTGATTCTATTAAAATCCGTGGGAGATTTACATGATGCTGCATGAAGATTTGTTGTGCCTGGTGTTCTTTTCTTCATTGTGATCATATGAAACATGATAAACAAGCTTGTTGATGTTACAAGATAGATTTTCTTGCAAAAGAGTTCCCTTTTCCTTGGTGTTCCTCTCGGGGCTCCATGTTTTTGGTGCGCAGCCGGGGAAACTTGCCATCAACAAGCACCAGAAGAGGCTGAAAATGAAGGAAATGGCATTGCCAAGAAGAGAAGAATTCAATGGATGTTTGTAAAATTCCTTCTTCCACTGAAGAGTTGGAATTTCTCATAATCAAAGCCACTTTCCACAAGAAGTTCATCCCACAATGGCGGAAACACATCACCATCATGATGCATGCTCTATGTGGTGGACAGTTTCCTCTTCCTATTGAAGCAGCAGAAACTTGCATCTTGGTGGCAAACTGTTTGGGAACAAACTGAAGAACAGAAACAGAGAGAATGACCATCCATGGAAGATTTGACATTCATAGAGAAGTTTCCAGACAACATCAAGTGGGAGATTGTGAAGAAGCTTCAGGGGTCTTGGTCTGTAGAGGTTCACAAAGACAAGAAGGAAAAGAGTTGGAATTTGTTCGTGGATGCTCAACAGCAAGATACATGGGATGCTTGGTGTACTGATAATCTTCTGTTTGTTCAATTAGCAACCCACTGGAACTTGGTAGACAGAGTGTTTTTCACAACATACACTGTTGAAACCATCAGAAGCTGGCACTACTATAATGATGGCACCACCACAATGCTCATACGTATGCATTTTGACACCTTCAGAACCGAATACCTTCCTCTGTGCAGTGGCATGAAAGCAGAATTCAGGGACGTTGAAAAGAAAGAAGTAGAAGAAATGTTGGCAAGAGAGTCCTCCAGAGACTGAAGTCTTCTGTTAACCCTCTGTGGAGCACTAACAACATAGTGGAGTCAACCCCCTGATGAATGACGCAATAAAAAGGCAAGCGTTAGAACGAGTCCAGAGGTACGTGAGAAGAGAGAAAGCAAGAATCAAAGCTGAGAGCGAGCTCGCAGCAGAAGCCGCCTTTGACGCCCTTGCGGAACTCTTTACAGAAGTCCCAATGGCACATCAAGCCCTTCCTCCTCCTGCTGGAGGTCCACTTCCAAGCCAGATCCGTCCTGGAAATATTGATGACAGACCAGCGAATGTAGTCCCATTGCCAGTTTTTAAGGGAGAGTACAATGAAGACCCCGATCTTCATGTAGCAGAGTTTATGGTAGCGTGTATGGCTAACAATGCCAGAACCCCGGAGCATTGGTTAGCAATATTCCCCGCCACTTTCAAGGGCGCGGCGTTTCAATGGTATGAGAGACAAGCAGCAGGAACTTTTGGCACATGGGACGACCTGAAGTTGGCCTTCCTTACTAAATTCAGGCGTGAAGGTTTTGAAGAGCGGATGAGAGAGGAATTTATGAACCTAAGTCAGTCCTCTGGAGAAAGAGTGGAAGCTTATGTCTCACGAATGGAATCCATCCTGAAGAGATGGACTAACCATAATCTAGATGATGGCATTCAGAAGGGGGTGTTTCTCAGAGGATTACAACCAGAAGTCCGTAAGTTTGTGGAGCTGCAAAGACCAGCCACACTGCAAGCTGCAACAGAAGGTGCAAGACTGTACGATGAAGTGGAAGCTAGATTGGTGATGAATACAGGAAGAGGAGTTCTACCTCCTCTGATGCCAGGAATGATGTATCCACCAAATGCAGTCCCAGGGACTGTTCCCTATCCCTACCAACAGATGCCCCCGATATCACAGTACAGTGCACCAAATCCACAGTGGCCACAATCCATGCCTCAAATGATGGCTCAACCACAACAAACATAGTCTCAACTAATTTCCTCAATGCCAAATCAACAGCAACAATGGAACCCTACCAACTGGAGTCAACAGCCAACAGTTCAAACAGGAGCACTGAATCAGAACCAGAACAGAGACCCCTCTGTACCAGCCCAACCAGTTTATGCAGTGATTACAGAAACTCCTCAAAACCCTCCTGCCAGTGCCTCAGGAGGAGAAAGCTTGAAGGATTATTTATCCAACTCAGTTGCAAACATCAAAAAGGAGTTGATGGATGTGATTACAGAACAACTACAGACGCTGAAAGTGAATACCGCTAGCATATCCAACGTTACAGGAGCAGGAAGAGATGTGATGCGGTCAAATACTTGGTGTGGTAAGTGTCATCAAGCAGGCCATTTAGCCACTGAATGCACACGGAAACCAACCATCCCTGGAGCCTTTTGTTCCTACTGTTTGCGGAAGAATCATACAGAGGACATTTGCTCCCTGAAGGAGATGCATGATAGGAGAAGAAAGGAAGAAGACGCAAGATTTAACTTGTTGGAATCCAAAATGACAACACAAGATATTGGACCCAAGCCTAGAGAGTTTGGTCCTAATTTCGGACCCAGAAGATTTCCTTCTCAAAGTTACAGAGGAAGACAGTCTGGCGGTGGTCAGAGATTAGAAGTGGAATGTTACAGATGCGGAGAAAAGGGCCACATCTCACCAAATTGTCCAAATCCTCGAAGGTCAGTGGATTACAAGCCCTTATGCAGTCGATGCAAAGGAGAAGGCCACACTGCAAAAGACTGTCCAAGCCCAGCCCCAGTGAAAAACAGTGCTACTGATAGTCCGTCCAAGGCCCAAGAGCCTACCTCCAATTTGGTAGAATTGGAAGTCGCTGCCATCACGCGTGCAAAGCAGAAGGAACCACCTATCCAGAAAGAAAATAACCCTCCTGCCAGAACAGTGAAGTTCAATCTTCCACCAGAAGAACAGAACAGAACAGAGCCTATCAGTGCCGTACAGAGCCCTACAGTGCCACAGACAGTTACAGAGACAGGACCAGAGGTCCAGGATACAGAAGAGGAGGAAGTGCCACAAGTGGCAGAAGAAGTTCCTGTAATTCCTCTGATGGAAGAAAGAGGGAAAATGAAAATGGGTGTTGCCCCATTCCCTAACCGATTAGAGAAGCCAGTGGATCCTATTAAGGAATACGATCTGGTCAGAGATCTAGATACCTTTAGACCAAACCTCACATTTCGACAATTATTGATGTTGTCTCCCAGTTGCCGGAAAAGATTCAAAAGTATACTGACAAGAAGACGTGGTTTAAGGATTGCTCCCGCAACAGCAACAAAGTCCAACAAGGCTCCAGAGCCTGTCAAAGAAGTGGATGTGGCTAATGCTTTCCTAGATCCGGGTACTCCAGAGACTGGCGTATGGATAGAAGGTTGTTTCATCGCAAATGCACTAATTGATGGTGGTTCATCAGTGAACATTATGACGGATGTGACAATGAAGGATCTAGGCCTACAAGGTGTGCAACCAACCCAATGGCTCATCAGACTGGCGGATCAGAGTAGAATCAAGCCTTTGGGCATTCTTCCATATGTGAAGACTACAGTGGCTGGAAAAGATTATTGGCTGACCTATTTGGTGGTGAAGCCAAACTCTTATGGTACATCCTATCCTCTGTTACTAGGCAGACCATGGCTTTTTGAAGCCAGAGCAAGGACGGATTGGTTCAAAGGAACTTTGACCTTGGGTAGAGGACCCAACAAAGTGGTGCTGAAACTGTATGGTTCTCAAAAAGGACATGGATCCACCTCCTTGGAATTATCTTCTGACTCCCCTAATGAGGTTGCGGATGGAACATCAGCAGACGAAGATGCTGTCAAACAGATCCTTCCCAAGAAAATAATGGCACATTCCTTAACAGTGGATACTGTAAGCCGACTTCCAAAAGATGCAAAGCCATTATCAATGGGTGAATACTTCCTGCCTGAATCAGGAATGCCTTCTGAAATCACTTCTGATAGTGAGATAGAAGCATGGATGTACTGCTCTCCCTGTTACATGGCAGAAGCAGAAGCAGAAGCAGAAGCAGAAGCAGAGACAGAGGCAGGAGAGGAACCAGAGAATCTGTTCTTCTGTTACAGAGCTCCTATAGAGACAGAGACAGAAGCAGAAGCAGAGACAGAGACAGAGACAGAAGAGGATGAATATGATATGGACGAAGAAGATTATGAAAGTGAGCCAGAAGAATCTATCCCACCTAAAGAGGATACATTTGAAGAAGAAGTTCCAGAAGTATCAGAAGCCGATGAGCTCATGCTATGGGACAGAATGGCAATGGTACCATTTGGTCTGGTAAATGGATCTTCTTATATGCAAAACCATTATAAGAAATGGATTAAGAAGAGCAAGCCGTCTTTTAAGTGTGGCTCCTGCCGTCCTACCCCATCCTTGCCAAAGAAAGATGATGATGATGCACCGTGCCAACAAGCACCAGTCCCACCAACCCAACAAGCATCAGAGGGTCCCTGTTATGTGACGTTCCTGGATGTGTCATTATCAGAAGATGAGTCTTCAAGCCAAGAGGTAATTAATTTTGAAACCAAATCCGAAACGGCGCTTATCCCATTCCAACGTCTTAAGGAGCAACCTAAGTCTCCACCAAAAGAAGAAGTTGGTTCTAGTGGGACATCAGAAGAGGACATCACTCCCTTGAAGGAGTCGGATCTGTATCCAGAAGCAGTCCGCGGGACCTTCATCCGTGAAGTAGAAGGTGAAAGGCAGTTAACCTTTGTGGATTCAGAAGGCACTGAACGCCACTTGAAGGTGGGTAGCAGTCTCCCAGAAGAGGAGTTGTCAACCTTGTACAACTTGTTGAAAGAAAATTTGGACGTGTTTGCATGGTCTTACAAAGACCTGAAGGGGATTGATCCCACAATATGCCAACATCATATTGACTTGGAGCCTGATGCCAAGCCAGTACGGCAACGACAGAGGCGAATGAACCCGAATTATTCCACATTGGTGAAAGCGGAGCTGCTGAAGCTTCTGGAAGCCGAGTTTATCTATCCAGTGGCAAATAGTGAATGGGTTTCACCCATTGTGGTTGTACCCAAGAAGAATGGAAAATTGCGAATATGTGTGGATTTTCGAAAGCTTAATTCCAAGACAAAGAAGGATCACTTTCCTATCCCTTTCACAGACCAACTGTTGGACACAGTGGCAGGACATGAGCTTTATTCCCTTCTGGATGGATTCAGCGGATACAACCAAGTGCAGATCGCAGAAGAAGACCAGTCCAAAACAACCTTCACCACAGAATGGGGGACCTACGCTTACCGAGTGATGCCATTTGGGCTCTGCAATGCCCCTACTACTTTCCAACGAGTCATGATGGCTGCATTTCAAAATCATCTGCACGGCTTCATTGAGGTATATTTGGATGACTTCTGTGTCTACAGTTTGATCAGTGAACACTGGGAACACCTGGAACAATGATTTGACCGATGCCGGGAGTATGGGATTTCCCTCAACCCCGACAAATGCATCTTTGGGGTCTCTTCTCGAGTTCTGTTGGGCCACATTGTCTCTGCACAAGGGATATCAACAGACCCTGCAAAGATCGAAAAGATCGCAGCTCTGCAAGCACCCACCAACCTCAAACAGTTGAGGGGATTCCTAGGCCATGTGGGTTACTACAGAAGGTTCATAGCCCATTTTGCGACAAAGGCAACCTCGTTGCACAAGCTTCTGAGGAAAGATGCAGAGTTTACTTGGACAGAAGAATGTGACAAAGCCTTCCACACTCTGAAGCAGTGTCTGATAGAGGCCCCCATTCTTCAACCTCCTGATTGGACGAAAGAGTTCCATGTACACACTGATGCATCAATTGAAGGCTTAGGTGCTGTCCTCTGCCAAAAGGGCTCCTCGAAGTTGGATCAACCGATCTATTATGCAAGTCGAAAAGTCACTGATAGGGAACGGAACTATACAGTGACCGAGCTAGGGTGCTTGGCAATGGTGTTTGCCCTGGAGAAGTTCCGCCATTACCTCCTATCTACCCACTTTAAATTTTATGTGGATCATGAGGCCCTGTCCTTCTTAATGAACAAAGCAGATGTGAAAGGACGAATGATGAGATGGCTCCTTTTATTCCAGGAGTTCGACTTTGAGGTGATTACTAAGCCTGGTCGTTCCCATGTTCTGGCTGATCATCTGTCGCGTATCCCACAAACTGCAGACGAGGAGCAGGATGATCCAGACCTCCCTGATGCTTCCCTATTCTTGATAGAAACTGTCACTCCTTGGTATGCAGACATTGCCAATCTGCTGGCAACCCAACAGTACCCTCCTGGTATTTCTAGTCGGGAAAGGAAGAAGCTCATGCTAGAATCAGCCCCCTACACCCTGCTCGGCGGTGCACTGTACAAGAAAGGCAAAGATGAAGTGCTCCGAAGATATGTTGCAGGAGATGAGATTGGGATTGTTTTGAAGGCTTGCCACGACGAGCCATGTGGAGGTCACTTTGCAGGAGAAGCTACAGCCAGGAAGGCTCTGCTAGCAGGATATTGGTGGCCTACCATCCACAAAGATTCCTATGATTATTGTAAAAGATGTGATGCTTGTCAAAGAATGGGGAAACCCACGAAGACAAGTGCCATGCCATTGCAACCTATCCTTCCGTTGAAGCCGTTTGAGAAGTGGGGCATTGACTTCGTAGGTCCAATCGACCCTCCCACCAGAAGGAAACAGAACCGATACATCCTCGTATGTACGGATTATGTCACAAAGTGGTGTGAAGCTAAAGCCCTCAAGCGGGACGATGGTAACAGCGTGGCCCTGTTCATGTACGAGAATATCATCACCCGTTTTGGTAGTCCCTTAGAGCTGGTAAGTGATAGAGGCACTCATTTCCTCAACAAAGTCATGGAAGAGTTGACAGAGTTGTATAAGATCCGCCATCGCAAGTCCACTCCTTATTACCCCAGAGCCAACGGCCAAGTCGAAGTTACCAATCGCATCCTCTGCTCGATTCTGACAAGAACAATTGCCGCACATCGTCGTGATTGGGATGATCGACTTACAGAGGCCCTCTGGGCGTATAGAACTTCCCATAAAGCAGCAACGGGACAGACACCCTTCCAGTTGGTGTATGGTACAGAAGCAGTTTTTCCTGTTGAACTGGAACTACCCTCTTTGAGAGTGGCTATCAAAGAGCGTTTGGGGGATGATGATTCACTGCAACGCCGTCTCCTGCACTTGGAATGTTTGGACGAAATTCGTCGGATGGCTCTACAGTGCATGGAAGCCACGCAAGCTCGACGCAAGGCTTACCATGACAGCTTCATCAAGCACAAGGAGTTCAAAGAAGGTGATTTGGTCCTAGCCTATGATTCACGATTTGGCAAGTTTCCTGGCAAGCTCCAACAGCGGTGGATGGGCCCCTATAAGGTACTTGCAGTCAGCCCTAATGGCTCTGTCCAAGTACAGACCGTTGATGCCTCTGATGATCCCTTTCTGATCAATGGATATTGCCTGAAGAAGTACTTCCCTCCTTGGGGATCTTGACAATTACGGACACTTGATCTTTTCCCTCGTTGGCGCGGCACTGTACTTCTTATGATGATACTTCTGTTAGCCGTTCTTCAATCACTCCTGCTGAAGTGGACGCAACCCTCTGTCCCCTCAAACCCCCCTTCCAGCCTTGATCTCTTATCCTCTATTTTCCACCAGCGACAGTGGCGAGGTGGGTTCTGACACATGGTCTTTCTACCATTCCCTTGTTCAATTTGAAGAAAAGAGAAAAAGAAAAAAAAAAACAAAACATATCGGTCATGGGAGAAAAGGACTTAGGTCCCTGTCATGCCGACTTATTCTTCGAGAAAAGGTGGAAACACCCTCGGGAATAGGAAAAAAAAAAAAAGAGAGAAGAAGAAAGAGAAAAAAACAAAACAAAACAAATCTGTTATGAGAGAAAAGGAAGAAATTCCCTGTCATAGCAGGCCTCGTTCCAAGAAAAGGTGATAAACACCCTTGGGCGAGAAGCTGGCTGTGGAAAAGGTGGTAACACCCAGCAGTCCAGAAAGTGGATTCATTAATTGATATCCCTAGGATCCAATTCCGACGCTGCCTCCCTTGGTACGCTGTGTCCTGGGTCTCTTTGCAAAGTGACTAACTGTCCTCTAGCAGATGACATGTCCTATTCAACACAATATTCGATTTGATGGCTACCTCCCTGGGTACGCCTCTTCAACAACTGCTGACGCGATCTTCATCGACAACCCCTTGAGTGATGTGAGCTTTCATCCTAACCGGATGGGGAAGTGAGTACGGTTACCCTCTGTATCTATCAACAACGAGTGAGACAGAGGGTGGGGTGAGTGACCAGTCTTTTCCCTTCCAATCAAATGAGAGGTGAGAAGTGTGAATGAAGTGTTGCACCCACGGGATGGGCCTCTCAAAGCACAAAGCACGATTTGTTCTGTACACTGCACCATAAGGCTCCCTGGCCTTCCTTCTCGCACCGTATGCCGGCACAGGGCGGGATGCACAGTTGCACCAATCAAATGCGCACAAGGCATACAACCTTTGCACAAGTGACTATGAGGATTACATCAATGGGTTTCTGGAAAAGGCTGCCCTCCTGTATCTATCAACAGAGCGTGAGACAGAGGGTGGGTTGAGTGTGACTGGAGTTTCTTCAATCAAATACTGAGAGGTGAGATTGAGGGACGTTACGACACTTGGAGTCAGGTATGTTCCCGTTTCCCTATGCACCCACGGGATGGGTCTTTGCCGTCCTCACAAGACACATCACCCTGTTCTGTACACGGCACTGTAAGGCTCCCTTGCCTTCCTCCTTGCACCTATGCCAGACGGGTTGGACGCACTACTGCACCATCAACTGTGCACCCTGGCATACCCCTTCTGCACCATTCCCCCTTGTCGATTCCTCAACCGGGTATGAGATACGGGTTTCAATCCTTTTTCCTTAAGTGATATTAGTCATGGGGCGAATGACTGTTCTTTCATTCCAATTGAGTGATTGCGAGTTGAGTGTAATATCCCTCATTATCGACAACGAATTTCCTGCGATTCCTTCCATCAGTTACCTCCCTGGGTGCTGCCGCGTGGTCCCTTCCATGACGGATGTGTGCCGAGAAGATGCCTTGGTACCTCCAAACGCCGACAACAACACTGGACGTGCCATCGACACTCAACCTTGATTCTTGACGAAACGGGCCAAGTTTATCTAACCCTACACTTTGGTTTCTTCGTGCCGGTCATGTTTTAAGTGTGGGGACGTTAGTGGATGGTCTGTGGCATGGTCCTAGGTCCCTAATGCTCGGTTAACCCTATCCGTTAAGGTCTTAAGTGTGGGGACGCGTCCCTGCGCGTCTACATTGCCTACTCATTTGCATATGCCTTATCTTGCTCATGCATGAATGCCTTGCCTTGCTTTTACCCTCCTGGGGTCCCTTCCCACCCACCCGGTTATGTTCCACCCACCCTTGGGGCTGTTCCCTTGCAGTTTTCCTTCATTCCCTGATTTTGAGGTCCTGCTATGTGAATGCCTCTTACGTTCACCAAAATCCAAATCCAACCTTATGGCCCTGTTCCTCCCTTCGAACTGCTCATTTTTCCTTTTTACCTAACCCTGTTCGGGTGCACGGTTTTCGAGTTATTAATTTTTGAAGCATTTTACGCAATTTAGCCGGCTTTCCATATGAACGTGCTTTTCTTGCTTCGGAACCGTGATCTGATGTCATAGCCCTGACCAACGCTTTTCCCCTGACATTTTTCCTTTTTATTCCGCATCATTCCGATACATGGTTTGTCCGTTATTAATTTTCCGGGGTTTTTAAGACTTTTTCGTGCGTATTTTTGACATTTTTTCATGTGAACCTGCCCGATTTGTATCGGAATTCCAATTTGATTTGACAGCCGTGTCCCCCGTGCCTTCCCCTACCTTTTTCCTTTTTCCTCCACCCTTTTTCGACTTCTGGATTTTTACTTATTAATTTTTAAATGAGCTTTCGGGAGTATTTTTGGAGTTTTTCACATGTGAACCCCTCCTATTTCCGCCGGAACTGTGTTTTAACATGATAACCCTGTGCCATTCCTTTCTGTGGACATTTTTCCTTCTTACTGCATGTCATTCCGGTGAATGGTTTGTCAGATATTAATTTCCGATCCCATTTTCGGATTTATTTTTTGGGTTTTTCCCATGTGAACGCGTCTTACCTTAGTCGGACTTATGTTTTGACGTGATAGGATTGTTGGGCACATCTTTTTGCACAGTTTTCCTTTTTTCTGCTCCTCATTCTGATGCACGGATTTTTCGATATTAATTTTTAAATTGCGTTTTTGGTTCTTTTTTGTGTTTTTTGCACGTGACCGCCCTTTATCCCTCCCGGAACCCCCTTCCCGTGTTTTCCCTGTTTTTCCCCTGTCGTCCTGCCCACTTTTCATTTTTACGCTATTTCGTTTTGACGTCCGGATTGGGAGTTATTAATTTTTCTTTCTTTTTACGTTTTTTTCTCGCGCTCGTTTTGCGCGTGAACGCGCCTTTTTTCGATTTTACGAATCTCCACGCGCCTCGGTCGTGTCCGCGAAACTCGTACCGTCATCCCCGGTTCCATTTCAATTCCGTCACGGCAAATTTTTTTACCCCGCCCCGCGCACGTGCGCGGGACGGGGATACGCCCCCTCTTGACACTACCCTCCCCTACCCCTGCCCGCCCACCCTGCCCACCCCAACCTGCCCGCCCACCTTTTATTTTAAAAAAAAATAAATAAATAAACGGACACCCCCTCCCGCCAACCGTCTCTTCTTTCTCTCCCTCTCCCTCTCTGTCTCTCTCTCTCTCTCTCTGTGCGTTCTCCTCCTCTCACGCCTTCTCCTCTCCCCGTCGCCACCTCCTTCTTCCTTCCCCTCTCACCTCCTTCTTCCTTCCCCCGTTCCTCCTTCTCCTCCCCCCACTCCTTCTTCTCCTTGCCTGCGCCTCCCCCCGTTGCCCCTTCTCCCTCTCTCCCTTCTCCTCCCTGCGCTTCCCCCTACTCCTTCTCCTCCCCCCACTCCTTCTTCCACAGCGCCAGCAGCCTCCTCCAGCGGCCTTCTCCACACCTTCTCCTCCCCCCAGCGCGTTCTCCTCCCTCCACCCTCGCCTCCACCCCCCCAGCGCCGCCGTTCTTGCCCTTCCCCCAGCTCCGCCCGCCGCGGCCTCTTCCTCCTCCACCGTGCCCGCGGTCTTCTCCTCCACAGCGCCGCCAGCGGCCTCCTCCTCCTCGATCGCCCGCAACCTCCCCTTCTCCCACCTCCACACGCCGCCCCTCCCCTTCCACTCCCTCCTCCTCGGCCGCCCGCGACCTCCCAGCGACCACTCCTCCCCCTGCAGTCGCCACCGCCTGGCCGCCACTGCCGCCGACACGCCGCCCGCCGACCTCCATCGCTCCACCGCCTCCTCCCCCTCTGCCACCTCCTCCCACCCTTTCACCTGCCTAAGGTTAGATACTAACCTTAGTTTAATTAATCACTAACCTAGTTAGATTAACCACTAACCTAACTCGGGTTAACCACTAACCACTAACCTAACCACTAACCCCCCACCCATTGACCCTAGTTACTTTCACCCCCTAACCCTAACTTACCCATAGTTAGATTAGTGTTACCCTAACTATAGTTAACCTCGACTAACCTAATCCTAACCTAACTTAATTAACTTACCCCAACTTAGTTAATTTAACTTAGTTAACTAACCTAACTTAGTTGTTTCAACTAGCCTAGTTGACTAGACTTAGGTAGACTCACCTGACTAGACTTAGGTAGACTTACCTGACTAGACTTAGGTAGACTAACCTGACTTATCCTACTAACCTGACTTAATTGACTTATGCCTAATTGACTTATGTGATTAATGTGATTTAGGTGACTTAATTAATCACTACATTCATTTTTCCCTTAAAAAATTTTCAGAAAAGTTTCTAAAAATTCCTTGTGCTTTTTGCCAATTTTTGGAACTTTGTCTGCTGGAAATTGCCTACCCTATAATTTCTGAAAATTCCATATTTCCTAAATTTACCCCTAAATTGCCAATAAATATAGAAAATTCATTTTAAAATTTGTAAAAAATTCTAAAAACATTCTAAACAATTTCCCTCACCTCCCTTGCTCATTTTCCATTTATTCAACCATAAATCATAACAATTAAAAATTAAAAAAATAATAATAAATAAAAATTAAAAAAAACCAACCAAACCCAAATTAACCCATCCGCTAAGGTGTTGTCGTTGTTGTTTCATCAGTGATCTTTACTTTTCCTTTACTGGATTCACTTCTTTTGGTGGACTCTTCCGTGCGCATTCCTGCATTACATACACACCCCTTCCAGGTATTTATTTTATGTTATTTATTTATTTATTTTCCCCCTTAATCACAATTAATTGTTAAAATAAATTCTTTCATTCACCTACAGTTTCCACGCGCATTCGCGCTAAACACACATATTTTTTTTTAAATTAAAATAAACCAGCCGTTCACTTAGCACGCGCTACGTGCGCTACAGAGGCACTCTAAAATTTTAAATTAAAATAAACCAGCCATCACATAAGCACGCGCTGGCAAAAAAGCGCTCCACATCACCTTAAATTATAATCAATGAATTGCATTTAGAGACCCCGTCGGGAATCGAAGTCCGGGAATCGAATAACTGCACCGTTTAACCTAATAATTGGTAATTAAATTTATAATAAGGAACCGCCGTTTTCTTATTAAGGTTTATCACCTAATCAAAATTCACCCATTTTTAATAATTGATTAAAATGAACCCTTCATTAAATTAAATCCCCCCTCACTGCACTTAATCCCCTTTTCAATGAACCGTTTCGTGGGATGGGTATGCGCAGTCATTAGTGTTATTTTCCATGGTCCAGTCTTGGTCTATCACAGATGTCGTATTGATATGTGTCGGATATGGTATGGTTTTGGTTTCATGTCTTAGTTACGGTTACGGGTACGGTATGCAGTTTTTTTCTTTTATTGCCTGATACGGGGTTCTGGGTGTTTGTTTGATGCATTGCATGAAGCTTTCGGTCGCATTTGTCTCAAGGTCATGTCAAATTTTTTCTAGGATGTGGTTTGCTTGGGGTTAGTAGGTCGTGTTACGTTTTGATTGGTAATTCTCTTATCCTTGGTTTTTTGTCTGTTGGTTTGCAGGCATTCTCCTTGATTGTCTGTGTTTAAGGTGTGTGTGTAACCATCTGAATGGCGCCTTCTCATGCTCCTCCCCCTATCCAGTACGTCCCATTAGTTAGTAGGGATTACTCTTCCCTACTTACTTTTGAGCCTCTCACGAAGGCAGGACTTGCTGCTTTTGTGGCCACTCCTTTTCCATTACTTCCAGAGGATCCGTCCGTATGTGATGAGTTCATGGCCTCTTACAGCAAGAAGACAGGAGTAGTCCAAGGCATGTCTATGACATTGACGTCTCGCGGCTTAGGGAAGGCTCTGTCTTTACCCTCCAAAGGAGAACCTTTTGTGACCACTCGTCAACTCTTCTCTAATGAAGAGATTCTCAAGCTGTTGCAGAAGTAGACAAGGGAAGTCCTTGATGTTAAGAAAGTGATAAACTCTTCAGGAGTTTCGTTTTCTATGATCACTGATCCCGTATGGAAGACCATGTGTCAGTTCCTTCAGGACAGGTTCATGCCTGCCAAAACGCCATCCCACTATTTGTCCAAAGAGCTTTTCACAGCTTCCAGGATGGTGCTAAAAGGAGTTGCCATTGATTGGAGCACATACCTCCTTACTAAAATGGATCAGCATTTTGTTAAAGTCACGAGGGGTAATGTTACCAATGTTACCTACGGATCATATTTGTCTGCCTTCTTGACCTATTCAGATTTACAGAAGACTGTACCTCCACCTCCTCCATCAGATCCAGTACCTCCTCCTCCACCTTCAGAAGAGTCAGCACCTATTGACATTGAGGATGATGATTCTCCGCCTCCCCTGGTCATACAGCGCAAACTCTTGAAGAGGGTAGCGGACAAAGCCCCTGCTGTACTTCCCTCAGTGTCTATCCTTGCTACTTCTGGCAGTGAACTCCCTGGGTATCTCACTTGCAATAACCTGTTCAGAGCACATAGAGAAGGATCCTTGGAGATCTCAGTTCCCTCCCTGAACAGTCTCGTCTCAGGAGATGCCATTCCTTTCCTCTGCAAGGATATTCAAAGTTCCATTGAGTTGTCCGTGACAGCCTGTGTTCAACAGCTGTACGCATCTTTCTATGAAGAGCTCATGCAGTCCAAAGACCAGTTGCATAAGGCAACATCTGAGTTAGCATCTGCTAAGGATACCCTAGCAGATTTATTTAAGCAAATGGAACAGCAAACCCAACTGGTTGCCACTCAAAGCGATGAGATTTCTTCATTGAAGACCCAGTTATTCGAGGCTCAGTCACAAGTTACTAGCCTTTCAGAGGAGAAGGAGAGGATGTCCAGCGAAGCGAAGGAATTCCAAGCTATCTTAGATGACAAACTGTTAGCTTTACAGATGGCTAATGACACAGTGGCCAACCAAGCCTCCTAAATCCAGCAGTTGCAAGATCAGCTTGCAAAGTCCCGCTCTGTTCCTCCCAGCCCTCCTGTTTCATTAATTCCCTCTCTTTCACAGCAGGATTTGGCTGCCTTACAGAGACAAGCTACTTTGTGCCCTCTATTCCAAGACAAAGTGGAAAGATTGCAGTCCAAAATGGACTTGTTATGGTCTACCTTTGAACAATTTCAGGAATGTGTCTTACCAGACCATTCTTTCTTTGTCCACTACCACTTGCAGAAGTTGGTCTTCTATATGAAGCTTTCCACGATGGATTTACCTTTTCCAGAGGATGGCTGGAGTGGAGCTTGGTCTGCTGAGTTGTTGACGGAGGTAGTCAGAATGCTCTTTGAAGATTCTGTCACGCCAGACACCATGTTGATGTCATACATGTATCTCCGAGGAGATTTGTTAATTCCAGATGAGATAGATATGGCATGGTATGTGGGGGATGTGGTCTTACAGGCTGTTCTATATGTCAATCATTTGGAGTTGCGCATAGCTGATATGTTTCAGAGTTATTCCTCCAAAGTGGCTGATTGTCAGGATAATTCGTGGCATCCCATGATTGAGTCAGTGGTCCTAAATCAAAGACAAAACACAGCTCCTACCTTTGCCCAGAGTACTAACCAACTGAGGATGGATCTCTTAACCTATCTTTCCAAACATAATCCATTTGATGCTATCTTCTTTGATGCCTATCATAGACGATCTCTCTTAGGACCTTCTGTTCCTACCCTCCTTTATTACCAACAATTGGCTCACCGCTATGATATATATATTTCCCTTTGTCAAACTAATTCCACAGTAATTTTACCACTTCTTTCCAACCTTCATCTTTCCCTCAAATTCCTATTTTCACTTACTGTTCCTTTATTGAGGATAGGGTATTTTCCCCTTCTCCACCCTGTCCTTCACCCCTCATAAATGTACCCTCTACATTTCCTATTTATCAGTTAACACCGTTCCTTAGTGATTCCTTACAAATTTCTGCCACTCCTTCTTTAACCTTTTCTTCCTTTTATGATTTTTCCTATCCTTCCCTACATCCACTTTCCCTTATTCCATTACCCTCTCCTAACACTTCCATATCTCAACCACCTCAGTTGGTTAGTGACTGTGACGGTTTTGATAATCAGATTTCTAGAAGAAGGGGATGGAGTTCGGATGATTGCCTTACAAGACCGCAGATTAATTGGCCAGTAATTCCAGGGGAATGGACAGCTTCAAGTCAAGCTTATCAAAACTATGTTCATTTTGCCCAACAATATTCACAGTCTGCAGATCCCTCAGTGAGATTAACTGCTCACTTTGCTTGGTACCTGGCGTATATGCATAGGCACTCTCATACTGATTCAAAGCCTATTCCAAAGTTGTGCATGAATGTCAATGTTAGCATTGATTCCCAACAGTTGGAGATACTGTATTTTCATGCCCTCTGTTTGCCTAGCAGATACTTGGTCCTGTTGGAAAGGATGTGATGTCTCCAATTTTTTCAAAATCCTCCTAAAAACTTTGTAGATGAATCCTTATCTATGGATCGATTCCGACAACATCAATCTTTTAAGAGGGATCATCTTCATTGATACCTTTCCAATGTATGGTGCAAGCTTTTTAATGAACACCTCTCTTTTTGAAGAAGTCATTCAGATGGTTGTATTGTGTATTAGTGTTTGTGTTGTGAGTTCATTTATGTCAAACGAACGTGGTGGTTTCCTATTGGATTTCGTGTACGAGCTATGTTTTGGAGATTTGTAGAGATGGGGTCGTGGTTGGAGAATTGAAGCTGATGCAGAAGAAGAAGAAGCAAACTTTTATATCCTTTATAAATTTGTGGTGATTTTTTTAGTTTGATAAGAGGTGTTAATTTCAAAAGAGTTTTCCTTTCTTTGTATTTTTATATCAGAAACAGGTTATAAGTTGGGGTCGTGGTGGATGGATTCTTTTTGAAAAGATAATGAAGATCACAGTGAAGCTTTTCTATGAACTTGTATTCCCTTTTTCCTGTGTCGCGAGGACGCTTCCTTATTAAGTGTGGGGATATGTTGAGTGTTGAAATGACTTGTTTTTTGGCTGATTTTTGTTGTTTTTGAGAGCTGAATGGTTGATTTTATGGGATGATTGGTTGATTTGGAAGTGGATTGAGAGTGTTTTGGATGATATTGATTGTGTTTTGGAAGATCATGATGTTTGTTGATGGTTCTGTGATGTTCTGATAGGTTCTGATTGGTTCTGTATACCTTCTGTTTTGCTCTGTTTTGGTCTGTTTTGTTCTGATTGTCTTCTGTAAGGAGGGATGGAGTATTGATTGATGAAGAATGAGATATTGTGAAAGCTTAGTGAATGGTTTGTGAGAGTTTGAAATGGGTTGAGAATGAGTTATGAGGTTTTGATGACCTTCTGTAATCTTCTGTAGGTCTTCTGTAGAGCTTCTGCTTCTGTTCTGTTTCTGTTCTGTTCTGTTTCTGTTCTGCTTCTGTACTGTAACTGTTCTGGTACTGTTCTGTAGACTGTTCTGTATGCTTCTGTAAGTGTTCTGTGGAATGTATGTGTGACTTTGGGGAAAGTTTTCTAGCCTTGGAAAGAGGTGAATACAAGTGCAAAAGAGCTGAAAGAAGTGGAAGAAGTAGCTGCTGAAGACTCAAGAGAAGACTAGAGTGAAGTGATAGTAGTGAGCTGTGAAGAGACACTGTAGTGGCTCTGGTGACTCTTCATATCAGACATACCTCTTGGGAGGGGTATCCACGACCTAAGAGTGATTATTGAGAGTAATTTTGAGAGATTGTAGTGGGGATATGATGTATTATTGATGGAGTGTGTGAGAGAGAGTCAGAGATAGCCAATTTTATTGAAACAGAGTGATTGTATATGAGAGATTGAGAGAGAAGACTATGAAGATATTGAAGATGAATACTATGTGATGTATTTCCATTCAAAGATGGTGTACTTCTTTGATTTCTTTGTTCTATTGATGGATTTTGTGAAGATATTGAAGAATATGGTTGATTCTATTAAAATCCGTGGGAGATTTACATGATGCTGCATGAAGATTTGTTATGCCTGGTGTTCTTTTCTTCATTGTGATCATATGAAACATGATAAACAAGCTTGTTGATGTTACAAGATAGATTTTCTTGCAAAAGAATTCCCTTTTCCTTGGTGTTCCTTGAGTGTTGAAATGACTTGTTTTTTGGCTGATTTTTGTTGTTTTTGAGAGCTGAATGGTTGATTTTATGGGATGATTGGTTGATTTGGAAGTGGATTGAGAGTGTTTTGGATGATATTGATTGTGTTTTGGAAGATCATGATGTTTGTTGATGGTTCTGTGATGTTCTGATAGGTTCTGATTGGTTCTGTATGCCTTCTGTTTTGCTCTGTTTTGGTCTGTTTTGTTCTGATTGTCTTCTGTAAGGAGGGATGGAGTATTGATTGATGAAGAATGAGATATTGTGAAAGCTTAGTGAATGGTTTGTGAGAGTTTGAAATGGTTTGAGAATGAGTTATGAGGTTTTGATGACCTTCTGTAATCTTCTGTAGGTCTTCTGTAGAGCTTCTGCTTCTGTTCTGTTTCTGTTCTGTTCTGTTTCTGTTCTGCTTCTGTACTGTAACTGTTCTGGTATTGTTCTGTAGACTGTTCTGTATGCTTCTGTAAGTGTTCTGTGGAATGTATGTGTGACTTTGGGGAAAGTTTTCTAGCCTTGGAAAGAGGTGAATACAAGTGCAAAAGAGCTGAAAGAAGTGGAAGAAGTAGCTGCTGAAGACTCAAGAGAAGACTAGAGTGAAGTGATAGTAGTGAGCTGTGAAGAGACACTGTAGTGGCTCTGGTGACTCTTCATATCAGACATACCTCTTGGGAGGGGTATCCACGACCTAAGAGTGATTATTGAGAGTAATTTTGAGAGATTGTAGTGAGGATATGATGTATTATTGATGGAGTGTGTGAGAGAGAGTCAGAGATAGCCAATTTTATTGAAACAGAGTGATTGTATATGAGAGATTGAGAGAGAAGACTATGAAGATATTGAAGATGAATACTATGTGATGTATTTCCATTCAAAGATGGTGTACTTCTTTGATTTCTTTGTTCTATTGATGGATTTTGTGAAGATATTGAAGAATATGGTTGATTCTATTAAAATCCGTGGGAGATTTACATGATGCTGCATGAAGATTTGTTGTGCCTGGTGTTCTTTTCTTCATTGTGATCATATGAAACATGATAAACAAGCTTGTTGATGTTACAAGATAGATTTTCTTGCAAAAGAATTCCCTTTTCCTTGGTGTTCCTCTCGAGGCTCCAGACATACCTAGGGAGCTTGTCTCGCCTATGGTTAGACCTGTCACCCTGACCCACTTGCACAATTCTCTCTTGCACTCTGCCTTAGTACCCTTGCAATTAGTGGTGGTAAGCACCGCACGATTGGCCACGAAAAGTACACCGTCCTCCTCAAGCGAGTCCAATAGCTTCCAGCTACCAAAAGTGCGGTGTCCCTGTATTCACTTATGATACGTCGTGCAGTCACAATGCAAAGGATGTCTCATATACCTTCTTGTACTTCTTCTCAACATGGACAACTTTGCTTCATCCACGCATTGTTACGAGAAACTAGCCCGCGGCCTTCTAATTATGTAATATCTAAGTATGCACGAGCACTCACATAATATATGCACCGAAGTATCTACACAGTTTGGGTCCTCAAGTGCAGGACAATACTCTCTGCTTGCTGAGAGTTCGACCTGTCTCCAAACTAATCAAACTATGTCTTGTGCACAATAAGAAGACTAGCACTACCCCTTAGGGAGAGACCACATGAGAGGTTTTCAATTGCAGGTATTGAAGACTCCCACGAAGGTGTCGTTCACTCTTCATCAACACTCAACTTTGAATTCCTATCCTTCTCAACCTGTAAGCCTGCCAACAATCAGCCTGTACAGAAGCCCCAACACACTGCCACTTATACTCCATCAGTGCAACCCCCCAAAGAACAGCCCTACCACCAACTCCCATTGCCCTACCACCTACCACTCAACCCACCAATGTGCCCCAATGACCTTCCTCCCCACCACTACCAACACTCCACCAAGGTAACCATAGATGTCCTTGCCACCCATGTCTTCGGTTCATGCTAAACGATTACTACCTACAACTGTGAGTGCCATGGGACTGGCACTCGTCTAGGAGGGGGGTAATGTTAACCCCAACACGAAGAAAGCAAAAGGAAATAAAAAAGACGCAGGGCAAAGGCGGAAAAAAGGTAGCTCGACTAAAGAAAGAAGAGGAGAAAAGGCCAGAAGCACAAGGGCAACCTTAAAAGTCCAAGGCAAATGCAAAAGGGAAAATGTGCATTTTAAAATACAAAGGCGCTCCTTGAGATCTTGTAAAAGAGTGCCAGGTGGTGGAAAATCCAGAAAGCCAAAACCGAAGATAAAGACAAAGGCCAAGGCAAAGAGAAACGGAAGACAAAGGCGCACGAGAAAAAGCGCAAGTCAAACTATTGTAAAACAGCACAAGCGCATCATAGTTTAATTCAAGGAGCGCCGGGCTCTCACCCGTGCAATTTGTAAATGTAGACGGGCGGTGGAAAGGAAGCTAGGAAGATAGAAGGACAATGGGAAAAAGGGCCTAGGCTACGGCCGACCATGTAAAAAGGGGAAAAGGGGATGACCGCTCAAAAGGGATTTAGGGTTTTGTATATAAAGTTGAAAAGTGAATGAGAAGCTCATTCTTGTGTGTGGCCAAAAGTAGCTCTCCTCTTCTTCTTCTTCTTCTTGTTCTTGCTTGCTTGAGCTTGTGCTTGAGAGAGGGAGTGTGAGAGTGTGAGGAAGTGAGTGTGTGAGGGTGAGGGACCGTGGGGTGAAGAAGCTCTCCATCTTCTCCTCTCTTCTTCTCTTCTCTTCTCTTCTCTTGTCTTACTCACGGCAATGGAGCTTGGAGCCTGGAGCGGGAGGATTGAGCTTGCTTGAAGCTTGCACTTGGATCGTGGAGCTATCGGAGTGTGCGGGAGAGGAGGTAACTCGAACAGCACGGAGGTAAGCTCACTACACCCGTAGACATGGATGGCGCGTCGGTTATGTGAGAGGTAGCCATTAGTGCTCGGCTTGGAACGCTTGAAACAATAAGCGGTCCGTGGGTCTTGGCGGTTGAGCGAAAGCTCCCACAGTAATATCTCATCAGTTTGGAAAAAATTAATGTTTTATAATCGTGTCGCTATATTTGGCTTTAAATAATTATAAATGCATTTTAAAGAAAATGCATATGAAATGTTGCTTAGGAAAATAGCCTAAGTAATATAATAATTAACTATTCAGTGAAAAGACTCTTTCACTTGGAAAAGAAATATATACCTATCATCAATAAAATATCGTAATTATGGTTTATTTCGTGATATTTATTGTTATTTTGTTAATGACACGTGATTATAATAACTGAAAAAAGGTAGACGGTGTTAGGGAAGAGAATATTTTATAATTTTTCCCTGAAAGTGACTATGTTTATTTCATTTTGCTAATGATAAACAGACATATATGGGTTTTATAATAATTTATAGAAAATTATTTAGATCATATCATGAAATAATCCATGCATTAAATCAACATAAAATTTTATAGGAAAATATATACTAAATGCGCA